>NC_047055.1:42177043-43377043 GCF_011762595.2 Tursiops truncatus
TATTCTTTTGTCTCTGTTTTTTCTTTTATCTTTTGCCCTACCCATGTATGTGGGGATTTTCTTGCTTTTTGGGAAGTCTGAGGTCTCTGCCAGTGTTCAGTAGGTGTTCTGTAGGAGTTGTTCCACATGTAGATGTGTTTTTGATGTGTTTGTGGGGAGGAAGTGATCTCCACATCTTACTCCTCCACCATCTTGAATGTACCCCCACACCATTTTATATAAGGGACTTGAGCACCATGGATTTTGGTATCGTAAGGGGTGGGGGGAGGGAGAGTCCTGGAACGAATCCTTTGTGGATACAGAGGAATAGCTGTACAGACTAAATTACAGCAAAGACACATAGTAAGCACACATAGTAGTTATAATTATTACTTCGTATATAAAATAAACCATGCAATAAAACTATTTTCTCTCTCACTTTCAATACTGTTCCATAATTTGTTCAAGAACTATTTATAACAAAAATATAAAAAGACTCACATATAAGAATCCTAAAACTTCACCAAGAAGATGGTTTCCTTATGTACGTTTATCTCTGATTTAAAAAGTCTTTCACCAAAAGTTAGTATCATCAATCCCCTCCCCATCAAGCTAACCAAAAAAGCTACATATGTTAAAATATACCATCAAATCAATTCAATAAGCCATTTATTTGAGAGACACTGTGAACTAATAATTGTTCCATTCCATTTACTAGCAGTGACCCTAAATGGCCACTAGAGAAACATACATGATTCAAGTTGATAATATTGTGGCTTCCAACTATTTTTCCCATTTCTGTCTTCAAGAGTTTAGATCAAGTCACTACATTTGGACAGATATTCAGATTTATGTTTGGTTAAATTCATTGGAGATTTTCATAAAAGAATTGCAATTTGAGTTCCTATGTGGTTGGACTAGCCAAACAAAAACCTCAAATAAATGCCTACCATAAGATGTGGAAGAGGCCTCATGCCTCTATGTATCTGTTATTATAGATCTAAAAAATTTACCCTAGGGCTTCCCTGGTGGCACAGTGGTTGAGAGTCCACCTGCCGATGCAGGGGACACGGGTTTGTGCCCCAGTATGGGAAGATCCCACATGCCGCGGAGCAGCTGGGCCCGTGAGCCATGGCCACTGAGCCTGCGTGTCTGGAGCCTGTGCTCCACAATGGGAGAGGCCACAACAGTTAGAGGCCCGTGTACTGCAAAAATAAAAAAATAAAAAATTTACCCTAGAGCAATGATAATTCTTATGTCAACAAAGTACTCCTGGAAAGAACAGAACACAATTCCAGCACTAGGTAATTAGAATTCTTTCAAATCCATCCTAGATCTATTATTTACAATCTACAATATCAAAATATAAGAGTGGAACCAATTTCCCATGTTTTGAACTAACTTAGACACTCTCAGGTCTTTTCAAACACAAGTCATTATGCTTTGTTGGCCTCTTTCTCTAGAGTTAAAAAGTCTTTTAATTTCACTTGACAATCAGGGACCTAGGTCCAATATGTTAAGATTAGAGGGGAAAAAAGACAAGGAAAAGAATAATCTGAAAGAGGAGTAGCAGAAGGATGAGGGAAAAACGTAAGGTTGCAAGAGCCTTCTATGCTCCTTAAAGGTACTTAAGCCATCTATTCATTTAACCTAACTGCTATCAAGCACTACCCAAGTAAGTGACAATAGAATTCTAGACCTACCAGAAGAGTGGTTATCTAAACAGAAGCTCTTATTTTTCTTGCTCTACCCTCGTGTTTTAGGCTTATGGGCTCCACTCTCTGCTTCACTGGGATCATTCTGGAGCACATGTTTTTCAATCTTGGGCATCTTGATGTTATCTGGAATTGGGGCAAAAAGAAGAGGCAAGCTGTTGGTGGTGTAAGATTTGGCTCTGACCCAGGGATGAGGGGAGGAGGGCTCTTCAACTGCCTTTTTGTACCTTGACCGAACCTACTGGTCCAAGTTGAGGAAGTTGGAGACAAGGGCTTCATGGGGCTCTTACTGGAACAACTAAGTTCCTCAAACAGGCTTGGGGGAAGGAGAACGTGGGTCTAGTGGGGTTGCCTTTCCTGAAATCAAAGAAGTTTAGCATTGGGCAAGCAAAAGAGAAAAATCAAGGCCCAGAGATGGACAATGACTTGCCAGAGGGCACACTGCATGGGACTGGCCGAACTGGGAGAGGAAACTTCCTCAACTCCAGCTGTCTTTAATTAGTCTGGGAATAACCCCCTTCCTCCTTAACTTCGGCCCCAGACTCGCCTTTGTTTGTGAAGAGGGCTGGCAGCTGGACTCAGGCAGCAAGAGACACCCCACAGCCCATGGGACCCTGGCTCCTCACCTCCTCCCAGTCCTTGACCAGCTGCCCCACAGTTGTCTGTTAGTGAGGCCCCACTGCCTCTCCAATCTGGTCCTGGGATATACCATGGAGGACAGGGCAGGAGGGGAGATCAGCAGGAAGGGGTTGGGCACAACTGTGGAGATGATGAAACCAACCCAGAGTGCACCCCTGCTAATGACTCTAAGTAGAAGAGTCCAAAACCTGAAAACAAAGAGTGGCCAGTCTCCCAGGTAGCAGGACGGGTCACGTGCCCAAGGTACCATGGGAACCAAGAGAGCAGGAAAGGCACGTGGGGATGCACCATTTGGTGATAAAGGCGGGAGGGTGAGATTCTCCAGGCTACGGGCTCATACCCTTCTTCAAATGCTCAAAGCCCTTCAGGAGCTTGCAATTAATCTTCTCAAGTCCTGTTCCTCCCCCACAGGCAGGGAACTGTCTAAAACTACTATCCTCTCTCGCCTAGTGGAAAAAAACAACACATTTAAATAACCATTTAGAAAGGAAAAGGAGAATTATTTTTTGTTTGTTTCACCTCAAGCTCATGTAGCCTTTGAAATGAAGAACCAACAGGGTTACAGAAATCCAGAGTTATGTTTTGAAGGGTTTTTTTTTTCTTTTGTTTAGGTGAGTCCTCCACACAATGTGAAGGAGACAAATAGGCAGTTAAACTTCCATTTTACAAATATGGAAACCAAGCATCATTTTAAAGGCCTGGAAAGGACCAAAGATGGTGGAAGAGTAAGACGCGGAGATAACCTTCCTCCCCACAGATACATCAGAAATACATCTACACGTGGAACAACTCCTACAGAACACCTACTGAATGCTGGCAGAAGACCTCAGACCTCCCAAAAGGCAAGAAACTCCCCACGTACCTGGGTAGGGCAAAAGAAAAAAAGAAAAAACTGAGACAAAAGAATAGGGACGGGACCTGCACCAGTGGGAGGGAGCTGTGAAGGAGGAAAAGTTTCCACACACTAGGAAGCCCCTTCGCGGGCGGAGACTGCGGGTGGTGGAGGGGGGAGCTTCGGAGCCGCGGAGGAGAGCACAGCAACAGGGGTGCGGAGGGCAAAGCGGGGAAATTCCCGAACAGAGGATCGGTGCCGACCGGCACTCACCAGCCCGAGAGGCTTGAATGCTCACCCGCCGGGGTGGGCGGGGCTATGAGCTGAGGCTCGGGCTTTTGGTCGGGGAGCAAGGAGATGACTGGGGTTGGCTGCGTGAACACAGCCTGAAGGGGTTAGTGCACCACGGCTAGCCGGGAGGGAGTCCAGGAAAAGGTCTGGAGCTTCGGAAGAGGCAAGAGACTTTTTCTTCCCTCTTTGTTTCCTGGTGCATGAAGAGAGGTGATTAAGAGCACTGCTTAAAGGAACTCCAGAGACGGGCGTGAGCCGCTAAGGCTGCTGCTGCTGCCACCAAGGGGCCTGTGTGCAAGCACAGGTCACTATCCACACCCCTCTTCCAGGGAGCCTGTGCAGCCCACCACTGCCAGGTTCCCGGGATCCAGGGACAACTACCCCGAGAGAATGCACGGCGGGCCTCAGGCTGGTGCAATGTCACGCCGGCCTCTGCTGCCGCAGGCTCGCCCTGCACACGACGCCCCTCCCTCACCCCGGCCTGAGTGAGCCAGAACCCCCACATCAGCGGCTCCTTTAACTCCGTCCTGTCTGAGCGAAGAACAGATGCCCTCCAGCGACCTACACGCAGAGGCGAGGCCAAATCCAAAGCTGAGCCCCTGGGAGCTGTGAGAACAAAGAAGAGAAAGGGAAATCTCTCCCAGCAGCCTCAGAAGCAGCAGATTAAAGCTCCACAATCAACCTGATGTACCCTGCATCTGAGGAATACATGAATAGACAACAAATCATCCCAAATTGAGGAAGTGGACTTTGACAGCAAGATTTATGATTTTTCCCCTTTTCCTCTTTTTGTGAGTGTGTATGTTTATGCTTCTGTGTGAGATTTTGTCTGTATAGCTTTGCTTCCACCATTTGTTCTAAGGTTCTATCTGTCCTTTTTTTAAAAAAATTTTTTCTTAATAATTATTTTTTAATTTAATAACTTTATTATATTTTACTTTACCTTATTTCTTTCTTTCTTTTTTCCTTCCTTGCCTCCTTCCTTCCTCCCTTCCTTCCTTCCTTCCTTCCTCCCACCGTCCCTCCCTCCCTCCCTCCTTTCTTTCTTTCTTTCCTTCTTCTCTTCTTTCTTTCTTCCTTCCTTCCTTCTTTCCCTCCTTTCTTTCTTTCTTTCTTTCTTTCTTTCTTTCTTCCTACTTCTGCTAATTCTTTCTCTCTATTTTTTCTCCCTTTTATTCTGAGCCATGTGGATGAAAGGCTCTTGGTGCTGCAGCCAGGAGTCAGTGCTGTGCCTCTGAGGTGGGAGAACCAACTTCAGGACACTGGTCAACAAGAGACCTGCCAGCTCCACATAATATCAAACGGCGAAAATCTCCCAGAGATCTCCATCTCAACACCAGCACTCAACAACCAGCAAGCTACAGTGCTGGACACCCTATGCCAAACAACTAGCAAAACAGGAACACAACCCCACCCATTAGCAGAGATGCTGCCTAAAATCATAATACGTCCATAGACACCCCAAAACACACGACCAGATGTGGACCTGCCCACCAGAGAGACAAGATCAAGCCTCATCCACCACAACACAGGCACTAGTCCCCTCCACCAGGAAGCCTACACAACCCACTGAACCAACCTTAGCCACTGGGGACAGACATCAAAAACAACGGGAACTACGAACCTTCAGCCTGCAAAAAGGAGACCCCAAACACAGTAAGATAAGCAAAATGAGAAGACAGAAAAACACACAGCAGATGAAGGAGCAAGATTAAAACACACCAGACCTAACAAATGAAGAGGAAGTAGGCAGTCTACCTGAAAAAGAATTCAGAATAATGATAGTAAAGATGATCCAAAATCTTGGAAATAGAATAGAGAAAATGCAAGAAACATTTAACAAGGACCTAGAAGAACTAAAGATGAAACAAACAATGATGAACAACACAATAAATGAAATGAAAAATACTCTAGATGGGATCAATAGCAGAATAACTGAGGCAGAAGAACAGATAAGTGACCTGGAAGATAAAATAGTGGAAATAACTACTGCAGAGCAGAATAAAGAAAAAAGAATGAAAAGAACTGAGGACAGTCTCAGAGACCTCTGGGACAACATTAAACGCACCAACATTCGAATTATAGGGGTTCCAGAAGAAGAAGAGATAAAGAAAAGGACAGAGAAAATATTTGAAGAGATTATAGTTGAACACTTCCCTAATATGGGAAAGGAAATAGTCTGTCAAGTCCAGGAAGCACAGAGAGTCCCATACAGGATAAATCCAAGGAGAAATATGCCAAGACACATATTAATCAAACTGTCAAAAATTAACTACAAAGAAAGCATATTAAAAGCAACAAGGGAAAAACAACAAATAACACACAAAGGAATCCCCATAAGGTTAACAACTGATCTCTCAGCAGAAATTCTGCAAGCCAGAAGGGAGTGGCAGGACATACTGAAAGTGATGAAGGAGAAAAAGCTGCAACCAAGATTACTCTACCCAGCAAGGATCTCATTCAGATTTGAAAGAGAAATTAAAACCTTTACAGACAAGCAAAAGCTGAGAGAGTTCAGCACCACCAAACCAGCTTTACAACAAATGCTAAAGGAACTTCTCTAGGCAAGAAACACAAGAGAAGGAAAAGACCTACAATAACGAACCCAAAACAATTTAGAAAATGGGAATAGGAACATACATATTGATAATTACCTTAAATGTAAATAGATTAAATGCTCCCACCAAAAGACACAGATTGGCTGAATGGATACAAAAACAAGACCCATATATATGCTGTCTACAAGAGACCCACTTCAGACCTAGAGACACATACAGACTGAAAGTAAGGGGATGGAAAAAGATATTCCATGCAAATGGAAACCAAAAGAAAGCTGGAGTAGCAATTCTCATATCAGACAAAATAGATTTTAAAATAAAGACTATTAGAAGAGACAAAGAAGGACACTACATAATGATCAAGGGATCGATCCAAGAAGAAGATATAACAATTGTAAATATTTACGCACCCAGCATAGGAGCACCTCAATACATAAGGCAAATACTAACAGCCATAAAAGGGGAAATCGACAGTAACACATTCATAGTAGGGGACTTTAACACCCCACTTTCACCAATGGACAGATCATCCAAAATGAAAATAAATAAGGAAACACAAGCTTTAAATGATACATTAAACAAGATGGACCTAATTGATATTTATAGGACACTCCATCCAAAAACAACAGAATACACATTTTTCTCAAGTGCTCATGGAACATTCTCCAGGATAGATCATATCTTGGGTCGCAAATCAAGCCTTGGTAAATTTAAGAAAATTGAAATTGTATCAAGTATCTTTTCCGACCTCAACGCCATGAGACTAGATATCAATTACAGGAAAAGATCTGTAAAAAATACAAACACATGGAGGCTAAACAATACACTACTTAATAACGAAGTGATCACTGAAGAAATCAAAGAGGAAATCAAAAAATACCTAGAAACAGATGACAATGGAGACATGACGACCCAAAACCTATGGGATGCAGCAAAAGCAATTCTAAGAGGGAAGTTTATAGCAATACAAACTCACCTTAAGAAACAGGAAACATCTCGAATAAACAACCTAACCTTGCACCTAAAGCAATTAGAGAAAGAAGAACAACAACAACAAAAAAAACCAAAGTTAACAGAAGGAAAGAAATCATTTTAAAGGGCTGGTCGTAAAATCTTTGTGGTGAAGGAACAAGACCATAAGTCTCAGAGGGAGCCTAGGTTTTGGTTTGGTTCTTCCAACTGTATTCCTGGCTTGTTCTTCATTACAATCCAATTGTGAGCCTTGGAGATCGTCTAGAATGTGTGGGTGCTGGAATAGATGACTCTAAGGGCCCTTGTATTGTTCACTCATTACTCCTAGTTTACTTTTTCACTTTACTGGCCAATTACCACAGTGATTTGAGGCCCCCTGGATTGGCCCATTTCCAAATTTTTGAAAAAAAATTTTTTAAAGATGTCTCTACCCTGCACTATTCCATCCTGCTCTTTTATTCTGACAGGTTTTTAACCCACTAACTTCTTTTCGTAAAACAAAACTATAATTTGATCAAATTCTCATCCCAATCCTGCCTTGTTAGGGTCAATAATTAAGTGTGGATATCTTGCACAACAGTTATAGAGGAAAGATCCAAGAACTTTCCAGTCTAAGGAAACTCCACCAACCCTCTAGGTCCAAAAGGCTGTGAGGGCCAGTAAAGTTTCTGCTTAGCTGGAGAGTGTATAATACTAATAAATGCTAAATCTAAATGCCTTCCTCATCCTCTCTTGATATTTGCCTCAGTAATCTCAACTTTGAAACAAAATGCTGTCATACAAAACACAAAAGAAATGGTTAAGTATATTTTTCTTGATTTGAACATCAAATTTTACATACATAAAGCATAGGTTTCTCTAGATCAGAAATCAATTTCTCTTTTACAAAACAGGATTTCTACTTGGTTTCAAAGAAAAATTGTCCAGAATGACACAGATTTTTTTTCTCACAAAAATTGCATTGTTTAAAAGACTCTCCTCAGTGATGCTTGAAATTCTATTAATACTAAATTTATTTAAGTTAAACTGTCTTTTTAAAAATAGAGTATATTTTATAGAGCACTTTTAGGTTCACAGCAAAATTGAGCAGAAGTTACAAAAATTTCTCATATGCCCCCAGACCCTATTCATGCATAGCCTCCCCCATCATCAACATCCCCCACCAGAGTGGTACATGTGTTACAATTGATGAGATACATCATTATCACCCAGAGTCCATAGTTTACATTAGGATTCACTCTCGGTGTTGTACATTCTATGGTTTTGGACAAATGTATAACAACATGTACCCACCAATATAATATCATACAAAGTAGTTACACCCTAAAAATCCTCTGTGCTCCACCTATTCATCCCTCCCTTCCTCCTAACCCCTGGCAGCCATTGATCTTTTATTGTCTCCATAGTTTTACCTTTTCCAGAGTGTTATTTAGTTGGAATTATCCAGTAAGTAGTCTTTTCAGATTGACTTTTTTCACTTTTCCAGAGTGTTATTTAGTTGGAATTATCCAGTAAGTAGTCTTTTCAGATTGACTTTTTTCACTTAGTAATATGGATATAAGTTCTCTCCACTTCTTTTCATGGCTTGATAGCTCATTACTTTTTAGCTCTGAATAATATTCCATTGTCCAGATATACCACAGTTTATTTATGCTTTCACCTACTGAAGGACATCATGGTTGCTTCCAAGTTTTGTCAGTTATGAATAAATCTGCTATAAACATCTGTGTGCAGGGTTTTGTGTGGATATTAGTTTTCAGCTCCTTTGGGTAAATACCAAGGTGTATGATTACTGGATCATATGGTATGAGTATGTTTAGTTTTGAAAGAAACCTCCAAACTGTCTTCCAAAGTGGCTATGTTATTTTGCATTCCCACTAGCAATGATTGAGTGTTCCTGTTGCTCCATAACCTCGTCTTCATTTGACGTTGTCATTGTTCTGAATTTGCCATTCTGATAGGTGTGTAGTGGTATCTCATTTTTTAGTTTACATGTCCCTCTTGACATATGAAGTGGAAGTTTTCATATGCTTATTTGCCATTTGTATATCTTCTTTGGCAAGGTGTCTGTTAAGGTCTTTTGTCCATTTAAAAATCAGGTTGTTTGTGTTTTGATTGTTGAGTTTTAAGAGTTCTTTGTATATTTTAGATAACAGTCTTTTATCTGATATCTATTGCAAATATTTTCTCCCAGTCTGTGGCTTGTCATTTCATTCTCTAGACAGTGTCTTTCACAAAGTGGAAGTTTTTAACTTTGATGAAGTCCAGTTTGTCAGTTCTTTCTTTCATGGACTGTGCCTACGGTTTTGCAACTAAAAAGTCATTGCCAAACCCAAGGTCATCTAGATTTTGTCCTATGTTATCTCACAGGAGTTTTATAGTTTTGTATATTACATTTAGGTCTGTGATCCATTTTGACTTAATTTTTATGAACTCTGTAGGTCGGTATCTGTATTCATTTTCTTTTTGCATGTAGATGTCCAGCTATTCCAGTACCATTCATTGTGGAGACTATCTTTTCTCCACTCTATAGCCTTTGCACCTTTTCAAAGATCAGTTGACAATATTCATGTAGGTCTATTTCTGAGATCTCTGTTCTATTCCATTGACCCATTATTTTGTCAATACCACACTGCTTAGATTATTGTAGCTTTATAGTATGTCTTGAAGTTGGGTGTCAGTCTTCCAACTTTGTTCTTCTCCTTCAATATTGTGTTAACTATTCTAGGCCTTTAGCTTCTCCATATAAATATTAGAATCATTTTGTCAATATCTGCAAACTAAGTTGCTGGTATTTTGATTTGGATTTCATTGACTCTATACATCAATTTGGGAAGAACTGACATCTTGACAATACTGAGTCTTCCTATCCATGAATATGGAATATCTCTTTATTAACTTAGTTTTTCTTTGATCTCATTCATCAGAGTTTTGTAGTTTTACTCATATACATATTGCACATAATTTGCTATGTTTATACCTAATTATTATATTTGGGGTACTAATATAGATGTGTTTTTTTGTTTGTTTGTTTTGATTTTTTGTTTGTTTGTTTTTGCGGTACATGGGCCTCTCACCGTTGTGGCCTCTCCCGTTGCGGAGCACAGGCTCCGGATGCACAGGCTCTGTGGCCATGGATCACGGGCCTAGCCGCTCCACGGCATGTGGGATCCTCCCGGACCGGGGCACAAACCCACTTCCCCTGCATTGGCAGGCAGACTCTCAAGCACTGCACCACCAGGGAAGCCCTAGGTGTGTTTTCTTCCATTTCAAATTTGACTTGTTCATTGGGATCTATAGGAAAGCAGTTGACTCATATGTATTTATATCCAGCAATATTGCTATTATCACTTGTTTAGGAGTTTGTTGATTCTTTCAGATTTTGTACATATATTATCATGTCATCTGTGAACAAAAGACAGTTTTATGTCTTCTTCCCAATCTGTGTACCTTCTATTTTTTTTCTTGTCTTGTGCATTCACTAAAACTTTCAGTACAGTGATGAGAGTGTGCAGCTTTGTCTTGTTCCTTATCTTATAAGAAAAACTTTCAGCTTTTCACTGTTGAGTATGATGTTAGCAGTGGGCTTGTCAAATATGGTCTTTATTATGTTGAGGTACATTTCTTCTATACCTAATTTGTTGAGTTTTTATCTTGAAAAGATTTGAATTTTTCAAATTCTTTTTCTTCATTTATTGAGATGCTAATGTGATTTTTATCCTTCATTTTGTTAATGTGGTGTGTCACATATTGATTTGTGTGTTGACCCATACTTGACTCCCTGTCCAAGCAGGGCTGCAAGATGGGCTCCATTGCTGGCTGGGTTCTCAGGCCAGGCTTCCTGGTCAGGTGAGACTAGAGGCTATACTCAGCAGTTGTGTAGGGCTGTGAACTTGCTTCCCTGCCCATACAAGGGACTCCACAGCCTAATGGTTCATTAGCTGAGGACCCAAATCTGGCAGAACTGTCAACCAAGCTCCCTGGCTAGACGTGGCCACCAGCTCAGCTCTGCAGATGGGAAGAGTCACTGGCTAGGATGCCTGCTTCAGCACCACTGTAAGCAGGAATGCAGTCTGCCTAGGTCTGAGTGCTTGTTGTTGAAACCCCTTCTCCCCTTCTCCATCTCTATCTGTCCCCCAACTGTCAAGCCCTGCAGATTTTCCCAGTGATCTCTGTGAATTGAGACCCAAGTGAGCTTCCTGGGAAATGTCCTGCAACACTGAGAAGCTGGATGTCCACTTTTGTTCTTTTTCCCAGTGGAGAAACTGTAAGCCCAGGAGGTCCCTCTTGGTGTGCTTTACCAGCCGAGGGAAGGGCAATGTGATCAGAGTGTAGTCCTCCTTGGTCTCTGTGGTCCAAGTGAGGCTTCAGCCTCATCCCTGTGTTCTGGAATTTTCACAATGGTATATTGTCTATGGATAATTGCTAGTGGGTCTTCTTGTGAGGGGGAAGGAAGTCAGGAATGATGTATGTTGCCATCTTGATGACACCATTCCTCCAATTTTGCAAATAATAAATTGATTCAGGCCCTAAATCTCAGTGCTTATAGTGGACTTACTGGGAAAAAATTATCCCTCTTGGATAGGCAAGTAAATCTAGTAACTGGAAGAGTATCCCAATATTATACATTTAAGAAAAGCAGGGTAAGACTACTCCAGGTGGGCAATCATTTTTCTCATCGTATATTTGTATGGGTATTCAATTAGCAGCTACAGGTCTTTCTTCTCCTGCCACATACCTCTCATCTGCTCCCGCTCAGTACAGCACTTACACTGCCCAGGGTGGAATCAGTACATTAATGAAAAGAATGGTTACTAGATGCAACTGAACAATTGGAGTTACTGTCCAACACCAGCTCATCTGACGATGTTCATGCTTTCCTTTAGGCCCTTTGAAATGGACCTAATCTGGTGATTAATGCACAAATGCAGAGTTTGCTGAATTTATCATGGAATAAAGCATCTTTCTCAAATTTGCACATGGCAATACTGGAAGGAGAGTAAATGTGTTGTGTGAAAGGATCAGGATCCAAAGAGGTCTGATAATGAGCAAATTTGAGCACATCAGCAAACAGGGTGGTTCCTCATGCATGTAACTTGGGTCCAAAGGATCTGAGAAGTGTCATAAGGAGAATACTTGGAGGTATGGGAGCAGGCACACAACAGCTGTCTTCAAATACTGGAGCAGGGATTACCTATGTTGTGTGAGTCTCCAGCATACAGTCTTAAGTCTATTTGATCGAAGCTACAGGGAGGCAAGTTTAGGTACAGTATAAGCAGCAGGTCACCACAAGGGACTGAACAACTCTATTGGACAATTATTTCAAGCAAGAGGTTAGGTCTTGGTGACCAACATGTCTGGCCAAGTCTCAAATCCTCTGACAACACCAAGAGCTATGATTGTGTCACCTCATACCTACTGTTTTGCTTGTGGAAGTTTATGCTCTAGCAAAGAAAACAGTTTCCACTTCCCATGGAGGGTAAGCCATTAGAAAAGGGTGGTTAGATAATACTTGATGTTTCAAATAGGTCCAAACAGCATAATCCCTTTCTTGTAGGAAAAGATACGTATAGCTGTATCTCATTTTATTGTGCTTCATTTTATTGCGCTTTGCAGATACTGCTTTTATTTTTTATTTTTATTTATTTATTTTTTTACAAATTGAAGGTTTGCAGCAACCCTATGTTGAGCCAGTCTATCAGCTCCATTTTTTTTCCAACAGCATTTGCTCACTTCGTGTCTCTGTGTCACATTTTGGTAATTTGCTCACTTCATATCCCTGTGTCACATTTTGGTAATTCTTGCAATATTTCAAACCCTCCACCAGCAAAAAGATTATGACTCACTGAAGGCTCAGATGATGATTAGCATTTTTTTAGCAATAAAGTGCTTTTTACTTAAGGTATGTACGTTGTTTTTTTTTAGACATAATTCTATTGCATGCTTAATAGACTACAGTACAGTTGTCCCTTGAAAATGCACAAATTAGGGGAGCTGACCCTGGAACTGTCAAAAACCCATGTATAACTTTTGATTTGCCCAAAACTTAACTACTAATAGCCTACTCTTCACTGGAAGCCTTGTTGATAACAATCGATTAAGACATATTTTCTATGTTATATGTATATCTACATATATTTTATGCATTCATGATATCTCTAACTTTTTCTTAATATTTTGATATTTCTAGGCTACGTGGTTTGTCTGTGAGTTTCTTCAAATTATGGCAAATCTCAAAACATTTTTCCACATATTTATTGAAAAAACTCTGTGTATAAGTGGACTCACAGTTCAAACCCATGTTGTTCAGGGGTCAACTGTATAGTGTAAACATAACTTTTATATGCACTGAGAAACCAAAAACTTTGTGTGACCCACTTTATTGCAGTATTTGCTTTATTGGAGTGGTCTGGAACCACAATATCCCTATCCCTGAGGTATGCCTATATATTAATAGACCAGAGTATGGATGGTTATACACCCAAATGCTAATGCTTGTAACTGGTGGGATTATAAATGACTGGTTTTTATAAATTGAAAGTGATAAAATATTGCATATGGGCAGGGATTGGGACACTCCCATTTATATGTCCTTGTGCTTACCATGAACACCAAAAATGATTGGTTCATAAGACAGTGGATTCTGTTCAGGACAAGAACCAGACCAGAGGTTCAGTGCTGCAAGTCATTAGCAGATATTAGATATCTGAGTTTATGCTCGATAGAAGATATGATGTGCTTAGCAAAGTGGGTGTTATCAAGTGTTTCTTGCCCCCTTCCCTATCCAACCCCAGCCTTGGGGGTCTCCTCTCATCAAATTGAAAAACACTTTCAGAAAACAAGAGAACTCAGTTTAAATCCCAATCCTTATTCACCTTAAAAGATCAATTCAGACCCCATGTTTTCATTTCCTCATCTCCAAGATAAGGATACTAGTCCACATTACCTCCTCTCCCAAGGTTCTCAAATTCTATGATTCCAACTATGGAAAAAAGCAAGTCAGAACCCACTGGACCTGGACAGAGAAGAGCCTTTTCCACATGACTATTCTGCTAAAGTGGCCTTCCTTCAACCATTTTGTTTGGCTGAAGAGTACCCTTTTGTACTTTCAGTCCTTAGAAGACCACTAAGAATGGACCACCACAGGAGTCTCAACATAATTATATTTATTATTTTATCACTACATTAGAAGTGAAATAAACTGTGAGAAGCTGCAAATGCATGCCACTTCATGAAGATTATGGAACAATGGAGACATCCAGTGTAGAAAGTTAAAAGTTGCTTATCCTTTAGGGATGCAAAGACTAGACACACAAATATCATCAATGGTGTGATTATTGACAGCATCAGCCGGCTGGAATTTATGCACCAATGGAAAGTTTAAGAATGAAAGTAAGGGAACTTTGGCTACTCCTGACCTCTTAGCCAGGGATTATGGATGAGAAGACATAGAAAATGGCTAAAATCTCTACAAACACATAGGTTTACAAAAAACATGCCTAAAACCAAGACACTCAGGCAATGTTGAAATTTGTTCTTGGGAGATCCCCATTTTACGATGTTTGAACACACTCTTTCTCCTGCTGGATAGCTGGAAAAAAGACAAACACAAACAATCATTAAAGGATATTTTCCTAAGATTAAGTTCAGTTTCTTCCAAGAGAGTTCTTTGCCACTCTTTGCCAAGTCATTGAAGGCTACCATACCCGCTTTAAATTTAGAATGCCAAGGCACTAACTGCAAATCCTCAGTTGTGTGTGTGTGTGTGTGTGTGTGTGTGTGTGTTAACCACCTGAACATTAGAATCTGCATCAACTGTGTCTTTTTTTCCATTTCAGAGTTAGATTTATGCTGTTGCCATTTTTTCCATCGAATATTCTGAGACTGAGGAGCAAGTGAAGTATTTTCCTCAGATTTATCTATCACTATATAATTAGGAAGTTACACCCTTTCAGACAATTTTGACTAACTTAGAAACTCTCAGATAATAGCAACATGACAAAAAGTGCCCCTTAGTTTTGTGAATATGCTTGGAGTTTCTCCATCAGGCTGTAATTCCCAAAGGCAAAACTGATCCCTTCAGTCTGGGAGGCCCAAGTACACCCAAGATCTAAACTTGTTCTCTGCCTTATCTTGTTGTCAGGTACAGAAAACCAAAACTGCAGAGTTTGTATAGTTCTTTAGGAATAAGATCATGGGCCTAAATTGCTAGATGCAGAAAATTCCAAATAACCATAAAATTGAAAAAATTAAGATTTTTCTAGTGCTAAGTATAATATTCCAAAATTGGTTGTAATGTGATTTTTAGTGATTTTCCAAGAAGAAAATAGTTTTTTATTCCCCCATTACTTCTTGGGTTTATCATGTAAGAACAACTTATATAACCCAAGTAATTAAACAACTATTCAATATTTTTAACCATTGCATTAAATTCAGTGGCTACGTAATTATTGCTTACTTTGTGGCAAAATTTACTAGAATAGTTTATTTACTGAACCTATGAATGTTCACCATTGCTTTTCTTCACTAAAAACTGCCCTGCCCCATGACTTACTTTCCTTCGAGGGCAGAGTACTTCTTCCTTCAGTGTTAGTTTTCTTCAGTTTTGACCTGTCAAACTTCTCCACTTCAGAGAAGTCTGGCTTACCACTCATCTTGACTAAAAGAAAGACTGAAAAAAAATGTTTTAACTTAACTGGAAAAACTATTATCATACTAATTGATCACAATCCAAAATTCTCACATTTAATATCAATATGTATTTTATCTTCTGATTTTCAACAAGAAAACAGCACATATCTTGGGAAAGCCATGGTTTTATCAAAATGCTTTGAATTCCACATCATTACCCCACTTCTGATAGGCAGTAAAAGCCACTGAATCAGGATGCACTAGAAACCAAGATGCTCTAAAACCCGGAGTCAATATGTCTGACTTAAAAATCACAGGGAAAGTCAAATGGAGGTGATAGAAACACAAGAGCAGATAGAGATAGAAGAAAAAATAAGGACTGGGCTTAACCAGGAATGAATTTGTAACAGGAGATAGCACTATTTGAGCACCTTCACTTTGTATTCAATTACTTTGGCGGGGGGGATTTTTCTTGGGGGTTAGGGAGTAGCACACAATAAACGGTAGCATAAGTTGTACTAGTTTCTTTCCATTTCATCTGCCTTTTCAAAGACAGTAGATTAAGGAGCTGCAATAAGGAAAGGAGGGGATTTAATCCCGTCATAACTAATGACACGTCTCATGATGTCTCCTTATGGCACTAGTTTGTAAACGCTGTAAGACGGCACAGCTAATTATGATCAGACTCAGGACTTCAGCAGAATGGGCTAAACCAGACACAGTTGATTTTTATTTCACCATATTTTCTCCTCAAGGGGAGAGGGGAGGAGATGAGGCTAGGAGATGCCCTGTGATCTTTCCGGCTTTGTCCAGAAGAGACAATAGGAGACCCCTGAGCCCGCGAAGCAGAGCTCTCCTGCCCATGCCTGGCCCCACCCTGGCGGGGTAAGACACGTCTAGTGCCCAGACCAGAATGGAGAGGCCCTCAAGCAGCCAGACGTCCCGAATATGCCTCCCTTCCGTTGTGGTCACCCTAAGACCCTCCTTTGACGAGCGATCGGCTGCTAATCTCCAGAGGTGGGGAAACAGGGACTTAAAATAATAACAGGGCTGGGCACATAAGCCACTTTGTTGGCAGCAATTTGCTTAATATTTTAAAATAACTATCATCATTGTCAGGAGCCCAGTCCAACCTAACAGCCACGGGAGGGGAGAGAGCAAAAGGCCAGCCCCAGAAGGCCCATTCTGAGCCCCACACTCCTCATCCCCTCAGCCTCGGACTTGCAGCCACAGCGGACTGGCCGCTCTGGGGGCTCCCCCCTCGGACCTTTCCGGGACAGCCCCAGGGAGGATTTCACATTGCGCGCAGAAGGCAGCGCTGCGAAGACAAAGGCGCGGACTCGCCATCAGGCTCAGATACAAATCGCCCGTCCCAACCCCCGCCCCTCCAATTCCAGCAGGCCCCATACGCCAGCCCCGTGGCCGCCGCGCCCTCCTGTCCCCATAGTCCTCTGGCTCTGGCGGGGCCGCACGTCCTCACCCGAAGACTTGAAGACCAGGGAAAGGCAGACCGCTGCACCGCGACCACTTCTCACACAGGACAAGGTTAACCTTCTCGTGTGGAACCCAGCAGTTATAAGCTGCGTGACAGGCTCCGCCCCCAGACCCCGCTCCAGTCCTCTCGGATTGCCCAAGGGATACTAGATCCACCTCGTCGCCCCTCCCATCTCTTTAGATCTAAAGATGTGGACAGTGAGTCCACTGTCTCCCCTCTACTCAGGACCTCACCCTTGCAACTGGGTGTTGATAGCATCATACCAGATCTGCCTATCCAGACCCCATCCAAGCCCACTGATTCCCCCAGGGACTGGTGGCTGGTCTACTTCCCCTGCTTCTCCCACTACTTTCGTCCTGAAGGTCCACTTGCCTTCTTCCCAAGTATGCTCACTCCTCCACGATAATAGGGGCCTCTACAATAAGCAGACACGTTTTACCCAGTTAGCTTTGAACGTCTGAAACTCGGAGATCCAAGCTGAAGGAGCCGTAATCAGGTACTCCTGGCTTTTTATAGCCATCGGAGCCTACGTAAGCTGTGACAACCAAACAGTGATTTGGAAGTGATGCTCAGTGTTCTCTGTTCTAATCCTCTGCCAGGTCATGGAGGAGGGCTGTTCATGGAGAGGGTGGCCGGTTCTGGGTCATTCAACCCCACAGTTGGGCATTTCTGTGACATTGGTGCGCTCCTATGTAAAAGTCCTATTTTCAAATTTTCAGCCACTGACCATGGTAGCAGTCAGTTTAGGGTAATCAGAGAAACTACTGAGGCTATTCATCCTTTTTTTTTAACTTTTATTGGAGTAGAGTTGCTTTAGAATATTGTGTTAGTTTCTACTGTACAGCAAAGTGAATCAGCTATTTGTATAGCTATACGTATACATATATCCCTTCTTTTTTGGATTTCCTTCCCATTTAGGTCACAACAGAGCATTGAGTAGAGTTCTCTGTGCTATACAATAGTTTCACATTAGTTACCTATTTTATATGTAGCATCAATAGTGTATATATGTCGGGCTTCCCTGGTGGCACAGTGGTTAAGAATCCGCCTGCCAATGCAGGGGCCATGGGTTCTAGCCCTGGTCTGGGAAGATTCCACATGCCACGGTTCAGCTAAGCCCATGCACCGCAACTACTGAGACTGCGCTCTAGAGCCCTCAAGCCACAACCACTGAAGCCCGTGCGCCTAGAGCCAGTGCTCCACAACAAGAGAGGTCACTGCAATGAGAGGCTGTGCACCGCAATGAAGAGAAGGCCCCACTCGCCACAACTAGAGGAAAGCCCATGTGCAGCAACGAAGACCCAACACAGCCAAAAATAAATAAATACTTAAATAAATTTATTTTAAAAATAGTGTATATATGTCAATCCCAATCTCCCAATTCAACCCACCACCCCCTTTCCTCCTTGGTATCCATACGTTTGTTCTCTATGTCTGTGTCTCTATTTCTGCTTTCTAAATAAAATCATCTATACCAATTTTTTCACACTCCACATATATGCATTAATATACGATATTTGTTTTTCTCTTTCTGACTTACTTCACTCTGTACAACAATCTCTAGGTCCATCCACGTCTCTACAAATGACCCAATTTCACTCCTTTTTATGGCTGAGTAATATTCCATTGTATATATGTATCACATCTTCTTTATCCATTCCTCTGTTGATGGACATTTAGGTTGCTTCCATGTCCTGGCTATTGTAAATAGTGCTGCAATGAACATTGGGGTGCACGTACCTTTTTGAATTATGGTTTTCTCTGGGTATATGCCTAGTAGTGGGATTGCTGGGTCATATGGTAGTTCTATTTTTAGATTTTTAAGGAAACTCCATAGTGTTCTCCATAGTGGCTGTATCAATTTACATTCCCACCAACAATGCATGAGGGTTCCCTTTTCTTCATGCCCTCTCCAGCATTTACTGTTTGTAGATTTTTTGATGATGGCCATTCTGACTGGTGTGAGGTGATACCTCATTGTAGTTTTCATTTGCATTTCTCTAATAATTAGTGATGTTGAGCATCTTATCATGTGTTTTTTGGCCAATGGTATGTCTTCTTTGGAGAAATGCCTATTTAGGTCTTCTGCCCATTTTTCGATTGGGTTGTTTCTTTTTTTGATATTGAGCAGCTTGTGTTGTTTGTATATTTGGAGATTAATCCTTTGTCAGTTGCTTCATTTGCAAATATTTTCTCCCAAAATGAGGATTGTCTTTTCATCTTGTTTATGGTTTCCTTTCCTGTGCAAAAGCTTTTAAGTTTAATTAGGTCTCATTTGTTTATTTTTGTTTTTATTCTCATTGCTCCAGGAGGTGGGTCAAAAAAGATCTTGCTGTAATTTATGTCAAAGTGTGTTCTGCCTATGTTTTCCTCTAAGAGTTTCATAGTGCCTAGCCTTACATTTAGGTCTTTATTCCATTTTGAGTTATTTTTGTGTATGGTGTTAGATGGTGTTCTAATCTCATTCATTTACATGTAGCTGTACAGTTTTCCCAGCACCAATTACTGAAGTGACTGTCTTCTCCATTGTATATCCTTGCCTCCTTTGGCATAGATTAGTTGACCATATGTGCATGGGTTTATCTCTGGGCTTTCTATCCTGTTCCATTAATCTATATTTCTGTTTTTGTGCCAGTACCATACTGTCTTGATTACTATAGCTTTGTAGTGTAGTTTGAAGACAGGGAGCCTGATACCTGCAGCTCCGTTTTTCATTCTCAAGATTGCTTTGGCTATTCGGGGTCTTTTGTGTCTCCATACAAATTTTAAGATTTTTTATTCTAGTCCTGTAAAAAATGCCTTTGGTAGTTTGATAGGGATTGCATTGAATCTGTAGAGTGCTTTGGGTATTATAGTCATTTTCACAATATTGATTCTTCCAATCCAAGACCATGGTATATCTTTCCATCTGTTTGTGTCATTTTTGACTTCTTTCATCAGTATCTTGTAGTTTTCTTCAAAAAGGTCTTTTGCCTCCTTAGGTAGGTTTATTCCTAGATATTTTATTCTTTTTTTGCAATGTTAAATGGGATTGTTTCCTTAATTTCTCTTTCTGATTTTTGTTGTTAGTGTATAGGAATGCAAGAGATATCTGTGTATTAATTTTGTATCCTGTGATATAACTAAATTCATTGATTAGCACTAATAGTTTCCTGGTGGCATGTTTAGGATTTTCGATGTATAGTATCATGTCATCTGCAAACAGTGACTGTTTTCCTTCTTCTTTGCCAATTTGGATTACTTTTGTTTTTTTTCTTCTCTGATTGCTGTGGCTAGGACTTCCAGGACTATGTTGAATAATAGCAGTGGGAGTGGGCACCCTTGTCTTATTCCTGATTTTAGAGGAAATGCTTTCAGTTTTTCACCATTGAGAATAAAGTTTGCTGTGGGTTTGCTATATATGACCTTTATTATGTTGGTGTAGGGTCCCTCTGTGCCCACTTTCTGGAGAGTTTTTATCATAAATGCATGTTGAATTTTGTTGAAAACTTTTTCTGCATTTATATAGATGATCATATGGTTTTTATTCTTCATTTGTTAATGTGGTATATCACATTGATTGATTTGCATATATTGAAGAATCCTTGTATCCCTGGGATAAATCCCACTTGATTATGGTGTATGATCCTTTTAATGTGTTGTTGGATTCTGTTTGCTAGTATTTTGTTGAGGATTTTTGCATCTGTGTTCATCAGTGATATTGGCCTGTTTTCTTTTTTTGTGATATCTTTTTCTGGTTTAGTATCAGAGTGATGGTGGCCTCATAGAATGAGTTTGGGAGTGTTCCTCCCTCTGCAAATTTTTGGAAAAATTTGAGAAGAATAGGTGTTAGCTCTTTTCTAAATGTTTGACAGAATTCACCTCTGAAGCCATCTGGTCTTGGAATTTTGTTAGTTGGAAGATGTTTAATCACAGTTTCAATTTCAGTACTTGTGATTGGTCTGTTCATATTTTCTATTTCTTCCTGGTTCATTCTTGTGAGATTGTACCTTTCTAAGAATTTGTCCATTTCTTCCAAGTTGCCCATTTTATTGGCATATAGTTGCTTGTAGTAGTCTCTTACGATCCTTTGTATTCCTGTGTTGTCTCTTGTAACTTCTCCTTTTTCATTTCTAATTTTATTTATTTGAGTACAGTCCCTTTTTTTCTTGATAAGTCTGACTAAAGGTTCAACAATTTTGTTTATCTTCTCAAAGAACCAGCTTTTAGTTTTACTGATCTTTGCTATTGTTTTATTTGTTTCTATTTCATTTATTTCTGCTCTGATCTTTATGATTTCTTTGCTTCTACTAACTTTAGGTTTTGTTTGCTCTTCTTTCTCTAGTTGCTTTAGGTATAATGTTAGGTTGTTTATTTGAGATTT
Organism: Tursiops truncatus; assembly: GCF_011762595.2. Lineage (NCBI taxonomy): Eukaryota > Metazoa > Chordata > Mammalia > Artiodactyla > Delphinidae > Tursiops > Tursiops truncatus. The sequence goes on from NC_047055.1 coordinate 42,198,519, forward strand.
TTTCTAGTTTCTTGAGGTAGGATTATATTAGTATAAACTTCCCTCTTAGAACTGCTTTTGCTGCATTCCATAGGTTTTGGGTCTTGTGTTTTCATTGTCATTTGTTTCTAGGTAATTTTTGATTTCCTCTTTGATTTCTTCAGTGATCTCTTGGTTATTTAGTAGCATATTGTTTGGCCGTCATGTGTTTGTGTTTTTACAGTTTTTCTTCCTGTAATTGATTTCTAATCTCATAGAACTGTGGTCAGAAAAGATGCTTAATATGATTTCAATTTTCTTAAATTTACTGAGGCTTGATTTGTGACCCAAGATGTGATCTGTCCTGGAGAATGTTCCATGTGCACTTGAGAAGAAAGTGTATTCTGCTGCTTTGGGATGGAATGTCCTGTAAATATCAATTAAGTCTATCTGGTCTAATGTTTCATTTAAGGCTTGTATTTCCTTATTAAATTTCTGTCTGGATGATCTATCCCTAGTTGTAAGTGGAGTGTTAACATCCCCCCAATTACTGTGTTACTGTCAATTTCCCCTTTTATGGCTGTTAGCATTTGGCTGGTGCATTGAGGTTCTCCTATGTTGGGTGCATATATATTTACAATTGTTATATCTTCTTCTTGGATTGATCCCTTGATCCTTATGTAGTGTCCTTCCTTGTCTCTTGTAACAGTCATTATTCTAAAGTCTATTTTGTCTAATATGAGTATTGGTACTCCAGCTTCCTTTTGATTTCCATTTGTATGGAATATGTTTTTCCATCCCCTCACTTTCAGTCTGTATGTGTGCCTAGATCTGAAGTCGGTCTCTTGTAGAAAACGTATATATATATATGCCTTGTTTTCGTATCCATTTAGCCATTCTGTGTCTTTTGGTTGGAGCATTTAATCCATTTATATTTAAGGTAATTATCGATATGTATGTTCCTATTTCCATTTTCTTAATTGTTTTAGGTTTGTTTTTGTAGGTCTTTTTCTTCTCTTGTGCTTCCTGCCTAGAGAAGTTCTTTTAGCATTTGTTGCAAAGCTGGTCTGGTGGTGCTGAATTCTCTTTGTTTTTTTGTGTCGGTAACGCTTTTGATTTCTCTGTCAAATCTGAATGAGATCCTTGATGGGTAGAGTAATCTTGGTTGTAGTTTTTTTTCTCTTTCATCACTTTAAATATATCCTGCTACTCCCTTCTGCCTTGCAGAGTCTCTGCTGAAAGATCAGCTGATAACCTTATGGGGATTCCCTTGTATACTCTTTGTTGTTTTTCCCTTGCTTCTTTTAACGAGTTTCTTTGTATTTAATTTTTGTTAGTTTGATTAGTATGTGTCTTGGTGTGTTTCTCCTTGGGTTTGTCCTGTATGGGACTTTCTGTGCTTCCTGGACTTTATTGACTATTCCTTTACCATATTAGGGAAGTTTTTTATTATAATTTCTTCAGATATTTTCTCAGACCCTTTCTCTTTCTCTTCTTCTTCTGGAACCCCTATAATTCTAATGTTGGTGCATTAATGTTGTCCCAGAGGTCTCTGAGACTGTGCTAATTTCTTTCCATTTTTTTTAATCTGCTCTGCCACAGTTATTTCCACCATTCTATCTTCTAGCTCACTTATCTGTTCTTCTGCCTCAGTTATTCTGCTATTTATTCCTTCTAGTGTATTTTTAATTTCAGTTATTGTGTTGTTCATCACTGTTCTTTCTTTAGTTCTTCTAGGTCCTTGTTAAACGTTTCTTGTATTCTCTCCATTCTATTTGCCTATCTCCTCTTCATTTATTTGCTCTTGCAGGTTTTTACCTTGCTACTTTCTGCAGCATATTTCTATGTCTTCTGATTTTGTCTGATTTACTGTGTTGTGGTCTCCTCTCTGCAGGCTGCAAGGTCATAGTTCCTCTTACTTCTGATGTGTGCCCCCAGTGGGCAAGGCTGGTCCAGTGGCTTGTGTAGGCTTTCTGGTGGGAGGGACTGGTGCCTGCATTCTGATGGGTGGTGCTGGATCTTGTCCTTCTGATGGGAAGGACCATGGCAGGTGGTGTGTTTTGGGGTGTCTGTGGGCTTAGTATGACTTTAGGCCACCTGTCTGCTAATGGCTGGGTTTGGGTTCCTGTCTTGCTTGTTTATTGGTGTGGGGCATTCAGCACTGGAGCCTGCAGGCTGTTGGGTGGAGCCAGGTGTTAGAGTTGAGATGGAAACCTCCAGGAGAGCTCTAACCATTTAATATTCCCTGGGGCCTGGAATTCTCTGGCGTTCCAGCCTCCTGGACTTGGTGCTCCTACCCGAGAGTCTCAGGCCCACCCCCTGACCTGGGAACCAAGACCCTGCAAGCCACATGGCTCAGCAAAAAAAAAGGGGAAGAAAAGAAATGTTGGGAAGAAAACAAATGAAAACAAACAGACAAACAAAACCCAAGACAAATAGCAAAGACAAAAACAAGCAAACAGCAACAACAACAATTAAAAGCAAACAAACAAATAAATGAACAGAAAAACAAATGGTAAAAGCAAAACCAACCAAACAAAACACACACACACACACACACAAAGAAACAAAAAAAAATAGAGAAAACAAAAAACAAGAGACCAACCAGACAAACAAAAGAACCCCCAAACAAAATCAAACAATTAAAAACAAAACTAACAAAAGGGACCCAGCTCTGAGTGCAGCTGAGGGGAGTTGTGTCTCCTCAGGCAGCGCCGGGTTGTGGCTGCTGACGGGCGCTCGGTCTCCTCAGGACTCGCTGGGGTCGGCTTCAGGACAACGTGGGGCTGCGTCCACGCTGACGGGAGCTGGGTTTCCTGAGGACGCGGGTGACGCCGGAGAAAAGGAGTTGCCGGGCTGCCACCTGCTAAAGAAAAGAATGTGTCACCCATACCTTCTGCTGGAATTTCTCCCCAGGCAGAGCCGTGTGGATGAAAAGCTCTTGGTGCTCCAGCCAGGAGGCAGGGCTCTGCCTCTGAGGTAGGAAAGCCAACTTCAGGACACTGGTCAACAAGAGACCTCCCAGCTCCACATAATATCAAATGGCGAAAATCTCCCAGAGACCTCCATCTTAACACCAGCACCCAGCTACACTCAACGACCAGCAAGCCACAGTGCTGGAAAACCTATGCCAAACAACTAGCAAAAGAGGAACACAACCCCACCCATTAGCAGAGAGGCTGCCTAAAATCATAATAAGGCCACAGACACCCCAAAACACACCACCAGACGTGAACCTGCCCACTAGAGAGACAAGATCCAGCCTCATCCACCACAACACAGGCACTAGTCCCCTCCACCAGGAAGCCTACACAACCCACTGAACCAACCTTAGCCACTGGAGACAGACATCAAAAACAGGAGGAACTACGAACCTGCAGCCTGCAAAAAGGAGACCCCAAACACAGTAAGATAAGCAAAATGGGAAGACAGAAAAACACACAGCAGATAAAGGAGCAAGATAAAAATGCACCAGACCTAACAAAAGAAGAGGAAATAGGCAGTCTACCGGAAAAAGAATTCAGAATAATGATAGTAAGTTTGATCCGAAATCTTGGAGATAGAATGGACAATAGAATGGACAAAATGCAGGAATCAGTTAACAAGGACCTAGAAGAACTAAAGATCAAACAAGCAACGATGAACAACACAATAAATGAAATTAAAAGTACTCTAGATGGGATCAATAGCAGAATAACTGAGGCAGAAGAACGGATAAGTGACCTGGAAGATAAAATAGTGGAAATAACTACTGCAGAGCAGAATAAAGAAAAAAGAATGAAAAGAACTGAGGACAGTCTCAGAGACCTCTGGGACAACATTAAATGCACCAACATTCGAATTATAGGGGTTCCGGAAGAAGAAGAGAAAAAGAAAGGGACTGAGAAAATATTTGAAGAGATTATAGTTGAAAACTTCCCTAATATGGGAAAGGAAATAGTTAATCAAGTCCAGGAAGCACAGAGAGTCCCATACAGGATAAATACAAGGAGAAATACGCCAAGACACATATTAATCAAACTGTCAAAAATTAAATACAAAGAAAGCATATTAAAAGCAGCAAGGGAAAAACAACAAATAACACACAAGGGAATCCCCATAAGGTTAACAGCTGATCTCTCAGCAGAAACCCTGCAAGCCAGAAGGGAGTGGCAGGACATACTGAAGGAGATGAAGGAGAAAAACCTGCAACCAAGACTACTCTACCCAGCAAGGATCTCATTCAGATTTGATGGAGAAATTAAAACCTTTACAGACAAGCAAAAGCTGAGAGAGTTCAGCACCACCAAACCAGCTTTACAACAAATGCTAAAGGAACTTCTCTAGGCAAGAAACACAAGAGAAGGAAAAGACCTATAATAACGAACCCAAAACAATTAAGAAAATGGGAATAGGAACATACATATCGATAATTACCTTAAATGTAAATGGACTAAATGCTCCCACCAAAAGACACAGATTAGCTGAATGGATACAAAAACAAGACCCTTATATATGCTGTCTACAAGAGACCCACTTCAGACCTAGAGACACATACAGACTGAAAGTAAGGGGATGGAAAAAGATATTCCATGCAAATGGAAACCAAAAGAAAGCTGGAGTAGCAATTCTCATATCAGACAAAATAGACTTTAAAATAAGGACTATTAAAAGAGACAAAGAAGGACACTACATAATGATCAAGAGATCGATCCAAGAAGAAGATAAAACAATTGTACATATTTATGCACCCAACATAGGAGCACCTCAATACATAAGGCAAATACTAACAGCCATAAAAGGGGAAATCGACAGTAACACATTCATATTAGGGGACTTAAACACCCCACTTTAACCCATGGACAGATCATCCAAAATGAAAATAAATAAGGAAACACAAGCTTTAAATGATACATTAAACAAGATGGACTTAATTGATATTTATAGGACACTCCATCCAAAAACAGCAGAATACACATTTTTCTCAAGTGCTCATGGAACATTCTCCAGGATAGATCATATCTTAGGTCACAAATCGAGCCTTGGTAAATTTAAGAAAATTGAAATTGTATCAAGTATCTTTTCTGACCACAACGCCATGAGACTAGATATCAACTACAGGAAAAGATCTGTAAAAAATACAAACACATGGAGGCTAAACAATACACTACTTAATAATGAAGTGATCACTGAAGAAATCAAAGAGGAAATCAAAAAATACCTAGAAACAAATGACAATGGAGACACAACGACCCAAAACCTGTGGGATGCAGCAAAAGCAGTTCTAAGGGGGAAGTTTATAGCAATACAAGCCCACCTTAAGAAGCAGGAAACATCTCGAATAAACAACCTAACCTTGCACCTCAAGCAATTAGAGAAAGAAGAACAAAAAAACCCCAAAGCTAGCAGAAGGAAAGAAATCATAAAAATCAGATCAGAAATAAATGAAAAAGAAATGAAGGAAACAATAGCAAAGATCAATAAAACTAAAAGCTGGTTCTTTGAGAAGATAAACAAAATAGATAAACCACTAGCCAGACTCATCAAGAAAAAAAGGGAGAAGACTCAAATCAATAGAATTAGAAATGAAAAAGGAGAGGTAACAACTGACACTGCAGAAATAAAAGAGATCATGAGAGATTACCACAAGCAACTCTATGCCAATAAAATGGACAATCTGGAAGAAATGGACAAATTCTTAGAAATGCACAACCTGCCAAGACTGAATCAGGAAGAAATAGAAAATATGAACAGACCAATCACAAGCACTGAAATTGAAACTGTGATTAAAAATCTTCCAACAAAGAAAAACCCAGAACCAGATGGCTTCACAGGCGAATTCTATCAAATATTTAGAGAAGAGCTAACACCTATCCTTCTCAAACTCTTCCAAAATATAGCAGAGGGAGGAACACTCCCAAACTCCTTCTACGAGGCCACCATCACCTTGATACCAAAACCAGACAAGGATGTCACAAAGAAAGAAAACTACAGGCCAATATCACTGATGAACATAGATGCAAAAATCCTCAACAAAATACTAGCAAACAGAATCCAACAGCACATTAAAAGGATCATACACCATGATCAAGTGGGGTTTATTCCAGGAATGCAAGGATTCTTCAATATACGCAAATCTATCAATGTGATAAACCATATTAACAAATTGAAGGAGAAAAACCATATGATCATCTCAATAGATGCAGAGAAAGCTTTTGACAAAATTCAACACCCATTTATGATAAAAACCCTGCAGAAAGTAGGCATAGAGGGAACTTTAATCAACATAATAAAGGCCATATATGACAAGCCCACAGCCAACATCATCCTCAATGGTGAAAAACTGAAAGCATTTCCACTAAGATCAGGAACAAGACAAGGTTGCCCACTCTCACCATTCTTATTCAACATAGTTTTGGAAGTTTTAGCCACAGCAATCAGAGAAGAAAAGGAATCCAAATCGGAAAAGAAGAAGTAAAGCTGTCACTGTTTGCAGATGACATGATCCTATACATAGAGAACCCTAAAGATGCTACCAGAAAACTACTAGAGCTAATCAATGAATTTGGTAAAGTGGCAGGATACAAAATTAATGCACAGAAATCTCTTGCATTCCTATACACTAATGATGAAAAATCTGAAAGTGAAATCAAGAAAACACTCCCATTTACCACTGCAACAAAAAGAATAAAATATCTGGGAATAAACCTACCTAAGGAGACAAAAGACCTGTATGCAGAAAATTATAAGACACTGAAGAAAGAAATTAAAGATGATACAAATAGATGGAGAGATATACCATGTTCTTGGATTGGAAGAATCAACATTGTGAAAATGACTCTACTACCCAAAGCAATCTATAGATTCAATGCAATCCCTATCAAACTACCACTGGCATTTTTCACAGAACTAGAACAAAAAGTTTTGCAATTTGTATGGAAACACAAAAGACCCCGAATAGCCAAAGCAATCTTGAGAATGAAAGAAGGAACTGGAGGAATCAGGCTCCCTGACTTCAGACTATACTACAAAGCTACAGTTATCAAGGCGGTATGGTACTGGCACAAAAACAGAAAGATAGATCAATGGAACAGGATAGAAAGCCCAGAGATAAACCCATGCACATATGGACACCTTATCTTTGATAAAGGTGGCAGTAATGTACAGTGGAGAAAGGACAGCCTCTTCAATAAGTGGTGCTGGGAAAACTGGACAGGTACATGTAAAAGTATGAGATTAGAACACTCTCTAACACCATACACAAAAATAAGCTCAAAATGGATTAAAGACCTAAATGTAAGGCCAGAAACTCTCAAACTCTTAGAGGAAAACATAGGCAGAACACTCTATGACACAAATCACAGCAAGATCCTTTCTGACCCACCTCCTAGAGTAATGGAAATAAAAACAAAAATATACAAATGGGACCTAATGAAACTTCAAAGCTTTTGCACAGCAAAGGAAACCATAAACAAGACCAAAAGACAACCCTCAGAATGGGAGAAAATATTTGTAAATGAAGCAACCGACAAAGGATTAATCTCCAAAATTTACAAGCAGCTCATGCAGCTCAATAACAAGAAAACAAACAACCCAATCCAAAAATGGGCAGAAGATCTAAATAGACATTTCTCCAAAGAAGATATACAGACTGCCAACAAACACATGAAAGAATGCTCAACATCATTCATCATTAGAGAAATGTAAATCAAAACTACAATGAGATATCATCTCACACCAGTCAGAATGGCCATCATCAAAAAATCTAAAAACAATAAATGCTGGAGAGGGTGTGGAGAAAAGGGAACACTCTTGCACTGCTGGTGGGAATGTGAATTGGTACAGCCACTATGGAGAACAGTATGGAGGTTCCTTAAAAAACTACAAATAGAACTACCATATGACCCAGCAATCCCACTACTGGGCATATACCCTGAGAAAACCAAAATCCAAAAAGAGTCATGTACCAAAATGTTCATTGCAGCTCTATTTACAATAGCCCGGAGATGGAAACAACCTAAGTGCCCATCATTGGATGAATGGATAAAGAAGATGTGGCACATATATACAATGGAATATTACTCAGCCATAAAAAGAAACGAAATTGAGCTATTTGTAATGAGGTGGATAGACCTAGAGTCTGTCATACAGAGTGAAGTAAGTCAGAAAGAAAAAGACAAATACCGTATGCTAACACATATATATGGAATTTAAGGAAAAAAATGTCATGAAGCACCTAGGGGTAAAGCAGGAATAAAGACGCAGACCTCCTAGAGAACGGACTTGAGGTTATGGGGAGGGGGAAGGGTGAGCTGTGACAGGGCGAGAGAGAGTCATGGGCATATACACACTAACAAACGTAGTAAGGTAGATAGCTAGTGGGAAGCAGCCGCATGGCACAGGGATAGTGGCTCGTGCTTTGTGACAGCCTGGAGGAGTGGGATAGGGAGGGTGGGAGGGAGGGAGACGCAAGAGGGAAGACATATGGGAACATATGTTTATGTATGACTGATTCACTTTGTTATAAAGCAGAAACTAACACACCATTGTAAAGCAATTATACCCCAATAAAGATGTTTAAAAAAATAAAAATAAATAAAAAAAAACTAACAAAAAATAAAAAACAAAACAAAAGCAGAATCCAAACTGAAGGAAAAAGCAAAGAAGACAAAACAAACACACAAAATGATAAAAATGATAAGAACAAATAGAACAAAAGAAAAAAATGATTAAAAAAACAGAGCAAAGAAAAGCAAAAGAAAATAAAGGAAAAAAACAGGACAACAAAAAAGTAATGTAGAAATAGAAATATGAAAAATAAAAAATGTATAAAAATTTAAAAAAACAAATAATAAAAAAACAACAGAACAAAACATAAAAAAATAGTAATACTTATATTTTCCTGGGGTCTCAGCTGTCAGTGTTCTTGCCCCCACCCATGAGTCACAGTCAACCTCCACCTCCCCAGAAGGCCCTCCAGAGCTCTAGGTAGGTCTCTGGTTCTTCTGTGGTCACTGTGGGGGCAGCTCAGACTCTGACCTGGCCCAACTCCTGCATGTACTAGTCCTCAAAGTCCAGAGCTGCTAGAGCTCAACTGGTTTCCTTTGTGGGAACACTCATTGCCCATCCAGATATTCCATAGGTGCAGGGTTTACCAAGCTGATCACAGGGATTTAATCTGTGGCTTGTGCAACTGTACAGGCAGCTCTTTTTCCTCTTTCTTAGTTACCTCACCCCTTGGGCTCATCTGTGGATTTAGCCCCACCTCTGTGTATGGGACACCCAAAGGAGTCTGCTCCTGAAGCTGCCCTGGAGCACTTGGGTCTGCCCTGGTGAGGTCAGGGTGTGGAGGTGGCATGACTGTCTGGGTCACGGGGACCCCAGTGGCAACATGTGTGTGGGAAAGCTGGTGGCCACAGGCACAAGAGATCTGGCCCTAGTGGCAGCCTTTCCTAGTGCCTGGTGGCTAACACAAGAAGGTCAACCTTGGTGGGGGCTTTTCTTAGTACCTGGCAGGGCAGAGATCCCCCACGTGGACAGAAAGACTGCAATGATAGCTCCACTCCCTGCATGTCATTCAACAGTGGCACCTTGCTTCTATGGCAGTCTGGGTTTCCTCCACAAGCATTCCCAGTTGTGGATTTCCTCCCTCTCGTCCCCTCAGGCTGTCTCCTTGCAGCCAACAGCAGTCCTCTCCCTGGGTTTTCTCTCCAATCCCAAGGTTCCAGCTCTCAGCCCCCATGTGCAGTGGTGGAGACACATCCCAATTTGGGGTGCACAGGGCTATGGCACAGACCATCTGTGTAGGTGTCACTCTGTCCAGTCTGCCACAGACTGGCCGTTTCACCCCCCTCTGACAGCCTCAGATGCTCCCCTTCTGTCCCAACTGATTTCCCCGTTGGTGAGGGGGCTTCCCCAGATGCGGGAACCTCTCCTCTGCTTCAGCACCCACCCGGAGTGCAGATCCTGTCCCACTTCCTCTCCTCTTCTTTCTCCCTTCTTTCTTTTGTCCTACCCAGTTGTGCATGGATCTTTCTTGTCCTTTCCAGTGTCCAAGGTCTTCTGCTAGTGTTCAGCTGGTGTTCTGTGAGAACTTTTCCATCTGTAGATGTATTCTTGATGCATTTGTGGACAGAGATGAATTCCATGTCCTCCTGCTCCTCCACCATCTTGGTAGCTCCCTCCGAGGGTATTCATCTTGATTATCTCCAATCCTAATCACTTTGCTTGACCCACAGTAGATGCTTAGATTAATACCTCTCTGTAGATTGAAGTAATAAATCCAGGATAGAGCAGAATTTTTGGACAGCAGCACCACTCAGTGTCTATGTTGGGACACAAAAAGGAGAATCCAGTAGTTACTTGAAAGAACTAAATATTCAAGGTCATTTTCTGGATATTCACCCAGAACCTTAGAGCATGAAGGTAAAATGGAGATAGGGCTATGTCTTTAGCTTGCACCCCATATTTTCCATAAGGTTCATGTATGGTGGTAGAGATCTATATAGACTAGCAATCGCTCTCTTCACGAGCATTTCTCAGGCCTTCTCCAGCTCTCTCCATTTTCTTTTCTATGCTCCTGTAGCACGATGTGCTAACTTGAGAGTTTTGTATGTTTGTTGGAGGAACTGTTAATACAGAAAGTACACTCATTCAACAAATAACATTCATTGAGCACCTACAATGTCCCAGGCATTAAATATAACAAACACCGGTGTTTCCACCACTCAGATTTGGATGCTGTTATAACATTACAGAAAAATTAAGGTTTCCTTGACCTTCATCCCATTTCCATTCTCCTCCCACTTCCCTAGGGGTACTCCTACCCTGAATGTGATATATAGTTTCTAGCCTATTTTTCTTTCACTACAGATTTATGTGATCTATTTCCAGGAGCAACATGCAACATCCTGTGGACCAGTGCTCCAGGTGTAAGACTGAATTTCCACATCTCTTGGGGTTGACAGGAAGCCTCAGACACTCACCTCCCCACCCTAGCCAAAACTTCAAAGTCTATCTTGAATCTATCTGCCTCAAATCCATCAGACCTCATCTCATCATAATGTCTACCCCATTTGTGCCAGTCACCACAAGATCCTCCAAATCCCCACAATACCCTTTAACTGCCACATTCTAACTTCCACAAGGCTGTCACCACATTCTCTCTTCAGTTCACTTCTCACACCCCTTCCCTACTCCTAAAACGCAATGCAACCTTAATAATTCCTCCATATCCTCACCCTCTTCTCTTAATGTGCCCTTCATTTTCTTGCCCTAACAGAAACCAGGCTCTTCCCAGAGGACTCTGTGTCCCTGGAAGCCCACTCAAGAGAAGTAGATGATTTTTCTCTCCCATCACCATTGTACCACAGAGCCTGAAGCTCTGGTAAATGTCTTCCTTGCTTCTCACTGCTGCCTTTAGAGCATTCCTCTCCCACATCCCTGAAAACCTCCAGCTTTTGACAGCTTATGTCACCAACTAGCCTTCATTGTCATCATCTACCAAACTCCTTTTGAGTTTTCTTCTGCCAGGAATGGGGGAGGGGGAGAAGGAACACAATCTAAGAAATGATACATGTGCTCTTCTAAGCACTGCTGTCTCATTTCTTGGAAGAAACGGGTACGTGTGAGCAGATTTGCTTGGCACCATCCTCTGCTGTTCACAAGGATATGGAATGTGCAAGGGAAACGTGGGGCTGATATCAGTATGGCCCGGGCCAGGCTGCATCACCCAATCTTACTGTTGTGCTGTGTTCTCACATCCTGCCACTTTCTCCTTGCAATGTTAATGAAAAAAGCTTTTGATCATGAAGGTATTGTTATAAACAAATGTGATGACAGTTACTCTTAGGAGCCATGGATTGAAGTCAGGGGGGTCAGCTCTGGACTAAACCACCCTCCTCCAACTTGCACAATGTATTGTTACTCAGGGATATATTCATTACTGTTTAAGTGTTCAATGTTAAAGGTTGTGTTTAATTTCTAAAGATTAAAAAAACAAACAAAAGAATTGGTGCTAAACTTTCACCCCTGAGCATGTTCAGTGAAACTGGTCATGCAAGCATTAACAGTGCCATGCTCTTCAAGCCTGTTTTTTTTTTCTTATACAAATGTTGCCCTATTTGTATTCCTCAGTGTACAGTATTTTTTTATTCCATTGAGGGTAGGGTAGTATACCTGCCATTTAACAAAATGAAGAAAAAAATTGAAAAAAAAGCAGGAAATAAACTAGTGCACAAGAGTCGGGCTAGTTAAGCCCAGCACCACACTGAAGTGGACTCAGTGGTTTTTGGAGTGAAGAAAATGTACTCCCTGCATATTCTCTCATGCTCCCATATAAGTCCAGCAACGAAGATACTCGAGTTCCTCTTGCCTTGTCATGGGGACTCAGGAGTTGACCAAGGAAAACTATTTGGCCCCATGAAGAATGGCACTGTCAGTGCCTATCCTGAATGGAGCCTAGTCAGGAAGCAGTCTGAAAGTATACAGTTGTGGTCACCTCATGAAGATGTGTGGCAGGTGGCTCTCAGGAAAAATGCTAAGTCTGGATCATCCACGTGGCAGCTTTGCATGGGGAGATGGTGGCTCTGAACTGGAACTGAGCTGCCTCCCATGCACTTGTGGCCAGTACATGTGGTGTGAATGGTACGTTTAAAGGGAAGGAAATGTTTTCTGCTTTCCTTCTTCCTTGGGACGCTCAAGCTGAACAGTAGGTAACCACTGTTTTAAAGGAACAAGCTCCACTTGGCTGGATGGATCAGAGTTCATTTCATCCCTAGCCTTGTGTGCCTTTTGGTCTGGAAAGGTGGCTTTTCTCATAATATCCACAGCTAGGACATTCTTTATAATTATGAATTGTTTTACACTAACTAAAAGAGAATGTCTTCGATCATTAGAGTTTGTCAGTGTTAGATTGTTTCCCCTGTGACATTCTTAAACTTTTTCACTTCAAAATATTAAAGCAACTCATGTTAGAGATCTTTTCAACATGAAAGGGTTCATAGTTGAGACATTACATATATTTTATTGTTTATAAAAAACAATAAAAGTTTTATTGTTATACAAAAGTCCTGGGCATTAATTTTAATATTCACACAAGATTTTTTCCATTATATGTTAACACCTACAATTTCACTAATTGTTGAGTTTATTTTCTATTGAGACCCTGGAGCCTAGGGGGCTATGAGTTTTTACTTATTTTCACTCTTATTTCCCTGAAGCAAGAGACTTTGTATGGCCTTCAGTGCAAAGACTTCAGAACAATTCTTTGTGTTACACATGGCTCCCTCTTGTCTATATAACTTCTGAGTGTAAATCATTGAACTCGTTAATGAAGTATGGTAAAGAATAAATCATAGGGCTTCCCTGGTGGCGCAGTGGTTGAGAGTCCACCTGTCAATGCACGGGACATGGGTTCGTGCCCCGGTCCGGGAAGATCCCACATGCTGCGGAGCGGCTGGGCCCGTGAGCCATGGCCGCTGAGCCTGCACGTCCGGAGCCTGTGCTCCACAACGGGAGAGGCCACAACAGTGAGAGGCCCGCATACCACCAAAAAAAAAAAAAAAAAAAAAAAAAGAATAAATCATAATGGGTAAAAAAAAAAAAAAGGTGACTCAAGGAGGCAGGCAGAAACTCTCTGGTAGATGGAAGTCTATGGGACCTGGAGTCAGAGGACTCTTAAGGGGGAGTATGATTTCCAAACAGAGTGGTGGATTCGATTCATTGTAAGCCATTTCCTTTGAAGTTGGCTTCCTATAACTAATGAAGGTTTAGGGAACTGAACATCCACTTATCTTCATTGCTGTCAGTGCTCCTGGTTCTTCTCTGCTCCTGTGGACAAGTGACGGATGTGTGAGCACTTTCCTTCTTACCAACATTTGTGTCATTTCAGTGTATAAAGGGGCTATGTATCAAACCCTGGAAGCAAATGGTCCTAAAGCCGGACAAGCTCACACCCCTGGAGTGTCCAATCAGTTATCTCTGAGCCCTGTCTGCTCACCTAGGAGCTCCTACTCTTTACTCAGTCATGTTGGACTCCCCAACCCCTCCCTCCCACTCAGCCCCCATAAGTCCTACCCAATGTGCCAGGCCTAGCTCCTCTTTAAGGAGTCTCTGACAACTCCAGTGAGGCTTCCTTTCTCTTTATATATTAATGTAGTTTTACAGAGTTCACCATAACTAGACCTAGACTTTGTTCAATGATTATCTTGATGTTTCACAGCTGGTAGGCCACAGGAGTGTTAAGAATGACTGCACAGATGCTTATTCATTCTGGTGACGATGAAGAACTCTCTGAGAGAGAGATTCTGTAGTGCAGTGGTCAAGAGTCCTGACTCTACAATCATGCCTACTGAGTTCAAATCCAAGATGTAGCCCTTACTAAGTCAACAATCCTATTGATGATGAGGATGAAAATGGTGGAAATGAAATCCTGTCCCCTTGATCAAGAGGCATGGGTGTGTGTTATATTCTGTAAGATCACTGTCTTCTTAGATCTGTTATATTCAGGCTATATAAATTCAAATTGTAATTATGATAGGTCACATTCTTTTGAGTGTTTACAAGAGCCTACTATTGTTCAAAACTTTAGATGGATTGTGTCTCATTCAATCCTCACAAAAACAATACTGTAGAGGAGGTACACTTGTTTTCCCCATTTACACAAGTGTAAACTGAGGCCCACAGAGGTTAGGTAATTTGCCCAAAGCACTGAGCACCATTCCTCTCTTCTCAGCTGAAGAAGTTTTAAAATAAAGTGATGCCAGATAGTTTATTTTTTGAAGTCTCAAAGGGCAGTGTACTTTTTTGTTATTGTTGTTTGCTTTATTATTTTTTTCTTCCAAATTTTACACAAAAAGAAATCGAGTTTCTGAGTTAAAGTAAATGACTCAAAGACACCCAACTAGTGATTGGCAGTACTGGAATTCAAACCCAGGCAGTCTGTTAAGAATTTTTTGAGCAGAGATGTATCAATACGTTTTTAGAGAGTGATACAATTAACATCACCAGGCAAAGTTGTTAGACCTTAAAATTGATCAAGGGTTCATTATACAACTTATGATTGTTGTTATCGTTCACGTTTTGTTCCGTTAGGTTTTTGTTCCAACGCTGTGTATATTATAAATGCAAGTTTATTACTGTAAAATTTTCAAAAGTGATGCATCGTGAAATTCTGAGTGAATAAGAATTTTTCAGTGAATTTTATGCAGATACTTTCTCTGATTGTCCAAGCGACATATATACTAATGTATCAGAAGATGATAGGTCTTCAGAATATACTTCTGATTCAGACAATGTGAATATTAGATCAACAAAAAGACAAAAAAACCTTAGTGATTGATTCTGATGTGGAAAGTAAAAGTGAAACTCACAGTGTGGAGAATGCTCCTTTGCTTCTACAGAAGAGTGGACTCAAGACAAGATTTCACGTAAATTAGAAGACTTTACAGGTGTGTCAGGTGTAACTATTGAATGTAATAACCTGCAAAGTGTTAGTGAAATAACAGAATTAATTTTTGGTAACAACTTTTTTGAGCTGGGCACTTCTCAAATAAATTCGTATTACCAACAGAATAAAAATCATATAAGAAGTATGATAAGGCTTTAAAATGGACTGATGTAACCAACAGTGACATGAAGAAGTTTCTTGGATTAATAATTTTGATGGGACAAATAAGAAAGTCACAGTGGAAAGAATATTGGTCGACTGATCCCTTACTAGAAACACCTGTCTTTCCAAAGATTATGATGAGAAGATTTGAACAAAAAAATGACATTTCTTCACTTTAACGATAACTCAGAAACTCCACTTCCTGCAGACAGAATTTCAAAAGTTAAACCTCTTTTGGATTATTTTCTACCAAAATTTCAATCGATCTACATACCCAAACAAGAGCTATCACTTGAGGAGGCAATGATAAAGTGGAGAGGACAGCTCAGATTCAAAACCTATAATCCCAGAAAACTTACAAAATATGGAATTTTGCTCAGGATGGTTAGCGAAAATGAAACTGGATATATATGCAACCTTGAGATTTACACGGGTGTAGGAAAGAAACTGCAAGAAACAATACTATCGGCCCTACAACCTTATCTTGGTTCATGGCACCATATTTACCAAGACAATTATTACAACAGTGTGTCCACATCTGAAATGTTGTTGAAAAATAAAACCAGTTTGTGGGACTCTAAGAGAGAATCATGGCCTACCAAACCAATTAAAGGAGAAATCTAAAAATCTACAGAGAGGGAAAACAACATTCTCATGGAAGGGAGAAGTGATTCTTCTTACATGGAAAGACAAGAGGCTAGTCCGCATGGTGGAAACTATTCATGACGCTTCCATAGCATCCACAGGAAAGGAAGACAGGAGGACTGGCCATCAGATAACTAAGTCCACTTGTATATTAGAGTATAATAAATGTATGAAAGGAGTTGATTGATCTGATCAATAACTGGCACACATCAATATCCTCCAGAAAACAGGAAAATGGTATAAGAAAGTGGGTTTCTATTTGAGTAATTGTGGTTTATTCAATGCGTTTAAATTTTATTGTAGCCATAATGCACAGAATAAAATGACTTACAAGCATTTTTTTTTTTTTTTTTTTTGCGGTACGCGGGCCTCTCACTGTTGCGGCCTCTCCCGTTGCGGAGCACAGGCTCTGGACGTGCAGGCTCAGCGGCCATGGCTCACGGGCCCAGCCGCTCTGCGGCATGTGGAATCTTCCCGGACCGGGGCAGGAACCCGTGTCCCCTGCATCGGCAGGCGGACTCTCAACCACTGCACCACCAGGGAAGCCCTACAAGCAATTTTTGTTAGCAGTAGCTAGAGAATGGATAATTGACCATTCTGGTGAATGTAGTGGTAGTCTTGCACCTGGTCCGTCTTGTGGCGTTTCTAAAAGAGCCTCCTGCAAAGATCCACATTGTTGACTATCAGGTAAAATAAAAAGAAGCATATTCTAGAGGAAATAATACCCACAGGGCTAAAAAAATGCCTCCAGAAAGTGTAGAGTCTGTTCTTCCAGGGGAAAGTGCAGTGAAACACAGTGTATTTGTAATAGATGTTCTTTCCCCTGAACAGAGGTGACTGCTATACTGCCTATCACACTCTAACAAAATATTAGAATGCTTTAGTAAGACATGTACAAAGTTTCAAATAAATACATTAAGTGCAAAAATAGTTGTTGATATTTACTCAAACATGGGTGTTTCAATATTCACTTACATAACAAACTGCCAGCCACAGCTGTTAGTTTCTGCAAAAATCCCCCGGGGTCAATAATATGTTAAGAAGAAGAAAATGTCGTTTTTTGAACTGTATCAGCCCAGGAGGGCTAGAGTTAAGTAAAGCCTCTCATGCCTTGCATCAGTGCACATTTTAATTTTAAAAAGAAATCATAATCTCAATGTACTATTTATAAGACAATTGGGCTGTTAAAAATGCCTTGGGCTACTGATATGCCATTCTGCAAAAGGAAACTCAATAGGAACAGAAACAGATCAGAGACTGCCTGCGGGAGGTGGCGAGAAGGGTTTATTTCCTAGAGAAAAAAGGGAATTTTGCTAGGGGATGAGTAATGAAAATGTTCTGTGTCTTGATTGTGGTGGTGGTTACATTAAGGCATGTATTTGTCAAAACCCAGGAAAATGTACACTAAAAAGGATGAATGCTACTGTATGTAAATTATAGCTCAATAAAACTGACACTCAAAAAAGCCTTCTGCTTACAATGAAACACTCTTCCCTCCTAAGACTCAGAGATTTGCCTATGGAAATTTCTTTACACAGTCTTTTGTGGGATTAAGCTTATAAATTGGAAATACAGAACATTTAACACAATTTACACAGGGCAAATTCTTTGTCAATATCACATAAAATTATATTATTCTGATATTCCAATGTATTTCTGCTGCCCAGAATTTTTTAAATGGTATTTTGAGACTTTATTTGTAAAGACAGAAGTGTTACTGGATTTAAAAACAGAGAACAAAGGCACCTCCTTCATTTTCTAACTTTTGGTTGTCTTGGCTTTCAGCGTGGCAATTCTGGATTTGATCAGCCTGAGACATCGTCTCCATTTTTCTTTATCTCTTCTCTTTTTAATTAAAAAAACATAACTTTTGCAAAGATAAATCGTATTTTAAAAATCAGTTTATGAAAGAGTATGTATAGTTTGATATAAATTCTGTTTGGCAAGTTTCTATGTATATTAAAAAACTGTAGATGAATATACTCTATTCCATAAACTGTTGACCTCAAATATATATTTCATTTATTGATTCTCTCTCTCTCTCACCCTCTCACTCTTTCCTCATCAGTGTCTGCTAAACATATCTACAATGTAGAAAAGACCCCTCAGAGAAGCAGTAAGTTCAAACCCCCAGGACTTCACCACTCGAAAGCCTTCCCAAACCCTTTCCTAACCCCTTGCCTGCCATCTCCTCTTCAGGCAACTATAGGCACAGCTTCCCAGATAATGTTCTCTGAATCCATATATATTTACACAAAAATCTGTACACAAATGTTTATAACAGCTTTATTCACAATGGGCAAAAAACTGGGAAACAACCCAGATACCATTCAACAGGTGAATCGGTACATTCATACCATAGAATACTACTCAGAAATAAAAAGGAATGCATTATTGATATAAGCAACAAATTAAATGGATCTTTGGGGAATTATGCTGAGTGAAAAATGACAATACCAAAAGATTCTATAGTGTTTGATTTCAGCCTTATAGCTTTCTCAAAATGAAAAATTATAGACATGAAGGATGGATTAATGGTTGCATGTGGTTAGTGATGGGGTGGCAGGAGGGCAGTAGGTATAGTTATAAAGGGGCAATGTGAGGGATCTTTGTGATGCTGGAACTGTTAAGTATCTCAACTGTTGTGTAGATACATGACCTTATGTACGTGATAAAATTGCATTACACTAAATGCACACACACACACACACAAACACAAAGGAATACAAGTAAAACTGGGGAAATCTGAATAAAGTAGTGGATATTATCAATGATTTTATCAATTATATCCTGGTTGTAAAATTGCAATATAGTTTTGTGTTTTTTAACATCTTTATTGGAGTAAAATGGCTTTAAAATGTTGTGTTAGTTTCTGCTTTATAACAAAGTGAAACAGTTATACATATACATATATCCCCATATCTCTTCCCTCTTGCGTCTCCCTCCCTCCCACCCTCCCTATTCCACCCATCTAGGTGGTCAAAAAGCACCGAGCTGATCTCCCTGTTCTATGCGGCTGCTTCCCACTAGCTATCTATTTTACATTTGGTAGTGTAGATATGTCCATGCAACTCTCTCACTTTGTCCCAGATTACACTTACCCCTCCCCTTACCCCTTATCCTCAAGTCCATTCTCTAGTAGGTCTGCGTCTTTATTCCCGTCTTGCCCATAGGTTCTCCATTACCAATTTTTTTTTTAGATTCCGTATATATGTGTTAGCATATGGTATTTGTTTTTCTCTTTCTGACTTACTTCACCCTGTATGACAGATTCTAGGTCCATCTACCTCACTACAAAAAACTCAATTTCATTTCATTTTATGGCTGAGTAATATTCCATTGTATAAATGTGCCACATCTTCTTTATCCATTCATCTGTTGATGGACACTTAGGTTGCTTCCATGTCCTGGCTATTGTAAATAGAGCTGCAATGAATATTGTGGTACATGATTCTTTTTTTTTTTTTTTGAATTATGGTTTTCTCAGGGTATATGCCCAGTAGTGGGATTGCTGGGTCGTATGGTAGTTCTATTTTTAGATTTTTAAGGAATCTCCACAGTGTTCTCCATAGTGGTGGAATCAATTTACATTCCCACCAACAGTGCAAGAGGGTTCCCTTTTCTCCACACCCTCACCAGCATTTATTGTTTGTAGGTTTTTTGATGATGGCCATTCTGACCAGTGTGAGATGACATCTCATTTTAGATTTGATTTGCATTTCTGTAATGATTAATGATGTTGAGCACTCTTTCATGTGTTTGCTGGCAATCTGTATATCTTCTTTAGAGAAATGTCTATTTAGGTCTTCTGCCCATTTTTGGATTGGGTTGTTTGTTTTTTTTAATTGAGCTGCATGAGCTGCTTGTAAATTTTGGAGATTAATCTTTAGTCGGTTGCTTCATTTGCAAATACTTTCTCCCATTCTGAGGGTTTTGTTTTCATCTTGTTTATGGTTTCCTTTGCTGTGCAAAAGCTGTGAAGTTTCATTAGGTCCCATTTGTTTATTTTTGTTTTTATTTCCATTTCTCTAGGAGGTGGGTCAAAAAGGATCTTGCTGTGATTTATGTCACAGAGTCTTCTGCCTATGTTTTCCTCTAAGAGTTTGATAGTGTCTGGCCTTACATTTAGGTCTTTAATCCATTTTGAGTTTATTTTTGTGTATGGTGTTAGAGAATGTTCTAATTTAATTCTTTTACATGTAGCTGTCCAGTTTTCTCAGCACCACATATTGAAGAGGCTGTCTTTTCTCCACTGTATATTCTTGCCTCCTTTATCAAAGATAAGGTGACCATATGTGCGTGGGTTTATCTCTGGACTTTCTACCCTGTTCCACTGATCTATATTTCTGTTTTTGTGACAGTACTATACTGTCTTGATTACTGTAGCTTTGTAGTATAGTCTGAAGTCAGGGAAACTGATTCCTCCAGCTCCATTTTTCTTTCTCAAGATTGCTTTGGTTATTCGAGGTCTTTTGTGTTTGTATACAAATTGTGAAATTTTCTGTCTTAGTTCTGTGAAAAATGCCAGTGGTGGTTTGACAGGGATTGCATTGAATCTGTAGATTGTTTTGGGTAGTAGAGTCATTTTCACAGTGTTGATTCTTCAAATCCAAGAACATGATATAACTCTCCATCTGTTTGTGTCATATTTAATTTCTTTCATCAGTGTCTTATAGTTTTCTACATACAGATATTTTGTCTCCTTAGGTAGGATTATGTCTAGGTATTTTATTCTCTTTTTTCAATGGTAAATGGGAATGTTTTCTTAATTTCACTTTCAGATTTTTCATCATTAGTGTATAGGAATGCAAGAGATTTCTGTGCATTAATTTTGTATCCTGCTACTTTACCAAATTCATTGATTAGCTTTAGTAGTTTTCTGGTAGCATCTTTAGGATTCTCTAGGTATAGTATCATGTAATCTAAAAACAGTGACAGCTTTACTTCTTCTTTTCCGATTTCGATTCCTTTTATTTCTTTTTCTTCTCTGATTGCTGTGGCTAAAACTTCCAAAACTATGTTGAATAATAGTGGTGAGACTGGGAAAGCTTGTCTTGTCCCTGATTTTAGTGGAAATGGTTTCAGTTTTTCACCATTGAGGACAAGGTTGGCTGTGGGTTTTTCATATATGGCCTTTATTATGTTGAGGTAAGTTCCCTCTATGCCTACTTTCTGGAGGGTTTTTGTAATAAATCGGTGTTGGATTTTCTTGAGAGCTTTCTCTGCATCTATTGCGATGATCATGTGGTTTTTCTCCTTCACTTTGTTAATATGGTGTATCACATTGATTGATTTGCATATATTGAAGAATCCTTGCATTCCTGGAATAAAACCCACTTGCTCATGGTGTATGAACCATTTAATGTTCCGTTGGATTCTGTTTGCTAGTATTTTGTTGAGGATTTTTGCATCTATGTTCATCAGTGATATTGGCCTGTAGTTTTCTTTCTTTGTGACATCTTTGTCTGGTTTTGGTATCAGGGTGATGGTGGCCTCGTAGAATGTGTTTGGGAGTGTTCCTCCCTCTGTTATATTTTGGAAGAGTTTGAGAAGGATAGGTGTTAGCTCTTCTCTAAATGTTTGATACAGTTCGCCTGTAAAGCCATCTGGCCCTGGGCCTTTGTTTTTTGGAAAATTTTTAATCAGAGTTTCAATTTCAGTGCTTGTGACTGATCTGTTTATGTTTTCTATTTCTTCCCTGGTTCAGTCTTGGCAGGTTGTGCATTTCTAAGAATTTGTCCATTTCTTCCAGGTTGCGCATTTTATTGCCATATAATTGCTTGTAGTAATCTCTCATGATCCTTTGTATTTCTGCAGTGTCAGTTGTTACTTCTCCTTTTTCATTTCTAATTGTATTGATTTGGGTCTTCTCCCTTTCTTTCTTGATGAGTCTGGCTAATTGTTTATCAATTTTCTTTATCTTCTCAAAGAACCAGCTTTTAGTTTTATTGATCTTTACTATTGTTTCCTTCACTTCTTTATCATTTACTTCTGATCTGATCTTTATGATTTCCTTCCTTCTGCTAACTTTGGGGTTTTTTTGTTCTTCTTTCTCTAATTGCTTTAGGTGTAAGTTTATGTTTTTTATTTGAGATGTTTCTTGTTTCTTAGGTAGGATGGTATTGCTATAAACTTTCTTTTAGAAGTGCTTTTGCTGCATACAATAGGTTTTCGGTCATCGTGTTTTCATTGTTATTTGTTTCTAGGTATTTTTTGATTTCCACTTTGAATTCTCCAGTGATCTCTTGGTTATTAAGTAGTGTATTGTTTAGCCTCCATGTCTTTGTATTTTTTACAGATTTTTTCCTGTAATTGATTTCTAGTCTCATAGCATTGTCATCAGAAAAGATATTTGACAGGATTTCAATTTTCCTATATTTATCAGGTCTTGATTTGTGACCCAAGATATGATCTATCCTGGAGTATGTTCCATAAGCAGTTGAGAAAAAAGTGTATCCTGTTATTTTTGCATGGAATGTCCTATAAATATCAATTAAGTCCAACTTGTTTAATGTATCATTTAAAACTTGTGTTTCCTTATTTATTTTCATTTTGGATGATGTGTCCATTGGCGAAAGTGGGGTGTTAAAGTCCCCTACTATGATTCTGTCACTGTCAATTTCCCCTTTTATGGCTGTTGCTATTTGCCTTATTTATTGAGGTGCTCGTATGTTGGGAACATAAATATTTACAATTGTTATATCCTCTTCTTGGATCGATCCCTTGATCATTATGTAGTGTCCTTCTTTGTCTCTTGTAATCGTCTTTGTTTTAAAGTCTATTTTGTCTGATATGAGAATTGCTACTCCAGCTTTCTTTTGATTTCCATTTGCATGGAATATCTTTTTCCATCACCTCGCTTTCTGTCTGTATGTGTCCCTAGGTCTAAAGTGGGTCTCTTGAAGACAGCATATATACAGGTCTTGTTTTTGTATCCATTCAGCCAGTCTATGTCTTTTGTTGGAGCATTTAATCCATTACATTTAAGGTTATCGATATGGACATTCCTATTACTATTTCCTTAATTGTTTTGTGTTTGTTATTGTAGGTCTTTTCCTTCTCTTGTGTTTCCTGTTATGAGCAGTTCCTTAAGCATTTGTTGTAAAGCTGGTTTGGTGGTGCTGAACTCTCTCAGCGTTTGCTTCTCTCTAAAGGTTTTAATTTCTCCATCAAATCTGAATGAGATCCTTGCTGGGTAGAGTAATCTTCATTGTAGGATTTTCCCCTTCATCACTTTAAATATGTCATGCCACTCCCTTCTGGCTTGCAGTGTTTCTGCTGAAAGACCAGCTGTTAGCCTTATCAGGATTCCCTTGTATGTTATTGGTGGTTTTTTCCTTGCTGCTTTTAATATGCTTTCTTTGTATTTAATTTTTGACAGTTTGATTAATATGTGTCTTGTCATCTTTCTCCTTGGATTTATCCTGTATAGGACTCTCTGTGCTTCCTGGACTTGACAGATTATTTCCTTTCCCATATTAGGGAAGTTTTCAACTATAATCTCTTCAAATATTTTCTCAGTCCCTTTCTTTTTCTCTTCTTCTAGGACCCCTATAATTCGAATGTTGGTGTGTTTAATGTTGTCCCAGAGGTCTCCGAGACAGTCCTCAGATCTTTTCATTCTTTTTTCTTTATTCTGCTCTGCAGTAGTTATTTCCACTGTTTTATCTTCCAGGTCACTTATCCATTCTTCTGCCTCAGTCATTCTGCTATTGATCCCTTCTAGATAATTTTTAATTTCATCTATTGTTTTGGTCATCACTGTTTATTTGCTGTTTAGTTCTTGTAGGTTCTTGTTAAACGTTTCTTGTATTTTCTCCATTCTATTTCCAGGATTTTGGATCATCTTTACTATCATTACTCTGAATTCTTTTTCAGGTAGACTGCCTATTTCTCTTTCATTTGTTAGGTCTGGTGGGTTTTTACCTTGCTCCTTCATCTGCTGTGTGTTTCTTTGTCTTGTCATTTTGCTTAACTTACTGTGTTTGGGTCTCCTTTTCACAAGCTGCAGTTTCGTAGTTCTGGTTGCTTTTGGTTTCTGCCCCCAGTGGCTAAGGTTCGTTCAGTGGGTTGTGTGGGCATTCTTGTGCAGGGGACTAGTGCTTGTTTTCTGGTGGATGAGGCTGGATCTTGTGTTTCTGGTCGGTAGGTCCACGTCTGGTGGTGTGTTTTGGGGTGTCTGTGGCTTTATTATGATTTTAGGCAGCCTCTCTGCTAATGGGTAGGGTTGTGTTCCTGTCCTGCTAGTTGTTTTGCATCAGGTGTCCAGCACTGTAACTTGCTGGTCAATGAGTGGAACTGGGTCTTGGCATTGAGCTGGAGATCTCTGGGAGATTTTCGCCATTTGACATTGCCTGGAGCAATGTCCTGAACTTGGCTCCCCCACCTCAGAGGCACAGCCCTTACGCCTGGCTGAAGCACCAAGAGCCTGTCATCCACATGGTTCAGAATAAAAGGGAGAAAAAAAAGAAAGATAGAAAGAAGAAGATAAAATTAAATAAAATAAAAAAGTTATTAAAATAAAAAATAATTATTAAAAAAATTTTAAGTAATAAAAATAAAAAGAAAGAAAGAAAGAAGAGAGCAACCAAACCAAATCCACCAATGATAACAAGTGCTAAAATCTATACTAAAAAAAACAAAAACAAAAAAAACCGTACAGACAGAACCTTAGGACAAATGGTAAAAGCAAAGCTATACAGACAAAATTACACACAGAAGCATACATATACACACACACAAAAGGAGAAAAAGGGAAAAAATATATATATATCGTTGCTCCCAAAGTCCATCTCCTCAATTTGGGATGATTCGTTGTCTATTCAGGTATTACACAGATGCATTGTACATGAAGTTGATTGTGAAGATTTAATCCGCTGCTCCTGAGACTGCTGGGGGAAATTTCCCTTTCTCTTCTTTGTTCACACAGCTCCTGGGGTTCAGCTTTGGATTTGGCCCCGCCTCTGCGTGTAGGTCACCTGAGGGTGTCTGTTCTTCATTCAGACAGGACGGGGTTAAAGGAGCAGCTGATTCGGGGGCTTTGGCTCACTCAAGCTGGGGGGAGGAGGGGTACAGAGTGTGGGGCGAGCCTGCGGTGGCAGAGCCCAGCATGACGTTGTACCAGCCTGAGGCATGGCATGTGTTCTCCCAGGGAAGTTGTCCCTGGATCACAGGACCCTGGCAGTGGCGGGCTTCACAGGCTCCTGGGAGGGGAGGTGTGGATAGTGACCTGTGCTTGTACACAGGCTTCTTGGTGGCTTCAGCCTCAGCCTTAGCGTCTCATGCCCATCTCTGGGGTCCGTGCTGATAGCCACGGCACATGCCCATCTCTGGAGCTCCTTTAAGTGGCACTTTTAATCCCCTCTCCTCACGCACTGGGAAACAAAGAGGCATGAAAAAGTCTCTTGCCTCTTCGGCAGCTCCAGACTTTTTCCTGGACTCCCTTCCAGCTAGCTGTGGTGCACTAGACCCCTTCAGGCTGTGTTCACACAGCCAACCCCTGTCCTTTCCCTGGGATTTGACCTCTGAGGCCTGAGCCTCAGCTCCCAGCCCCCACCCATCCAGGCGGGTGAGCAGACAAGCCTCTCGGGATGGTGAGTGCTGGTCGGCACTGATCCTCTGTGTGGGAATCTCTCTGCTTTGCCCTCTGCACCCCTGTTGCTGCGCTCTCTCTTCTGTGGCTCTGATGCTTCCCCCCTCTGCCACACGCAGTCTCCGCCCATGAAGGGGCTTCCAAGTGTATGGAAACCTTTGCTCCTTTACAGCTCCCTCCCACTGGTGCAGGTCCCGTCCCTATTCTTTTGTCTCTTTTTTCTTTTTTCTTTTGCCCTGCCCAGGTACGTGGGGAGTTTCTTGCCTTTGGGGAGGTCTGAGGTCTTCTGCCAGCGTTCAGTAGGTGTTCTGTAGGAGTTGTTCCACATGTAGATGTATTTCTTATGTATCTGTGGGGAGGAAGGTGATCTCCACGTCTTACTCTTCTGCCTTCTTGAAGCTCCTCTGCAACATAATTTTGTAAGATGTCACCCTTGGGAAACAGAGTAAAGAGTACATGAGATCTCTATGTATTATTTCTAACAACTGTACGTGTATCCATAACTATTTCACAGTAAAGAGGTTAAAAATTTTTTTAAATATGGGACTAAGTAAATAAAGAATGTAGCATAGAAAAAATTAAAATCTCTGAAATTTTGCTGTTAAGACAGTAAGCTCATGACAGATACCATTTCGTGTATTTCTAAAAGTTCCTTTAAAATTTGTTATTTCAACAAAAAAAGGTCATTTAGGTGGATATTATGGCGTATTTCATATAAGACAAACCTCCCTCTGAGTGTTCACTAAAACTGAAAAATATGATAATTTAAGTTAGTATCTCATTAAGTTTAGCAGCAGTATAGACATAGCAGAAGACAGTTAGTAAACTTAAAGCTAAATCAGAAAAATATCCAGGCAGAACCACAGAGAGGAAAAAAAAGAAAAAACAGATGAAAAATACAGACAAGGTATAAAGGCCAACGTAAGATATTCTAATATATGGGTAATTGACATCATAAGACTTGGGGGGAGGGATTGAATGGAACAGAAGCAATATTTGAAAAGATATTTGATGAGGAATTTTCAAATCTGATGAAAAATATAAAGTCACATATTCAAGAATCTCTATAACATCTATGTAGGATAAACACACACACACACACACATACACACACTCACACATACATACCTGGGATCATCATCTTAATAAAACTGCTAAAAAATAAATTAAAAAATAAAATATTAAAATCAGCTAAAGGAAAATAGTCCATTACCATGAAAGAAGAACCAATAAAAGTGATAGCTAAATTTCAACAAAAAACAATTGTTGGTGAAAAGATAATAGAATGATATTTTTAAGTGGTGAAAAGAAATGAGTACCAACCTCGTGTTCTGCGCAGAGCAAAAATAATCTTTATATATTATGTTAAATGAAGGATTTTCAGATAAACAAAACAAGAATTCATCTCCCACAGATCCACATCAAAAGACCAGAGTTATTCAAGCGAAATAAAAATGATCCCAGACAGAAGTAGAGAAATGCAGAAATGGATGAAGACCACTGCAACAACTAAAAGTGTAGACAAATGTAAATGAATGTTGATTGTATAAAACAGTAACAATAATAATGTCTTTAAATAATATGTGGAGATAAAACCTCATTGAAACAGTAGCAGAAAAGACTGGAGGCATACAGTGTTAAAATGTACTATGGTCTTAACATTGACAGAGGAAGACTAAAAACCACTCATTTATCATAAATTTGAGTTGGTCAAACCTGCATGTTGTAAAGTCTAGGGTAACCTAAAGGAATGACAAAAGAATGCACACCTAACAACTTAATAGAGGAGAAAATTTAATAATAATTTTTTAAATAATTGATTTATCCAAAAGAACAAAGCAAATGAGAGAAAAATGGATCATGCCACAAGTGGGACAAATAGAAAATAAATAGTAAAATGGTGGAATTAAAACCAATTATATAAGTAATCCCATTAAATGAAAGTGAACTAACAGGGATGATTGTGAGGCTGAATTTAAAAAGAAACTATTGAGCCGCAAAAAGAGACATACCATAAAAATAAAAACGCAGGAAAATTTAAAGTTAAAGGGGAAAAATGAATATATCATGCAAACACTAACCAAAGGGTAACTGATGTAGCTATAATAATATTAAAAATGTAGACATGAAGGGAATAAGCAGCATTATAAACAGATAGGATGCTTTCATGATTAAGGGTCAATCCTCCATGATGATATTACAATCCTAAATTTGCATATTCCAAATAACATAGTTCCAAAACATACAAAGGGTAAATTGTGGAACTAAAAGAACAAATACACAAAAACACAGAGTGGGAGGCATTAACATAGCTCTCTTGGTAACTGTTAGAACAAACAGAAAAATCCAGTTGAGATATGAAAAATTTGAACAAAAAGACTAAGAAACAACCTCATTGACATAGATAGGATATTAAAATGAACAATTAAAGAACATGCATTCTTCATTATATACATTTATATACCATATTAAATACATACTTCCCAAGTGAACATGGAACATTTACCAAAACAAGAACAAATTTCTCAATACATTTCCAACAATTGAAATCAACAGGCCCAAAATGCCTGTTATAAAGAAGACAACAGAACCAAAATAGTCACTTATGCCAAGATCCTTGTTACCAAACTGAGAGTTAACTTAATTACATTTTTGGCCTCTCCCAGAGGTGTAATATAGGACCAGTCAGTCAGGAGCTGCCTGATCAGCACTAGTGAGGTAGTCTGCTTGGTAGACCCCTGTCATCTCCTAAAGGAAAATGACCTTGCCTTCATCTGGGATATATTCCTCTGCCATCTCATTTTGTCTAAATTTCTGTGATTAGGGTTTCTGTTCCACAGGCTGCAGGATTTTAGTTCTTGCTTCTGCTGTCTGCCCTATGGTGGATGAGGCTGTCTAAGAGGATTGTGCAAGTTTCCTGATGGGAGGGGTTGGCTCCTGCCCAGTGGTGGGTGCAGCTGGGTCTTGTCTCTCTGGTGGGCAGAGCCATGCTGAGGGAGACTTTAAGCCACTAGTCTGCTGATGTGGGGGGTACTGTGTTCCTGCTCTGTTAATTGTTTGGCCTGAGGTGTCCCAGCACTGGAGCCTACAGGCTGTTGGTGTGGCTAATGGTGGCCTCCAAGAGAGCTCACACCAATGAGTATTTCCCAGAATTGCTGCTACCAGTGTCTTTGTCCCTGCAGTGAGCCACAGCTGCCCCCCACCTCTGCAGGAGATCCTCCAATACTAGCAGGTAGGTCTGGACCAATCCCTTATAGAGTCACTGCTTTTTTCCCCTGGGTCCTGGTGCACATGAGACTTTGTGTGTGCCCTCCAAGAGCAGAGTTTTTGTTTCCCCCTGTCCTGTGGAAGTACTGCAATCAAACCCTGCTGGCTTTCAAAGCCAGAATCTCTAGGGACTCCTCCCATTGCCGGACCCCCAGGCTGGGAAGCCTGATGTGGGGCTCAGAACTTTCATTCCTGTGGGATACTGTCTCTGATATAATGATTTTCCAGTTTGTGGGTCACCCAGAGAATGGGTATGGATGAAACCCCAGGTGAACAAGTAAGTGAAGTGGAGATAGCCAATCTACTGGGAAAAGAATTCAGAATAATGATAGTGAAGATGATCCAAGATCTCAGAAAAAGAATGGAGGCAAGGATCAAGAAGATGCAAGAAATGTTTAACAAAGAACTAGAAGAACTAAAGAACAAACAAACAGAGATGAACAATACAATAACCGAAATGAAAACTACACTAGAAGGAATCAATAGCAGAATAACTGAGGCAGAAGAATGGATAAGTGACCTGGAAGACAGAATGGTGGAAATCACTGTCACAGAACAGAATAAAGAAAAAAGAATGAAAAGAAATGAAGACAGTCTAAGAGACCTCTGGTACAACATTAAATTAACCAATATTCACATTATAGGGGCCCCAGGAGGAGAAGAGAGAGAGAAAGAACCTGAAAAAATATCTGAAGAGAAAATAGCTGAAAACTTCCCTAACATGGGAAAGGAAACAGTCACCCAAGTCCAGGAAGCACAGAGAGTGCCGGGCAGGATAAACCCAAGGAGGAACATGCTGAGACACACAGTAATCAAACTGACAAATTAGAGACAAAGAAAAAATATTAAAAGCAAGAAGGAGAAAGCAACAAACAACATACAAGGGAACTCCCATAAGGATATCAGCTGATTTCTCAGCAGAAACTCTGCAGGCCAGAGGGAGTGGCATGATATATTTAAAATGATGAAAATACTCTACCCAGCAAAGCTCTCATTTAGATTTCACAGAGAAACCAAAAGCTTTACAGACAAGCAAAATCTAAGAGAATCCAGAACCATGAGACCAGCTATGCAACAAATGCTAAAGGAACTTCTCTAAGTGGAAAAGAAAAGACCACAACTAGACACAAGAAAATTACTAATGGAAAAGCTCACCAGTGAAGTCAAACATACAGTAAAGGTAGGAAATCATCCACACACAAATATGATATCAAAATCCGTAATTGTGAGGAGAGGAGAGCACAAATGCAGGATATTGGAAATGCATTGAAATTAAAAGACCAGCAACTTAAAACAATCTTGTTTATATATAGACTGCTATATCAAAACTGCATGGTAACTGGAAACAAAAATCTACAATAGATACACACAAAAAAAGAAAAAGGAATCCAAACACAACACTGAAGGTAGTCATCAAATCACAGGAGGAGAAGAGAATGAAAAAGGAAGGGAAGAAAAAAGACCTACAAAAACAAATCCAAAACAAGCAACAAAATGGCAATAAGAACATACATATCAATAATTACCTTAATTGTAAATGGATAAATGCTCCAACCAAAACATATAGACTGGGTGACTGGATACAAAAACAAGACCCATATATATACTGTCTATAAGAGACCCACTTCAGATCTAAGGACACATACAGACTGAAAGTGAAGGGATGGAAAAAGGTATTCCATGCAAATGGAAATCAAAAGAAAACTGGAGTAGCAATACTCATATAAGAAAAAACAGATTTAAAATACTATTACAAGAGATAAAGAAGGACACTACATAATGATCAAGGGATCAATCCAAGAAGACAATATAACAATTGTAAATATATATGCACCCAACATAGGAGCACCTCAATATATAAGGCAACTACTAACAGTCATAAAGGGAGAAATCGACAGCAATTCAATAATAGTTGGGGACTTTAACACCCCACTTTCATCAACGAACAGATCATCAAGACAGAAAATCAATAAGGAAACACAGGCCTCAAATGACACATTAGACCAGATGGACTTAATTGATATTTATAGAGTATTCCATCCAAAAGCAGCAGAATACACATTCTTCTCATGTGCACATGGAATATTCTCCCGGACTGACCACATGTTGTGCCACAAAAGGAGCTTCAGTAAATTGAAACAACTGAAATCATATCAAGCATCTTTTCCGACCACAACACTAAGAGATTAGAAATAAACTACAAGAAGAAAACTGTAAAAAACACAAACAACGTGGAGGCTAGACAATATGCTACTAAAACCAATGGATCACTGAGGAAATCAAAGAGGAAATCAAAAAATACCTAGAGACAAATGAAAATGAAAGCACGATGATCCAAAACCTATGGGATGCAGCAAAAGCAGTTCTAAGACGGAAGTTTATAGCAATACAACCTTACCTCAGGAAACAAGAAAAATCTCAAATAAAAAACCTAACCTTACACCTAAAGCAACTAGCGAAAGAAGAACAAACAAAACCTAAAGTTAGTAGAAGGAAAGAAATCATAAAGATCAGAGGAGAAATAAATGAAATAGAAACAAAGGAAACAATAGCAAAGACCAATGAAACCCAAACTGGTTCTTTGAAAAGATAAACAAAATTGATAAACCTTTAGCCAGATGCATCAAGAAAAAAAGGGTGAGGACTCAAATGAAAAAAACTAGAAATGATAAAGGAGAAGTTATAACTGGAACTACAGAAATACAAAGGATCATAAGAGACTACTATAAGCAACGATATGCCAATAAAATGGACAACCTGGAAGAAATGGACAAATTCTTAGAAAGGTACAATTTCCCACAATATACCAAGAAGAAATAGAAAAAACAAACAGATGAATCACAAGTACTGAAATTGAAACTGTGATTTAAAAATTCCCAACAAACAAAAGTCCAGGACCAGATGGCTTCACAGGAAAATTCTATCAAACATTTACAGAAGAGTTAATACCTATCCTTCTGAAACTGTTCCAAAAAATTTAAGAGGGAGGAAAACTCCCAAACTCATTCTATGAGTCCACCATCACGCTGATACAAAAACCAGACAAAGATACCACAAAGAAGAAAAATTACAGGCCAATATCACTGATGAACACAGACGCAAAAATACTCAACAAAATACTAGCAATCTGAATCCAACAATAAATTAAAAGGATCATAGACCATGATTAGGTGGGATTTATCCCAGGGATGCAAGGATTTTTCAAAATCCACAAATCAATCAGTGTGATACACCACATCAACAAGTTGAAGAATAAAAACCATATGATCATTTCAGTAGATGCAGAAAAAGCTCTTGACAAAATTTAACACGCATTTATGATAAAAAAAAAAAAACCTCTCCAGAAAGTGGGCATAGAGGGAACCTACCTCAACACAATACAGGCCATATACGACAAACCTATAGCTAACATCATACTCAATGGTGAAAAGCTGAAAGCATTTCACTAAGGTCAGGGATAAGACAAGGATGTCCACTATTTCCACTTTTATTCAACATAGATTTGGAAGTCCTAGCTATGGCAATCAGAGAAGAAAAAGAAAGAAGAGGAATCCAAATTGGAAAAGAAGTTAAACTGTCACTGTTTGCAGATGACATGGTACTATACATAGAAAATCCTAATGACACCACCAGAAAACTACTAAGAGCTCATTAATAAATTTGGTAAAGTCGCAGGTTACAAAATTAATACACAGAAATATGTTGCATTTCTATGCACATCAATGAAAGATCAGAAAGAGAAATTCAAGCAACAAACCCATTTACCATCACATCAAAAAGAATAAAATACCTATGAATAAACCTACCTAAGGAGACAAAAGACCTGTACTCCAAAAACTGTAAGATGCTGATGAAAGAAACTGAAGATGGCACAATCAGATGGAAAGATAAACCATGTTCTTGGATTGGAAGAATCAATATTGTCAAAATGACTATACTACCTAAGGCAATCTACAGATTCAGTGCAATCCCTATCAAATTACCAATGGTATTTTTCACAGAACTTGAATAAAAAATCTTAAAATTTGTATGGAGACATGAAAGACCCAGAATAGCCAAAGCAATCTTGAGAAAGAAAGACAGCTTGAGGAATCAGGCTACCTGACTTCAGACTATACTACAAAGCTACAGTCATCAAAACAGTATGGTACTGGCACACAAATAGAAATATAGATCAATGGAACAGGATAGAAAGCCCAGAAATAAACCCACACACTTATAGTCAATTAATCTATGATAAAGAGGCAATACTATATAATGGAGGAAAGACAGTCTGTTTAATCAATGATGCTGGGAAAACTGGACAGCTACATGTAAAAAAAATGAAATTAGAATACTCTTTAACACCATACACAAAAATAAACTCATAATGGATTAAAGACCTAAATGTAAGACCAGACATTATAAAACTCTTATAGGAAAACATAGCAGAACACTCTTTGACATAAATTGCAGCAATATCTTTTTCAATCTGCCTCCCAGAGTAATGGAAATAAAAACAAAAATAAACAAATGGGACCTAATTTAACTCAAAAGCTTTTGCACAGCAAAGGAAACCATAAACAAAACAAAAAGACAACCCACCGAATGGGAGAAATTATTCGCAAAAGATGCAGCCGACAAAGGATTAGCCCCCAAAATTTACAAAGTTCATGAGGCTTAATATCATAATAACAAAGAACCCAATCAAAAAAATGGGCAGAAGACCTAAATAGACATTTCTCCAAAGAAGACATACAGATGGCCAAGAGGCACATGAAAAGATGTTCAACATTGCTTATTATTAGAGAAATGCAAATCAAAACTACGAGATATCACCTCACACCAGTCAGAATGGCCATCATCAAAAAATCTATGAATGATAAATGCCGGAGAGGGTGTGGAGAGAAGGGAACTCTCTTACATTGTTGGTGGGAATGTAAATTGGTACAGCCACTGTGGAGAACAGTATGGAGGTTCCTTAAAACACTTAGAGTTACTATATGATCCAGCAATCCCACTCCTGGGCATATATATGGAAAAGATGAAAACTATAATTCAAAAAGATGCATACGTCCGAATGCTCACTGCAGCACTGTTTACAATAGTCAACACATGGAAGCAACCTAAGTGTCCATCGACAGATGAATGGATAAAGAAGATGTGGTACATATATACAATGGAATATTACTCAGCCATTAAAACGAATGAAATAATGCCATTTGCAGCAACATGGATGGACCTAGAGATTGTCATACTTAGTTAGTGAAGTAAGTCAGACAGAGAAAGACAAACATTGTATATCACTTATAGAATCTAAAATAAATGATAAAATGAACTTATTTACAAAGCAGAAACAGACTCTAGACTTAGAGAACGAACCTATGGTTACTAGGGGGTAGAGTGGGGGGGAAGGATAGTTAGGGAGTTTGGGATTGACATGTACACACTGCTATATTTAAAATGAATAACCAACAATGACCTACTGTATAGCACAGAAAAGTGTGCTCAATATTATGTAATGACCTAAATGGGAAAATAATTTGAAAAAGAATAGATACATGTATATGTATCACTGAATCAATTTGCTGTACACCTGAAACTAACACAACATTGTTAATCAACTATACTCCAATATAAAATAAAAAGTTAAAAAAAGATATAGCAAAAAACAATGAACTTGCCATAAGCAATGTCCTTGTTGCTAGCATAACGTCCTTGTTGCTAGCATAACTTCCTTGCCCCACTCCCTTCACCACCATCAAAATCAAGATATAGAATATTTCCAGTATCTGAAAAAGTTTCCTCATGCCTCTTTGCATTCATACTTCCCCATTGCACACTCAGAAATGCACTGATCCGTTTTCTATCACTGTAGATGATTTTTGTTTTTTCTAGAATTTTATATAAATGTAACCATATCTTATGTAGTACTTTGTACCTGGCTTATTTTGGGGGGGGGTAATAATGCTTTTGAGACATTCCAACTCCATGTTGTGGCATGTATTCATTGTTTGTATCTTTTTTTGCTACCTAATGTTCCATTGAATGTATACACAATGTTTACATTTCTGTTCACATATTGATGAACATTTGGGTAGTGCCTAGTTTTGGTGACTATAAATAAACTTTCATGTGCAGGTTTTCATGTGAACATAAACTTTTTTTTCTCTTGAGTAGATATCTGGAAGTGATATTGACATATCACTTGCCACATATTATGGCAAGTATATTTTTAACTTTATAAGAAACTGCCCAACTGTTGTCCAAAGTTGTTGTACCATTTTTCATTCCCAGCAGAAATGTATGGTAGTATTGTCAGCCTTTTTAAATTTAGCAGTTATAGGGAATTCATACAAGTTTTGCATTTTAGTTTTAATTTGCATTTTCAGGATGATTAATAATGTTGAACATTTCTTTACATGCTCATTGGTCACTTGTATCTCCACTTGTGATAAATTCATTTGAGATGTTTGTTCATTTGATATTTTTATATTTTATTTTGAAGTTTATATTAGATTGGATTTTTATAGGATTTAAAAATATTTTTAATTTGATTTTATATTGGGCCATCTGTCTTTATAGTATTGAGTTGTAAGTTTTCTTTTTATATATTCCTTTTGCAAGTCCTTTGTTAGAATCTCCAGCAAGTCTTTTTATTATCTTCGTGTTTTTTTTTCTAAGAACAAAACTTTTTAAGATGTCTAATTTAATTTTTATTTTCTTATGGTTCATGCCTTTTTGTCCTAAGAAATCTTTTGTCTACCTCAAAGGTACAAAAAATTTCTCCTATGTTGTTTTGTAGATGCTTTATAATTTGAATTGCTATGTTTTGGTCTATGATAAATTTCAAGTTATTTTTTGTGCAGTATGTGAGTTAAGAATCTAGGTTCATTTTTTCCCCAAAATGGACACCAAGTAGTATTAGCACCATTTGTTGGAAGGACTATCAATTCCCTTGATATCTCAAAGTATTTGAGTACTTTTTCAAAAATCAATTGACCACTTATATGTGGGTCTATTTTGAGCCTCTATTCTGCTTCATTAATCTAAATGTATGTCCTTTAACCAATGCCTCACTTGTAGCTTGAAATCAGTAGTGTAATTCCTTCAACATTGTTTTTTCTTTTTGAAATGTTAATTGCTATTCCAGTCCTTTGAATTTCTAACTAAATTTGAGAATCTTGTTGTCTATTTCTATGAAAAATATATCTAATAAGAAACTTGGATTCAGAATATATAAAGAATTCTTAAACTCAACAAACAAAAGACAAAAAAATCCAATTAAAAATGGACAAAGGACTTGAATAGGCACTTCTCCAAATAAGATATATAAATGAACAATAAGTATATCAAAAGGTGATGGGCAAAAAAAAAAAAAAAAAAAGGTGATGGGCAGAAGACCTAAATAGACATTTCTCCAAAGAAGATATACAGAGTGCCAACAAACACATGAAACAATGCTCAACATCATTAATCATTAGAGAAATGCAAATCAAAACTACAATGAGATATCATCTCACACCGGTCAGAATGGCCTCATCAAAAAATCTAGAAACAATAAATGTTGGAGAGGGTGTGGAGAAAAGGGAAAACTCTTGCACTGCTGGTGGGAATGTGAATTGGTACAGCCACTATGGAGAACAGTATGGAGGTTCCTTAAAAAACTACAAATAGAACTACCATATGACCCAGCAATCCCACTACTGGGCATATACCCTGAGAAAACCATAATTCAAAAAGAGTCATGTAGTCATGTACCAAAATGTTCATTGCAGCTCTATTTACAATAGCCAGGAGATGGAAACAACCTAAGTGTCCATCACCGGATGAATGGATAAAGAATATGTGGCACATATATACAATGGAATATTACTCAGCCATAAAAAGAAACGAAATTGAGTTATTTGTAGTGAGGTGGATGGACCTAGAGTCTGTCATACAAAGTGAAGTAAGTCAGAAAGAGAAAGCAGATACCATATGCTAACACATATATATGGAATCTAAGAAAAAAAATGTCATGAAGAACATAGGGGTAAGACAGGAATAAAGACACAGACCTACTAGAGAATGGACTTGAGGATATGGGGAGGAGGAAGGGTAAGCTGTAACAAAGTGAGAGAGTGGCATGGACATATATACACTACCAAACGTAAAATAGATAGCTAGTGGGAAGCAGCCGCATAGCACAGGGAGATCAGCTCGGTGCTTTGTGACCACCTAGAGGGGTGGGATAGGGAGGATGGGAGGGAGGGAGACACAATAGGGAAGAGATATGGGAACATATGTATATGTATAACTGACTCACTTTGTTATAAAGCAGAAACTAACACACCATTGTAAAGCAATTATACTCCAATAAAGATGTAAAAAAAAAAAAAGATCAACACCAGTAAACATTAGGGAAATGCAAATTAGAAACAACAATAAGACACCACTCTATATCCCATAGGACAGCTATATTAAGAAACAAAACCCACAGAACATAAGTGTTGGAAGTGTTGGAGAAGATGTTGAGAAACCCTTCTGTATTGCTGCTAGGAATGCAAAAATGGTTCAGCCACTGTGGAAAACAGCATGGTGGTCCCTCAAAACAATTAAACATAGAATTGATATATGACCCAGCAATTCTACTCCTAGGTATATGCCCAAAAGAATTGAAAGTAGGGACTCAGACAGATACCTGTACACCAATGTTCACAATAGCTAAAAGGTGGAGACAACCCAAATATCTATTGACAGATGAATGGATAAACAAAATATGGTACATATTGAATATATGCAGTGGAATATTATTTAGCCATAAAAAGAAATGAAATTCTGATACATGCTACAACATGGATGAACTTTGGAAACATTGTACTAAGTGAAGGAAGTAAGTAACAAAGGACCACATACTGTATGATTCCATCTATATGAAACATCCAGAATATGAAAATCCATAGATATAGAAAGTAGATTAGTGTTTGGCAAGGGCTAGGGAAAAGGGGAAATGGGGCATGACTGCTTATTGGATATGGTGTCTCCTTTTTGGGTGATGAGAATGTTCTGGAACTAGGTATTGGTGATGGTTGTACAAAATTTTATTGTACTAAATGCCACTGAGCTGTACACTTTAAACAGGTTAAAGGGGTGAATTTTATGCTATGTGACTTTTCACACAATAAAAATACAGCTAAAACATGGATGAATCTTGAAGACATTCTGCTAAGTAAAAATGACACTTATATAAAATAGGCAGAATAGGTAAGCAACAGGAAAAGAAAACAGATTAGTGGTTGCCAGGGGCCATGTGGAGGCGGAATGGGAGTGAGGGCTTAACAGTACAGGATTTCTGAATAATTTGTGAAACTAGATAATGATGATGATTATACAACCTTGTGGATGTACTTAATGCAACTGGATTGTACACTTTAAAATGGGTAAAATGGTAAATTTTATGCTGTCTGTATTTTACCATAATTAAAAAAAATCCACAGTGGAGCCCTTTAAAAGTAATACTGACTTTATCGTGAATATAATATACTTACTGTAGAAATGTAGAAAATACAGAAGAGTATAAACCATAGAGAAAGAAACCTCACATAATCCAGATCATAAATGCAATCACTACTGCTGATTTTTGCTTTTCTATGCACATACCTTTTAATTATATAATATGTTCCGGACAAAATCATTTTTGAAAATATATTCTTTTACTTGACATCATTTCATAAGAATTTTTCCTATGTTATTAAAATATACCTAAACATTTTTTGAAAGTCAAATGGCAAAATATAAACAAATAGAGAAATCAATGAAGCAAGAAGTGGCAGGAGCAGAAAATTTTGGAGGAAGAGGGGTCAAGAGAGTGTGTTTTTAAAATAGGAGAAATAAGGACCCTGCACTGGGAGGCCAAGGAAAGGATTTGCTGATTGTTGGAGGTTCTTTTGGTCATTGTGGGTTTTCACAAATCCATTATGATGCTGAGAAGATTAAACCGTGTGGCTGACAAGGTCTTGGTGCTCCGGCTGGATGTCAGGCCTGAGCCTCTGAGGTGGGAGAGCCGAGTTCAGGACATTGGACCACCAGAGATCCCCCAGCCCCACATAATATCAATTGGCGAGAGCTCTCCCAGACATCTCCATCTCAATGCTAACACCCAGCTCCACTCAATGGCCAGCAAGCTACAGTGCTGGACACCCCATGCCAAAGAACTAGCAAGACAGGAACACAACCCCACCCATTAGAAGAAAGGCGGCCTAAATTCATAATAAGTTCACAGATACCCCAAAACACACCACCAGACAGGGTCCTGCCTACCAGAAAGACAAGATCCAGCCTCATCCACCAGAACACAGGCACCACTCCCTCCACCAGGAAGCCTACACAACCCACTGAAACAACCCTAGCCACTGGGGGCAGACACAAAAAACAATGGGAACTATGAACCTGCAGCCTGTGCAAAGAAGACGCCAAACACAGTAGGTTTAGGAAAATGAGAAGACAGAGAAACATACAGCAGATGAAGGAGCAAGGTAAAAACCCACCAGACCAAACAAATGAAGATGAAATAGGCAGTCACCCTGAAAAAGAATTCAAAGTAATGATTGTAAACATGATCCAAAATCTTGGAAATAGAATGGAGAAAATACAACAAAGGATTAACAAGAAACTAAAAGAAATAAAGAACAAACAAATAATGAAGAACAACAAAATAAATGAAATTAAACATTCTCTAGAAGGAATCAATAGCAGAATAACTGAGGCAGAAGAAAGGATAAGACCTGGAAGATAAAATAATGGAAGTAAATACTGCAGAGCAGAATAAAGAAAAACATGAAAAAAACTGAGGACAGACTCAGAGAATTCTGGGACAACATTAAACGCAGCAACATTCGAAATATAGGGGTCCTAGAAGAGGAAAAGAAAAAGAAAGGGACTGAGAAAATATATGAAGACATTATAGTTGAAAATTTCCCCAATATGGGAAAGGAAAAAATCTGTCAAGCCCAGAAAGCACAGAGAGTCCCATACAGGATAAATTCAAGGAGAAACATGCCAAGACACATATTAATCAAACTATCAAAAATTAAATACAAATCAAAATATTAAAAGAAGTAAGGGAAAAGCAACAAATAACATACAAGGGAATCCCCATAAGGTTAACAGCTGAACTTTCATCAGAAACTCTGCAAGCCAGAAGGGTGTAGCAGGACATATTTAAAGTGATAAAGGGGAAAAACCTACAACCAAGATTACTCCACCCAGCAAGAATCTCATTCAGATTCAATGGAGAAATTAAAACCTTGACAGACAAGCAACAGCAAAGAGAATTCAGCACCACCAAACCAGCTTTACAACAAATGCTAAAGGAACTTATCTAGGCAGGAAACATAAGAGAAGGAAAAGACCTACAATAAGAAACCCCAAAATATTAAGAAAATGGTAATAAGAACATACATATCGAAAATTACCTTAAATGTAAATGGATTAAATGCTCCAACCAAAAGACATAGACTGGCTGAATGGATACAAAAACAAGACCAGTATATATGCTGTCTACAAGAGACCCACTCCAGACCTAGGGACACATGCAGACTAAAAGTGAGGGGATGGAAAAAGATATTCCATGCAAACGGAAATCAAAAGAAAGCTGGAGGAGGAATACTAATATCCGACAAAAGAGACTTTAAAATATAGACTATACAAGAGACAAAGAAGGACAATACATAATGATCAAGGGATCAATCCAAGAAGAAGATATAACAATTGTAAATATTCATGCACCCAACAAAGGAGCAGCTCAATACATAAGACAAATGCTAACAGCAATAAAAGGGGAAATCGACAGTAACACAATCATAGTAGGGGACTTTAATATCCCACTTTCATCAATGGACAGATCATCCTAAATGAAAATAAATAAGGAAACACAAGCTTTAAATGATACAATACACATTATGGACTTCATTGATATTTAAAGCACATTCCATCCAAAAACAACAGAATATACTTTCCTCTCAAGTGCTCATGGAACATTCTCCAGGATAGTTCATATCTTGGATCACAAATCAAGCCTTGGTAAATTTAAGAAAATTGAATCTGTATCAAGTATCTTTTCCAACCACAGTGCTATGAGACTAGATATCAATTACAGGAAAAATTCTGTAAAAAAATACAAACAAATGGAGGCTAAACAATACACTACTAAATAACCAAGAAATCACTGAAGACATCAAAGAGAAAATCAAAAAATACCCAGAAACATATGACAATGAAAACATGATGACCCAAAATCTAAGGGATGCAGCAAAAGCAGTTCTAAGAGGGAAGTATATAGCAATACAACCCTACCTCAAGAAACGAGAATCATCACAAATGAACAACCTAACCTTACACCTAAAGCAAGTAGAGAAAGAAGAACAGAAAACCCCAAAGTTAGCAGAAGGAAAGAAATCGTAAATATCAGATCAGAAAAAAATGAAAAGGATATGAAGAAAATGATAGAAAAGATCAATAAAACTAAAAGCTGGTTCTTCGAGAAGATAAACAAAATTGATAAATCATTAGCCAGACTCATTGAGAAAAAAAGGGAGAAGACTTAAGCTAATAGAATTAGAAATGAAAAAGAAATAACAAATGATACTGCAGAAATTCAAAGGATCATGAGAGATTACTACAAGCAACTATATGCCAATATAATGCACAATCTGGAAGAAATGGACACATTCGTAGAAATGCACAATCTTCAGAGACTGAACCAGGAAGAAATGGAAAATATGAACAGACCAATCACAAGCACTGAAATTGAAACTGTGATTAAAAATCCTCCAACAAACAAAAGCCCAGGAACAGATGGCTTCACAGGCGAATTCTATCAAATATTTAGAGAAGAGCTAACACTATCCTTCTCAAAATCTTCCAAAATACAGCAGAGGAAGGAACACTCCCAAACTCATTCTACGAGGCCACCATCACCCTGATACCAAAACCAGACAAATATGTCACAAAGAAAGAAAATTACAGGCTAATATCACTGATGAACATAGATGCAAAAATCCTCAACAAAATACTAGCAAACAGAATCCAACAGCAC
The DNA here is from genome assembly GCF_011762595.2 of Tursiops truncatus. Classification (NCBI taxonomy): domain Eukaryota; kingdom Metazoa; phylum Chordata; class Mammalia; order Artiodactyla; family Delphinidae; genus Tursiops; species Tursiops truncatus. Next base: position 42,240,627 of record NC_047055.1, read on the forward strand.
ATTAAAAGGATCATACACCATGATCAAGTGGGGTTTAACCCAGGAATGCAAGGATTCTTCAATATACGCAAATCGATCAATGTGATACACCATATTAACAAATTGAAGGATAAAATCCATATGATCATTTCAATAGATGCAGAAGAAGTTTTTGACAAAATTCAACACCCATTTATGATAAAAATTCTCCAGAAAGTAGGCATAGAGGGTACGTACCTCAACATAATAAAAGCCATATATGACAAACCCACAGCCAACATTGTTCTCAATGGTGAAAAACTGAAACCATTTCCATTAACATCAGGAACAAGACAAGGTTGCCCACTCTCACCACTATTATTCAACATAGTTTTGGAAGTTTTAGCCACAGCAATCAGAGAAGAAAAAGAAATAACAGGAATCCAAATCGGAAAAGGAGAAGTAAAACTGTCACTGTTTGCAGATGACATGATACTATACATAGAGAAGCCTAAAGATGCTACCAGAAAACTAGTAGAGCTAATCAATGAATTTGTTAAATTAGCAGGATACAAAATTAATGCAAAGAAATCTCTTGCATTCCTATATGCTAATGATGAAAAACCTGAAAGAGAAATTAAGGAGACACTCCCATTTACCATTGCAACAAAAAGAGTAAAATACCTAGGAATAAACCTACCTAAGGAGGCAAAAGACCTGTATGCAGAAAACTTTAAGACACTGATGAAAGAAATTAAAGGTGATACAAACAGATGGAGAGATATACCATGTTCTTGGATTGGAAGAATCAACATTGTGAAAATGACTCTACTACCCAAAGCAATCTACAGATTCAAAGCAATCCCTATCAAACTACCACTAGCATTTTTCACAGAACTAGAACAAAAAATTTCACAATTTGTATGGAAACACAAAAGACCCCGAATAGCCAAAGCAATCTTGAGAAAGAAAAATGGAGCTGGAGGAATCAGTTTCCCTGACTTCAGACTATACTACAAAGCTACAGTAATCATGACAGTATAGTACTGGCACAAAAACAGAAATATAGATCAGTGGAACAGGGTAGAAAACCCAGAGATAAACCTATGCACATATGGTCACCTTATCTTTGATAAAGGAGGAAAGAATGCACAATGGAGAAAATACAGCCTCTTCAACAAGTGGTGCTGGGAAAACTGGACAGCTACATGTAAAAGAATGAAATTAGAACATTCCCTAACACCATACAGAAAAATAAACTCAAAACGGATTAAAGACCTAAATGTAAGGCCAGACGCTATCAAAGTCTTAGTGGAAAACACAGGCAGAACACTCTATGACAGAAATCACAGCAAGATCCTTTTTGACCCACCTCCTAGAGAAATGGAGATTAAACCAAAAATAAATAATTGGGTTCTAATGATACTTAAAAGCTTTTACACAGCAAAGGAAACCATAATCAAGATGAAAAGACAACCCTCAGAATGGGAGAAAATATTTGCAAACAAAGCAACTGACAAAGGATTAATCGCCAATATTTACAAGCAGCTCATGCAGGTCAATATCAAAAACACAAACAACCCAATCCAAAAATGGGCAGAAGACCTATATAGACATTTCTCCAAAGAAGCTATACAAATTGCTAACAAACACATGAACGGATGCTCAACATCACTAATCATTAGAGAAATGCACCTCACACTGGTCAGAATGGCCATCATCAAAAACTCTACAAACAATAAATGCTGGAGAGGGTGTGGCGAAAAGGGAACCCTCTTGCACTTCTGATGGGAATATAAATTGATACAGCCACAATGGAGAATAGTATGGAGGTTCCTTAAAAAACTAAAAATAGACCTACCATGTGACCCAGGAATCCCACTACTGGGCATATAACCTGAGAAATCCATAATTGAAAACGTGTCATGCAGTACAAGGTTAACTGCAGCATTATTTACAATAGGCAGGACATGGAAGCAACCTAAGTGTCCATCAACAGATGAATGGGTAAAGAAGATGTGACACATATGTACAATGGAATATTACTCATCCATAAAAAGAAATGACATTGAGTTAGTTGTAGTGAGGTGGATGGATCTAGAGTCTGTCATACCGAGTGATGTAAGTCAGAAAGAGAAAAACAAATACCGTATGCTAACACATATATATGGAATCTAAAAAAAAAAAAAGGTTCTGAAGAACCCAGCAGCAGGACAGGAATAAAGACACAGACGTTGAGAATGGACTTAAGGACACAGGGAGGGGGAAGCATAATCTGGGATGAAGTGAGAGAGTAGCATGGACATATATATACTACCAAATGTAAAATAGGTAGCTAGTTGGTAGCAGCCGCATTGCACAGGGCAATCAGTGCAGTGCTTTGTGACCACCTAGAAGGGAGGGATTGGGAGGGCGGAATGGAGATGCAAGAGGGAGGGGATATGGGTATATATGTATATGTATAGCTGATTTACTTTGTTATACAGCAGAAACTAACACACCATTGTAAAGCAATTTTACTCCAATAAAGATGTTAAAAATGATAAAAAAATAAATACTAAATAAATAAAATAAAATAGGAGAAATAATAGCGTGTTTTATGCTGCTGGAAAGATAACTGATTACAGTGAAATAAACATAATGAAATCATTTTTGGTGAAGACATGTTTATTTGTGTATGCATGTGTATGTGTGTGTCTGTGTAGACACAGACTGCCACTGATATGTCTGGAAGGATATATACCAAAACGTTAGCAGTATTTATCAGTGTTAGGATATGCAATACCTTTCCTAAAAGTTTTTCTTATAATTACCAATTTTTCTACTGTGAGCATATATAACTTAGGTAATAAAAAATAAGTTAAAGGATAGGGAAAATAGACATTCGCAGAAACTTCAATTAAAAAAATTGCAATAGGTGCAAAAAGAACCCAAAACAAACAAACAGAAAACAACAACAAAGGGCTTCTCTGGTGGCGCAGTGGTTGAGAGTTCGCCTGCTAATGCAGGGGACACGGGTTCGTGCCCCGGTCCGGGAAGATCCCACATGCCGCGGAGCGGCTGGGCCCGTGAGCCATGGCCGCTGAGCCTGTGTGTCCGGAGCCTGTGCTCCGCAACGGGAGAGGCCACAACAGTGAGAGGCCCTTGTACCGCAAAAAAAAAAATTGCAATAGGACTTCCCTGGTGGCACAGTGGTTAAGAATCTGCCTGCCAATATAGGGGACATGGGTTTGAGCCCTGGTCTGGGAAGATCCCACATGCCATGGAGCAACTAAGCCCGTGTGCCACAACTACTGAGCCTGTGTGCCACAACTACGGAAGCCCACATGCCTAGAGACTGTGCTACATAACAAGTGAAGCCACCGCAATGAGAAGCCCGCACACTGCAATGAAAAGTAGCCTCTGCTTGCCGCAACTAGAGAAAGCCTGCACACAGCAATGAAGACCCAATGCAGCCATAAATAAATAAATAAATTTTAAAAAATGCAATAGAAAAGAAGTTAAATGATTTTCAGACAAAGAACATTTCTAAAGCAGCATATGAACTCAGTTAAGAGTATAATCATGAGAACTATCTCACCATTCTTTGTTTCCTCCAATGGAAGGACCAAAATCTGGGACTACCCTAAAACAAAAAAGGTGCCTAAAAAATAGAAAGCTTATCTTCCATAATCATTATTTTCAATGGCTACCCTTTCTGCTCTTTGGATATTTTCTAAGTATCAAGAGTGCTGTTTCACATCACACTTCTATATGTATCCAGATACAGTCTCCTCGATGGAAAGCACAATTATCTTTAATAGTAGTAATAGTGCCCGTACAGCATTTATTATGGACTTACCCAGTAAAATAGATTGTGAATCTTACAGGAGAAATGTGTAGTTAAGGGCCTCTTGGAAGTTTGTCCTTCAAATTTGGAGGATAAACCATCTACCCTCGTTAATGCCATTTCAGAATTGGAAACATTTCTAAGACAACCAGTGGGCCTTTCTCACTGTCTTTTACTAACATGGTGGCCTGGTTTAGAATCTAAGTGTGTAAGTCTGAGGATTTGGAGCATTTCTAAGAATATGTGGTGTGTTTAAAATATCCTCTGATTATAAGGCATATTTTATTTAAGTTAAAATTTATTTTTGAATAGTTATTATAAATATGAGGTTAGAAATTCGAAAAGCACACACAAAAGTTCACACAAGTAAGCCTCCAAGTCTCTTTCACATATTTGTCTAACAATAGATTACCCTCCAAAAGAGGCAAGCCACTAACAATGTATAAGGATGCCAGTTTTCCCACCTTTTCTCCAATCCAATTTGTTTCCAAACTTCTTGTTCTTTGCCAATATGATTGATGAGAAACAATATATCATTGTAATTATAATTTTCACTTCTGTTATTATCAGTGAGATGAAAGATTTTCTCATATATTTAAGAAATGTTGATTTGTCTTTTTTATGAACAATCTGTTCATATATGTGCTTATTTTTCTACTGGATTGTTGGTCACTGGTCTTTTCTTTATGATTTCATAGGGGTTTGCTATATATTAAGGAGCTTAGTAAGGCATAGTTTCAAGCATGAAAAAAAGACAGAAAAGGAAAAAAAAAACTATCAAATCTAAATTACGCGTATCCTCCCAAATGTTCATTGCAAAATGTGATTTAGATTCTCCAGGTTTCTTTTCAAAATGTATTTTTAAAAAATCTTTGCTTCCTTCCTCCATTGAAAATTATACACAGAGCATCTCCCATATGGCAGACTCTAGGCTAAGCCTTGGGGTTACAGACATCAAAGACAAAGACAAACCTAGAGATAGGCCTTGATCTGTAAACAGAAGAAGGTGCCATGGAATTTTCATGACTCAATGGCCCCTCACTTTTTTCAACTTGGAATGGAAAATCAAAAAATATATATATATATTCAGGGAGAATGAGCATATGCATTCATTAGGCAGGATGTAGTGGTGAGAGAAGTCAGGAGAGCAGCTAGGATCTCCCTTGAGAAGTGCATGGGTAGTGTCCCTTTTTCCTTAGAGAGGACAGTGAAGAGGAGCCAGGTGAGGCCCTACCTGGTGCCTGACACCTGGCTGTGGGGTGAGACAGGGAGGGTTGGCTGAGGCGCTGCGGGTTCTGACAGGGAAAGGCCCTCTTTCCTGGGCAACTGTGGGGATGGCGAAATGGCAAAGTGTGCTACCACTGTGACTGAGAAAATGGCAGTGTGGCAGAAAGAATGACAACACTGGCACAGACAGGTGGTTTGTTTCCTCAGGCCAGAGGTCTATCTAGGGCTGTCATCCCTTAGAAGAGGGGCAGTGGCTCGGCCTCCACGGGCGCCGCCTCCCACCTTCCTCCCCTCCGTGGTCCCAGGAACAGTGAAAGCAGAACTGGGGAGGGCTGCCCAGAACCTCCGGGGTGGTCTGGCCTCAAATCGCCTCTCCTCTTCCAGCCTCCTTTTCTGATATTTCCTCTACCTCATCTGACTTTTTGTGCAGGCAATATGGTGGGTCAGGCGTAAAAAGGGCCCCACAACGAGATAGTTTGGCGTTTAATCCCTTCTCACTTTAGTGCTGCTTTCTTAACTCTCTTCCACTTCACCTTCCATTTTAGGTGACAAATAAGGAAACCCTGCGGTGGGGGTGTGGGGTGGGAGGTGGCTCAAGAGTACAAAGATATTTGAGATTCATCCTCTTCCATGAGTACAGAGTTGTTTTCCACATACCCATGCTCAGGCTCCTGCGTGTTTAGGTGCAGAAAATATCGTGGGCGTCAGGAGGGGAGGCAGGGCATAAGAATGCCTTATGTATACACCGGGGTAGTTTGGTATTAATATGCTTCTCTCCGTCCATCTGTGCTTTCCCTATATTCTCATCCCACCTTACCTTCGACTATTTCTGTGCAAGAAATACAGTAGGCAATAAGGGCGAGAAACTTAGAGGAGAAGAACAAGAAAAGACTAAGGTGTTTTATATTGATCAGCAAGTCGGACCAGAGCAGCTTTCCAGGCGCCCCGCCCCGCCCCTGCCCTTTAGTTCAAAAGGCTGATTGCTGAGAAGGGCGGCTTGAAGGGGCTTCTCTCATAAAGGTGACGCATAGTTTTTGGAATAGATCAGAATTTACCTTCCTCTTTCAGTCTTGAGCCTCCTTCCTGACCTTCTTACCTCGGCCCCCTCCCCCAACCCACACACTACGGCAGGCCGCAGGCTTTGGAGAAGGGAATTTGTAACAACTATATTTTGGTATCCGTCCGCCTTATCAGGCCGAAGCGGATTCACTGATGTCACCTCCCGAAACCCGTATACATTTCAGTTCAGGGGAAAAGATTGTAGGTTTGGGGTGGAGGAACTCCCTAACAGAGGGGAACGAATACCGAGACCCTTTGGTTTAGTCGGCTTCTCTCCGTCCAGCGCTGCTTTCTAAAAATCCAGACCCCGCCCCTGCCCACTCCAGTACCGAAACAGCCAGGGTAGGCGGGACGGAGCTCGCTGACAGAGAAAGCGGCACTATGCAAGGCCTGGTATCACTCCGCTTCCGTGAGGCCGGATCGCCTTCAACTCCGCTAGAGCTGCTCGGTTTTGGTTCTGGGGACGTGGAGAGACAAAGTCTGCGGAGGAAAAGGTAGCTGTTAGGAGCGGGTCCCTGAGGCGTCCTGGGGGCGGTAAGGAGAAGGAAATTCCAGAAAGTTACAGTCGTTTGCCAGTTACGGCCCTTTATCTGATAAAGCAGGTATCTCGTCATGAATCTGCCGTGCCGGGCCAAACCCCAAACATAGTCGCCGCCATTGTCTCGTGTCCTTGTATCCGTCTGACTGTCCGTCCCTCTTTCTTAGGGTTCGGCACCCCTCGAGGCAAGGAAATGAGAAAACTGCCTCTCATCCAAGCAGAGCAGGTCAGTGAGAAGGCGGGCATTGCTTGGGAGTGTGGATATGGGTGTCAGAGATGAACGTGGGAGATGTGACTTGGTCATGGGGCGTGGGTGGTGAGAGGGAGAGAGGGACAGGATTCATTTGAGCGGCACGCAATGATAAATTAAAAATGATCTGCCTCTTGCTAGCTTTATTTCCCGACACTGCCCTCCCCCCCACCCACCATGTTTGGGGAGGGAAAGGAGTGTAGTAGCGGCTTCTAGCGGAGAAATGGTGGATTACATTACTAGGAGGAGGGGCTGCTGCTGTCTGTGAGAGCAGTGGTCTGGGGAGCCCTGGGAGGGAAAGAGTGTAAAAGGAGGTTGTAAGTGTTTGATAATCAAGGCCCTGGATTAGAAAAGGGTCTCCTGTCCTGGTTACTAGGCTAACTATTAATAACCAAGTCTCTCCCACTGTCTTTTCATTGGGTCGTTGAGTATGTATCATGCGTTTATATGTGTAGGTCTGTTTCTGCATTTGCGGTACTCTATGTTTCTGTAAAGACCGGTAGGGGGCAGTGAACCTCAAAGGGTATAAGAAAAAGAAAATTGGCTTAATTTCTGTAGAGAGGTCAGTGCTTGGATGTGGTAGATGGCTAAGACTAGAGCAGGTAGGAATCTAGGGGAAATTCCAGATCTCCTTTCTGCCAGCTTTCCAAACAGCCCTCCCTTATTCCCATTGTGTTGAAGAAAATGATAGGCTTTGGGAAGAAAAAGGAAACACAAGAACTTAGATGAAATTTGGAAATCATACTTTTCTTTGATTTCGAAGCCAATTTCCATGGTTTGAGCATTCCATCCCTACTAACACCACCACTATCTTGCAGCGATTTTCGAGTTGTCTCTGCAGGGGAATTGTCAGACTTTGAGAATGGAGCAGAGGAGCTTGGAGATTTGGGGGAGGGGAGGAAGACAGAGAAATTTTTGGCAATCAGGTACTTGTATCCAGAAAGGATCAGTGTCCTACGTACTGATCTCTACCAAGGGCTCGGTCTCCATTGTCTCTGTTTATTTATTTAACTCTGCATTTGTGAATCTTTGCGTGTAGGTCTGTCCTTAGGTCTGTGGAACTCTCAGTTGTTGTGAAGGCTTGTAAATGGTAACCCAACTTGAAGCTAGGAAATAATGAAGAAGAGAAATGTGTCCTATATCTGTTTAGATTGGTGTGAGGGTAGAGTGATTGAGATAGAGAATTCTATCTCTTCTGTTTTGCCAGTTTACTAACCCGTTTGGTCCCCTGCTGATTTAGTTGGGAGCCTTCCTAAGCTTTGTGGGTATAGACGGGTAATACCTGCTTTTATTACTTCCCACTTGGTTTTCCTATTCTTATGCTTCACCCCAGTCCATTTTTGAAACAGGGAAGTGCCAGGGCAGTCACTGAAGTGGAAAATAGTGGGAAACAGAGAGGAGGAGCAGTCCTGAAGCAGGCAATGGGGGAAGGGACCAGAAGGAGGGAAACACTAGACAAACTACATATATAGGGACCAGGGACCAAAGTCAGTCTACCAAGAGATCAGTTTCCAATCCTCCTGTTTGTTTATTTGTCTATAGATCTGCCTTTAGGTCTGCTGTAGGGCTTGTCATCATTGGAAGCAAGGAAAGGAGGAGAAAATTACTCCAGATCAGAGAAGGTTAGTGTATGTGGAGACTTCCTCAGTAGACCTGTAGGATGAAGTAGTGGAGATCTGCTTGGGTGTGGTAGGGGTAGAGAGCCAGTCTAGGGAATCTTCAGTCTCTCACTCCCATTCAGCTTTTCCACTCTCCATACTCTGTTTTGTGTCTGGAAAAAAGATCAGTTGCAACTACAGTAGTTGCAACTACAGTAGTTGCAACTACAGTAGGGAGCATGAAATGAAGGGAGAAGGAGTTTGCTAATTATCTACCTTTTACACTTAGCACTGAATTTTCATACTTTCCTGTCTCTCTGTGCTAATCAACATGAGCAAAAAGTTGGAAAAGACTCAAAGCCCCATTTCCTTCCTCCACCCCTAGGTCCAACTTCAGTGGCAGATCTGGTGGCCTTGGAGTGGCTGAAGACCACCACCCTCCACAGGGCTGCGCTCAGGCACACAGCCATCCTTCCTTTCCCTGAGTGAGCTTCCTCTGCACGTTGTTTATATCACTGGCAGAGCCTATAGTTGGAAAGGGGGCTGAGTGACAACTGGACTTTGTATGAAAACACCAACTTGGGAGAGACCTTCAGTCAAGGCTGAGACGGGGGTGGGGATACATAACTTGGCCTTGCCTTTAACTTGGATCATGACTGGCTTCGAGGCTAAGGCAAGGGCAGAGGAGGGGCTGGGGCTGGCCTGAAAGCTGGAATCTGTGGCCCTGCCAACACTAGAGCCAAGGCTAAGATCCATGCCAAGGCAGTGGCTGAGACAGAATCGGAAACAGGACCAGTGACCCAGGCCAAGCCTGGGGATGGAGCAATGGCCAGGATACAGGCAGTGACCTACACTGAGGCCGTGCCTTGACAAGGGAAGTGAGCAAGATGGAAGCTAAAACTAAGACTAGAGTTGTGGCTGAGACTAAGGCAGACCCCCCTACAGAACCTGGTATAGTGTCCCAAACCAAGTCAAAGGCCATGCCTATGTCCAGGGTCAGTGCTGTGACCAAGTATGAAGTCAAGGCTGGTGCTGGAAGTGAAGTCAATATCAGGTCCTTTGCTAAGGCTGATGGTAAAGACAATATTGGGTCCAGGTCCCAGAGAAGGAGAGAGGCCAGCATCAAGTTGAGGGTGGGGGACAGAGCTGGTATTGTAATTGAGTCCAGTGATGAGGCTGAAGAAAATGTCTGCTCTTGGTTTTGGACTGGAGAAGAGCCTAGTGTAGGATCCTGGTTCTGGCCTGAAGAAGAGACCCCTTTTCAAGTGTATAAGCCTCCACGTAAGATCCAGGAAAAGCCCAAGCCCAAGCCCAAACCCGAACTTACTATAAAGCAAAAAGCGGCAGCATGGTCAAGGGCCAGGTTTTGTGTCCTAGTCCCAGTAGAGGGAGGGGAGCGATCCTTGCCTCCAGAAGGGAACTGGACTCTGGTTGAGACCTTGATTGAAACTCCTCTGGGGATTCGGCCTCTGACCAAGATCCCACCCTATAATGGGCCTTACTTCCAGACCTTAGCTGAGCTCAAAAAACAGGTTAAGTATAGGGAAAAGTATGGGCCCAATCCAAAAGCCTGCCGCTGCAAATCACATGTTTTTAGTTTAGAGCCTAAAGAGTTTGATAAACTCGTTGCCCTACTTAAGTTAACTAGGGATCCTTTCATTCATGAAATAGCTACAATGATAATGGGTATCAGTCCTGCTTATCCATTTACCCAAGATATAATTCATGATGTAGGTATTACTGTTATGATTGAAAACTTGGTCAATAATCCCAATGTTAAAGAACACCCTAGAACTTTAAATATGGTGGATGACAACTCTGAGTCTTCTGGAGAACCAAAAACAGGAGAGTCATATGTAAACCAAGTTTGTAAGGACATAATCTCTTTTCCTTTGAACTCCCCTGAGCAACTGGCTGGACTAAAATTATTAGTGCAGCTGAGTGTAAAATTTGAGGACCACCATATGATTGTCAATTACATTCCAGATATCCTCACCTTGTTAAACAAGGGAAGTGGCAAAACCAAGTTTTATGTTTTAAAAGTGTTTTCGCGCTTGTCTAAAAATCAAGCCAATACAAGAGAACTGATCAGTGCCAAAGTACTGTCATCACTGGTTGCACCGTTTAACAAAAATGAGTCAAAGGCCAATATTCTTAATACCATTGAAATATTTGAGAATATAAATTTCCAATTCAAAAAGAAGGTGAAGCTATTTACCAAGGAAGAGTTCACTAAATCTGAACTTATTTCCATATTCCAGGAAGCAAAACAGTTTGGTCAGAAACTACAAGACTTAGCAGAGCACAGTGATCCTGAGGTGAGAGATAAAGTTATACGATTAATACTCAAACTCTGAATAGCCGTATGTTCTCACAAAGCCTTGAATAACTTTTTGGTGTTGTAATATGAAATGAATGCATATTATAAGTTCAATATTTATGCCATCTGTGCTGATTGAAGGAGGCAGTTTTATGGATACCAAATGATCTTGAGAGCTTGAATGTTTGTTGATTTTTACTGTGCTATATAAATTAAGATATTTTTAGTATTTCTGCAATATGACCTAATAATGAACTTATTCATCCTGAGTAAACTATACTTCTGTGCTTTATTTTGACATAAGTGTATTCATTTAATACTTCATTTACATGTAAATAAAGTTGCATGCTAAAACTGGTGAAAACATTGTCCTAGTTCTTCAGTTGAAGTCTAGTCAGAGGGATAAAGCACAAGTAACAGAATAATAAAGAGCACTGTCTGCGTCTGTAGTGGGGTACAAACAAAACAAGTTTACATTGAAAGATCATTTAGTTTCAGCATGTTCAAAGAGTAGAATCACTCTGTACACAAGAAGACAGGACTGTGCTACTGGCTGACATCTGGGCAGACCTGGGGAAAGGGGTGAAGACATAGACTTAGGAGTAAAGGAACACAGATGCTTTCATTCCAGTTTGAGTCCCAGAACTTGTGCTCAGCCTTTCACATAAGATGTCTTATCAGGATATCTTGAAGCTTTTTAACCTCCAGGAAAATTCCTGGTTTTCATTCCCATTTAGCAAAGCCATGGAAGTGTGGTTCTAAAAGGACCTAGTCCCACTGTACCCTCAACATCCAGGTGCCCCATCTTGGGGTACCAAGTTTACTGCTTCATCTGAGGCTCCCCCACTCCCCGTATTCCTGGGTCTCAGAGGAGGGCCTTTCTAGGGTCTAACTAAAAAAATTGCTTCATAGAAAATCTCATTTGCCCCATCTTTATGACTGTTTGCTCTCATATTTGCTTTTGTTTGCTGACCAATGCTTTGGACTTGGTGATTTGCACCTACGCTTGATGACAGTGCCCTGTTTGTGCTGATCCCTTTTGATTAGAGCTCAGCTCTATGAGGCAGCCACAGCAGACCAAAGTCCTTTAGGAGTGTGTGGTTAGGAAGAAATTACTTCCCCTAATCCCACTATCCTATTTATTTGTACAGTTTACAGAGCTGAAGCCATGTTGTCTATACTACCTCAGCTCCTCCTGTTTATACCTAACAAAAGCTAAGTTCTGGTTAAGAGTTTGTGGCATAGAATGCCAGAGTTTAGATTGGGATCTGGGGTCACCTCTGCCTCTCCTACCCTCTGTCTCCTTTGCTGTTATCATTCCTCTTTCCTTAACTGCCCAGAATTGGGAAATTGGGTATTGAGAAATACAGTGTACAATTACTGGTCTTTCTATTGAGCTTCCTCTCTCTCCTAACTTTTTATGTGTTTGGGGGAAGGCCTAAACCTACAAATCTCAACAAGATGTCATGTACCCCTAGTTTTAGCAGCTATCTTTAGTTTAATTTCTGTTGAGGTCAAATCTGAATCTATCTTCTGTATATCTAGGAGTTAAAATGAAAGACAACCAGCCACGTTTGTGCATTAAGGGTGAAAAAATGTAGGTAGGCTTTTTGCAACATACAGTTGCAACTTAGATGATTTTTGGCGTTCTTTATAACTTGGTTTTTAATCCACAAAACTCCCATAGTCTGGAATTCTAGCTGTGGGTACTGCTTTCAGAATTGGGGATCTTCACAGTACAATTGGACCAGACCCTTTGGAAATATTCTGTGTCTCAAATGCCCTGTGGAGCACACACTTAATCAGTTGATGGCTGTGAAATTTTCCATTAGTTAAAGAGAAGGGTGAGTTTGGGGTATGTAGGTATTGTATCAAAGCAAGAAGCTGATGGTCTGTCCTTGAGTAGGAATTATGGAAGACATAGTCAGTTCCCAAATTGTTCCTGGGGTGTACTCAAAGTCAAAACCCCATTGCTCATCTCTTGTTTCATGTCCTTTTCTGGAAAAATAATTCAGGCAAGCCCATGTAGTATCAGGGCTGATCCAGATGTTACTTGTCTCAATATGTTGCTGGCTGGGGGTAAAAATCAGTGTAGATTTCTCATCTTTCCTGTCATCAAGTAAAGCAGGGAATCTTCCTGCAACACAACTGGACTATTAGCAGCTACCGACCCTTTGCTGGGCCCTCAATTTTATTTATTTATTTATTTATCTATCTATCTATCTATTTATTTATTTATTTACCCACCCTCAATTTTAAATGAGGAACTTTCAGGGGAATCCATCTATAAAATATCACCACATTCCCTAGCAAGTCTTTCAAGGCTCTATATCCTTCAGCATATTTTCATTGTCCCCATTATATCCCACCTGCATTCAAGCCACATGGGACTTCAGGCTCTCTGAAGCACCTTAGGTGAGAAATCCTCATCCAGAACTAATGATTCATCCCTCAGCGAGCCAGTGACCAAGTACAAAAAAGCTTTTAGAGGAGGGGCACACTATCATTCTTAAGTTTTCATAACAGATAATTTCTTCTGAGTCAAAACTAGTCTGGTATGAAAAACAAAAACTTCTGTGGCTGTCACCCCTTGGTGTATAAATCTCAAGAGGATAAGAAACAAGAGGAAATGGCTCAAAGGTTGTGCCTTTTCCATTTGAGCCTCCTGTTAAAGTAATGTCATTTTTCTGGTATACCAAGAACAATGGTAGGAACTTTTATAATTTACATAAATCCATTAATGTCATTATATATATAGTAAAGTTTTGAAATACAATATTAAAATTACCAAAGATAGCCTAGATGAACAACTCTATTAAGTGAAAAGCTTTACAATTAATTCCCTCTCCCTTTCTCTTCATTCTGCAAGAAACTCATGGCTCCACTATACAGAAAAATATATTTTCTTTTTGGGACTGTTGTGGCCACCCCTCAGAGACAGAATACACTATCACCCCAGATTTGGTTCAGATGCCGATACTGATGATGTCACACACATACACACACCAAGACAGAATGAAAAGTTATTACTCATTAATGAGTGTGTGTATCTTCTTTGTCCATTCATCTATTGATGGACATCTAGGTTGTTTCCACATCTTGGCTATTCTAAATAATGCCGCAATGAGTATAGGGGTGCATATATCTTTTCAAATTAGTGTTTTTGTTTTCTTCAGGTAAATACTCAGAAGTGGAGTTGCTGGATGGTATGCTAGTTCTATTTTTAATTTTTTGAGGAACTTCCATACTGTTTTTTCCATAGTGGCTGCACCAATTTACATTCCCACCAACAGTGCATGAGGGTTCCCTTTTCTCCACATCCTCGCCAACATGTTACTTCTTGTCTTTTTGATAATAGCCTTTCTAACAGGTATGGGATGATATTGTGGTTTAGACCTGCATTTCCCTGATGATTAGTGATGTTGAGCATCTTTTCATGTGTCTATTGGCCATCTGTCTGTCTTCTTTAGAGAAATGTCTATTCAGGTTCTCTGCCCATCTTTTAATTGGATTGTTCATTTTTCTTTTTTTATATTGAGTTGTGTGATTTCTTTATAATTTGGATATTAACCTCTTATTGGACATATCATTTGCAATTATTTTCTGCCATTCAGTAGGTTGTCTTTTTGTTTTGTTGATGGTTTGCTAAGTGAAATAAATCAGACAGAGAAAGACAAGTACCATATGAGCTCACTTATATGTGGAATCTAAAAAACAAAACAAACAAAACAAAATGGAAACAGTGGGAGTTCCTTGGTGGCCTAGTGGTTAGGATTCTGGGATTTCAGTGCTGTGGCCCAGGTTTAATTCCTGGTCAGGGAACTGAAATCCCGTAAACTGCATGGCCAAAAAAGAAAAAAGAAAAAGAAAACAAAAAGAAACCCTGGAAAAACATGAACAGACTTACAGATACAGGGAGCAAATATGTGGTTGCCAGAGGGGAGGGGAGTGGGGATTATGGGACAGTGGATGAAGAGGATTAAGAGATAACAAACTTTCAGTCATAAAATAAGTCATGGAGATGTAATATACAGCATAAAGAATAGAGTCAATAATACTGTAATAATTTTGTATGGTGACAGATGGTTACTGGACTTGTAGTGATCATTTCATAATGTACTTAATTGTTGGATCACTATGTTGTACACCTGACACTAACAATATTGTCTCAACTATACTTTAATAAAAATAAATGAATAAATAAAATACACTGGAATAAAAACAAGTAATAACAAACCAAAAATGCAATAATACTGGCATTTAAAAAATTATTTGACTTTATGTTTTAGAGCAGTTTTAGGTTTATAGAAAAATTAAGCAGATAGTACAGAGAGCTCCCCTATACTACTACTTCTTTTTTTTTTTAAGGGGACTCAGTATATAGTGTAGACATTGCCCTCCATTCTTTTTTTTTTAATTTAATTTATTTATTTATTTTTGGCTGTGTTGGGTCTTCGTTTCTGTGCAAGGGCTTTCTCTAGTTGCGGCAAGCGGGGGCCACTCTTCATCACGGTGCACGGGCCTCTCGCTATCACGGCCTTTCTTGTTGCGGAACATAGGCTCCAGACGCTCAGGCTCAGTAGTTGTGGCTCACGGTTCTAGTTGCTCTGCGGCATGTGGGATCCTCCCAGACCAGGGCTCGAACCCATGTCCCCTGCATTGGCAGGCAGATTCTCAACCACTGCGCCACCAGGGAAGCCCTATGCTACTACTTCTTCTCCACCACCTCCTTTCCCTACACACAGTTTCCCATATTATTAGCCTCTTGCATTAGTGTGATATATTTGTTACAGTTGATGAATGAATATTGATACATTATTACTAACTAAAGTCCTTAGTGTATATTAGGGTTCACCCTTTGTATTGTACATTTCTATGGTTTTTAAAAACTTATGGTAAAATAACATATAAGGTTTGCCATTTTAACCAATTTTATGTGTATAATTCAGTGACATTAAGTACATTTACACTGTCATTTAACCATCATCAATATCAATCTCCAGAACTTTTTTTTATCATCCCAAACTGAAACTCTGTATCCATTAAACAATAACTTCCCACTACCCACTCTGATCAGGCCCTTGTGAGCACTATTCTATTTTCTATCTCTACAAATTTGACAAATCTAGATACAATGTATCTAGAATGTATCTGTAATATTTGTTGCTTTGTGTCTGTCTGGCTGTTTCATATAGCATAATATTTTCAAAGTTTATCCTTGTAGCATGTATCAAAATTTTACTTCTTTTTAAGACTGAATAACATTTCATTGTTTGTATATACCACATTTTGTTTATCTATACATCTGTCAATGGACATTTTGGTTGTTTCCAATTTTTGGCTGTTGTGAATCATGTTGCTAAGAACATTGGTGGTAAAAATACCTGTCTGAGCCCTTGCTTTCAATTATTTTGGGTAAATAACTAGAAGTGGAATTGTTACATCATATGGTAATTCTATGTTTAATCTTTTTGAAGAACTGACATACTGTTTTCCACAGTGGCTGAATCATTTTTCATTCACATCAAAAATGCACATGGGTATCAATTTCTCCACATCCTTGCCAACATTTGTTATTTTCTGTGTTTTGATAATACCCATCTTAATGTGTGTGAGGTGGTATCTCATGGTTTTGCTTTGTATTTCCCTAATGACTAGTGATGTTGTGCATCTTTTCATGTGCTTATTGGCCATTTACATATCTTTTTTGAAAATAATGTCTATCTGAGGCCTTTGCCCTTAAAAATAAATCCTTAAAAATAGGGTTGTTTGGCTTTTTTGTTATTGTTGTTAGGTTTTAGGAGTCCTTTAAATATTCTTGATATTAATCCATTATCATATATTATGATTTGCAAGTATTTTCTCCCATTCTGTGGCTTGCCTTTTCACTGTCTTGAAAGGGTCTTTTGATGCACATAAGTTTTTAATTTTGACAAAGTCCAATTTATCTTTTTTTATGTTTTGGTGTCCTATCCAAGAAATCATTGCCAAACTCAATGCCATAAAGTTCTTTCCTATATTTTCTTCTAAGAGTTTCAAAATTTTAGCTCTTGAGTTTGTCATTGATCCATTTTGAGTTAATTTTGGTATGTGGTATAAGGTAAAGCTCCAAATCCATTCTTTTGCATGTGGATATCCAGTTTTCCCAATACCATTTCTTGAAAAGAATGTCCATTTACCATTGAATGATCTTGGTACCCTTGTCAAAAATCATTTGGCCACATATGCAAGGGTTTATTTCATGGCTCTTTATTCTGTTTCACTGGTTTATATGTCTATCTTTATGTTGGTACCATACTGTTTAGATTGCTGTAGTTATTGTAGTAAGCTTTCTGTGATGTTGTGATATATAAGTAATATAATTGGTCATTCAGAGGACCAAAATATATTTCTCGTATATATTTGGTCTCTATCCACGGTTCCTGGCTCACAGCTCCTGAAACCTTTGAAATTTCCTGAATGATAAGAACAATGGGAGCCATTTTGTCATAATATGTGGTCTCTTGTCCTCAGTTTCTAAAATCCACTTCAGAGCCATTATGGTGAAACAGGTGTTTTATTACTCATAACAAGCCTTTTTCCACCACAACTGGGTTTATGTTAATGAGGTGACTTTTGGAAAGCACCAAAGATGGTGACCGTCGCCGGAGGAACCAACTCTGTGATTAGAAGGTCGTAATATTCAGTCGAAACCCCTCCTATTACTTCCTGGGAGGGGAGAGAGGCTAGAAGTTGAATCAACCACCAATGGCCAATGATTTAATCAATCATGCCTATGTATTGAAGCCTCCGTAAACACCCAAAATGATGGGGTTTGGAGAGCTTCTGAGTTGGAGAACATAGGGACAGTGGAGCATTGGGAGAGTGCATGGAAGCTCTGTACCCATTCTCCATACCTTGCCCTATGTATCCATCTGGCTGTTTCTGAATTACATCCTTTGGTAATAAACCAGTAATCTGGTAGGTAAAATGTTTCTCTGAATTCTGTAAGCCACTCTAGCAAATTAATTGAAATCAAGGAGGAAGCCATAGGAACCTCTAATTTATAGCCAGGTGGTAGCTGTCTAGCCGTACAGGTAGCAACCTGGATTCGCAGTTGGCATCTGAAGTCCAAGGAGGGAGTCGTGGAAACCTCCAGTCTGTAGTTGGTCGGTCAGAAGCGCAAGTAACAACCTGGGCTTGAGATTGACATTTGAAGTGGAGAGCAGTCTTGTGGGACTGAGCCCCTGACCTGTGGACTCTGATGCTCTCTCTGGGTAGATAGTGTCATAATTAAGTTTAATCCTAGGACACCTTGCTGGCATTTGAGAATTGTTGTTGTTGTAGGAAACTATCTTCCCCCCAACACCCCGACACACACAGATTGGAATTGGGTTCAGAACCACTTTAGTTGGTGTCAGAGAAGTGGGATTTGCTAGAAAGCCCTGGCTCACATAAACATGTAGTTTGGGAAAAGAAAGGATGAAAGGGTGGGGGTTGAGGAACCTTTGATTCATGGTCGTGCATGGTATGGAGCAACAGCTGTGCTACAATCCATTACTAAGGGTAAAAGTTACCAATGGAATTTAGGGATAGATCTGTTGATGAAAAATTGACAGTCAGTCTAAGAAAGAAATAGAAAATTTTATTTGAGACAACCTGAGG
Organism: Tursiops truncatus; assembly: GCF_011762595.2. Classification (NCBI taxonomy): domain Eukaryota; kingdom Metazoa; phylum Chordata; class Mammalia; order Artiodactyla; family Delphinidae; genus Tursiops; species Tursiops truncatus. The sequence continues at coordinate 42,259,050 of NC_047055.1, forward strand.
ATTATAACTAGGAAGGCAGACTTTCAGAAAGCTCTGAGGACTGTTCCACCTGTTAGAGGTCAAAGTACAGTTATATACATTTTTGAGACAAAGGATTATATATCAAGTGATGTACTGACAGTTTACACAATCCGGATCTGCATGTACAAAGTGAGTAGGGGGCCATCATGACCCCTTACAAGATTAAGAAGGAAGGTTATCTCCTAGGGAGGTCTGGTTAGTGCAGATGCACAATACACACTAGAGGAGAGGGAGGAAGCCCAAAGGGGCAGAGAAAAAGTTTATGTTTAAATTTTTCTTGTCTTGCCATAAAATATGAATTTTATTTCATCAACTCCAACTCCTGGGGAGTTGTCTCACTGAATGAATAAGGAAATGCAGACTAATAAGAAAGAGGTAAAATATACAATCCCTTGGTAATTGTTATCTGTTAATAGCTAAACTAAAAGTAAAAGAGTGCTGGATCAGACCCTGATGCTAGACCAAGCTCAGATTTCAGTGAGTCTGAGCTTCAACCACTAGCCTCACAGCTGCCCCCACTCCAGGGTAAAAATTATGCAGGGGCAACAGAAAGTACCTCTAAAACCTCTGGTCACCAAGAAGGTAGTCATTGTAGGGTGAGGGAAAAACCAAGAAACTATTGAAACCAGAGGACATAGTGTGAAAGAGTTGTTTTATTTGGTAGATTGATATCATCAGTTTACTGAGGAACCTTTACTGAAATAAGTTGTGAGTGACTAATTTAGGAGCTGTGTCTTTGGTTTTGAGTGCTGCAGAATGAAAGAGCATGTTTGGGTTGGTACAGGTTGCACAGATGACTATAGAACAATCACAGATGGCTATGTGTGATCCAGACACACAGGAGGTTATTTCTGAAGGAACAACTAGCCTGGTGGATGGTATAAAGACCACTGTAAGGTCTGTTTACCTGAGAAGGGGGCTGTCCATCTTCCTCTATGAATGCCAAGCGGAACACCCCAGATGAAGCAGCTGATATGCTTTGTATGCAAGCCATGTGGGGCTGGCTTTATGATGACCAGGATATTCACCCAATGAATATACTTGTTATCCAGGTCATGGTAGATGCTGTGGTTAAAGGGCTTCTTTTACATGGATACCCCATTGTAACCTTACTGCTGCAAAACCGAGGGATTGTTCAAGAAGCCTTATGGAATTTGCTGTCTCAGCTTCCCCTCATGGTCTTAATAGATGCTAATAAAAATATTAGGTTATTAACAAGAGAATGGAGACAGCAGAGGAGAGAATCAAGAGAATAGTTTTAGCAGGGTAGGAAATTTTAAACAGTTGTTAAGGAATAAGGTGAATAAAGCAAATGTTGATAGGAGTGGAACAAAGAAGAAAGAAAAAGGAGAGTCATGGGACTCATCCCAGCAGGGTGGAAATCTTTAGATGATAATTAAGAAGCAGAGTGAATAAAACAGATCTTGGTGGGCTTAAAACAGAGATTTTAATACAGCAGTACCAAAGGACTTGCTGGCCCCCCAACATTAAAGGGCCCCAAAGAAGTCAGCTCTGTTTACCACAATTTGGAGAGATTTTGAAAGCCAGAAAGCAGAAATTACAATGAGAGATCTGACCAATCACTTAGGGCAAGGGGTAAGACAATTAATATAAGATTGACAAATCTTATATTTATATAAGATTTAAGATATATAAGACTTTATATAAGTCTTATACATAAGACTTTATATGACTTATAGAGTCCTTTGGCTCTACCCCTTCCTAAGGATCCAAAACCTTTTGCACAAGCTTGGGTAAAATAGTCGGGGTGAAGAAAAGTTTCCAGGACTCCTTGATACAGGAATCCTATGAACTGTGGTACCAAAATCCATTGGTGAAACCTTGACTCGGGCTACAGTTCAACTGAGAGAACATAAAAGTGTAACGGTTAATTAAATTATGAAAGTTGGAATGTTACCTGAATGTTTTCTGGGAATGGAAACCATGTCTGGCTGGGGAACACCTCCCTTACCTAGTATTGTAAAACCAAAACCTATTGATGAAGTCCTAGTGGAGGCTACCGTTAGGAATGTAAGGGTTGATGAAATTAAGGTAAAAGTTTGTAGGAGAATTGGCATATTTAAACAGGTTTTATGTGAAGTGGTTGCATCTTTTTTTTTTTCTTTTTTTACCTGATTGTATTGTGGGGATGGACATTATAACTGACTGGTGAATGTTTCCCATACCTAGTATTATAAATAGAAGGCATGTAAATCTACCCTTCAAGCAGTTTTAATTGGACATGCTAAATGGGAACCAGTAAGATCGCCCGAGCCAAAACAGCGTGGAGTAGAGGCTGAGGTGCTGGTAGGCTGTGTGATAGCCCTATGTGAGGCATAGAATAGACTGGGGCATATGGCAAGAGCTGTGAGCACCTCAACAACTACTGGCACTTTGGACTAGAGAATTTCCATTTGAGGGGCATTTACTACCATGCAATCAGTGATTAATTGAAGCTACCCCTAAGACTGTGACTGAAGGACATAAAGTGATCTTGAAACTTGAAATAGCCATAATATCTAGGATTATGGGGATGGCAGTGCCCAGAAGAGTTCCATAATAAAATGGAAATGGTTTATAAAGGAACATGCTGCCTGGGAGATGCAAGGGGGAGATACTCTTGAGAGCAGCGAGCCTCTTTTCACCAAGGACTGACTCTGGAACTGTGTGAGGAGCTACTGGATTCTGTTGTAACTTGGACAGTGCCCTATAAAGAGCCCTTAACTGACCAACAAAGAGCTGCTTGGCTTGTGGATGGCAGTTCCATGGTGAACAGACAATATCTTGGAAATGTTTGGAAAGTCACCACTCTGATTGAAGAAGGTAAAAACAGATCATCCTGGTGTGCTGAATTGCATGCTGTTTTCCTAGCAGTGGTGGAAGAATTGAGCAATGGCAAAAGCCCTTATGTTTGGGTTTTTACCTACACATGGACAGTAGCCCATGGCCTGACCATATGGTCAGGTAGTTAGGCAATGGAAAACTGGACTGTTAAAGGGATGGCCTTAATAGGGCACAGCCTCATGGAAATCACTGGGAATTTAAGGGGTACATTAAAGTAGGACATGTTGATGCCCATCAGAAGAACCCCCTTCCAAGGTTCAGAAGGTGATTGGAACCACTAAGTGGACATTTTGATATGCTTCCTTGATGTGGCCACCTGGGTCCATGAAATGAGTGGACTTGGGGGAGTTAGTTGCAGCAGTGCAAAGATGGACCGAATCTAGACATATTTCTGTTGCATCCTCTGAGGCAATGCCAGTAAGAACTGTTCCGTATGCCAGCAAAAGAGACAGACTGCAGATGGCTATGTGGCAGATTCCTTGGGGATTTTGGGGAGGCCCTGATTAGAGCTGACAAGTCAGACTAATGCTTGTAGTCCTGGGAGGCTACAAATGAGTCCTGACAGGAATATAGGAACAGACATTGACTCTGCACTGGGCTTTGCCTACCCAGTGGTAGATGCAAATGCTCAAAAGTACTATAACAAAAGATATTGCACAAATTTGGATGGTTGAGAATCATTTCTTTAGACCAAGGAACAAACACACTCTACATCACATGATGTCCAGCAGTGGTCAGAAAAATAACCTCCTTAGAGTCATAGTTTGATAGAGAATTGGAATGGGCAGTTAAAATATTGGCTGTCTAAAATGGTGGGTGGTGGGGAATAAAGGCATGAAGGGCTGGCTTACATACCTTCACGAGTATGTGCTCACACTCAAGCTGAACATGAGTGGGGCTAAAAGAGTATCCCCACAGGATAGATTTCTGTTTTTCTGGTGGATCGGGGAAGAGGGGGTGGGGAAAATGTTGGTATTCTGTCTTCTCTGTATCACCTCAACTTTTTCTTTTCCCCACCACTTGATACAATGGTCACAGGACCAGGGCTGCAACTACAAGGGCATGAAACAGGGATGATTCCTAAGCAAGAAACTATTTACTTTTATGTCAGAATTCCTAAGGGCCTGTTGGGGCAGGATATGCCTTCACCCAATCTGGGAAAATTAGGATTAACAGTGAATGCAGCTATATTGCCTGGTGATAAACATAGCTCACCTGTGTAACTTCTGCACCTGTGTTACCTTACCTTATCTGACTAGAAGTGAGCTGAGGGGGTGGGACTTGCTAGACTAGTATTGCTGCCTGCCATCTAGACCAGTACAGTGACTGAACCTAATGTCCTTTCCAAAGATGGAAAAGTTTGGGTGTAAGTGGAGAGAATGAAAAATAGTAGCTGTGGGTTAGAAAATGAATAAATGGGTTATGTAATGAGAGAAATCCAGTATTACATCAACATCTCAAAAGAGGCCCAGAGCAAAAGATGATATTGCCTCTCGGCTAAATTATACTAGATCACTGAAAGGGTGAAGCCATATATTGCTGGGATCACTCCTGCTTTTGGAAACTGACAAGATTGAATAGAAGCCTGCAAACCTGAGTGGCCTTGCCCTGGGAGACATTTTCATAAGATTTCATAATGGACTCAATAGTTATTAGTGATTGAATGAGATTCTAGTAATGTGCCATATCTTTTGACATTTTTTATTGTTTTGCTATAAGGGATCTGTGTTCAAAGACCAAGAGGTGGACTGCAATATTGTGATTTATAAGAAATATATTTTGTCATTAAGATGATCCAAATAGGGCTTCCCTGGTGGCGCAGTTGTTGAGAGTCCGCCTGCCGATGCAGGGGACACAGTTTCATGCCTCGGTCCGGGAGGATCCCACATGCCGCGGAGCGGCTGGGCCCGTGAGCCATGGCCGCTGAGCCTGCGCGTCCGGAGCCTGTGCTCCGCAACGGGAGAGGCTGCAACAGTGAGAGGCCGCAACAGTGAGAGGCCCAGGTACCGCAAAAAAAAAAAAAAAAAGATGATCAAAATATATTTCTCGTATATATTTGGTCTCCATTCACGGTGCCTGGCTCACAGCTCCCAAAACCCTTGGAATTTCCTGAGTGATAAGGCAATTGGAGCATCTTTTGTTATAATATTTGGTCTCTGTCCTCAGTTCCTAAAATCCACTTTAGAGCCATTAAGGTGAAATGGGTGTCTAATCAGACTTTTTGCCCATTTTTTAAAATGGGTATTTGTTTTCCTGTTGTTTAGTTTTAAGAATTCCTTGTATATTTTGGATATCAGTCCTTTATTATATATGTATTCTGCAGAGATTTATTCCCAGTCTCTGGCTCGGTTTTTCATTATCTTAAAAATATATTTTTCAGGGAGCAGAGGTTTTTAATTTTAATAAAGTCCTACTTAAGAGGTTTTTCTTTCATAGATCATGCTTTTGGTGTTTAAGGACTCATTGCCAGAAGTGATGTTAGCAACATGGCCAAATACGACATTCCTCGAACATATGCCCCGTTCAACAATAACAATTTAGCATCCATCTACAAATAAAAGTGCCTTTGTGAAAGCTGTGGGATCCAACACCATATGCCACAGGACCCGGAAGGAGTCTCACCCACTCGTGCCTCAGGTAATACACATACAGATCTCAGTCCTGGCTGCGGACCCTGCAGTGGCCCATGTGCTGGTCCCAGTCCCTCTCAGCCATGGTCTGGGAGCCCCTGAAGAACACTGTCAATCACCTACGGATGAGACAATCACCCATGGACAAGAAAGCCTTTATGGAATTCTAGGTTTCCAGCAGAGAAGGTCCAGCATGCTGTTGGAGGAAACAAACAAATATATAATATATATATTTGAATTTGGATGCGTTGGAGAGGGAAGGAGTAACATTTTGACTTTACCTGCACCACCCCTCCCCCAAGCAATACCCCTCAGTTCCAAGAGACACTTTCTTGGCCAGTGAATTCTCCTGCAGGGATGGGGGGAGGAGTGAAAGTGTGTTAAGGAGTGCCTGGCTTTCCCAGCTGTGTGGGACACGGCCAAGAGGCCCATTTCTCTCTCATCCCTTTCAGAGTACCGAGTCATCAGCTGCATGACTGGGAGTGGGAAGAGGCTGAGAGAGTGACATATAGGACTCTTGGAGGGCACTAATGGGACATAGATCCTACTAACTGCTTCACAGACTCTATCAAGAAGCCAGCCCACAAGCCACTTGGGACATCTCACATGTGGATCCCTACAACTGTCCCACTGGCACCCCCAGAACCCTGATTGCCTCACCCCCACAAACCTCCACCCTGTGGCCCACTCTGTGTTCTCAAAGGCAGCAAGAGCAAGCTCTGGCAGATGGCTTGTGAGCATGCACAGAAGGCTAACCTGAATGTGAGAGCCATGGAGAGGCCACAAATTTGGTCTCTTTAGCTTTAGCTTTGCCCTTGGGAAAGCAAAAGGGAGGCTGTCAACACCCAGTCTGGTGCACTGGAGGATTGAAAGAAGTATACAAATTTATGAATTCTGCCACAAGCAGGAGTAAGAAGTGAGAAGCAGTCATATCCATAAAAGGTCTGTGAAAGCCTTAGAAACCCTAGCAGGACTGAAGGAATGTATTTCTCTCCTTAAGTTAGTAAAGACTGAAGGAGTTGACTACTACTTTAAATGCAAAGAGTGCAATGCAAGACTTCAAGGAACAAGAAAAATCAAGGAAATTTGACACCAACAAAGGAAACATGACATCACCAAAGTAAGGAGGTTGAATCAGTAAACAAAAATCTCATAAAGAAAAGCCCAGGACCATGTAGTTTCTCGGGTGAATTCTACCAAACATTTAAAAAAGAATTAATGCAAGTCCTTCTCAAACTCTTCCCCCAAATGGAAGAGGATGAAACATTCTCAAACTCAAGGCTTGCATTACCCTTATACCAAAGTCAGACAAGGACACCACGAAAAGATGTTTTCAGTTTTTCACTATTGAGAACGATGTTGGCTGTGCTTTTGTCATATATGGCCTTGATTACGTTGAGGTAAGTTCCCTCCACGCCTATTTCTGGAGGGTTTTTATAAAAAATGGGTGTGGAATTTTGTCAAAAGCTTTTTCTGCATCTATTATCATATGGATTTTATCCTTCAGTTTGTTAATATGGTGTATCACATTGATTTATTTGCATATATTGAAGAATCCTTGCATTCCTGGGATAAACCCTACTTGATCATGGTGTATGATCCTTTTAATGTGCTGCTGGATTCTGTTTGCTGGTATTTTGTTCAGGATTTTTGCATCTAAGTTCATCAGTGATATTGGTCTATAGTTTTCTTTCTTTTTGACATCTTGTCTGGTTTTGGTATCAGGGTGATGGTGGCCTCATAGAATGAGTTTGGGAGTGTTCCTCCCTCTGCTATATTTTGCAAGAGTTTGAGAAGGATAGATGTTAGCACTTCTCTAAATGTTTGATAGAATTAGCCTGTGAAGCCATCTGGTCCTGGGCTTTTGTTTGTTGGAAGATTTTTAGTCACAGTTTCAGTGCTTGTGATTGGTGTGTTTATATTTTCTATTCCTTCCTGGTTCAGTGTCAGAAGGATGTGCTTTTCTAAGAATGTGTCCATTTCTTCCAGGTTGTCCATTTTATTGGCATATAGTTGCTTGGAGTAATCTCTCATGATCCTTTGTATTTCTGCAGTGTCAGTTGTTACTTCTCCTTTTTCATTTCTAATTCTATTGATTTCAGTCATCTCCCTTTTTTTCCTGATGAGTCTGGCTAATGGTTTATCAATTTTGTTTATCTTCTAAAAGAACCAGCTTTTAGTTTTATTGATCTTTGCTATTGTTTCCTTCACTTCTTTATTTTTTAACATCTTTATTGGAGTATAATTGCTTTACAATGGTGTGTTAGTTTCTGCTTTATAACAAAGTGAATCAGTTATAAATATACATATGTCCCCAAATCTCTTCTCTCTTGTGTCTCCCTCCCTCCCACCCTCCCTATCCCACCCAACTAGGTGGTCACAAAGCACTGAGCTGATCTCCCTGTGCTATGCGGCTGCTTCCCACTAGCTATCTATTTTACGTTTGGTAGTGTATGTCCATGCCACTCTCTCACTTTGTCGTAGCTTACCCTTACTCCTCCCCGTATCCTCAAGTCCATTCTCTAGGAGGTCTGTGTCTTTATTCCCGTCTTGCCCCTAGGTTCTTCATGACCATTTTTTTTTTAGATTCCATGTATATGTGTTAGCATATGGTATTTGTTTTTCTCTTTCTGACTTACTTTACTCTGTATGACAGACTCTAGGTCCATCCACCTCACTACAAATAACTCAATTTCGTTTCTTTTTATGGCTGAGTAATATTCCATTATATATATCTGCCACATCTTCTTTATCCATTCATCTGTTGATGGACACTTAGGTTGCTTCCATGGCCTGGCTATTGTAAATAGAGCTGCAATGAACATTGTGGTACATGACTCTTTTTGAATTATGGTTTTCTCAGGGTATATGCCCAGTAGTGGGATTGCTGGGTCGTATGGTAGTTCTATTTGTAGTTTTATAAGGAACATACATACTGTTCTCCATAGTGGCTGTATCAATTTACATTCCCAGCAAGAATTTACATTCCCAGCAAGAATTTACATTCCCAGTGCAAGAAGTTTCCCTTTTCTCCATACCCTCTCCAGCGTTTATTGTTTGTAGAGTTTTTGAAGATGGCCATTCCGACTGGTGTGAGATGATATCTCACTGTAGTTTTTATTTGCATTTCTCTGATGATTAATGATGTTGAGCATCCTTTCATGTGTTTGTTGGCAATCTGTATATCTTCTTTGGAGAAATGTCTATATAGGTCTTCTGCCCATTTTGGGATTGGGTTGTTTTTTTTTTTTTTTCTGATATTGAGCAGCATGAGCTTCTTGTCAGTTTTGGAGATTAATCCTTTGTCAGTTGCTTCATTTGCAAATATTTTTTCCCATTCTGAGGGTAGTCTTTTCATCTTGTTTATGGTTTCCTTTGCTGTGCAAAAGCTCTTAAGTTTCATTAGGTCCCATTTGTTTATTTTTGTTTTTATTTCCATTTCTCTAGGAGGTGAATCATAAAGAATCTTGCTGTGATTTATGTCATAGAGTGTTTTGCCTATGTTTTCCTTTAAGAGTTTAATAGTGTCTGGCCTTACATTTAGGTCTTTAATCCATTTTGAGTTTATTTTTTTGTATGGTGTTAGTGAGTGTTCTAATTTTATTCTTTTATGTGTAGCTGTCCATTTTCCCAGCACCACTTATTGAAGAGGCTGTCTTTTCTCCACTGTATATTCTTGCCTCCTTTATCAAAAATAAGGTGACCATATGTGCGTGGGTTTATCTCTGGGCTTTCTATCCTGTTCCATTGATCTATATTTCTGTTTTTGTGCCAGTACCATACTGTCTTGATTACTATAGCTTTGTAGTATAGTCTGAAGTCAGGGAAACTGATTCCTTCAGCTCCGCTTTTCTTTCTCAAGATTTCTTTGGCTATTCAGGGTCTTTAGTGTTTCCATACAAATTGTGAAATTTTCTGTTCTAGTTCTGTGAAAAATGCCAGTGGTAGTTTGATAAGGCTGCATTGAATCTGTAGATTGCTCTGGGTAGTATAGTCATTTTCACAATGTTCATTCTTCCAATCCAAGAACATGGTATATCTCTCCTGCTGTTTGTATCATCTTTAATTTCTTTCATCAGTGTCTTATAGTTTTCTGCATACAGGTCTTTTGTCTCCTTAGGTAGGTTTATTCCTAGGTATTTTACTCTTTTTGTTGCAATGGTAAATGGGAGTGTCTCCTTAATTTCTCTTTCAGATGTTTCATCATTAGTGTATAGGAATGCAAGAGATTTCTTTGCATTAATTTTGTATCCTGCTACTTTACCAAATTCATTGATTGGCTCTAGTAGTTTTCTAGTAGCATCTTTAGGATTCTCTATATAGTATCATGTCATTTGCAAACAGTGACAGCTGTACTTCTCCTTTTCTTGTTTGGATTCCTTTTATTTTTTTTCTTCTCTGATTTCTGTGGCTAAAACTTTCAAACATATATTGAATAATAGTGGTGAGAGTGGGCAACCTTATCTTGTTCCTGATCTTAGTGGAAATGCTTTCAGTTTTTCAACATTGAGGACGATGTTGGCTGTGGATTTGTCATATGTGGCCTTTATTATGTTGAGGAAAGTTCCCTCTATGCCTACTTTCTGCAGGGTTTTTTTCATAAATGGGTGTTGAATTTTGTCAAAAGCTTCTCTGCATCTATTGAGATGATCATATGGTTTTTCACCTTCAATTTGTTAATATGGTTTATCACATTGATTGATTTGCATATATTGAAGAATCCTTGCATTCCTGGGATAAACCCCACTTGATCATGGTGTATGATCCTTTTAATGTGCTGTTACATTCTGTTAGCTAGTATTTTGTTGAGGATTTTTGTATCTATGTTCATCAGTGATATTAGCCTGTAATTTTCTTTCTTTGTGACATCTTTGTCTGGTTTTGGTATCAGGGTGATGGTGGCCTCTTAGAATGTGTATGGGAGTGTTCCTCCTTCTCCTATATTTTGGAAGAGTTTGAGAAAGATAGGTGTTAGCTCTTCTCTAAATGTTTGATAGAATTTGCCTGTGAAGCCATCTGGTCCTGGGTTTTTGTTTGTTGGAAGATTTTTAATCACAGTTTCAATTTCAGTGCTTGTGATTGGGCTGTTCATATTTTCTATTTCTTCCTGGTTCAGTTTCGGAAGGCTGTGCATTTCTAAGAATTTGACCATTTCTTCCAGGTTGTCCATTTTATTGGCATAGTGTTTCTTGTAGTAATCTCTCATGATCCTTTATATTTCTTCAGTGTCAGTTGTTACTTCTCCTTTTTCATTTCTAATTCTATTGATTTGAGTCTTCTCCCTTTTTTCCTTGATGAGTCTGGCTAATGGTTTATCAATTTTATCTTCTCAAAGAACCATCTTTTAGTTTTATTGATCTTTGCTATCATTTCCTTTATTTCTGATGTGATTTTTATGATTTCTTTCCTTCTGCTAACTTTGGGGCTTTTTTGTTCTTTTTTCTCTAATGTCTTTTGGTGTAAGGTTTGGTTGTTTTCTTGAGATGTTTCTTGTTTCTTAAAGTAGGATTGTATTGCTATAAACTTCCCTCTTAGAACTACTTATGCAGCATCCCATAGGTTTTGAGTCGTCATGTATTCATTGTCATTTGTTTCTAGGTATATATTGATCTCCTCTTTAATTTCTTCAGTGATCTCTTGGTTATCAAGTAGTATATTCTTGAGCCTCCATATGATTGTATTTTTTACAGATTTTTTTCTGTAATTGATATTTAGTCTCATATGTTGTGGTCGGAAAAGATACTTGATGCGATTTCAGTTTTCTTAAATTTTACAAGTCTTGAGAATATTCCATGAGCACTTGAGAAGAATGTGTATTCTGCTGTTTTTGGATGGAATGTCCTAGAAATATCAATTAAGACCATCTTGTTTAATGTATCATTTAAAGCTTGTGTTTCCTTATGTATTTTCATTTTGGACAATCTGTCTCTTGGTGAAAGTGGGGTGTTAAAGTCCCCTACTATGATTGTGTTACTGTCGATTGCCCCTTTTATGGCTGTTAGTATTTGCCTTACGTACTGAGGTGCTCCTGTGTTGGGTGCATAAATATTTACAATTGTTTTATATTCTTCTTGGATTGATCCCTTGATCATTATGTAGTGTCCTTCTTTGTCTGTTGTAATAGGCTTTGTTTGAAAGTCTTACATCTTATATGAGAATTGCTACTCCAGCTTTCTTTTGGTTTCCATTTGCCTGGAATATCTGTTTCCATTCCCTCACTTTCAGTCTGTATGTGTCCCTAGGTCTGAGGTGGGTCTCTTGTAGACAGCATATATACGGGTCTTGTTTTTGTATCAATTCAGCCAGTCTATGTCTTTTCGTTGGATCATTTAATTCATTTACATTTAAGGTAATTATCGATATGTATGTTCTTATTACCATTTTTTTCGGTTGTTATTGCAGGTGTTTTCCTTCTCTTGTGATTTGTGCCTAGAGAAGTTCCTTTAGCATGTGTTGTAAAGCTGGTTTGTTGTTGCTGAATTCGCTTTTCTTTTGCTTGTCTATAAAGGTTTTAATTTCTCCGTCAAATCTGAATGAGATGCTTGCTGGGCAGAGTAATCTTGGTTGTAGGTTTTTCTCCTTCATCTCTTTAAATATGTCCTGCCACTCCCTTCTGGCTTGCAGAGATTCCCCTGGAACATCGGCTGTTAACCTTATGGGGATTCCCTTGTGTGTTATTTGTTGTTTTTCCCTTGCTGCTTTTAATATTTTTTCTGTGTATTTAATTTTTGATAGTTTGATTAATATGTGTCTTGGCGTGTTTCTGCTTGGATTTATCCTGTATGGGACTCTGCTTCCTGGACTTGATTAACTATTTCCTTTCCCATATTAGGGAATTTATCAACTATAATCTCTTCAAATATTTTCTCAGTCCCTTTCTTTTTCTCTTCTTCTTCTGGGACCCCTATAATTCGAATGTTGGTGTGTTTAATGTTGTCCCAGAGGTCTCTAAGTCTGTCCTCAATTCTCTTCATTCTTTTTTCTTTATTCTGCTCTGCAGTAGTTATTTCCTCTATTTTATCTTCCAGGTCACTTATTTGTTCTTCTGCCTCTTCTGCTATTGATTCCTTCTAGAGAATTTTAGTTTCATTTATTGTGTTGTTCATCATTGTTTGTTTGCTCTTTCATTCTTCTAGGACCTTGTTAAAGGCTTCTTGTATTTTCTCCATTCTTTTTCCAAGATATGGGATCACCTTTACTATCATTACTCTGAATTCTTTTTCAGGTAGCCTGCCTATTTCCTCTTCATTTGTTAGGTCTTGTGGAGTTTTGCCTTGCTCCTTCATCTGCTGTGTGTTTCTCTGTCTTCTCATTTTGCTTAACTTACTCTGTTTCGTGTCTCCTTTTCGTAGGCTGCAGGTTCATAGTTCCCATTGTTTTTGGTGTCTGTCCCCAGTGGCTAAGGTTGGTTCAGTGGGTTGTGTAGGCTTCCTGGTGGAGGGGACTAGTGCCTGTGTTCTGGTGGATGAGGCTGGATCTTGTCTTTCTGGTGGGCAAGTCCACGTCCGGTGGTGTGTTTTGGGGTGTCTGTGGCCTTATTATGATTTTAGGCAGCCTCTCTGCTAATGAATATCATTGTGTTCCTGTCTCGCTAGTTGTTTTGCTTCGGGTGTCCAGCACTATAGCTTGCTGTTCGTTGAGTGGAATTGGGTCTTGGCGTTGAGATGGAGATCTCTGGGAGATTTTCGCCATTTGATATTACATGGAGCTGGGAGGTCTCAGGTGTACCAATGTCCTGAACTCGGCTATCCCCCCTCAGAGGCACAGGCCGGACACCTGGCCGGAGCACCAAGAGCCTGTCATCCACACATCTCAGAATAAAAGGGAGAAAAAAAGAAGGAAACAACGAATATGATAAAATAAATAAAGTAAAATAAAATAGTTATTATAATAAAAAATAATTATTAAATTTTTTTCTAAAGTAATAAAAAAAAAGACAGAAAGAAGAGAACAACCAAACCAAAAAACAATTCCACCAATGACAACAACTGCTAAAATCTATACTAGAAAAAGAAAAAGAAAGGACAGACAGAATCCTAGGAAAAATGGTAAAAGCAAAGCTATACAGACAAAATCACACACAGGAGCATACACATACACACTCACAGAAAGAGAAACAGGGAAAAAAAAAAAAAAATATATATATATATATATATATATATATATATATATATATATCGTTGCTCCCAAAGTCCACCTCCTCAATTTGGGATGATTTGTTGTCTATTCAGGTATTACACAGATGCATTGTACATCAAGTTGATTGTGAAGATTTAATCCACTGCTCCTGAGGCTGCTGGGGGAAATTTCCCTTTCTATTTGTTCGCACAGCTCCTGGGGTTCAGCTTTGTATTTGGCCCTGCCTCTGCATGTAGCTCACCTGAGGGCCTCTGTTCTTCACTCAGATAGGACGGGGTTAAAGTAGCAGCTGATTCGGCGGCTGTGGCTCACTCAGGCCGGGGGGAGGGAGGGGTACAGAGTTCAGGGCGAGCCTGCGGCAGAGGCCAGCGAGACGTTGCCCCAGCCTGAGGCGCACTGTGTGTTCTCCCGGGGAAGCTGTCCCTGGATCACGGGACCCAGCCAGTGGCAGGCTGTACAGGCTCCTGAGACGGGAGGTGTGGATAGTGACCTGTGCTTACACACAGGCTTCTTGGTGGCTGCAGCAGCAGCCTTAGCGTCTCATGCCTGTCTCTGGGGTCTGTGCTGATAGCCGGGGCTCACGCCCATCTATGGAGCTTCTTTAAGTGGTGCTCTTAATCCCCTCTCCTCGCGCACCAGGAAACAAAGAGGCAAGAAAAATTCTCTTTCCTCTTCTGCACTGCCAGACCTTTACATGGACTCCCTCCCGTCTAGCTGTGGTGCACTAGCCCTCTTCAGGTTGTGTTCATGCAGCCAATCCCAGTCCTCTCCCTGGCAACCTACCGAAGCCCGAGCCTCAGCTCCCAGCCCCCACCCATCCCGGCAGGTGAGCAGACAAACCTCTCGGGATGGTGAGTGCTGGTCGGCAGTGATCCTCTGTGCGGGGATCTCTCCGCTTTGTCCTCTGAACCCCTGTTGCTGCGCTCTCCTCCATGCCACCAAAGCTTCCCCCCTCGCCACACGCAGTCTCCACCTGCGAAGGGGCTTCCTACTGTGTGGAAACGTTTCCTCCTTCACAACTCCCTCTCAGAGGTGCAGGTCCTGTCCCTATTCTTTTGTCTCTGTTTTTTCTTTTTCCTTTTGCCCTACCCAGGTATCTGGGGAGTTTCTTTCCTTTTGGGAGGTCTGAGGTCTTCTGCCAGCATTCAGTAGGTGTCCTGTAAGAGTTGTTCCACTTTAGATATATTTCTGATGTATTTGTGGGGAGAAAGTTGATCTCCACGTCTTACTCTTCCGCCATCTTGAAGCTCCACCCCTGTATCTAGGTATTTTTTGGTTTCCTCTTTGATATCTTCAGTGATCTGTTGGTTATTAAGTAGTGTATTCTTTAGCCCCCATGTGTTTATATTTTTTACAGACTTTTTCCTGTAATTGATATCTAGTCTCAGAGCGTTGTGGTCGTGAAAGACACTTGATACGATTTCAATTTTCTTAAATTTCCCAAGGCCTGATTTGTGACCCAAGATATGATCTATCGTGGAGAATGTTCCATGAGCCCTTGAGAAGAAAGTGTATTCTGTTGTTTTTGGATGGAATGTCCTATAAATATCAATTAAGTCCACCTTGTTAAATGTATCATTTATATCTTGTGTTTCTTTATTTATTTTCATTTTGGATGATCTGTCCATTGCTGAAAGTGGGGTGTTAAAGTCCCCTATTATGATTGTGTTACTGTTGATTTCCCCTTTTATGGCTGTTAACATTTGCCTTATGTATTGAGGTGCTCCTATGTTGGGTGCATAAATATTTACAATTGTTATATTTTCTTCTAGGAATGATCCTTGATCATTATGTAGTGTCCTTCTTTGTCTCTTGTAATAGTCTTCATTTTAAAGTCTATTTTGTCTGATATGAGAATTGCTACTCCAGCTTTCTTTTAATTTCCATTTGCATGGAATATCTTTTTCCATCCCCCCACTTTCAGTCTGTGTGTGTCCCTAGGTCTGAAGTGGGTCTCTTGTAGACAGCATATATACAGGTCTTGTTTTTGTGTCCATTCAGCCAGCTGTGTCTTTTGGTTGGAACATTTAATCCATTTACATTTAAGGTGATTATCGATACGTATGTTCTTATTACCATATTCTTAATTATTTTGGGTTTGTTATTGTAGGTCTTTTCCTTCTCTGTGTTTCCTGCCTAGAGAAGTTCCTTTAGCATTTGTTGTATAGCTAGTTTGGTGGTGCTGAATTCTCTTAGATTTTGCTTGTCTGTATAGGTTTTAAATTCTCCATCAAATCTGAATGAGATCCTTGTTGGGTAGAGTAATCCTGGTTGTAGGTTTTTCCCTTTCATCACTTTAAATATGTCCTGCCACTCCCATCTGGCTTGCAGAGTTTCTACTGTAAGATCAACTGTTAACCTTATGGGGATTTCCTTGTATGTTATTTGTTGTTTTTCCCTTGCTGCTTTTAATATTTGTTCTTTGTATTTAATTTTTGATAGTTTGATTAATATGTGTCTTGGCGTGTTTCTCCTTGGATTTATCCTGTATGGGACTCTCTGCACTTCCTGGACTTGATTAAGTATTTCCTTTCCCATATTAGGGAATTTATCAACTATAATCTCTTCAAAAATTTCCTCAGTCCCTTTCTTTTTCTCTTCTTCTTCTGGGACCCCTATAATTCAAATGTTGTTGTGTTTAATGTTGTCCCAGAAGTCTCTAAGGCGGTCCTCAATTGTTTTCATTCTTTTTTCTTTTTCTGCTCTCCATTAGTTATGTCCCCTATTTTATCTTCCAGGTCACTTATCCGTTCTTCTGCCTCAGTCATTCTGCTATTGATTCCTTCTAGAGAATTTTTAATTTATTTATTGTGTTGTTCATCACTGTTTGTTTGCTCTTTAGTTCTTCTAGGTCCTTGTTAAAGGTTTCTTGTATTTTCTCCATTCTGTTTCCAAGATTTTGCATCTTCTTTACTATCATCGCTCTGTATTCTTTTTCAGGTAGCCTGCCTATTTCCTCTTCATTTGTTAGGTCTGGTGGGTTTTTACCTTGCTCCTTCATCTGCTGTGTTTCTCTGTCTTCTCATTTTGCTTAACTTACTCTGTTTGGGGTCTCCTTTTTGCAGGGTGCAGGTTCGTAGTTCTTGTTGTTTTTGGTGTCTGTCCCCAGTGGCTATGGCTGGTTCAGTGCGTTGTATAGGCTTCCTGGTGGAGGGGACTGGTGCCTATGTTCTGGTGGATGAGGCTGGATCTTGTCTTTCTGGTGGCAGGACCGTGTCCCGTGTTGTGTTTTGGGGTGTCTGTGACCTTATGATTTTAGACAGCCTCTCTGCTAATGTTTGGGGTTGTGTTCCTGTTTTGCTAGTTGTTTTGCATCGGGTGTCCAGCACTGTAGCTTGCTGGTCATTGAGTGGAGCTGGGTCTTGGCGTTGAGTTGGAGATCTCTGGGAGAGCTTTCGCCATTTGGTATTACGTGGCCCAGGAGGTCTCTGGTGGACCAATGTCCTGAACTCGGCTCTCCCACCTCAGAGGCACAGACCTGACACCTGGCCAGAGCACCAAGACCCTGTCAGGCACATGGCTCCGAAGAAAAGGGAGAAAAAAGAAGGAAAGTAAGAGAAAAATAAAATAAAATAAAAGTTATTAAAATTAAAAATAGAAAAGTTTTTAAAAGTAAAGAAAAAGTAAAAAGTAATTTAAAAAAAAGAACAAAAGGACAGACAGAACCCTGGGACAAATGGTAAAAGCAAAGATATACAGACAAAATCACACAAAGAAGCAGACACATACACACTCAGAAAAAGGAAAAATATAAACTTATCTACATATTAAAAAAAAGGAAGAGAGCAACCAAATCAGTAAACAAATCTACCAATGATAATAAATTCTAAATACTAAACTAAGATAAACATAAAACCAGAAACAAATTAGAAGAAGAAAGCAAACCCCAAGTCTACAGTTGCTCCCAAACTCCACTGCCTCAATTTTGGGATGATTTGTTGTCTATTCAGGTATTCCAGAGATGCAGGGTACATCAAGTTGATTGTGGAGCTTTAATACACCTCTCCTGAGGCTGTTGGGAGAGAGTTCCCTTTCTCTTCTTTGTTCACACAGCTCCTGTGATTCAGCTTTGGATTTGGCCCCGCTTCTGCATGTAGGTCGCCTGAGGGTGTCTCTTCTTCACTCAGACAGGACGGGGTTAAAGTAGCAGCTGATTTGGGGGCTCTGGCTCACTCAGGCCTGGGGGAGGGAGGGGTATGGAGGTCAGGGTGAGCCTGTGGCGTCAGAGGCCGGCGTGACATTGCAACAGCCTGAGGTGTGCTGTGTGTTCTCCCGGGGAGGCTGTCCCTGGATCACAGGACCCTGGCAGTGGCAGGCTGCACAGGCTCCCAGGAGGGGAGGTGTGGATAGTGACCTGTGCTTTCACACAGGCTTCTTGGTGGCTGCAGCAGCAGCCTTAGCGTCTCATGCCATTCTCTGGTGTCTATACTGGTAGCCGCAGCTTGCACCTGTCTCTGGAGCTCATTTAGGTGGTGCTCTGAATCCCCTCTCCTCATGCAACCCAAAACAATGGTTTCTTGCCTTTCAGGCAGGTCCAGACTTTTTCCCAGACTCCCTCCCGGCTAGCTGTGGTGCACTAGCCCCCTCCAGGCTGTGTTTATGCATCCAACCCCAGTCCGCTCCCTGGGATCTGACCTCTGAAGCCTGATCCTCAGCTCCCATTGCCCACCCACCCTGGCAGGTGAGCAGACAAGCCTCTTGGGCTGGTGAGTGCTGGTCAGCACTGATCCTCTGTGCAGGAATCTCTCCGCTTTGCCCTCTGCACCCCTGTTGCTGAGCTGTCCTCCCTAGCTCTGAAGCTTCCTCCCCACCACCACCCCCGTCTCTGCCAGTGAAGGGGCTTCCTAGTGTGTGGAAACCTTTCCTCCTTCACAGCTCCCTCCCAGTGGTGCAGGTCCCATCCCTATTCTTTTGTCTCTGTTTTTTCTTTTTTCTCTTGGCCTACCTGGGTACGTGGGGTGTTTCTTGCCTTCGGTGAAGTCTGAGGTCTTCTGCCAGTGTTCAGGTGTTCTGTAGGAGTTGTTACACATGTAGATGTATGTCTGATGTATTTGTGGGGAGGAAGGTGATCTCCTTGTCTTACTCTTCTACCATCTTGAAGGTCTCCTGTCAGAAATCATTTTTTAATCCATCCTGACAGTCTCTCCCCTTTAATTGGTGTATTCATACCATTCGTATCAAAAGTGATTATATTGCATTAATATTTATCACATTTGTAACTATTTTCTGTTCATTGCCATGTTTTTGTTTCATCTTTTGTCTTCCACTCTTTTTCTGCCTTCTCTTGTTTTAATTGAGCATCTTTTATTCTGTTTACTCTCTTCTCTTAGCATATTAATTATGTATGTGTTTTAAAATTTTCTTAGTGGTTGCTCTAGAGTTTGTCATTTACATTGGTGACTAGTCTAAGTCCAGTTTCAAATAATACTATACTGCTTGCGTAGTTCTCATACTTTATTACAATATACTCCCAGTTCCTCTCTCCCAACCATTACAGTATTGTTACCATTCATTTCAATTATATACAGTAATCACTGAATATATTGTTTCTATTGTTATTTTGAACAAACTGTTATTTGATCATCAGGAATAAGAAAAATTAAATATCTTTTAAGTTCATCTATTCATTCTCAAATTGTCTTCCTTTCTTCACATAGATAGATCTTGGTTTCACACCTATATAATTTTCCTTCTTTATGAAGAATTTAACACTTTTTACAAGGCAAGTCTACTGTGAATAAATTCTCTCAATTTTTATTTACCTGAGAAAATCTTTATCTCTTCTTCACTTTTGAAGGAGTATTTTACTTGATACAACATTCCAGGTCAGTGTGTTTTTTTCTTCAACACTCTAAATTTAATTTTACTCCACTCTTTTTTTGCTTGTATAGTTTCTGAAGAGAAGTCCAATGTAATGTTTTCCTTATTCTCCTATAAGTAAGGCATTTTTTCCTTTGGCTTCTTTGAAGATTTTCTTTTGTCTGATTTTCTAAAGCTTGAATATGATATGCCTAAGTGTAGATTTTTTTGATATTTATTCTGTAGGGTGTTCTCTGAGCTCCTTTCTGTAATTTGCATCTATCATTAATTTTACAAAATTTTCAGCCATTATTATTTCAAATAGGCATTCTGTTTATTTCTCTCTTTCATCTCCTTTTGTTATCCCATTATTTATATGTTACAACTTTTTTTTTAATGGTAAAAGTTATTTTTGATATATTTATTTTGCCATACAGGCCTCTTCAGGAATTCAAAGCAGTTTCTGCCCCCCATTGAGGCCCAGAGATAGAAGAGAAACTGCTAAAAGCTTACAATTACACACAGAAAGCACAACTTTTGTAATGTCCCACAGTTCTTAAATATTCTGTTCTTTGTTTTTCATTCTTGTTTCTATTTGTTTTTTAGTTTGCGTAATTTCTATTGGCATATCTCCAAGCTCACTGATTCTTTCCTTGGCCATGTCTCATCTACTGATGAAGGTATTCTTCACATGCATTCTTCATTTCTGTTAGAGTGTTTTTAATGTCTAGCATTTCATTTTGATTCTCTCTTAGGGTTTTCATCTCTCTGCTTACATTACCCGTCTGCTTTTGCATGTTGTCCACTTTTTCTGTTAGAGCCTTTAGCATACTGGTCTGATTGTTCCAAAATTCGTGCCGTATCTAAGTCTGATTCTGATGCTTGCTTTCTCTCTTCAGACTGTTTTTTCCTTTTAGCATGCCTTGTAAATTTTTGTTGAAAGCCGGACAGAATATATTGGGCAACAGAACTGAAATAGGCCTTTAGTGTAAGGTTTTATGTTTATCTGTCTAGGAGTTGTTAGACTGTCTTTAATGTTTTCTGTAGTTGTAGGTGTCAGAGACTAAAATTTACTCTAGTGTCCTTGCTTTTTCCCGCTCTGTTGTCTTTGGCTTCCTTAGAGAATCCTTCCTCTATAGGGTCTGAGACTTATAGTTGTTTCAGCTGTAATACCTTGTTAGTATACAGGAGCCTAATTGCTGTGGTAATAAAGTGTGAGGACAAGGGGAATTTTTCTATAGTCTTATGATTAGGTCTTAGTCCTATAGTGAACCTGTACCCCTGTGCTGCTACCTTTATACGTGCTTCTCAGCTCTGTGCTCCCCATTAGGTGGTACAGGAAGGCTAGAGGGGACTGGAGATAAGTATTTCCCTTCCCTCACATTGAATGCTAACAGGGGCTGGAATTCGGTGTTTCATTCCCCTAGGTCAGTTAGGCTCTGGTAAAACTCAATTCAGTTAGGCTCTGGTAAAATAATTTCCCTTGGGGGAAGCAGGCATTTATTAAGGATAACAGAATGCTCTGGGTATATTTCAGATGGTTACTTTTTCCCTCCAACTACTAGAGGAACAAGGATATATTTCTCCACTCTTCACCTTGAGAACCTGGCAGGGCTCTTGATGGTAAAACTCATGAAGGTATGGAGACCCCTCTCAGGGGACCCACTGGATTTTTTAATTCTAAAACTAGATCACACAGAGCCTCCAGCAATTCATCAATTACTGTATAAGTGTTCCAGTACTGACTCCAGTATTAATAGAAACATTTAAACTTCATGAGAGCCCACTGAGAGCAGTGAGTTTCTGCCCTCAGTAACCTATGGTTCTCAGTATCCACTTCTCTTTTTAGTTTGGGGGGCATTGGCTTGTCCTGTGACCTCAATTCTCTGGTGGATCTAAAAGATACTGATTTTCAGTTTGTTCAGTTTTTTTCTTACAGTGACAAAGGGAATGATGACTTCTAAGCTCTTTACATGTCAGACTGAAACCCATAAGTCTCAGTATTATGGTTTTTTGAGTGTTCTTTCATGCTACTGAACATTTCTTGGTAGATATTATCTTAGTCATAAGTCCCCTAGTCACAGGGCCATGTAGGTAACATAATGTCCTTCTTAAAAAATACAAGTTTGAGAACAACTTTTTTTCTTTGTCGTCTTTTTCTTTTTTTTGGCTCATGCTACACGGCTTGTGGTGGGATCTTAGTTCCCTAACCAGGGATTGAACCCATCAGCAGTGAAAGCTCAGAGTCCTAACCACTGGACTACCAGGGAATTCCCTAGAGTTATTTTTTATATATGGTATGAGGTAGGGGTCCAACATCATTCTTTTGCATGTGGCTTTCTAGTTGTCCCAGCAGCAATTATTGAAAAGACATTTATTTTCTTATTGAATGGTCTTGGTACCATTGTCAAAAGTCAGTTGTCCGGGCTTCCCTGGTGGCACAGTGGTTGAGAGTCCGCCTGCCGATGCAGGGGACATGGGTTTGTGCCCTGGTCTGGGAAGATCCCACATGCCAAGGAGCGGCTGGGCCTGTGAGTCATGGCCACTGAGCCTGCGCATCCGGAACCTGTGCTCTGCAACGGGA
This sequence comes from Tursiops truncatus, assembly GCF_011762595.2. Classification (NCBI taxonomy): domain Eukaryota; kingdom Metazoa; phylum Chordata; class Mammalia; order Artiodactyla; family Delphinidae; genus Tursiops; species Tursiops truncatus. The sequence goes on from NC_047055.1 coordinate 42,281,067, forward strand.
AAGGCCACAACAGTGAGAGGCCCGTGTACCACAAAAACAAAAACAAAAGTCAGTTGTCCATAGGTGTAGGAGTTTATGCCTGGACTCTCAAATATATTCCATTTATCTATATATGTATTCTTATGCCAGTACCACTCTGTTTTGATTACTGTAGCTTTGTAGTATGTTTTGAAATTAAGAATTGTGAGTCTTCCAAAGTTGTTCTTTTTCAAGGTTGTTTTGACTATTTGAGGCCCCTTACAATTCCATGTGAATTTGAGAATCTGTTTTTCCAATTCTGCTAAAAAGGTCTTTGGAATTTTGATATTGATTGCATTTGTGGATTTTTAGCAAGAGCCACATGGTCTCTGTTCATTTTTTTTATTGAAGTATAGTTGATGTACAATATTATATGTTACACATGTACACTATAGTGATTCACAATTTTTAAAGATTATACTCCATTTATAGTTATTATAAAATATTGGCTATATTCTCTTGCTGTACAGTATATCCTTGTAGCTTATTTTATATGTAATAGTTTGTACCTCTTAATCCCTTACCCCTATATTACCCCTCCCCTCTTTCCTCTCCCTACTGGTAACCACTAGTTTGTTCTTTATATCTGTGAGTCTACTTCTTTTTTGTTATATTCACTAATTTATTTTTTAGATTCCACATATAAGAGAGATCACACAGTATTTGTCTTTCTCTGACTTATTTCACTTACCATAGTACTCTCTGGGTCTGTCCATGTTGCTGCAAATGGCAAATTTTCATTCTTTTTTATGGCTGTGTAGTATTCCATTGTGTGTGTGTGTGTGTGTGTGTGTGTGTGTGTGTGTGTGTGTGTGTGTTTGTGTATCACATCTTCTTTGTCCATTCATCTATTGATGGGCACTTGGGTTGTTTCCATGTCTTGGCTATTGTAAACAATGCTACTGTGAACATTAGGGTGCATGTATCTTTTTGAATTAGTGTTTTTGTTTTTTTCAGATATATACCCAGGTATGGAATTGCTGGGTCATATGGTAGTTCTATTTTTAGTTTTTTGAGGAACCTCCATGCTGTTTTCCATAGTGGCTATGCCAATTTACAATACATTCCCACCAACAGTGTACGAGGGCTCCCTCTTCTCCATATCCTCACCAACATTTGTTATTTGTGTTCTTTTTTTTTGTTGGTGGTTTTCTTTTGTTGGTTTTTTTTGCGGTACACGGGCCTCTCACTGTTGTGGCCTCTCCCGTTGCGGAGCACAGGCTCCGGACGCACAGGCTTAGCGGCCATGGCTCATGGGCCCAGCCGCTCCGCAGCATGTGGGATCTTCCCGGACCGGGGCACGAACCCGTGTCCCCTGCATCAGCAGGTGGACTCTCAACCACTGTGCCACCAGAGAAGCCCCTATTTGTGTTCTTTTTAATGATAACCATTCTGACAGGTGTGAGGTGATATCTCATTGTGGTTTTGATTTGCATTTCCCTGATGATTAGCAATGTTGAGCATCTTTACATGTGTCCGTTGGCCATCTGCATTTCCCCTTTGGGAAAATGTCTATTTAGGTCTTCTGCCCATTTTTTAATCAGGTTGTTTGTTTTTTTTAATTTTTTTTAAATTTAAAAAAAAATTTAAAGTTTAAAAATATTTTTTTAATGTTTCAAAAATTTTTTAACTTTTTTTTTTTTTTTTTTGCCACACCACGCAGCATGTGGAACTTCTCCAACCAGGGGTACCAGGGATCGATCCTGTGCCCCCTGAAGTGGAAGCATGGAGTCTTAACCACTGGACCACCAGGGAAGTCTGGGTTGTTTTTTTGATGTTGAGCTGTATGAACTGTTTATAATATATGTTGGCTATTAACCCCTTATTGGTCATATCATTTACAAATATTTTCTCCCATTTAGTAGGTTTTCTTTTCATTTTGTGAATGGTTTCCTTTGCTGTGCAAAAGCTTTTAAGTTTAATTATGTCCCATTTGTTTATTTTTGCTTTTATTTCCTTTCCTTTAGGAGACAGATCCAAAAAATACTGCTACGATTTATGGCAAAGATTGTTCGGCCTGTGTTTTCCTCTAGGAGTTTTATGGTTTCTGGTCTAGTCTGTTCATTTTGATTATGAGGCTCTTTTATTTAGCAAGCTGCATTGTCAAAGATGCAAATGAATCTTAGATTCTGGTAGTAAACACAATGTGGAGACTTTTTAACCTCATCACTTTCGTAAACTCTGTGTATCAGAGATCCAGAACCACCATATTTATATGTTAGTTGGAAATAATTAATCATCATTAATCCTTGCAGGGAAAAATACCATAAATTGAATGTTTGGGAAATGCTATTATAGTTTGCTATTCAAAGGATGCTAGCAGTTATAGCATCTCTTTAAAAACTTTGATAATATCATGTATGGTTTTCTGTACCTTTTAAAAAATTACAAATAGCTTTTTGCGGGAATAGGAGAGGCTAGTCAGGACTTAGGAAAAGAAGGGCTGTTGCTACTCCTCAAAGGATTCAATAGGCATTAGGGAACATACTAGTTAGTAATCATACACTTGTAGACCGTATGCTGAGTTTTTCCACCTACTTTATTTTTATCTGCCACTGTTATCACAAAATAATACTTATGAGTTCACCTTTCCTCACAGAGCAGTAAACAAGCTTGAGATCTTTAAGCTTGAAAATAGGCCTTGGTGCTATTTCCTAAATTCTAAATAATCCCCTTAAACTCCAGAAAGGTCTTATCAGCTGTTGTTTTACAGCCTTATGATTTAGGACATACAGCAGTAGGGTTAGGGCAGAGTGGATAGGGACTTTGCGATGTGCTTAATATTCTCAACAATTCACCTAGGTAATTCCCTAAAGAAGAGTTCTAGTATCTCTCTCTACTGCTTAAAATCAGAGACCACTTTTCTTAGTTTCCTATTGGTCCTGTGACAAATTACTACAAATATGGTTGCTTAAGACAACATGAATTTATTATTTTAGTGTTCTGGAGGTCAAAAGTCCAAAATTAGTCTCATTGGGATATAGTGAAGATATTGGCAAGGCTGATTCCTTCTGGAGGCTATGAAGGGTGAATCCATTTCCTTGTCTTTTTTGAGCCTCTAGAGTCTGCCTACATTCCTTGGTTCATGGTCCTTTCCTTGCATCATTCCAAACTTTGATTCCATTGTCCCATCTCTTCCTTCTGTCTTTGACCTTCTTACTTCCCTCTTTTAAGGATCCTGTACTTACATTTGCCCATCTTCATAACCCGGGATAATCTTCCCATTTCAAAATCTTAACTTATTTACATTAGCATGTAAGGTAACATACTGACAAGTTCCAGGGATCAAGATATTGACATCTGGAGGGGAGGGGCATTATTCAGTCTACCATACAACTTACAGTAAAGGCAGTGGTCACAGAAACAGTAAAGCAAGTTCCAGATGGGTAGATACTGTGGTAAAATAGGCTATTCATATATTTTGAGTTTTTAGTATTATCTGGACATATTTGACAGACATCCATCGAGTCATCACCCATGAGTTCACACAAGGGTATATTACAATAAGGTGAAAACAGATGGACGTCAAACTCCCCAGGTTTCCTTTCCAAAGCGGAGTTGTGAAATTTTACCATTCTGTACATTTCACCTCACAATGAACTAAACAACTTGGAAACCTGTTCTGTGGTGGACTTCCTGTACATATGATAGGGGTTCATTTTAACTTTCTCTTTATCATGATAACCCTCTGTTATGGGCTAAATTGTTCCCCTTTCCCCAAATTCATATGTTAATATCTTAACCTCTTATACCTCAGAATGTGATTATATTTGGAGACAGGGCATTTGAAGAGGTGATCAAGTTAAAATGAGGCCATTAGACTGGTGTCTTTATAAGAAGTGGAAATTTGAACACACAGGGAGACATCAGACATGCATGCACACAGAGGAAAGACCACACGAGGACACAGCAAGAAGGTGACCATCTGAAATCTAAGGGGAAAGGCCCCCGGAGAAACAAAACCTGCTGACACCTTGATCTTGGACCTCTAGCCTACATACCTGTGAGAAAATAAATTTCTGTTTAAGCCACCCAGTTTGTGATATTTTGTTATGGCAGCCCCAGCAAACTAATACATCCTCAAACTTTTATTTATTGGCTTGGCATCTTACATCAGTTTGGGAAAACAGAAGACCCATATTTATGGTTAATATATAGAATTTTGTGGACGTTTCTTTAAAATTCCAAATTTTATAAATCCTAACAAACCAATAGCCCTTTTTCAGTATTATATCCAATTCCAGTGTGGTAGTGTGTATACATTAACTTTCTATCTGCTTTAGATGGCAGAATAAAAAAACACTGGGTGGGGTACTTTCACCTTTAGCAACAAAAAATATTATCTCCAACAAACTAATTAGTCTAAAGATGTTTAATGGGGTGCCTCTTAGCTTGGTCAGTGATAGAAGCACATAAAAGTGTAATAACTCTCAGATTTAAGATCATAGTGTAAACTGATATGATTTATATAATCAACAGAAGAGACACCCCAGTGTTCTGGAGGCATTTATATATCCAGCAAGTATTTATTAAGCAATCTATTATGTGCCAGGAACTGTTCCTAGGTCCTGGGAATATAGCATAGAAAATAATAAAGTGTCATCCTCATATAGCTTACATTTAGGGATGAAGGGAAACAGATAATAAGAAAGTAAATATATAAAAATATGTAATGTAATATTAAGTAGTGATAAATGCTATGGAGAAAAGTAGAACAGCGTATGAGGATAGAGGATATTGGAAGGGAGGATACTATTTTGGATGAGATAGAGAAGTTCTCTGTGAGTAAATACATGAAAGAACTGAGGGAATGAAGCATGAAGCTATCTTCAGAAGAAGTATTCTAGGCAGTGGGAACAACAAATGTAGAGTTCCTTGGGTAGAGATGTGATTAGCTTATTCAAGAAACAGCAAGGAGGCCAGTGTGGCTCAAATGTAAGCAAAGAGAGAGTGGTTGGAGAGAAGTGTAAAGTGGTAGCCAGGGGCCAGATCTTGTGAGATACTGTAGGCCATGGAAAGAAGTTTAGATATTATTCTAAGTGTTATGGGAAGCCATTAGAGGATTTTGACAAGAGGAGCAGTGTGATACAACTTATGTTTTTAAGGGATAATCCTGTCTGCTGTGTAAAGAATGAACCCTAGGGAAACACGAATGGAAACAGGGAGACCAATTGAAAGCTAGGAAGTAATTGCAGTTGTCTAGGTCAGAGATGATAGTGGCTTGGACTAAGATGTTAGCTGTGGAAATGGTAATAAGTGTCCAGCTTTGGCATATATTTTAGAGGTAAATCCAGTGGATATTATGCATGGATTGAAAGCAAAGTAAGAGAGAGGAATCGATGATTCTGATGCTGAGCAACTGAGTGAATAAAGCTGTCATTTACTGAGATGAATGAAGAATGGGAAGAGCAGGTTTTAGGGAGAAGGTCATGAGCTCAGGTTAGGACATGCTGAGTTTGAGATGCCTTTTATATGTATACATGGAGATGAAAAGTAGGCAGTTGGATATATGTGTCTCGGAATGTTGAAAGAGTTCCAGATTAGAGATAGAAATTTGAGTGTCAAGGTATAGATGGTATTTAAAGCCATGAAACTGGATGAGATCACTAAGGAATATAGATAATGTAAGTAGTAAGGGAAGAAGTCCAAAGATTGAGCTCTGGGGCATTTCAATATTGAGATATAGGAGATGATAATGAACTAGTAAAAGCAAAATTGAAAAAAGAAAGCTAAGAATGTGCAGTCAGGAGTAGCCAGTAAGGTAGGAGAAAAACCAGGAGAGTATGGTATCCTGAAAGCTAAGTCAAGATGTTTCAAGAAGGAAGTTTTCAACCCTGCCTAACATTGCTGATAGGTAAGGTGACAGAATATCCCTATTTTCCCAGGAAAGTCCCAGTTTATGTCTGTTGTACAGAAATAATTGTTAACAAAATCCTTTTTCACTCTCAGAAATGTTCCAATTTGAATGATAAATTGTATGGTCACTAGGATGGTAGGTCAAGATGAGGATCGAGAACTGATCATTGGATTTACCAACATGGACATCATCAGCAATTTTGACAAGAGCAATTTCAATGGATCAGTGAAACTTCATTGAATATTGGAGATAAAAGATTAGCATGGTTTCAAGAGAAAAGGAGGAGACAGCATTGATATGGTAACTGAAGACCACACTTTTAAGGAATTGTGTAGCAAAAGGAATCTGAGAAATGGGGTAATAGCTATTGAATGATATGGGGTAAAGAGAGAATTTTGTTTTTAAGATAGGAGATAGTACAGTATGTTTTAATATTGATGGGAATATTCCACGAGAGAGGGAAAATTTTAGGATAAAAGAGAGAAGACGACAATTTTGGAACAATGACCTTGAGTAGGAGAGTTGGGATATCATCCAATGGACAAATGGAGAGGCAAGCTTTAGATAGCAGCATGGACAGTTCATTCAGAGAACATCAGAAAAGGCAGAATTTATGGGCACAGATGCAAGTGGATATGGCAGTAGGAGTTTGTGGAAGTTCTCTTCAAACCGCTTTTATTTTTTCAATGAAATAAGAAGCAAGGTTATCATCTGAGACTGAGGAATAGGTAGGAGGTAATTGGGGTTTGAGGAGAGAAGAGAAGGTATGATGTCTTTTTTTATAATATATGACATAAAATTTGCCATTTTAACTATATTTAATTTTTTTTAAATTATTGGAGCATAGTTGATTTACAATGTTGTGTTAGTTTCAGATGTATAGCAAAGTGAATCAGTTATACATATATATATATCCACTCTTTTTTTTAATATTCTTTTCCCATATAGGCCATTACAGAGTATTGAGTAGAGTTCCCTTTGCTGTACAGCAGGTTCTTATTGGTTATTTATTTTATATATAGTAGTGTGTATATGTCAATACCAATCTCCCAATTTATCCTTCCCCCTTATCCGCTGGAAACCATAAGTTTGTTTTCTACATTTATGACTCTACTTCTGTTTTTTAAATAAGTTCATTTATACCCTTTTTTTCAGATTTCACATATAAGTTATAGCATATGATATATGTCTTTGTGTCTGACTTAACTCAGTATGATAATCTCTAGGTCCATCCATGTTGCTGAAAATGGCATTATTTTGTTCTTTTTTATGGCTGAGTAATATTGCATTTTGTATATATGTACCCATTTTAACTATTTTAAGTGGATAATTAAGTGGCATCAGTTGCATTCATAGTGTTGTAAATCACCACTATTTCCAAAAACTTTAATCATTTGTTATGAGTTGAATTGTGTTCCCCCAAAAGATATGTTAGAGTCCTAACATCTACAAAAATCAACTCAAAATGGATTATAGTCTTAAACATGTGACCTGAAACTGTAAAATTGTTAGATAAAAGCATAGAGGATGACAAAACTAAACAACCACCTACTGAATGGGAGAAAATATTTGCAAATGATATGACCGATAAAGGGGTTAATATCCAAAGTATATAGATAGCTCATAAAACTCAGTATCAAAAAGACAAACAACACAATTAAAAAATGGGCAGAAGACCTGAATAGACATTTTTCCAAAGAAGTCATATAGATGACCAACAGGCACTAATCAACATCGCTTGTCATCATCAAAGATGCTCAGTGTCTCTAATCATCAGAGAAATGCAAATCAAAACCACAATGATATATCACCTCCTACCTCATCAGAAAGACCACAAATAACAAATGGTGGTGAAGAGTGGAGAAAAGGGAACCATAATACACTGTTGGTGAGAATATAAATTGGTGCAGTCACTATGGAAAACAGTGTGGAGGTTTCTCAAAAAACTAAAAATAGAACTACCATAGACCCAGCAATTCCACTCTTGAGTATATATCCGGAAAAAACAAAAACTCTAATTTGAAAGATACATGCACCCCAGTGTTCACCACAGCACTGTTTACAGTAGCCAAGACATGGAAGCAACCCAAGTGCCCATCAACAGATGAATGGATAACGAAGATGTTGAACAAATGGACTTACCTACGAAACAGAAACAGACGCAAAGACATAGAGAACAGACTTGTGGTTGCCAAGGGGGAGGCGGGGGTGGGGGAGGGATGGATTGGGGGTTTGGGATTAGCAGATGCAAACTATTATATACAGAATGGATAAACAACAAGGTCCTACTGTAGAGCACAGGGAACTATATTCAATATCCTGTGATAAACCATCATGGAAAAGAATATGAAAAAGAATGTATGTATATAAAGAAGACAAAAAGACAACCCTCAGAATGGGAGAAAATATTTGCAAATGAAGCAACTGACAAAGGATTAATCTCCAAAATTTACAAGCAGCTCATGCAGCTTAATAACAAAAAAACAAACAACCCAATCCAAAAATGGGCAGAAGACCTAAATAGACATTTCTCCAAAAAAGATATACAGAGTGCCAACAAACACATGAAAGAATGCTCAACATCACTAATCATTAGAGAAATGCAAATCAAAACGACAATGAGATATCATCTCACACCAGTCAGAATGGCCATCATCAAAAAATCTAGAAACAACAAATGCTGGAGAGGGTGTGGAGAAAAGGGAACCCTCTTACACTGTTGGTGGGAATGTAAATTGATACAGCCACTGTGGAGAACAGTATGGAGGTTCCTTAAAAAGCTACAAATAGAACTACCATATGACCCAGCAATCCCACTACTGGGCATATACCCTGAGAAAACCATAATTCAAAAAGAGTCATGTACCAAAATGTTCATTGCAGCTCTATTTACAATAGCCCAGAGATGGAAACAACCTAAGTGTCCATCATCGGATGAATGGATAAAGAAGATGTGGCACATATATACAATGGAATATTACTCAGCCATAAAAAGAGATGAAATTGAGCTATTTGTAATGAGGTGGATAGACCTAGAGTCTGTCATACAGAGTGAAGTAAGTCAGAAAGAGAGAGACAAATACCGTATGCTAACACATATATATGGAATTTAAGAAAAAAAAAATGTCATGAAAAACCTAGGGGTGAAACAGGAATAAAGACACAGACTTACTAGAGAATGGACTTGAGGCTATGGGGAGGGGGAAGGGTAAACGGTGACAAAGCGATAAAGAGGCATGGACATATATACACTACTAAACGTAAGGTAGATAGCTAGTGGGAAGCAGCCGCATAGCACAGGGAGATCAGCTCGGTGCTTTGTGACCGCCTGGAGGGGTGGGATACGGAGGGTGGGAGGGAGGGAGACGCAAGCGGAAAGAGATATGGGAACATATGTGTATATATAACTGATTCATTTTGTTGTGAAGCTGAAACTAACATACCATTGTAAAGCAATTATACTCCAATAAAGATGTTTAAAAAAAAAAAAAAAAAAAAGAGTGCATACATTGTTCAATAAAGTTCTTGGTGAAAATGAAAAAAAAAAAAAAAAAAAAATAATGTATGTATAACTGAATAACTTTGCTGTACAGCAGAAATTAACACAACACTGTAAATCAACTATACTTCAATAAAATAAAATTTTAAAAAAGATGTGTATATATATATATATATATATATATATATATATATATACACACAATGGAATACTACTCACCCATAAAAAAGAATGAAATTTTGCAACAACATGATTGGACTTGGAGGGTATTATGCTTAGTGAAATAAGTCAGACAGAGAAAGGCAAATACTGTATGTTATTATGTATATGTGGAATCTAAAAAATAAAACAAACTAGTGAATATAACAAAAAAGAAACAGACTCACAGATATAGAGAACAAACTAGTGGTTGCCAGTGGGGAGAGGGATGTGGGGAGGGACAAGATAGGGGTAAGAGATTAAGAGGTACCAACTACTATGTGTAAAATAAATAAGCTTCAAGGATATAGTGTACAGCACAGGGAATATAGCCAATATTTTATTATAGCTATAAATGGAGTATAATCTTTAAAAATTGTGAAACACTGTGTTGTACACCTGAAACATGTAGTATTGTAAATCAACTATACCTCAGTAAAAAGACAACAACAACAACATGTTGGTCTTGGAAGTGATTTCTTGGATATAGCACCAAAGCCACTGGCAACAAAAGCAAAAATAGACAAATGAGACCATATCAAACTAAAATGTTGTGCACAACAAAGGAAATAATTGACAGAATGAAAAGGCAGACTACAGAATGGGAGAACATATTTGCAAACCATATATCTAAGCGACTAATACCTAAAATATGTAATGAACTCCTACAACTTCATAGCCAAAAAAAGGAAAAAAGGCAAAGGACTTGAGTAGACATTTCTCCAAAGAAGACATACAAATGGCCACCAGGTTTATGAGAAGGTGCTCAACATCACTAACTATCAGGGAAATGCAAATCAAAACCAAAATGAGATATCCCCTCACACCTGTTAGGATGGCTATTATCAGAAAAACAATAGATCACAAATGTTAGCAAGGATTTTGAGAAATTGGAACCCTTAGACACTGCTCTAGGAATGTAAAATGGTGCAGCCACTATAGGGTACAGTATGGAAGCCCCTCAAAAAAACAAAAATAGAATTGCCATGTGATCCAGCAATTCCATTTCTGAGTATATATTCAAAATAATGGAAATTAGGATCTCAAGAGGATTTCTGCTCTCCCTTGTTCATTGCAGCATTATTCACAACAGCCAAGATATGGAAACAACCCAAATGTTCATTGATAAATGAATGGATAAAGAAAATGTGGTATATACACAGAAGTGAATATTATTCAGCCTTAAAAAAGGAAATCCTGCCATTTGTGACAACATGAATGAACCTGTAAAACATTATGCTAAGTGAAATAAGGCAGTCAGAGAAGGACAAACACTACATGATTCCACATATACATGGTATTTAAAATAGTCAAACTCATAGTGAAGAGAGAATAGTGGTTAACAGGGGTTGGGGGAGAGGAAATAGGGTGTTGTTGAATGGGTATAAAGTTTCAGTTATGCAAGATGAATAAGTTTTAGAGATCTGCTGTACAACATAGTGCATCGTTCACAATACTGTGTTGTGCACTTAAAATTTTGTTAAGAAGGTAGATCTCATGTGTTCTTACAACAACAACAAATGGGCACAAAGAAAATTAGAGGTGATAGATATGTCTATTATCTTGATGGTGATGATGGTTTTATAAGTGTATACCTATGTCCAAACTAACCAAATTGTATACATTAAATATATTGTTTTTAATATATCAATTATATCTCAATAAAGCTGTTTTAAAAAGACATCATCATACTGAACATCATCAAGGTTTTCTCCTATGTTATCTTCTAGGAGTTTTATAGTTTCACATTTCATATTTAGGTCTATCATCCATTTTCTGTTGATTTTCGTGAAGGATGTAAGGTCTGTGTCTAGATTCAGTTTTTTGCATGTGGATGTTCATTTACTCCAGCACCATTTGTTGAAGACTGTCTTTGCTCCATTTTGTTGTCTTTGACCCTTTGTCAAAGATAAGTTGATTGTGTTTTTTTGGTATATTTCTGGACTCTCTCTTCTGATGATGTTCCATTGATCTGTTTGTCCATTCTTTCACCAATATCACATCATCTTGATTACTGTAACTTTATAGTAAGTCTTGAAGTCAAGTGATATCAGTCCTCTGATTCTGTTGTTCTCCTTCAATACTGAGTTGTCTATTCTGGGTCTTTTGCCTCTTCATATAAACTTTGGTATCTGTCAATATCCACAAAATAACTTGCTATGCTTTGGTTTAGGAAGAGCTGGTTAGGAAGAACTAGTCGTGACAATATTGAGTCTTCCTATCCATGAACATGGACTATCTCTCCATTTATTTAGTTCTTGTATGATTTCATTAATCAGAGTTTTCTAATTTTCCTCATATAGATCTTGTACATATTTGTTAGATTTATACCTATGTACTTCATTTTTTGGGGGGCGGATCAGTAAAAAATTTACTGACCTAAAATTTTCTTTTTTTTTTAACATCTATATTGGAGTACAATTGCTCCACAACGCTGCGTCAGCCTCCACCCCACAACAAAGTGAATCAGCCATACACACACACATGCCCCCACATCTCCTCCCTCCCGCATCCCCCCGACCCTCCCCATCCCACCACTCTAGGCGGTCACAAAGCACCAAGCCGATCCCCCTGCGCTATGCAGCCGCCCCCCACCAGTCATCTGCTCCACGCTTCGCAGCGGATACATGTCCATGCCACCCCCGCCACATCATCAGAGTTCCCCTTCCCCCTCCCCATATCCTCAAGTCCATTCTCTGGTAGGTCTTTGTCTTTATTCCTGTCTTACCCCTAGGTTCTTCATGACATTTTTTTCCCTTAAATTCCATATATATGTGTTAGCATATGGTATTTGTCTTTCTCTTTCTGGCTTACTTCACTCTATATGACAGACTCTAGGTCCACCCACCTCATTACAAATAGCTCAATTTCATTTCTTTTTATGGCTGAGTAATATTCCATTGTATATATGTGCCACATCTTCTTTATCCATTCATCCGATGATGGGCACTTAGGTTGTTTCCATCTTCTGGCTATTGTAAATAGAGCTGCAATGAACATTTTGGTACATGACTCTTTGAATTATGGTTTCCTCAGGGTATATGCCCAGTAGTGGGATTGCTGGGTCATATGGTAGTTCTATTTGTCGATTTTTAAGGAACCTCCATACTGTTCTCCATAGTGGCTGTACCAATTCACATTCCCACCAGCAGTGCAACAGTGTTCTCTTTTCTTCACACCCTCTCCAGCATTTATTGTTTTTAGATTTTTTGATGATGGCCATTCTGACTGGTGTGAGATGATATCTCATTGTAGTTTTGATTTGCATTTCTCTAATGATTAATGATGTTGAGCATTCTTTCATCTGTTTGTTGGCAGTCTGTATATCTTCTTTACAGAAACGTCTATTTAGATCTTCTGCCCATTTTTTGATTGGGTTGTTTGTTTTTTTGTTACTGAGCTGCATGAGCTGCTTGTAAATTTTGGAGATTAATCCTTTGTCAGTTGCTTCATTTGCAGATATTTTCTCCCATTCTGAGGGTTGTCTTTTCGTCTTGTTTATGGTTTCCTTTGCTGTGTAAAAGCTTTTAAGTTTCATTAGGTCCCATTTGTTTATTTTTGTTTTTATTTCCATTTCTCTAGGAGGTGGGTCAAAAAGGGTCTTGCTGTGATTTATGTCATAGCGTGTTCTGCCTATGTTTTCCTCTAAGAGTTTGATAGTTTCTGGCCTTACCTTTAGGTCTTTGATCCATTTTGAGCTTATTTTTGTGTATGGTATTAGGGAGTGATCTAACCACATACTTTTACATGTACCTGTCCAGTTTTCCCAGCACCACTTATTGAAGATGCTGTCCTTTCTCCACTGTACATTCTTGCCTCCTTTATCAAAGATAAGGTGACCATATGTGCATGGGTTTATCTCTGGGGCTTCTATCCCGTTCCATTGATTTATATTTCTGTTTTTGTGCCAGTACCATACTGTCTTGATTACTGTAGCTTTGTAGTATACTCTGAAGTCAGGGAGCCTGATTCCTCCAGCTCCGTTTTTCGTTCTCAAGATTGCTCTGGCTATTCGGGGTCTTCTGTGTTTCCATACAAATTGTGAAATTTTTTGTTCTACTTCTGTGAAAAATTCCAGTGTTAATTTGATAGAGGTTGCATTGAATCTGTTGATTGCTTTGGATAGTACAGTCCTTTTCACAGTGTTGATTCTTCCAATCCAAGAACATGGTATATCTCTCCATCTATTTGAGTCATCCTTAATTTCTTTCATCAGTGTCTTATAATTTTCTGCATACAGGTCTTTTGTCTCCCTAGGTAGGGTTATTCCTAGATATTTTATTCCTTTTGTTGCAGTGGTAAATAGAAGTGTTTTCTTGATTTCACTTTCAGATTTTTCATCATTAGTGTATAGGAATGCCAGAGATTTCTGTGCATTAATTTTGTATCCTGCTACTTTACCAAATTCATTGATTAGCTCTAGTAGTTTTCTGGTAGCATCTTTAGGATTCTCTATGTATACTATCATGTCATCTGCAAACAGTGACAGCTTTACTTCTTCTTTTCCGATTTGGATTCCTTTTATTTCCTTTTCTTCTCTGATTGCTGTGGCTAAAACTTCCAAAACTGTGTTGAATAATAGTGGTGAGAGTGGGCAACCTTGTCTTGTTCCTGATCTTAGTGGAAATGCTTTCAGGTTTTCACCATTGAGGATGATGTTGGATGTGGGTTTATCATATATGGCCTTTATTATGTTGAGGAAAGTTCCCTCTATGCCTACTTTCTGCAGGGTTTTTATCATAAATCGGTGTTGAATTTTGTCAAAAGCTTTCTCTGCATCTATTGAGATGGTCATATGGTTTTTCTCCTTCAATTTATTAATATGGTGTATCACGTTGATTGATTTGCGTATAGTGAAGAATCCTTGCATTCCTGGAATAAACCCCACTTGATCATGGTGTATGATCCTTTTAATGTGCTGTGGGATTCTTTTGCTAGTATTTTGTTGAGGATTTTTGCATCTATGTTCATCAGTGATATTGGCCTGTAGTTTTCTTTCTTTGTGACATCCTTGTCTGCTTTTGGTATCAGGGTGATGGTGGCCGCATAGAATGAGTGAGGGGGTGTTCCTCCCTCTGCTATATTTTGGAAGAATTTGAGAAGGATAGGTGTTAGCTCTTCTCTAAATGTTTGATAGAATTTGCCTGTGAAGCCATCTGGTCCTGTGCTTTTGTTTGTTGGAAGATTTTTAATCACCATTTCAATTTCAGTGCTTGTGATTGGTCTGTTCATATTTTCTATTTCTTCCTGATTCAGTCTTGGCAGGTTGTGCATTTCTAAGAATTTGTCCATTTCTTCAAGGTTGTCCATTTTATTGGCATAGAGTTGCTTGTAGTAATCTCTCATGATCTTTTGTATTTCTGCAGTGTCAGTTGTTACTTCTCCTTTTTCGTTTCTGTTTCTATTGATTTGAGTCTTCTCCCTTTCTTTCTTGATGAGTCTGGTTAATGGTTTATCAATTTTGTTTATCTTCTCAAAGAACCAGCTTTTAGTTTTATTGATTTTTGCTATCGTTTCCTTCATTTCTTTTTCCTTTATTTCTGATGTGATTTTTATGATTTCTTTCCTTCTGCTAACTTTGGGTGTTTTTTGTTCTTCTTTCTCTAATGGCTTTAGGTGTAAGTTTAGGTTGTTTATTCGAGATGTTTCCTGTTTCTTAAGGTAGGATTGTATTGTTATAAACTTCCCCGTTAAAACTGCTTTTTCTGCGTCCCATAGGTTTTGGGTCATCATGTCTCCTTTGTCATTTGTTTCTAGGTATTTTTTGATTTCCTGTTTGACTTCTTCAGTGATCACCTCGTTATTAAGTAGTGTATTGTTTAGCCCCCATATGCTTGTATTTTTTCCAGATCTTTACCTGTCATTGATATCTAGTCTCATAGTGTTGTGGTCGGAAAAGATACCTGATACAATTTCAATTTTCTTAAATTTACCAAGGCTTGATTTGTGACCCAAAATATGATCTATCCTGGAGAATGTTCCCATGAGCACTTGAGAAAAATGTGTATTCTGTTGTTTTTGGATGGAATGTCCTATAAATATCAATTAAGTCCATCTTGTTTAATGTATCATTTAAAGCTTGAGTTTCCTTATTTATTTTCATTTTGGATGATCTGTCCATTGGTTAAAGTGGGGTGTTAAAATCCCCTATTATTGTGTTACTGTCGATTTCCCCTTTTATGGCTGTTAGTATTTGCCTTATATATTGTGGTTCTTGTATGTTGGGTGCATAAATATTTACAATTCTTATATCTGCTTCTTGGATCGATCCCTTGATCATTATGTAGTGTCCTTCTTTTTCTCTTGTAATAGTCTTTATTTTAAAGTCTATTTGTCTGATATGAGAATTGCTACTCCAGCTTTCTTTTGGTTTCCATTTGCATGTAATATCTTTTTCCATCCCCTCACTTTCAGTCTGTATGTGTCTCTAGGTCTGAAATGGGTCTCCTGTAGACAGCATATATATGAGTCTTGTTTTTGTATCCATTCAGCCAATGTATGTCTTTTGGTGGGAGCATTTAATCCATTTACGTATAAGGTAATTATCGATATATATGTTCCTATTCCCATTTTCTTAATTGTTTTGAATTTGTTATTTTAGGTCTTTTCCTTCTCTTGTGTCTCTTGCCTAGAGAAGTTCCTTTCGCATTTGTTGTAAAGCTGGTTTTGTGGTGTTGAACTCTCTCAGCTTTTGCTTGTCTGTAAAGCTTTTAATTTCTGTTTCAAATCTGTATGAAATCCTTGTTGGGTAGAGTAATCTTGGTTGTAGGTTTTTCTCCTTCATCACTTTAAATATGTCCTGCCACTCCCTTCTGGCTTGCAGAGATTCTCCTGGAACATCGGCTGTTAACCTTATGGGGATTCCCTTGTGTGTTATTTGTTGTTTTTCCCTTGCTGCTTTTAATATGTTTTCTTTGTATTTAATTTTTGACAGTTTGATTAATATGTATCTTGGAGTGTTTCTCTTTGGATTTATCCTGTATGGGACTCTCTGTGCTTCCTGGACTTGATTAACTATTTCCTTTCCCATATTAGGGAAGTTTTGCACCATAATCTCTTCAAATATTTTCTCAGTCCCTTTCTTTTTCTCTTCTTCTTCTGGAACCCCTATAATTCGAATGTTGGTGTGTTTAATATTGTCCCTGAAGTCTCTGAGACTTTCCTCAGTTCTTTTCACTCTCTTTTCTTTATTCTGCTCTGCAGTAGTTATTTCCACTATTTTATCTTCCAGGTCACTTATCCGTTCTTCTGCCGCAGGTATTCTGCTATTGATCCCATCTAGAGTATTTTTAATTTCATTTATTGTGTTGTTCATCATTGTTTGTTTCATCTTTAGTTCTTCTAGGTCCTTGTTAAATGTTTCTTGCATTTTCTCTATTCTATTTCCAAGATTTTGGATCATCTTTCCTATCATTATTCTGAATTCTTTTTCAGGTAGACTGCCTATTTCCTCTTCATTTGTTAGGTCTGGTGGGTTTTTATCTTGCTCCTTCATCTGCTGTGTGTTTTTCTGTCTTCTCATTTTGCTTATCTTACTGTGTTTGGGGTCTTCTTTTTGCAGGCTGCATGTTCGTAGTTCTTGTTGTTTTTGATGTCTGTCTCCAGTGGCTAAGGTTGGTTCATTGGGTTGTGTAGGCTTCCTGGTGGAGGGGACTAGTGCCTGTGTTCTGGTGGATGAGGCTGGGTCTTGTCTTTCTGGTGGGCAGGTCCACGTCTGGTGTTGTGTTTTGGGGTGTCTGTGGACTTATGATTTTAGGCAGCCCCTCTGCTAATCGGTGGGGTTGTGTTCCTGTCTTGCTGGTTGTTTGGCATAGGGTGTCCAGCACTGTAGCTTGCTGGTCGTTGAGTGAAGCTGGGTGCTGGTGTTGAGATGCAGATCTCTGGGAGATTTTCACCGTTTGATATTATGTGGAGCTGGGAGGTCTCTTGTGGACCAGGGTCCTGAAGTTGGCTCTCCCACCTCAGAGGCACAGCACTGACTCTGGGCTGTAGCACCAAGAGCCTTTCATCCACAGGGCTCAGAATAAAAGGGAGAAAATGTAGAAAGAAAGAAAGAAAGAAGAAAGAAAGAAAGGGATGGAGGGAGGGAGGAAGAAAGAAAAGAAAGAAAGTGGATAAAATAAAGTAAGGTAAAATAAAATAGTTATTAAAATAATCAATATTAAGAAAAAAACGGACGGATAAAACCCTAGGACAAATGGTGAAAGCAAAGCTATACAGACAAAATCTCACACAGAAGCATACACATACACACCCAGAAAAAGAGGAAAAGGGGAAAAAATAATAAATCTTGCTCTCGAAGTCCACCTCCTCAATTTGGGATGATTCCTTGTCTATTCAGGTATTCCACAGATGCAGGGTACATCAAGTTGATTGTGTAGCTTTAATCCGCTGCTTCTGAGGCTGCTGGGAGAGATTTCCCTTTCTCTTCTTTGTTTGCACAGCTCCCGGGGTTCAGCTTTGGATTTGGCCCCGCCTCTGCGTGTAGGTCGCCAGAGGGCGTCTGTTCTTCGCTCAGACAGGACGGGGTTAAAGGAGCCACTGATTCGGGGGCTTTGGCTCACTCAGGTCGGGGGGAGGGAGGGGCACGGAGTGTGGGGCGAGCCTGCGGCGGCAGAGGCCAGCGGGACGTTGCACCAGGCTGAGGCGCGCCGTGCGTTCTCCCCGGGGAAATTGTCCCTGGATCCCGGGACCCTGGCCGTGGCGGGCTGCACAGGCTCCCCGGAAGGGAGGTGTGGATAGTGACCTGTGTTCGCCCACAGGCTTATTGGTGGGGGCAGCGGCAGCCTTAGCGTCTCATGCCCGTCTCTGGGGGCCGCGCTGTTAGCCGCGGCTCGCACCCGTCTCTGGAGCTCCTTTAAGCCGCGCTCTTAATCCCCTTTCCTCGTGCACTAGGAAACAAAGAGTGAAGAAAAAGTCTCTTGCCTCTTCGGCAGGTCCAGACTTTTTCTCGGACTCCCTCCCGGCTAGCCGTGCTGCACTAACCCCCTGCACGCTGTGTGCACGCCGCCAGCCCCAGTCCTCTCCCTGCGCTCCGACCGAAGCCCGAGCCTCAGCTCCCAGCCCCGCCCGCCCTGGCGGGTGAGCACACAAGCCTCTTGGGCTGGTGAGTGCCGCTCGGCACCGATCCACTGTACGGGAATCTCTCCGCTTTGCCTCCGCACCTCCGAAGCTTCCCCCCTCCGCCACCCGCAGTCTCCACCCGCGAAGGGGCTTCCTAGTGTGTGGAAACCTTTCCTCCTTCACAGCTCCCTCCCACTGGTGCAGGTCCCGTCCCTAATCTTTTGTCTCTGTTTATTCTTTTTTCTTTTGCCCTACCCAGGCACGTGGGGAGTTTCTTGCCTTTTGGGAGTTCTGAGGTCTTCTGCCAGCGTTCAGTAGGTGTTCTGTAGGAGTTGTTCCACGTGTAGATGTATTTCTGGTGTATCTGTGGGGAGGAAGGTGATCTCTGCGTTTTACTCTTCCGCCATCTTCCCCGATCTCCTCTATGTACTTCATTTTTTTTTTGTACTTCATTTTTGAGGGTGCTAATATATAAGGTACTGTGTTATTAATTTCAAACTTCACTTGTTCATTGCTGTTATATAGGAAAGCAATTGCCTTTTTTTATATTAACCTTATCCTCTAACCTTACTGGAGTTGCTTATTAGTTCCAATCTTTTTGGATATTCTTTCTGATTTTCTACATAGACAAACACATCATCTGCAAACAAAGGCAGTTTTATTTCTTCTTCCCAATCTGTATTCCTTTTATATCCTTTTCTGGTCTTAATGCATTAGCTAGGAATTCCAGTACAGTTTTGAAAAGGAGTGGTGAGAGGGGGCATCCTTGACTTTTCTTGATCTTAATGGTAAAGCTAGTTCCTAACCATTATGTATGGTGTTAGCTGTGGTGTTTCTGTATATGTTCTTTATCAAGTCAAGGAAGTTCTACTCTATTCCTAGTTTGCTGAGACAATTTTATTGTTTTGCATGTGGATATCTAGTTGTCCCAGCACAGTTTGTGAATGGACGGGATTTTCAACAAATGGTGATTGAATTCCAATCAATGAAATGTAAGTGTAAATGATGTAGGCATTTCTTTACCATGGAATTTAAGAAGCAGGTGGACTACCTCTACTCTTTTTTTCCCATTTTGCTGGCTAGACGCAGACCACAGTGATGCCCCATCACATATTTTTTCTGTTTTGAAAAGTTACTTTAACGTTCAATTAACTACCAATATTCTCCGGCATTGTGGAAATTCAGGATTTCTTCTCCCTGCAAAGTTAATAACCATGAACTCACCTCACCAGCCCCTTTAGTTCTAGAAATCCTCAAGGGGTATTTCCCATGTCCTAAATTTTGATGGTTTTCACACGATTTTTCCATGTGTGGTTGCCACAGTAAGCTTTACTGTGAGGCACTTAAGTCCCTCCAATTGCTCCCTCTAATTCGTCCAACCACTACCCATACCCAGAGTCCTCATCATGTTAGAGTTGAGTACTACTCTAAACTTTAAAGCCATGTTGGAGAGGAGGATGTTTTCCTCTCTTTAGGTTATACTTTATAAGTGGGATCTGCACAACAGAATATTATAATTTCTTTGCAAACTGTGCTTTTCATGATAACTTATGAACCTGCCTTTGTTGTAACAGACATACAGTTGAAGGCATATGTTTGAAGAGGCAAAAATAGGAGTCCTAATCCCAGTGCTGCCATTAGAATAGCTATATTCCACTAATGCAAAGGCATTGTTCCTGGGCTGAGGTCACTGTGCCTGGCTCTGTTTTCCTTCAGCATAAATTCTCTTAAAGAAGAACCCACTCCAAATATAACCTGAAAATATTCTGGGGTCAGGCCTCCCCACAAGTTCTTTAGATGTGCTTTGTCTCAAGTAATAGACACAGTTTAGATCTTTCCTAGAGGTTCTTCAGTCTCTACTGAAACTAGACATCTATTGATCCAGTTTCATAGTTTACAAGACCCAGCCTTGTTGGTCCCACCTGCAAGGGACTTGAGTTCCTGTGTAAAGCTCCTGAAACTCGGGAATATGAGAATGGATATATTCTAAGAATACATAGGGTTTGGATCAACCTTGAACAAAAGGGAGATCCCAGAGGGAAAGTTTGCCTGAGGAACATGAAGGACAGAAGAAAGGTAAATTAAGCTAAATGGGCAAAACTATGTCCATGACCACGATGACTGAGAGAGACAAGAGTAGATCACTCAAGCTGCACAGGCAAGGGATATGCTAGTGTGAAAGTTCATGTGCATGTATGTGGGAGGTGGGGTGGGTATAGTGCAGCAGCACAGCTGCTTCTGTATCCCAGGCTTACTGGTGGGGGAATTATTTGGGGGGAGAGAGAGACAGGGAGACAGAGAGAACACGAAGCTGGGGCTCTGCTTTTATTAGGGTCCCACTGTAGGGAGCCTAGGGTTTGTCAGGTTGTCTTTATTGACTAATTTAAAGCACAAGAGCAGATAGTAGTCTCAGGAAGGAAAAGGCAGGATCTCTCAAGGAATCAGTTGTCTAGGTTAACCAAGTCTTTCTGAAAGAGGGAACTAAATGAGTTGGGAGTGGCCTAGTTCCTTCTCAGGTCCTTTTGCTGGTAGCTATGTCTTACAGCCCATAATATGATTATTCAAGATGGTTTTCTTTTGAAATGGATGCCTTGGCAATCAAAAGCTTAATGTCAGGCACTTAAATCAAAAAGCATAATGCCCAGCACTTACACTTCAGAAATTTATATTTCAGAGGCTAGTCAGGGTTACACAGGTGCTAGTGGAGACACTGGAGAGTGAAACTGTGGCTGTTGCAATCACACGAGAATCCATTTTACAAGGAAGTAAATATAATATTACTTAACAGACAGACATAGGTCAGCGTCTTGTTTAAATCTTTTCTTTGCTCTCTGATTTTAAAGATGACACTTAATCTATCTGATATATACACATAAAGAGCTAACACATAAAAAGCTTAAAATACGACTTTTCCCAGTTCAATAAATGTTAACAGCAATAGTGTCTTCTGTAAATGAATTTAGAAAAAATTGTCCAAAAGATATTTCAAAGTCTCACAGTAAAATCAGTCAGCTTTGGTAGATCCACTCCCCTGCCAGTAAATATTTTGGGATCAATATCCCAACACCTGGAAATTACCAGAGAAGCTTGCATTGGTATGACCATAAACTTGTAGGATAGAAATCTAAATTACATAGAAAACACAAGTAAATGTAAACTCAAGAGAACAGAGATTTCTTTCCGGTGTCTTTTTTTTCCTACTGCATGTCCAGTGCCTAGGAAAAAGCAGATACTCATATATATTTGTTTAATGAATAAAAGGCACCAGACACTTTCAGAAGGAGAAGGAACAGTTCACAGAGGCAAAGAGATTCATGCACACGCACAGATCCCAGAAGAGCTCAGACTCCCTTCTTCCACCCTGGCATTCACCCAAGAGAGTATACTTTGGAACAAAGAAAATCCACAGTTCAGCTAAGGCCATTGAAAGAGCACAGTGAAAGACATTCCTCTGAAAACTGACATCTGTTGTCTCTAGATATAGTATAGAATCATCTCTAGATTTTTTCTCTATCACCTAAATATTGTACAGTTATAATAAATATCTAATAACAAGTAAAAGCTGATATGAAAATTCATGGTAAGAATAAGGTTCCCTTTTCATCCTGGTAAGCATCCATGATATTCAGTAAATAGGGACTCTCTCCAAGACGAACCTCAAAGATGATTGCAAATTCTCTCTTCTTTAGAAAAGAGAGAAGGCGCTTAAGAGGGTGGTTATAGTGGTAAGAGATGAGGGCCCAGATTGATCCTCCCAGGGCCTGAAGCCCAATTCAAGAAAGTGAAGGGGAATGGACTTTATCAGGATGGTGAGTGAATTCGGTTCCCACTGCTGCTGTAACAAATTACCACAATCTTGCTGGCTTAAAAAAACAAAAACAATAAAATATTATCTTACAGTCCTGAAGGTTGGAAATAGGAAAAGGGTCTCTCTGGTCTGAAATAAAGGTGATAGGAGGACTTCATTCTTCCAAGGGGTTCTAGGAAGAATCTGTCTCCTTGCCTTTTCCAACTTCTGGGTCTGCCTGCAGTCCTTGGCCTCTAGCTTCCTTCCATCTTCAAAACTAGTGATATCCCGTCCACTTGTGGCGTCTTTCTCATGCAACTTCACTGTGACACTGACTCTTCTGCCTACCTCTTCCACATTTAAAGTAGCCTTGCCATGGCATTGGCCAAGATACAGAAGTGTAATCTTACTTTACATTCAGCTGATTAGCAATCTTAATTCCATCTGCAACCTTAATTCTCCTTTGCCATGTAACATCACATATTTACAGGTTCAGGAGAACAGGACGTGAACATCTTTGGGGGACCTTTATTCAGCTTACAACAGCGAGGGTGCCATTTAGGTGGGTTTTAAAACGGGCAACAGTGCCAGCAGGTTTGTGCTCAACCACAGGTGTGCTTAACCAGGGTTGCTGTTTGCCCCATGGAGCACAGAAAGGAGGGGCTGGAGACTACAGGAAGGATATAGGAGTGCAGGAATCAGAGGATTCAAGGGCCAGCAGGTTTCTGTCTTAGGGAAGTGGGTGCCTGGTGGGTCGTCCTCCAAAGAATGGCTGGGGAAAGTAGACTGGTGTGTATGGCAAGTGTGTGAGATCCCAGTTGGTTCTAATCCCTGCCACATTCCCACCCTGCCAAAGATGATGAGCGCTTGGAGGCAACTGCAGGAGAAGACCTGACAGAACCCGGGGAGAGAAGCCAGGACCGGCCCTACCTGGTGCCTGACACCTGGCTATGGGATGAGAGACAGGGAGGACTGTCTGAGCCGGTGCGTGTCCTGAGAGGGAAAGGCCCTCTTTCCTGGGCAACTGCGGGGGCGGCGAAATGGCAAAGTGTGCTACCGTGCTACCACTGCGACTGAGAAAATGGCAGTGTGGCAGACAGGATGACGACACTGGCGCAGACAGGTGGTTTGTTTCCTCAGGCCAGAGGTCTATCTAGGGCTGCCTTCCCTTAGAAGAGGGGCAGTGGCTCGGCCTCCACGGGCGCCGCCTCCTACCTTCCTCCCGCCCGCGGCGCCAGAAGGTGGAAAGCAGACCCGGGGAGGGCCGTCCTCACAGCTCCTCTGCCACTGTCGCCCAGGGAGGATGGCGGGTGCGATGGGGGAGGGTAGGGGGGCGGACTCCAATCAGTCCGGTACACACACAGACACACACAGAGACACACACACAACACACACACACACACACCCCGGGACGATCTATATCCATCCGGTGCTCCCTCCAGCGCGGCCCCTCCCTACCCTCCCAACCCCGGCTCCCAGTGCCCCACCGCCCGCCGGCCCCACACGCTGCGGTGCCATAAGTGTGCGGGGCCGGGAGGGTTGTCGCCCGACAGGTGGCGGCGGAGGGCCGGCGTGGCCCCGCCCCTGAGGCCGGGACTCCTCCCGGCCCCGCTCCTTTCTGGGTTGGAACTACTGTGGGCCTGGGAGGGGGCGTCGAGCCCATTCGTGCAGTATCCCTCCGCCCCCTTCCCGACACCCTCGCCGCGAGCGGTTGGTGCCGCAGCCTTCGTAGCCCCTGCCGGGTTTGGCGCAGCCGCGCGGGGGGCTGGACGCCTCTTTGCCATTCTGCCCGCACGGCGAGCGGTGGGAATCCGAGTGAGGAGCTGCGACAGGAGGGGGAGGCCGACCATCGGGACCCTGCGTCTGCGAAGGCAAGTGGGGGTGTCTCGGGGGCGACGAGCGGCTCACACCCTGCCCCCCGGACCCTAGCAGCCTGATGAGTGGGAGGCAGCCGGGTTGGAGCGGGTCCCTAAGAGAGGTGCTCATCGCCGGGGGACCCCTGGCGCTGAGGGGGCGGCGACCGGCGGGGACCGGGCCCGGGGCGCGAGGTCTTGGCCACAGGGCTTCCCCCGGATTCTGGGGAGGCGAACGGCGCGGCCGCTCCCCGGCGGGCTTTCTGGGCGCCCGCGCCCCGCCGTCGACGGTGCCTGTGCCAGAAGAGGGCTGTGGGGGAGGCTGCTGCGGGCGAAATGGCGGAGGGGAGCCGGGGTTGGGGCGTCGGGGAGGCTCCCGGGGGTGGCGGCCGGAGCCGAGTGCCGAGCGGGCGGGCGCGGGGGGCCGCCCGCCCGGGCCTTTATTCTGGAAAGGGGTCCGTCGGACCACACGTGCCGGGTGCTGTCCCTTCGCACAGGCGCCCCTTTGATGCCAGAGTGTCCTGTGTGCGCGGTAGATCTGGCGATTTCAGGCCCCGGGGTGCATTTGTAGAGGAGAGGCTTGAGAAAAACTAGCGACGGGAAAACGGCCTGTATTTCTCAAGTTGTGTGGGGATGGGGGGTGAGGGTGGGCAGCAGCCATTGACTGGACACCCGAATTGGGATGGTGTGACTGCGACCAGAGCAGGTCAGGCATCCAGGAATACCTCCTAAAATTCTCCTCTCTACCGGGTTTCTCCACACCTCCTGGCCTTCCTCCCTCACCTCCATCCAAGATGGGGGGTGGAAAAGATGGACTGGGAGGTGAGGGTGGGACAGAAGTCGTAAATACAAGTACAACCACACAACCTGCTTTCTAGAATATGCGAGCGTCCTTACCCCAATCTATGTTGTATAGTACAAGAGATGTGAACACCAAGTAGTGAATCTTTAGAATTGGAGAAGAGAGTAAGAGGAAGAGTGTGATGTGAAGATGAGTTATCCAGAAGCCTGATCCATAGGGCTTAAATTAAAAGAAAATATTCTAACCAACGGGACTGTAAATGTTAAAAGATGACTTGGGTACTCCTATGTTTGTTGTTTGTCTGTCTACCAAGCACTCAGCTGCTACCATTATTTCTTGACCCTCTTACCTTTTGATCTGTTTTTCCATAGGCCTGCTTTAAGGCTGGTCACTTCTGCAAGGAAAGAAAGGAGGAGGAGTCTGGTTCAAATCTCTGGAGGTTTGTGCGAAGAGGGGCGATGCAGGAGACAGCTACCCAGTATTATCATGGCAGGTTCTTTGATCCAAGTGGTTTCAGGGCCTCCTCCACCTCTCCTACTCTCTGTCAAATTTGCACGTTGCCGCAGAACCCCTTGCCCATTTCCTGCAGGAGATATTAGGAATAGTGAGGTAAGTGTGGATTGATTCGTGAATGGGAGGAAAAGACCTAAGTGTAGGAACCAGGAGACAGAAAACATTAGACATGTTAGACCCTTAAACAGAAAGAGAGATGTTTGTATCAGGGGTCAGGGTTCTTGCTTGTCTATCTAGCAGTCAGGCTCCATTCTCTGCTATATGTTTACTTGTACCCAGGATATGCAGGCTGCTGTAGAGTTTGACGCCACTGGGATCAAGGAAAGGAGCAAGAAATTGTGCCACATCAGTGCAGGTTGGTATGGGAATGGGTACAACTTTTGGGTGTGGTAGAGAAGACCAACATAGGTCCAAGAGTGATTAGGGTCTGGCCTGGGGGCTCCTCAGCCTCTCCCATTGCCAAGATACTTAACCACCGTTTTCATACCTGTTTAATAACAGGCAAAGTAATATGACAGCTTTGGGGATAAAAATTGTAGAAAAAATGAAGGTGATAGAGAGACTTCTAATAGCCTAACTCTCCCATCAAGCATTTGAGGTCCAGTCTCTCTATGTGAGTCTTCATGGAGTGACACAGTTGGAATAGACTTAAAGCCCCACGTCATTCTCGCTTCCTAGATTGACTTCCAGTGGCAGCTCTGGTGGTGTTCGAATTGCTGCTGACCACCACCCTCAACAGGTCTACACCCACCCAAGAATCATCCATCCTCTCCCAGCTTGGTTGTGCTTTATCTTCACTCTGACTGTATTATTGGCTGAGGCTGAGATTGGGAAGGAGGCTGATTGACTGCTGGACTGGTGATTGACTCTAACTTTTGTTTCCAACTGTATCACCTGAATCATCAAAAGATTAGAGTGTGAAGATAGAAAACTGTGACAGGTCTGTGGTAGAGGCTGAGACTGGGATAGCAGTATTTAATCATGTCTTCTCTGTAACTTGTACTATGACTGGGGCTGAGATTGAGCCTGGCATCCAGGCCAAGCCTGAAAAGAAGCCTGGAGAAGAAGTTGGGAGTGGGGCTGAGAGAGAGAATGAAGTCCCAGTGGTGGTCAGACCCAAGGTAAGGACCCAGGCCCAGGTAATGCCTGGAGCAAGGCCCAAAACTGAGACCATGGCAGTAGTTGGGACACATCCTAAGAGTGAGGCCAAGGCAATCACTGGGGCAAGGTCAATGGATGAAACTTATTCATGGGCCAAGACTGAGTTTGATGCTGAGGCACTACTGAAGACAGAGGAAGTGTCCCAAACCAATGCTATATCCTGGCCACTGATCAGTACTGAGTCAGGGTCAATTGCTAAAACTAAGATCTGGTCTATGGATAGGGAACTGGTCTGTATGGATGCTGAGTCCTTTCCTGGCACCAAGGTCAAGTCCCAATCAGGTATCCAGCCTTTGTTTGAGTCAGAGGAGGAGACCAATATGGGTTCCTGGTGCCATCCCAGGCCTACATCCAAAAAAGAGACTTCTCACAATTGTGATTTCAGATGGGTGGATAGATTCTCTGTGAGCTCCTGGTTCTGGAGTAGAGAAGAGGTCAGTACAAGGCTTCATCCTAGAGACAGGGTAAAGGCCAGTACTAGGTCCAGGCACATGGCCAAAGAAGAGGCCATGCCTAGGCCCAAAACCAGTCGGGAGCTTTATGTTGCATCCAGTTCTGGTTCTGAGGATGAATCTATTAAGACATCCTGGTTCTGGGCCAGAGAAAAGACCAGTGTCTGGTCTAAGCGCAGGGAAGAGACCAATAGTAGGTCCTGGTTTAGATCTAAGAAAGAAGTCTCTGAATCTAATTCTGCGTCTGAATGTGAGGACAATGTAAAATCCTGGTTCTGGGCTGGAGAGGAGGCCAGGTACAAACCCAGAGCCAGGAAAGGGGCCGATGTCAGGGCCAGGCACAGGGCCAAGCGAGAAGCTTCCATTGATTTCATGTCTGGCTCTATGGATATAGTCAAAAAAGAGTCCTGGTTCTGGCCTGGAGAAAAGGCTAATAACTTGTCTAGGCCCAAGTCCAAGAAAGAGGTCAGGGCCAGAGCAATGGCAAAGGAAGAGGCCAAAATCAAGGCCAGAGCCAGGACAAAGCGAGAAGCCAGGTCAGAGGAAGAGTTCCTCACTGGGGCCTGGTTCTGGGCTGCAGAAGAGTCCAGCATAGTGGGTGGGGCCACTGTCAAGTCCTGTTCTCAAGTGAAAGATGAGTCCATTGTTGGCAGTTGGTTCTGGACTGAAGAAGAGGCCAGTATGGGGACTGAGGCCAGTGGTAAATTCAGACCAAAGACTGAGCAGGAGCCTATTGGCAATTCTATGCTTGGAACTGGGGAAAAGACCAGTGTGGAAACTGAGGCTGATGCCACTTCCAAATCTGTGCCAGCAGATGATACAGTAAAGGTCATTGCCAGTTTCTGCTTCTGGGCTAATGAAGAAACCAACCCAGAGGCTAAAGAAGAGACCATTTTTGGGTCTTGGTTTTGGGTCAGTGATGAGGTCAGTGTGGAAGCTGGTATTGGGGCCAGCTGTGGGTCCAGGCCAAGGTCTGAGGAAGAAGAGGTCATTGGTCCCTGGTTCTGGGCTGGAGAAGAAATCAATACAGAGCCTGAGTTTAGAGAAGAGGCCAGGCCAGGAGCTGAAGAAGAGACAATATTTGAATCCTGGTTTTGGGCTGGAAACCAGGCCCAGATGGATTCTGGGGCTGAAGTCAATTGTAACACTATGCCAGAGACTGAAGAAGAGGAGCCCATTATTGGGTCATGGTTCTGGGCTGGAGTAGAAGCTTGTGGGAGGGCTGAAGTCAGCAACAAGTCTAGCCTGGAGGACAAGGAAAAGGGTATTATATCATCTTGGTTTGGGACCACTGAAGAGATCAGTATGAAGTATGCCACTGGTACCCAATGTAAATTTATGACAACTGCTGAAGAGATCAATACTGAGTCTGACTTCTGGTCAGGAGAACATCCCTGTATGTTTGCTGCCAATGGAGGCAGCTGGAAGTCTAGGCCAGAGGAGGAACAGGACACTGTTGATTCATGGTTCTGGTCCAGAAAATATACAAGGCCAGCGACCACTGTAGGGCCCTGGTTATGGGCTGTGGAAGAGGGCAGTATAGATGATAGGGCTGAAGAAGAAGCCAAGGCATCAACCAAGGAGGAGACCATGATCACGTCCTGGTTCTGGAAAGGGGATAAAGCCATTATAGGGGCTACAGATAGAGAAGAATCCAGGCCAGATGCTGAAGAGGAAGACATTATTGATTCTTGGTTCTGGGCTGGGGAGGAAGACAGGCTTGAAACAGAAGCAGAGGCTAGAGAAGAGGACAGGCTGGCAGCTGAAGAGGAACATTTTGTTGGGTCTTGGTTCTGGGCCAGGGAAGAGGCCATTAGGAACAAGGCTAACATTTGCAGCAAATACAGTCCAGAAGCTGAAGAGGAGGAAGTCATTGTTGAGTCCTGGTTCTGGGCTGAAGAAGAAGCCAGTCTGGAGGCAGGGGATAGTTTTGAGTCCAAGCATGGCACTGAAAAGGAGGAAATCATTATTGGGTCCTGGTTCTGGGCTGAAGAATATAATATAGACGTTGGACCCCAGGCAATAGAAGAGACCACATCAAGGTCTGGAGAGGAAAACACTTTTGGATCCTTGTTCTGGGATGCAAAAGAAATCAATGTAGAAGCAGAAACATGCTGTGCATATAAGCCAGAGGATGATGAAGAGATGATTGTTGAGTCCTGGTTCTGGTCTGGAGACAAGGCCATTAATGAGACTGAAACTGTGGCCACCTCTGAATCCAGGCCAGAAAATGAGGAAGGGGCAGTTGTTGGGTCCTGGTTTGGAGCTAAAAATGAGGCCAATAACAGGACTGGTAATGGAACCAACTATGAGTCAAGGACAGTAGCTGAGGAGGATGAGGCCATAGTGGGGTCCTGGTTCTGGGCAGGAGATGAGGCCCATTTTGAATCAAATCCTAGCCCTGTGAACAGGGCCATTTGCAGGTCCAGATGTTCAGTTGAGCAGGAGCCTGATGCTTTACGCAGGCCCCAGAACTGGGAGGAGGTTACTGTTCAGTTCAAGCCTGGCCCATGGGGTAGTGTTGGCTTCCCATCCCCAAGCCCCTTTAGATTTTCAAAAGAAGCAGCATTTCTGTTCTCTGAAATGTTTGGAGGAAAGCCCAAGCACATGGAACTGAGCCTAGAAGGGGAAGAGCAGGAATCTTTGCTTCAGCCTGATAAGCCTGACCCTGAGTTCCCATTTCAGTATGATCTGTCCTACCGGTCAGTCAGGGAAATTCAAGAACATCTTAGGACGAGGGAGAGTGCAGAGCCTGAGAGTTGGTTCTGCAGCTGCATACAGTGTGAGCTTAAAATTGGTCCTGAAGAGTTTGAAGAACTCCTTCTATTAATGGACAAAATTCGAGATCCTTTTATTCATGAAATATATAAAATTGCAATGGGTGTGAGGAGTGCTTCTCAATTTACTCATTATTTCATTCGCGATTCAGGTGTTGTTTCACTTACTGAAACCTTGCTCAATTATCCCTCCTCCCGAGTTAAGACAAGGTTTTCGGAAAATATGATTCACTTGGCTCCACCTTATCCAAATCTAAACATGATTCAGACATACGTATGTCAAGTGTGTGAGGAAACTCTTGCTTATAGGTTGGATTCCCCTGAGCAGTTATCTGGAATAAAGATGGTTAGACACCTCACTACAACTACTGACTATCACACACTGGTTGCCAAGTATATATCTGGGTTTCTCTCCTTATTAGCCACGGGCAATACCAAAACCAGATTTCATGTTCTGAAAATGCTACTGAATTTGTCTGAAAATCCTGTCATGACAAAAGAAATACTCAGTGCTGAAGCAGTGTCAGAATTTATGGGCCTTTTTAACAGGAAAGAGACAAATGACAATGTTCAGGTTGTTCTAGCAATGCTTGAGAATATTGGTAACAATATTAAAAAAGAGGCACTGTGGTTCACTGATGATGATTTCAGTCTTGAGCCATTTATTTCTGCATTCCATGAAGTTGAGAAATTTGCTAAGGAACTGCAAGGCAAAACAGATGATCAGAATGACCCTGAGGCAGAACAAAAGAATGAGTATGATTAATCACTTGCCTCTGATTGTCCTTATGTTCCTGAGTTATGGTCCTTGAATAATGCTTTAGTTTTCAAAGTTGGTTCTGTGTTGTAATGTACACTTTAATGCTGATACTGACTTTGCCAAACTCTGTGTATGAGCTGGATCAATCTTCTGATGCCAAACGAATATTAAAACTGAAAGCACATTTGTTGATACTTGTTTTTGTCTAGATTGTGAATTTACCATTTAGGTTTATAGTGAACTGAGCTATTATAAGTAAGCTACCCTTCTGATTGCTGTTCTAGTGTTATTGATGTCTATTTGAATCATGTTGGGTTTTCAATAAAGTTCTGTGTTAAAGTTGGCAGAAATCACCCTTCTCTGTGAACATAAAATATAGATGCAAAAATAACATATGATAACACAGAGGTAATTAACGTATGAATAATAATGCTCCTTGAAAAAGCTATTCTCGCATCTTTAAATGAAAATGTCACCATGGGCTGCTACTCAGGGTATGCTTCAGAGAAGAAGGACCCAATTAATTTGGGCTCTGAAATGTAAGGAAGAGGTTGGATGTTGTGAAGAAAAACTTGGAGTTGGAAAAAGTGTTCCTATGGGAGTGAGGTATTCAGTCTGCCTGGAGTGGCTGGGAGGAGTGTATTAAGGGATACAGAGGATAAGGTAAGTTTTGAAGAGCTGAGAAGTTGTATTTTGCAGTTCAAAGTATGGGTGTTTCTTTGATCTTGCTTAAAGGTTCAAAGAATAAGACCAGAAAGCACACAAATTTAACTGTCAGGAAGACCATTTCTTCATGGTGGTGCCATGGAAAGTGTTAAGGTAATAGCATACAGCCACTAAAAGTGATGATATATACGTTTTAAAATTGGCTAAGAAAAGCTCTGATACTTTCTGTATTTGGTGAAATAGAAAAGACTGGTATCATACATGGAAAGATGATCCCTCTCCCCCAAAAATGTGTGAAATGGACTGAATTTATGCAAATATATTATTTGATTATGGAAAATCCTGCAACCATGTAAAACATGTCAAAGGAATAAAGAAATGTGAGAGACTACAACTTCAGAAGCACTGGCTTGCTAAATAAAACTGCATAATTTAATGGGAGTAAGCTGTAAACTTTCCAAAGTTTCTGAGTTTATGGTACACATTTTTCGGATTCACAAAAGTAATAACGTATCCTCAGATAGGAGCAAAAGTCAGGGATAAAGTTGGTTTGGGGTGGGGGGTAGTCCAGGCTAAAGGGAAATATACAAAGTTTTATTCACTTTTCGTTTGTCTCAGGGTGCAAAGTGCTTTTTTCCTACCGGATTCTAGGCTGCAAGGTTTATGGAAGTAAGGCAAAGTGGCAGTTTTGCCTCCATTCACAAACCACAAGTGCTAACAGAGTTCGTCCTGGTGGTGGAAATTGGAGATTGAATGTTTGTTTTGGCTATCAGTATTTTTCAAGACAGATCCTGTGTGTGTTTTAATACGTCGCCCGAGTTTTGCACAGAATATTAAAAGTCAGTTGGTCTCCAAACTCCTCGTGGGGTGTTCCTCGCCAGCCCTGTGCTCCCACAGAGCAAGGTCCAGGCTTAGGGCTGGAAGCTTTGGCTCCGAATCCAGCCTTCCTTTCAGCTCTCTATCTTCACCCCCATCGGGAGCTTCAGATTGTTCTAGCAAGCAGCTCAACCCCAGAGGCACAAGACTGTACCTTGCGTGCTGCAGGGCTGCAGCAGACTTACGGAGTGCGCGGTCACGTGGGGCTAACTGTGGGTCACGTGACCGCACTCTCACTTAGACCGGCGTGGAGGTGTGTCGCACTGAAAAGGGATGGGAAAGACTTGCACCTGACGCTTGACAGACGGCAGTGAGAGGAGTGGTCGGACGTGATGGTGGATGCGTGGGCGGGTGTCTCTCCATGCTGCACTAGCCTGAAAGCTAATCCCTCAGGCGCCCAGAATTATGGCCTTTGTTGGCTGAGGACACAGTCCCTCAGCCAATCGCGAGCGTCTTAGCCAGGGTCTGTTTTTGTCCAGGAGCTGAAGAGGCAGGAAGTCATCCTGCGGGAGGCATACGTGGAGGGAAGCATCGGCCGCTGCTAGAGGAGGTGGGCTCGACGCCGGATATTGGCATCCGTGGGAGGTGGTGGTGGAGACTAGGTCCGGGTAGAGGAAGTGTCTCGGAGCCTCGCGCTCCCTCCTGCCTTCTGCAAGCCCCTACCCCACCCTCATCTCCCCGCCCAGCGCTGCGTGACTGTTTCTCTGTGTGGGTGGGAGAGGTGGACACGTGGAAGCAGTTGGCTTCAGGGGAGCCCAGAAAGAGGAAACGGTGAAGTGACAATTTGTGAACACCGGTGGCCCTGGATCAGGAAACGCAGGTGTGAGGATACGAACTGTGAGCTACGCTCCGTTCCTCCCACCTAGTTGGCACTCACTCTTCTGTCTGTCTGTCAGACAGCCGGGATGGCTGGGCTCAATATTGTGGGCAAGTTAGTGGCGGGAGTGAGGTGGGAGTAATGAGAGGGCAACAGGACTGACCTTTACTCTAAGGTTCCAGCTGCCTGGAGATGCAAGAGAGGAATGAACCTCAATCTGGGCAGCTCTAGGGAAGGGGAGAGACAACACACTCACAAGGAGGAAACCTAGATGCTTTGGGCCCTTCACATAGGATTTCTCATTGGGTTATAAGCAAGCTTCTCAACCCTCAAGAGGATTCCTGGATCTCAAGCCAGGCAGCAGCATCCTGGGGGTCTGACCTGGATGTGAGATTCTGAAAGAGCTTAGTCCCATTGTGCCCTCAACAGTTCCCATCTAGAAACACAAGGGTCATTGTTCCACCTGCTCCATCTGAGGCTCCCTCCCTTTTCAGTCTTGGGCCTCAGAGGAGGGTCCTTCTGGGAACCACCTACAAACTGCTTTATGAATATTCTCACAAGTTCACCTCCGCTGTCCCTTTGCTCTTTTCCTTGTATTTTTTTTCTGGCCAGTGCTTTAGACTTGGCGATTTGCATCTATCCTTGGTGGCATTCCCTTATTTGTGGTAATCCCTTTTGGTCAGAGCTCAGCTTTAGGAGGTATCCACAAGATACCAAAGTCCTTTTAGGAGAGTATAGTTAGAAAAAAATAAATTTTACTAATCCCATTAACCTCAGTATTTGCACATTTTACAGATTTGAAGCCAATTAGTACATAGCAATCTTTTTCATTTCTGTTTTACAGATTCATATTCCTCCATTATGTGTCACTACTATAATTGGTTCAATTACTCTCCTATATATGGGCATTTTTTTCCAATATTTTGCTCTTGCAAACACTGCTGGAAGAATAATCTTGTGCAATTGTAATTTTTGTATGGTTAGAGGTATATCTTCAGGGTAGATTCCTAGAAGTGGGGATGGTTGATCAAATGGTAACTTCATATGTAGTTTTATTAGATACTCTGAAGTATCCCTCCAAAGGGGTATTACAGATTTTCATCCCTGTCAGCAATTTATGGGTTGTCTGTTTACCTTCAGCCTTGCCAATAAATTTCTTATTATCCTTTTGATATTTGTAAATTATCTAGTGATGTCATCTCTCTCATTCCTAATGTTAGTAATTGTGTCTTTTGTTTTCCTTTATCATTCTGGCTAGATGCTTATCAATTTTATTGACCTCAACAAACTAGTGTTTAGTTTTATTGGTTTTCTTTATTGTTTTTCTTGTTTCTATTTCATTGGGTTTTGCTCTTATTTTTTTTCTTTGGTTTACTTTGTGTTTGTTACTATTTTATTTCTAGCTACTTGAAATAGAAGCTGAGGTCATTAATTTGAGACCATTGCTTTTCTAAGGTAGGTTTTTTAGTACTGTAAAATTCCCTCTAATAATGCTTAAGCTGTATCCCACAAATTTTAATATGTTGTGTTTTCATTTTTCTTCAATGGAAATTACATACTAATTTCTTTTTTAGTTTCTTCTTTGACCCAAGAGTTATTTAGAAGTAGGCTATGTAGTTCCTAAGTATTTGAGGCTTTTCCAGATATGTTTCAGTTATGTATTTCTACAGTGCTGACCACAGTATCATTGTGGTCAGAGAACTTACTTTGTGTGGCCTGAATCCTTTTAATTTATTGAGTCTTCCTTTTTGGCCCAGAATATGGTCTATCTTGGTAAATATTCCAATTGCACTTGAAAAGAATGTGTATTTTTCTGTTGTCCTGTGAACTGTTCTATAAATGTCAGTTAGGTCTAGTTGGTTCATAAACTTGTTTAGGTCTTCTTTTGTATGTGTTTCCTTATTTTGTCTGTACTTGTTATTGAGAGAGAGGTGCTGAAATCTGACTGTAATTGTGGATATGCCTATCTCCTTGACATTCTATCACAGTATTTTTTGTTGTTTTTACTGTTTTTTAATATACTGCTAGATTCAACTTGCCAGTTTTTTCATTATTCTTCATGAGTGATATTGGTCTATGATTTTATTTTTTTATGCTGTAGTTTTCTCACCATAGTTTCAAAGTTATATTAGTCTTATTAAATGAGTTAGGATAGTTTTTGTTCTTTTTCTAGTCTCAGGAAGAGTTTGTATAACATAAAGAATGTCTTTAAAAAGACATTCTTTTATGGCAGAACATACATTATATAGCATTTTACAGGTAACACAAAATAGGCTTTCACAGACATTATCTTCACCACAGCTTATTCACACAGTTCCTTGCACCTGGAGGGGTCAACTTTCTCACTCACTTGTCCCTTCCTACCAGTCATCTCCAGCCCCCTATAATGTCTGTCAAAGGCCTATCCATTCTTCAGAGATTTTCTAGAAGGCCATCTACCCCCTTCATAGTGACACTCGTGATGCCTTTCATCAGCTCCATGAACTGTCACCTACAGGTGTCCAATGCTCGTCGAGTTGTCATGCCTTACTCAAGAGTCAAGCAAGGACTTCTTCCTTTGGTATGGGGTTGTAGGCTGGATAATTTCTCTTAGAACTGTATAGTGAGCTTAGTAGATACAGTTTTTAATAGGTCTATAACCCTAGTAGCAAAATTTTTAAGTCTTGTACTAATAGAATTGGGGAACATGGTATTGCATTGTTGTTTTGATATTATTAATGAGATTAAACCTACTTTCAGATGTTTATTAGCCAGTTTGGTTTTCTTTTTGTGAGCAGAGTATGTGTAGGCTTTTCCCATTTGCCTTTTAGAGGTTCTTGGTTTAGAGGTTCCTAAAGGTTCAAGAACTCCTTATTGATTTGTATATACACAGAAGCCTGTGAATAGTTCAGGGAATTTTGAAAGAAAAATAATATGGAACTTGGAAAGTATTTGCCCCACAAAGAATTTTTAAAATTTTGTCAAATCTGTTGGTAAAACAGAGTAGAACTACTCAGGAAAAGTTAAATGGAATACAGATAGAGAGCCCTTATATTGCCACGTATATGTGGGCATTTATAGTAGGGTGACAGTTCAGATTCATGGAGAAAAGTGAAAGATTCAGTGTGTCAGGGATCCTCAAGACCATTCACAGGTTCAGTGATTGGCTAGCAGGACTTACAAGGTTCAGTATACAGTTGTACTCACAGCTATGATTTATTACAAAAGAATGCAAAACCAAATCAGTGAAGGAAAAAAGCGCATGGAGCAAAGTTCTAAAAAAACCAGGTGCAAGCTTCCAGGAGCCTTCTCCCAGTGGAGTCCCACAGAATACACTTAATTCCTCCAACAACAATTGATGACAACATGTGTGAAATGTTATTTATCAAGGAAGCTTATTAGATACTCAGTGCCCAAGATTTGGGGGAGGTTGGGGTACCCTTTGCCTAGCATGTACCGAAATTCCAGACTCCCAGAAGGAAAGAAGTTATTCAGCATAAACCATATTGTTTGCACAAAGAGTTTAGGTACAGTGAGCCAATCTTATCTGTTCTGGGAATGGTGGGAACCTTCTTTAAATCCAGGTTAACAGAATCCAGCCAAAGGCCAACCGTGTAAGGACTTTATAAGACTAGCAATCTCAGGTCTGCTGTGCTAATAACTCTTTTCTACACATTTGGTGAGTGATGTTAGAATAATTAGCTAATCATTTGGGAAAACAAGTAATGTTATATCACAGTACATGTGAACAAATTCCACTAAGATTACATACCTTAAATATATCAAAAGGGGTGGGAGGATAAAGAAAAAGAAACAATTAATTACCTAGAATGAATTTTGGCTTCTGATATGTAGAGGGAAATGGAAATGGATTCTTTCCACATAATACCAGTATCATTTATTAGATAATATGCCCTTACTCCAACAATTTCTCATATCTCTTTTGTAATATATGGAGTTATCTTCAAATATGTTTCTGAGGTAAATTCTCTCTGGTGTTAGAAGCATACAGGTTTGCTTTTTGCAGTTTATAACAAACTAACAAACACTGTGGGTTATCTGAAATGTAATATCCATAATTCATACATGACTCCTCTCCAATTAATTTTACCATTTTATCTTTAATATCATATTATATTGATTGAGGTGGAGGGGTACTAATATTCTCATATAACTCCTTTGAAATTCTCTTCGAGTTTCAAAATGGAAAAGTGTGTTGGCCAGACCAAAGAATATGTCTCTGTGTTGCCATGTCAAATGGCATAATTTCCCTTTATTCTCATGGCTGAATTTTATTTATATATGTAAATAAATGTTATACATATTTATATATATATATAACATTTTCTTTATCCATTCATCTGTCAGTGCATATTTAGGTGGTTTCCATGTCTTGTCTATTGTAAATAATGCTACAATGAACATGGTAGAATAGATATCTCTTAGAGATGGTGATTTCATTTCCTTCGAATATATACCCAAAAGTGGGATTACTGGATCATGTGGTAATTTATTTTTAATTTTTTTAAAAGCCTCCATGCTGTTTTCCATAATGGCTACACTAACCCACATTCCTACTAACAGTGTATAAAAGTTTGCTTTTCTTTATATTCTCATCAACACATGTTATCTCTTTTCTTTTTGATAATAGTCATTCTAACAGGTTGAAGTGATACCTCACTGTGGTTTTGATTTGCATTTCCCTGATGACTATTGATGTCATCTTTTCATGACATTAGTGATGTCATCTTTTCATGGAACTGTTGGCCATGTGTATCTCTTTTGTAGAAGACTGTCTATTCAGGTCCTTTACCCATTTTAAAATCAGATTATTATTATTTTTACTATTCAGTTATATGATTTCCTTATATATTTTAGATATAAAACTGTTTTCAGATACAGGTTTTGAAAATATTTTTCCCCATTCTGTAGGTTGTCTTTTCATTTTGTTGGTCATTTCTTTTGCTGTGCAGAAGCTTTTTAGTTTGATGTAGTCCACTTGTTTACTTTTGTTCCTTGTGATTTTGGTGTCATATAAAGAATTTTTTTTGCCAAGACCAATGTCAAGGAGCCTTTTCCCTATGTTTGCTTTTAGGAGTTTTACAGTTTCGGGTGTAATCCATTTCAAGTGAATTTTTATGAGTGGTGTAAGGTAGGGGTTCAGTTTCATTCTTTTGCATATGAATATCCACTTTTCCCAGGACAATGTATTGAAGAGACTATATTTTCCCATTGATTTTTCTTGGCTTTCTTGTCAAATATTAGTTTACTGTATATGTGTGGGTTTATCTCTGGGCTGTCGATTCTGTTCCATTGGTCTACATCTTTATGCCAGTACCATAGTGTTATGATTCTATAGCTTTGTAATAAAGTTTGCAATTACAAAGTGTAATTCCTTTAGTTTTGTTCTTTTTTTTAGGACTGCACTGGTTGCTTGTGGTTCCATACGAATTTTAGGATTGTTTTTTGTTTAAAATTCTATAGGAATTTTGATAGGGATTTCATTAAATCTATAGATCACTTTGGGCAGTATGGACATTTTAACAATATTAATTATTCTGATCAATGAACACAGGATATATTTCCATTTATTCATTTGTTCTTCACTTTCTTTTTATCGAAGTCTTATAGCTTTCAATATACAGATCTTTCACTTATTTAAATTTATTCCTAAGAATTTTACTGTTATTGATGGTATTGTAATTGCAATTGTTTTCTTTCTTTATTTTTCAGATAGTTTGTTGTTAGTGTATGGAAACACAACTGATTTTTCTGTGTTGACTGTGTAACCCGAAACTTTACCGAATTCTTTCCAGCAGTTTTTTGGTTGAGTCGTTAGGTTTTTCTAAATATAAGTTTATTTCATGTGCAAACACAGACAGTTGTACTTATTCCTTTCCAATTGGGTTGCTTTTTATTCCCTAATTTCTCTGGCTAGGACTTCCAGTACTATATTGAATAGGAGTAGTCAGAGTGGGCACGCTTGTCTTGTTCCAGATCTTAAAGGAAATGCTTTCACCATTGACTATAATATTAGCTATGAGCTTCTCATGTATGGCCTTTATTATGTTGAGGTACATTCTTGTATACCCTATTTTTGAGAGTTTATCATGAAAGGGTGTTGAAATTTTTCAAATACTTTTTTTTACATCTATTAAGATACATATGATTTTTATCCTTCATTCTGTTAATGTAGTGGATCTCATTTATTGATTTGCATATGGTGAAGCATGCTTTCATCTCAGAGATAAAAATCTCACTTGATCGTGGAATATGATCCTTTCAATGAATTCATTTTGCTAGCATTTTGTTCAGAATATTTGCATTTGCATGTATTTTCATCATGGATATTGGCTTGTAATTTTCTTTTTTTTTAATTAAAAATATTTTTGTGGCATAGTTTTATTGTTTTTTATTTTTTTGATTTTTTAATTAAAGTCTAGTTGATTTACAATGTCATGTTAGTTTCAGGTGTACAGCACAGTAATTCAGTTATACATATATATTTTCTTTTTCAACTCATCTAATTTTATTTTCTTGTAGTGTCCTTCTTTCACTTTGACAGTATGACAGTGATGGTGGCCTCATCAATTGAGTTTGGGAGTGTTCCCTCTCTTCAATTTTTGAGAAATATTGGCATTAATTCTTCTTTAAATATTTGGTAGAATTCATCACAGAAGCCATCTTGTACTGGGCTTTTATCTGTTGAGAGGTGTTTGATTATTGATTTGATCTCTTTACTCATTATTAGTCTGTTCAAATTTTCTATTTCTTCATGATTCAGTCTTGGTAAGTTGCATGTTTGTAGGGATTATGCAGTTCATCTAGTTTATCCAATTTGTTGGTGTATAATTGTTCATAGTAGTCTCTTATGATCCTTTGTATTTCTGTGGTATCAGTTGTAATGTCTCCTCTTTCATTTATAATTTTATTTATTTGAGTCCTTTCTTTTTTTCTTGGTTAGTCTAGCTAAAAGTTTGTCAATTTTGTTTATCTTTTGAAACACAATTCTTAGTTTTGATATTTTCTATTGTTTATTGCAGATATTTCTGTCTTTTCTAATCTTTATTATTTACTTCTTTCAGCTAATTTTAGGCTTAGTTCTTATTCTAGTTTTATGAAGTGTAATGTTAGGTTGTTTATTTGAGATCTTTCTTTTTTCTTAAAATGAAAATTTATAACTATAAACATTCAGAAATAATTTTGCTGCCTCCCATAAGTTTTGGTATTTTGTGTTCCTATTTTCATTGGTGTCAAGATTTTTAAAATTTCTTTTTAGATTTCTTCTTTGATTCGTTGGTTGTTCAGGAGTAGGAATGTGTTATTTAATTTCCACAAATTTGTGAATTTTCCAATTATTCTCCTGTTATTGAATTCTAGTTTCATACCATTGTGGTAGAAAAAGATTCTTGGTATGATTTCAATAATTTTGAATTTGTTAAGACTTGTTTTGTGGCCTAACATATGATCTTTCCTGGAGGTTGTTCCATGTACACTTGAGAAGAATGTGTATTCTGCGCTGTTGTATAGAATGTCCTGTATATGTGTGGTAGGTACATTTGATCTATACTGTTGTTCAAATTTGCTTTTCCCCAATTGATTTTTTGCCTGGATGATGTATCCATTGTTAAGTGTGGAGTAGTAACGTCACCTACTATTATTGTATTGCTGTTTATTTCTCCTTTCAATTCTGTTAACATTTGCTTTAAATACTAAGTGCTCTGATGTTAGGTGCATACATATTTACAACTGTTACATCTTTATTAATTGACCCCTTTTTCATTATATAATGGTCTTATTTGTCTCTTGTAAGCACTTTTAACTTAAAGTCTATTTTGCTTGATACATGTATAGCCACCTCTGTTCTTTTTGTTCCCATTTGCTTGGAATATCTTTTCTATCCATTCACTTTCAGCATATGTCTGTCCTTAGAGCTAATGTGAATCTCTCATAGGTAGCATATCATTGTATCTTGTTATTTTTTTAAATCCATTCAGCCATTCTATGTTTTTTTAAATAATTCTTTTTTAAACTGAAATATAGTTGATTTGCAATGTTGTGTTTCATGTGTACAGAATAGTGATTCAGTTATTTATATATATTCTTTTTCAGATTCTTTTCCATTATAGTTATTACAAGATATTGAATATAGTTCCCTGAGCTATACAGTAGGACCTTGTTGTTTATCTATTTTATATATAGTAGTGTGTATCTGTTAACCCCAAACTCCTAATTTATCCCTCCCCACCTTTCCCCTTCGGTAACCATAAGTTTGTTTCCTGTGTCTATGAGTCTGTTTCTGTTTTGTAAATAAGTTCATTTATATCATTTTTTAGATATCACATATAAATTATATTATATGATATTTGTCTTTGTCTGACTTACTTCACTTAGTATGGTAATCTCTTGGTCCATCCATGTTGCTGCAAATGGCAATATTTCATTCTTTTTTATGGCTGACTAATATTCCATTGTACATATATATGCCACATCTTCTTTATCCATTCATCTGTCAGTGGACACTTAGGTTGCTTCCAAGTCTTGGCTATTGTAAGTAGTGCTACTTTGAACATTGGGGTGCATGTATCTTTTCAAATTAGAATTTTTGCCTTTTCTGGATATATGCCTAGGAGTGGGATTGCTGGAATATATGGTAGCTCTATTTTTAGTTTTCTAAGGAACCTCCATACTGCTCTCCATAGTGGCTGTACCAGTTTACATTCCCACCAACAGTGTACAAGTGTTCCCTTTTCTCCACATCCTCTGCAGCATTTATTATTTGTAGACCTTTTTTTTTTTTTTTTTGCGGTATGCGGGCCTCTCACTGTTGTGGCCTCTCCCATTGCAGAGCACAGGCTCCAGACGCGCAGGCTCAGCAGCCATGGCTCACAGGCCTAGCTGCTCCGCGGCATGTGGGATCTTCCCAGACCGGGGCACAAACCCATGTCCCCTGCATCGGCAGGTGGGCTCTCAACCACTGCGCCACCAGGGAAGCCCCCATTTGTAGAATTTTTGATAATGGTCATTCTGACTGGTGTGGGGTGATACCTCATTATAGTTTTGATTTGCATGTTGCTAATAATTAGCAATGTTGAGTATTCCTTTTCACATGCCTTTTGACCATCTGTGTGTCTTCTTTGGAGAAATGTCTATTTAGGTCTTCTGCCCAATTGTTTTTTTTCTTTTTTTGCGGTACGCAGGCCTCTCACTGTTGTGGCCTCTCCTGTTGCAGAGCACAGGCTCCAGACGCGCAGGCCCAGCAGCCATGCCTCACGGGCTCAGCTGCTCCGCGGCACGTGGGATCTTCCTGGACCAGGGCACAAACCCGTGTCCCCTACTCCCCTGCATCGGCAGGCAGACTGTCAACCACTGCGCCACCAGGGAAGCCCCTGTTTGTAGACTTTTTGATAATGGTCATTCTGACTGGTGTGGGGTGATATCTCATTATAGTTTTGATTTGCATTTTGCTAATAATTAGCAATGTTGAGTATTCCCTTTCACATGCCTTTCGACCATCAGTGTGTCTTCTTTGGAGAAATGTCTATTTAGGTCTTTTGCCCAATTTTATTTATTTATTTATTTATTTGTTTATTTATTTATTTATTTTTGGCTGTCTTGGGTCTTCATTTCTGTGCGAGGGCTTTCTCTAGTTGTGGCAAGCAGGGGCCACTCTTCATCACCGTGCACAGGCCTCTCACTATTGCAGCCTCTCTTGTTGCGGAGCACAGGCTCCAGATGCGCAGGCTCAGTAGTTGTGGCTCACGGGCCCAGCCACTCCGCGGCATGTGGGATCTTCCCAGACCAGGGCTTGAACCTGTGTCCCCTGCATTAGCAGGCAGATTCTCAACCACTGTGCCACCAGGGAAGCCCTTCTGCCCAATTTTTGATTGGGTTGTTTGTTTTTTATATTGAGCTGTTTGAGCTGTTTGTATATTTTGGAGATTAATCCCCTGTTGGTTGCATCATTTGCAAATATTTTCTCCCAGTCTGTAGGTTGTCTTTTCTTTTTGTTTATGGTTTCCTTTGCTGTGCAAAAGCTTATAAGTTTTATTAGAGCCCATTTGTTACTTTGGCTTTTATTTCTTTTGCTTTGGGAGACTGATCTAAGAAAGTATTGCTATGATTTATGTCAGAAAATGTTTTGCCTATGTTCTCTGTGTCTCTTGATTGGAGAATTCAATCCATTTCTCTTTAAAATAATATTGATAGGTTAGGACTTACCAGTGCCATTCTGTTGTTTTCTGGCTTTTGTAGTCTCTTCCTTTCTTCTCTTGCTGTCATATATATAAGGTTTTTAAAAAAAATTTTAGAGTTGAAAGTGTTTTATACATCACCATTACAGTATTAGAGAATCTGAATATGTACCTTCAGCAATGAGTTTTACTCATTCATATGTTTTACACTGTTAAATGGTACCATTTCTTTTCAGCTTGAAGAACTCCCTTTAGCATTCCTTGGAAGCCAAGTGTAGTGCTGATGAACTCCCTCATCAGTTGTTTGTTTGGGAACATCTTTATCTCTCCTTTATATC
Source organism: Tursiops truncatus (assembly GCF_011762595.2). Classification (NCBI taxonomy): domain Eukaryota; kingdom Metazoa; phylum Chordata; class Mammalia; order Artiodactyla; family Delphinidae; genus Tursiops; species Tursiops truncatus. The sequence continues at coordinate 42,324,676 of NC_047055.1, forward strand.
TGAGGACAGCTTTGCTGGATATAGTACTCTTGGTTGACTTTTTTCTTTCAGTATTTTAAATGTATCTTCCTGTATTCTCCCGACTTGTAAGGTTTCTGCTGCAAAATCCACTGATAATCTTATGGGACTCCCTTGTATGTAACGAATTTCTTTTCCCTTTTGCTTTCAAAATTCTTTGTCTTTAACTTTTTACAATTTAATTATAATGTATCTTGGTGTAGCCCTTTTCATGTTCATCCTATGTAAGGAATTTTGGGCCTTGTGAATCTCAATGTCCTTTTCTCTCCCCAAGTTTGGACATTTTCAGCCATCATTTCTTTAAATAAACATTTGTCCCTTTCTTTCTCGCTTCTTCTGGGATTCCCACAATCCCAGATGTATTGTTTCACCTTAAGGTGTTCTTTAAGTCCTGTATGCGTTCTTCTCTCTTTTTCATTCTTTTTTCTTTTTGCTCCTCTGACCTGATAATTTCAAATGACATGTCTTCAAGTTCACTAATTTTTTATTTTGCTTCATCAAGTCTGTTGCTGAAGCTCTGTATTGAATTCTTCAGTTCAGTCGTTGTATTTTTCAGCTCTAGGATTTCTGTTGTTGTTTTTAATGGTTTGTATTTCTTTGTGGAATTTCTAATTATTTTCATGTATTGTTTTCCTAGTTTTGTTCAGTTTTCCAGTTGTGTTTTCATGTAGTTCACTGAACTTCTTTAAGAGGATTATTCTGAATTATTTGTCATCAGTCATTTCTTAGATCTCCATTTTTTTAGGGTCAGTTATTGGAGCTTTATTAGTTTTCTTTGGTAGTGTCATGTTTACATGATCCTTCATGATCCTTGTGTTCGTATGTTGGTATCTGTGTAACTGAGGAAATGGTCTCTTCTTCTAACCTTTACAGATTCAATTTAGCAGGGAAAGTTGTTTATCAGTCAGTCAGTCCAGTTTGGGGTTCTGGATGTATCACTTACAGTGTCCATGGGCAGAGAGGGCTTGCTATCAGGGTCTCTAGTTTGGCAGGACCACCTCCCATACTCTGAGATCAGGGGAGTGGTGACCAGTGGCTGTGCTCCATGGTCAGTTAAGCCTGCTGGCTGGCCTCCATGTTAGGGCAGGGCTGCTGTCAGGGCTCCCTGGTTGGACATACCTGCTAGCTGGGCTCTAGAGTCAGGTGGGCCAGTAGTCTGGGTTTCATGATTAGACCAGGCCTCAGGCTGTCTATACTCAGGAAAAGCCACAAGCTTTGCCTTACAGTTGGCCAGGGCCATAGGGTAGGCTCTCCAGTTGGGTACCTGCCCAGGCTCCCTAGTCTGGCATGGCCACCAGCTATACTCTGCAGTTCTGTGAGGTTGTAGGATGTGCTGTGCAGTTGGGTGGGATGGCTTTCTGTTCTCCCTAGACAAGTGAGGCAATGGTAGATGCTCCATGATTAGGCAGAGCTGATGGTTAGGCTCCTTACCCATATGAGGCAGTAGGCTGTGTTCACCAATTGGGCAGTACCATAGGCTGGACATTATGGCTGAGCAGGGTTGCTACCCAGGCACCCTTGTTGGGTGAAGCTGCAAGCCCTGTTCCACAGTTAGGTGGGGCTGCTGGTTTGACCACCCATTCAAGTATAGTCCTGTAGAATGGGCTCTGTGGCTGTCCAAGGTTATTATTCAGGTTCCCCACTTAGAGGAAGGTGGGGTGAGGCAGAGGCTATCCTCCACAGTTGGGCAGGGTTACTTGCTTGGCTTCCTGCCCAAGTGGGGCTGAAGAATGTGGTCCACAGTCCAGGACCTCTGGCCAGGCTTCCTGATTGGGCAGGGCTGGAGGCTATGCCCAACAATTTGGTGGGGAATTCAGCTTGGCTCTCTGTCTGTGTGGAGCTATAGACTGTGTGCCATGGCCACATGGTGTCACAGCTTATATTCCCTGGTCAAGCGGGACCAGATGCTATATTCTGTAGTTTGATGGGGCTGTTGGTTTGGCTCTCTGCCTGGATGGGGGTCATTGGCTGTAATCTGAGGTTGCTGTTTGGGCACCCAGCTCAGGAGAGACTGGAAGCCATGCTCCAAAGTTGGGTAGGACTGCTGGCTTGACTCACTGCGTCAGTGGGCCATAGGATGGGCTCTGTAGTTTCTTGGGGTCCCTAGCCAGGCTTACTGGTTGGGTGGGACTGGAGACTATGCTTAGAAGTTGGGCAGAGCTACTGGCTTGCCACTCTGTCCAAGTGAGGTCATATGATGGACTCCATGGGGACAGCCTATTGGCTGAGGACCTAAACCAGGCAGAACTGCCAGCCAAGCTCCTTGCCAACTTGAGTCCACTGGCACGGTTCTGCAGATGGCTGAGCTCTCTGCACAGGAGCTGCTGCCAGTTGGAATACAGTCTGCCAAGATCTGCTTGCTGGTTGCCATGAGCGTCACCCCCTTTTCATCTCTAGCAGATCCCCTGTAGTCTAGGCCCACTGGTTCCCCTAGTGATACCTATGAAGTAAGATTGAAGTGGGACTCCCAGGAATTGTCTAACACTGCTGGGGAAGCTGGATGTCCACCTTGAGCTCTCTTTTTCATGCTGGAGTAGCCATAAACCCAGAGGGACCCTCAGTGTGGCATTCTGCTGGTCTGGAGGCGGGGCAATGCAATGAAAGTGAAATTGCTCGTCTATCTTTTCTAATGTAGTTTTTCTGGCCTTTTTTTTTTTTTTTTTTGTCCAAGGGCATGCTTCAGCCTCACCCCCAGGTTCTGGGATATTCACAAAAGTGTCTTGTCTCTGATAAATGCTAGTTGCCTTTCTGAGAGGGTGACCGAATCCAGGGACCACCTGTTTCACCATCTTGCTGATGTTACTTTCATATGATCATTCTTGAGTGATGCTACCCAAAGTACCAGTCTAAAATGAAAACAAGGAATTTGTGCCAAAATTTGAATGGACTACATCAAAGCACACATTATTTTTGTAGCAAAATTTTCTTGATGAAAGTAGCTATGAGTACGTTTACATTTTGATGAAAGCTAGTTATGTCTTTGCAAACTGGTAACAAACAGTTTGCCACCTATTGAAAAATAGTTCATATATTCACTTTAGCAAGAGTATTGACATGGAATATTTCATTATAGGATATGTGGACAAAAATCTGATCTCTTCAGAGGGAAGCAAAAACTCCATTTAGAAGTCCACCAGCTCTGGTATTCTTAATTTGTTTACTAGAAAGATTGTTACTAATATATGGAATAAGGTGAAGAATTTAAATGCAGAAGTCATGAAAATACAGGCTCATTGCAGAAACAGTAGATAAAGTGACATTCTGAATGAGAGGAGAATGGAATGAAATATCCTAGACATATTGTGACAACAGATTAACTATTGATAGGAAATAAGCCGAGGTTCCCACCCAAAACATACACCTAAAACAATCAGATGGGTTAATTTTTTAAAAACCCTTTCTCCTTTGTTACAAAAGTAAATCAAGATCTTTGTACAAAAAGTTATATACCATGACTAAGTGGGATTTTTCGATGTATGAAAGCCTGCTTCAAGTCTCAAAAATCAATTAATGTAATCCATCACATCAACAAGCTAAAAAAGAAACATCACATGATCATATCAGTATATACAGAAAAAAGCATTTGATAGAAATGTAACACCCATTCATGATAAAAACTTTCAAACTAAGAAAAGAGGGGAACTTCCTTAGATTGGTAAAAAGTATCTACAAAAAGTCTACAGCTAGTATCATATATCATGGTGAGAAACTAGAACCTTTCCCAGAGAGATCAGGAACAGGGTAAAGCTGTTTCCTTTCATCACTGCTTTTAACATCATATTGGAAGTCCTTGGTAATGCAATAAAACAAGAAAAGGAAATAAAAGGGATACAGATTTAGAGCAAAAAATAATAATAATAAAACTGGGGAGTTCCCTGATGACCTAGTGGTTAGGACTGCAGGCTTTCACTGCCATGGCCTGGGTTCAATCCCTGGTCAGAGAACTGAGATCCCACAAGTCACATGCCATGGCCAAAAAGGAAAAAAAAATATTTTCTTTGTTCACAAATGATATCATTGTCTACGTAGAAAATCTGAATCAACAAAAAGCTTCTGAAACTAATAAGTGATTATAGCAAAGTTGCAGGATACAAGATTAATATTACAATGTCCATTTTTTCCCTAAACACCAACAATGAAAAAGTGGAACTTGAAATTACAGATTTACGTTAGCACCTAAAAAATGAAATACTTGTGTATAAATCTAACATAATATGTGTAAGATCTATATGAGGAAAACTACAAAACTCCTACGAAAGAATTCAAAGAAGAGCTAAATAAATGGAGAAACACTCAACGTTTATGGGTAGGATGACTCAATACTGTCAAGATGTCAGTTCTTCCCAACCTTATTTATAGGTTCAATGCAGTCCCGATCAAAATCCTAGCAAGTTTATATGATATTAAGTTTACATGAAGAAGCAAAAGACCCAGGATAGCCAACTCAATACTGAAGGAGAACAGAGTGAGAGGACTGATATTACCTGACTTCAAGACTTAGTAATCAAGATGGTGTGATACTGGCAAAAGAATAGACAAATAGATAAATGGAACAGGGTAGAGAGTCCAGAAATATACCAACATAAATATAGTCAACTGATCTTTGACAAAGGGCTAAATGCAATAGGATGGAGAAAAGTTAGTCTCCTCAATAAATGGTGCTGAAATATCTGGACATCCACATGCAAGAAACTTAATCTATTAGGTACAGACTTTATATCCTTCACAAAAATTAACTCAGAATAGATCACAGAGCTAAATTTTAAATGAAAAACTATAAAACTCCTATAAGCTGGCATAAGAGAAAATCTAGATGACCTTGGGTTTAGTGATGACTTTTTAGATACAACACTAAAAGCACGGTCCATGAAACAAATAATTGATAATCTGGACTTTGTTAAATTTTAAAATTCTGCTCTGCAAAAGACACTGTCAAGAGAATGAGAAGACAAGTCACAAAGTGGTTGAAAATATTTGTAAAAAACATATCTGATAGAGGACTATTACCCAAAATATACAAATAACTCTAAAAACTCAACAGTAAGTAGCAAACAATCCAATTAAATGGGTCAACCCAATTAACAGACACCTCACCAAAAAAGATATACAAGGCAAATAAACATATGAAAAGATGCTCAACATCGTATCTTATCAGGGAAATGCAATTTAAAACAATTATGAGATTCTACTACACACCTATTAGAATGACCAAAATCCAGAACACTGACAAAACCAAATGCTGTTGAGGATGTGGAGGAACAGGAATTCTTGCTCAATGTTACAGGGAATGCAGAATGGTACAGACACTCTTGAAGGCTGTTTGGCAGTTTCTTACAAAGCTAAACATACTCCTACCATATCATCCAGCAATCATATTCCTTAGAATTTACCCAAAGCAGTTGAAAACTTGTGCCCACGCAAAAACCTGCACAAGATTGTTTATAGCAGCTTTATTCATAATTGCTAAATCTTGGAAGCAACCAAGGTGTCCAGGTAAATTGATAAATAAGCTTTGGTAAATCCAGACAATGGAAAATTATCATTACTAAAAGAAATAATCTATCAAGACATGAAAAGACATGGAGGAAACTTAAATGCATATTACTAAGTGAAAGAAGTAAATCTGAAAAGTGTACGTAATATATAATTACTACTATTTGACATTCTGGAAAAGGCAAAACTGTGGAAACAGTAAAAATTTCAGTGATTGCCATGGGTTAAGGGGGAGAGAGTTATTAATAGGTGGAGCACGGAGGACTTTTAGGGCAGTGAAACATTTTGTATGATATTATAATGGTGGATACATGTCAATATACATTTATCCAAACCCATATAATATACATGAATAGTTAACCTTAATGTAAATTATAGATTTTAGGTGATAATGATATGTCAATGTAGGTTCATCAGTTGTAACAAATGTACCATTCTTGTGGGGGGATGTTGATAATGGGGTAGGCTAATGTGTGGGGGCAAGGGGCATATGGGAAATCTCTGTACCTTCTGTTCAGTTTTACTGTGAACCTAAATCTGCTCCCAAAAATGAAGTCTATTTAAAAAGTTACATAATACTGGCATGGTAAAGGACTCCCTACATATGACAGTAAAAGGGGAAAATACAAGAGATTAAGAGATTTGGCTGCACAAAATAGTGTCCATATAACAATATGTATGTCAAACTGTTAGTACATCTAATATATTATGTAAAAGCTCTTGTAAATCAATAAACACTACTACCTCCAAAAATTTATAAGGAATTTAAAAAGCCATATCACCCAATCACAAATATAATAATGGCCAATAAATACTTGAAATTGTAAGATGTCACTGTTTGCCATTCACTGGTCTAATTGAAAAAAAGCCATTTTGAAATTATAATACCTTGTATTTCTTACCCTTCTAAGGAGGCTTTTTAGACAATAATTTCCCCATTACCCATACCCACCCCTGGAAATTTTAACACCTCAGATATATTGAAGTCATATGGTGGGTCATATGGTAATTCTATGTTTAATTTACTAAGGTATGGCCAAACTCTTTTCCACAGTGACTGTAACATTTTACATTCCCATCAGCAATGTACAAGGGTTCCACTTTCTCCACATTCTCAACAATACTTATTAAATGCCATTTAAAAAAATTATTAATATAGGCATCCTAGTTAGTGTGAAGTTGTATCTCATTGTGGTTTTCATTTGGATTTTCCTAATGGCTACTGATGTTGATCAGGTTTTTGTACACTTGTTAGCCATTTGTATATTTATTTGAAGAAATGTCTATTCAAGTACTTTGCCTATTATTAATTGGGTTTGTTTGGGGGTTGTAGACTTTCTTTATATGTACTGGTCAGTGGATCTTCATCAAATACATGAGTTGCAAATATTGTCTCCCAACAGTGAGTTGTTGTTTCATTTTTTGATAACATCCTTTGATGCACAAAGGATTTTGTTAAAGTCCAATTTATTTTTTCCTTTTGAAGCTTGTACTTTTCATGTCATATTTAAGAAACCATTGATAGATACAAAGTCATGAAGAATTATCTCTGTCTTTTGCCCAAGAGTTTTATAGTTTTAGCTCTTATGTTCAGGTCACTGATCCACTTTGAGTTAATTTTTGTGTATTGTATGAGGCAAGGATCCAAATTCATCATTTTACATGTGGATATTCAGTTGTCCTGGCATAATTTTTGAAGAGACTGTTCTTTCCCATTGAATGCTCTTGGCATTGTTCTTGAAATTGTTTTAGCCACTAATGTGTAGGTTTATTTCTGGATACTCAATTCGATTTCGTTGGTCTATATGTATATTCTTATGCCAATATCATACTGTTTTAAGTACTGTAGCTTTGTAGTAAGTTTTGAAATTGGGAAATGTAAGACTTTCAATTTTATTCTTTTTCAGGATTGTTTTGGCTATCTGGAGACCCTTGCTGTTGCATAGGATTTTGAGGTTTAGTTTTTCCATATATTAAAAAAAGGTCATTGGCATTTTCATAGAGATAGCATTGAATCCATATATCAATAAGGAAAGTATTGCCATCTTAACAATATTAAGTCTTCAAATCATAAACATGGGGAGTCTCACAAATACTTAGGTCTCATTTAATTTCTTTCTGTCGTGTTTTTTACTTTCCAGAGTATGAATCTTGCATCTCCTTCCTTCATTTAATTTCTAAAGATTTTATTTAGTTGCTATTTTAAATGAAATTTAAATTACTTTAATTTCCTTTTCAGATTATTCATTGCAGGCATGCAGAAACAAAACTATTCTTTGTGTGTTGATATTATGCCCTATAATTTGGATGAACTGGTTTATTAGCTCTCGTAGCTTTCTTGTAGATTCTTTGGATTTTTTAATGTACAGGATCATTCATCAGCAAATAGCGTTTTACTTCTTGCTTTCCAATTTATATGACTTTTATTCCTTTTTCTTGCCTAATTGGCTTGGATAGAACTTCCATTTCAATATTGAATTGATGTGGTGAAGATAGATATTCTTTTGTTTCTGATCTTAGGAGTTTCCTTATAAGTTTTTCATCCTTAAGTATGTTGTTAGCTGAGGGTTTTTCATAAATGCTTTTATCATGTGGAGGAAGTTCCCTTCTATTCCTAGTTTATTCAGTGTATTTATCATGGCAATGCATTGGATGTTTTTTAACAATGATACTTTTATTAGGGAGTATTACATTAGGTGTGGTATTTGTATTAGATGTGATACTGGCATATTTTTTAATTTAAAAAAAATTTATTGGAGTACAGTTCATTTACAATGTTGTGTTTAAGTTTCTGGTGTACAGCAAAGTGAATCAGTTATACATATACATATATCCACTCTATTTTAGATTCCTTTCCCATATAGGCCATTACAGAGTACTGAGTAGAGGTCCCTGTGCTATACAACAAGTCCTTATTAGTTATCTGGTTTATATACAGTAGTGTGTATATGTCAATCCCAATCTCCCAATTTATCCCTCCCCTTACCACACGACAGCCATAAGTTTGTTTTCTACATCTGTAACACTATTTCTGTTTTGTAGATAAGTTCATTTGTACCCTTTTTTTAGATTCCACATATAAGTGATTTCATATATTTGTCTTTATGTGTCTGACTTACTTCACTCAGTATGACAATCTCTAGGTCCATGCATGTTGCTACAAATGGCATTATTTCATTCTTTTTTATGGCTGAGTAATATTCCATTGTATATATGTACCACATTTTCTTTATGCATTCCTCTGTTGAAGGACATTTACGTTGCTTCCATATCCTGGCTATTGTAAATAGTGCTGCAGTGAACATTGGGGTGCGTGTATCTTTTTGAATTATCGTTTTCTCTGGATATATGCCCAGGAGTGGGATTTCTGGATCATATGGTAGCTCTATATTTAGTTTTTTAAGGAATTCCATACTGTTCACCATAGTGGCTTTACCAATTTACCTTCCCACCAACAGTGTAGGAGGGTTCCCTTTTCTCCACACCCTCTCCAGCATTTACTGTTTGTAGATATTTTGATGATGGCCATTCTGACTGGTGTAAGGTAATACCTCATTGTAGTTTTGATTTGCATTTCTCTAATAATTAGTGATGTTGAACACCTTTTCATCTGCCTCTTAGCTATCTGAATGTCTTCTTTGGAGAAATGTCTACTTAGATCTTCCCCCCATTTTTTGATTGGGTGTTTTTTTTTATTGAGCTGCATGAGCTGTTTGTATATTTTGGAGAATAATTCCTTGTCAGTTGCTTCATTTGCAAATATTTTCTCCCATTCTCAGGGTTGTCTTTTCATTTTGTTTATGGTTTGCTTTGCTGTGCAAAAGCTTTGAAGTTTCATTAGGTCCCATTTGTTTATTTTTATTTCCATTATTCTAGGAGGTGGATCAAAAAAGATCTTGCTGTGATTTATGTCAAAGAGTGTTCTTCTGATGTTTTCCTCTAAGAGTTTTATAGTATCCGGCCTTACATTTAGGTCTTTAATCCATTTTGAGTTTATTTTTATGTATGGTGTTAGGGAGTGTTGTGATTTCATTCATTTACATGTAGCTGCCCAGTTTTTCCAGCACCACTTATTGAAGATGCTGTCTTTTCTCCATTGGATATTCTTGCCTCCTTTGTCATAGATTAGGTGACTATAGATAAGTAGGTTTCTCACTGGCCTTTCTATCCTGTTCCGTTGATCTATATTTCTATTTTTGTGCCAGTAACATACTGTTTTGATTACTGTAGCTTTGTAGTATATTTTGAAGTCAGGGAGCCTGTTTCCTCCAGCTCTGTTTTCCTTTCTCGAAGTTGCTGTGGCTGTTCGTAGTCTTTTGTGTTTCCATACAAATTATAAAATTTTTTGCTCTAATTCTATAAAAAATGCCATTGGTAATTTGATAGGGATTGCATTGAATATTAGGTTACTTTGGGTAGTTTAGGCATTTTGGCAATATCGATTTTTTCAAAGAACATGGTATATCTCTCCATCTGTTTGTGTAATCTTTGATTTCTTGCATCAGTATCTTATAGTTTTCTGAGTACAGTTCTTTTGCTTCATGAGGTAGGTTTATTCCTAGGTATTTTATTCTTTTTGATGTGATGGTAAATGGGGTAAATGATTTCTCTTTCTGATCTTTCATTGTTAGTGTTTAGGAATGCAAGAGATTTCTGTGTATTAATTTTGTATCCTGCAACCTTACCAAATTCACTGATAAGCTCTAGTAGTTTTCTGGTAGTATCTTTAGGATTTTCTATGTATAGTATCATGTCATCTGCAAACAGTGACAGTTTTACGTCATCTTTTCCAATTTGGATTCCTTTTATTATTTTTCTTCTCTGATTGCCCTGGCTAGGACTTCCAAAACTATGTTGGATAACAGTGGTGAGAGTGGGCATCCTTGTCTTTTTCCTGATCTTAGAGGAAATTCTTTCAGTTTTTCACCATTGAGAATGATGTTTGCTGTGGGTTTGTCATATATGGCCTTTATTATATTGAGGTAGGTTCCCTCTGTGCCCACTTACTGGAGAGTTTTTATCATAAATTGGTCAAAATTTTGTCAAAAGCTTTCTGCATCTATTGAGACGATGGTTTTTATTCTTCAATTTAGTAATGTGGTGTTTCACACTGATTGATTTGCAGATATTGAACAATCCTTGCATCCCGGGGATAAATCCCACTTGATCATGGTGTACGATCCTTTTAATGTGTTGTTGGATTCCCTTTTGCTAGTATTTTGTTGAGGACTTCTGCATCTATGTTCATCAGTGATATTGGCCTGTAGTTTTCTTTCTTTCTTTGTGACATCTTTGTCTGGTTTTGGTATCAGGGTGATGGTGGCCTCGTAGAGTGAGTTTGGGAGTGTTCCTCCCTCTGCTATATTTTGGAAGACTTTGAGAAGCATAGGTGTTAGCTCTTCCCTAAATGTTTGATAGAATTCGCCTGTGAAGCCATCTGGTCTTGGGCTTTTGTTTGTTGGAAGATTTTTACTCATAATTTCAATTTCAGTGCCTATGTTTGGTCTGTTTATATTTTCTATTTCTTCCTTGTTCAGTCTTGGAAGATTGTGATTTTCTAAGAATTTGTCCATTTTTTCCAGGTTGTCCATTTTATTGGCATATAGTTGCTTGTAATAATCTCTCATGATTCTTTGTATTTCTGCAGTGTCAGTTGTTACTTCTCCTTTTTCATTTCTAATTGTATTGATTTGAGTCTTCTCCCTTTTTTTCCTGACGAGTCGAGCTAATGGTTTATTGTTTTTTTCTTATCTTCTCAGAGAACCAGCTTCTAGTTTTATTGATCTTTGCTATTGTTTCCTTCATTTCTCTTTCATTTATTTCTGATCGGATCTTCATGATTTCTTTCCTTCTGCTAACTTTGGTTTTTTTTGTTCTTCTTTCTCTCATTGCTTTAAGTGTAAGGTTAAGTTGTTTATTTGAGATTGTTTTTGTTTCTTGACATAGGATTGGTTGTATTGCTATAAACTTCCCTCTTAGAACTGCTTTTACTGCATCCCATAGGTTTTGGGTTGTCTTGTTTTCATTGTCATTTGTTTCTAGGTATTTTAAAAATTTCCTCTTTGATTTCTTCAGTGATCTTTTGGTTATTTAGTAGCATATGGTTTCGCCTCCATGTGTTTGTATTTTGTACAGTTTTTATCCTGTAATTGATATCTAGTCTTATAGCGTTGTGGTCGGAAAAGATACTTGATATGATTTCAATTTTCTTAAATTTACCACGGCTTGATTTGTGACCCAAGATATAATCTATCTTGAAGAATGTTCCATGAGCACTTGAGCAGAAAGTGTATTCAGTTGTTTTTGGATGGAATGTCCTATAAATATCAGTTAAGTCCATCTTGTTTAATGTGTCATTTAAAGCATGTGTTTCCTTCTTTATTTTCATTTTGGATGATCTGTCCATTGGTGAAAGTGGGGTGTTAAAGTCCCCTACTATGACTGTGTTACTATCAATTTCCCATTTTATGGCTGTTAGTATTTGCCTTATATATTGAGGTACTCCTATTCTGGGTGCATAAATATTTACAATTGCTATATCTTCTTCTTGGATTGATCCCTTGATCATTATGTAGTGTCCTTCTTTGTCTCTTGAAATAGTCTTTGCTTTAAAGTCTATTTTGTCTGATATTAGTATTCCTCCTCCATATTTCTTTTGATTTCTATTTGCATGGAATATCTTTTTCCATCCCCTCACTTTCAGTCTGTATGTGTCCCTAGGTCTGAAGTGGGTTTCTTGTAGACAGGATGTATACAGGTCTTGTTTTTGTATCCCATCAGCCAGCCTGTGTCTTTAGGTTGGAGGATTTAATCCATTTGCATTTGAGGTAATTATTTATATGTATGTTCCTATTTCCATTTTCTTAGTTTTTTGGCGTTTGTTTTTGTAGATTTTTTTTCTTCCCTTCCCCTTTAGTTCTCTTATTTTGTGGTTTGATGACCATCTTTAGTGTTGTGTTTGGGTTGGTTTTTCTTTTGGTGTGTGTGTATGTGCTGTAGCTTTTTTTTCTTTTTAATGTGCTGTAGCTTTTTGATTTGCATATCCTATGAGGTTTTGATAAAACAGTCTATATATATTCAAGGTCGTTTTTAGTTGCTGGTTGCTTGCTTTCAAATGCAATTCCCATTTCCTGCATTCATACTCTACTCTTCTCATGGTTGCTGGTTTTGATATTATATTTGTATATGGATGATTTCCTGCTTTTATTGTATGTCTGCATTTTCCTGTGAGCTTTCCCATTTGGGGTTTTCTTATTTCTATTTTTGCCCCCCCCCCCTTATTTTCCCCCTGCCTAGAGAAGTTCCTTTATCATTTGTTGTAATGCTGGGTTGGTGGTGCTGAATTCTCTTACCTTTTGCTTGTCTGTAAAGCTTTTGATTTCTCTGTCAAATCTGAATGAGAGCCGTGCTGTGTAGAGTATTCTTGGTTGTATGTTTTTCCCATTCATCACTTTAAATATATCCTGCCACTCCCTTCTGGCCTGCAGAGTATCAGCTGAAAAATCAGCTGATAACCCTATGGGGATTTCCTTGTGTGTTATTTGTTGCTTTTTCCTTGTTGCTTTTAAGATTTTTTTCTTTGTGTTTAATTTTTGTGAGTTTGATTAATATGTGTCTTGGCATATTCCTCCTTGGGTTTATCCTGTATGGGACTCTCTGCGCTTCCTGGACTTGAGTGACTATTTCCTTTCCTATGTTAGGGAAGTTTTTTACTATAATCTGTTAAAATATTTTCTTAGGCCCTTTCTCGTTTTCTTCTTCTTCTTCTGGGACCCCTATAATTCGAATGTTGTATGTTTAATGTTGTCCCAGAGGTCTCTGAGACTGTCCACATTTCTTTTTATTGTTTTTTCTTCACTCTCTTCTGTGGCAGTGATTTCCACCATTCTGTCTTCCAGCTCACTTATCCATTCTTTTGCCTCAGTTATTCTGCTATTGATTCCTTCTAGTGTATTTTTCATTTTAGTTATTGTATTGTTCATCTCTGTTTGCTTCTTCTTTAGTTCTTCTAGGTCTTTGTTAAACACTTCTTCTGTCTTCTCTATCTGTGCCTCCAGTCTTTTTCTGAGATCTTAGATCATCTTTACTATCATTATTCTGAGTTCTTTTTCAGGTAGATTGCCTATCTCGTCTTCATTTAGTTGTTCTTGTAGGTTTTTATCTTGCTCCTTCATCTGCAATCTATTTCTTTGTCATCTCATTTTGTCTAACTTACTGTGTTTTTGGCCTCCTTTCCACAGGCTGCAGGATCGTAGTTCCTTTTGCTTCTGGTGTCTGTTCCCTAGTGGGTGAGGTTGATCCAGAGGCTTGTGCCATTATCCCCTTGATAGGAGGTTTGACTGCTGTTGTGGTGACCAGAGCCTGCCATGGATATTGAGCAGGCCCTCCCCTTTGCCCTGTGGTTATCACTGCCCTGTCAGGGATGGTGTCTGCTCCCTATTGGTGGAGTAGAGACCCCCAGATCTGTTTCTTAGCTGTGATCCTGATCTGTGGTGCAAGGTAGGTGGGATTGGAGCACTCCTACTGGGAGAGAAGCCACTGAGTATTCCTTCTCTGGAGCTGTTCACCTATGAGTGTGCTCTCTTCTATCCCCTTTTACCGTTGTGCAGGCTCACAAAGTCCACCGTTGTTAGCACTGCTCTCAGTCCCACCTTACCTTTGGGTATGCCGGTAATTGGCCCTGGTGACTCTCAGGCTTTGTTTTCACCAGGCCACCAGCGCAGGTCCACTGAGGTCAGGTCCCAGGACTGCAGTAGTTATGCACCTGGACCCACTGTGGGAGCTATGGAGGCAGCTCAAACTCTGGCCTGGCCCAACCACCACATATACGTGTTCACAAAGCCCACAAAACCTGCTAAAGCCAGACCCATCCCAGCTGCAGGAACACTTGTTATCCTTTCAGGTGTTTTGCAGGTGCTGAATTTGGGAAGCCGTTAGAGATGTAACTCCTTGGTGTGCACAGCCGCGAGGAGAGATTTCAGTTCTTCTTCCTTAGTCACGTGGTCCCTGGGGCTCAGCTGTGGTTTCAGCCCCACCTCTGCATGCGTTCCTCCCACCAGAGTCTGCTCCAGAGATTGTCAGAACACACAAGCCTGTCAGGCAGGAAGGAGCCTGTCAGGCAGCGATTGGGGCGAGCAGGTTGCCCAGGCCGGGGGTGGTGGGGAAGAGGCAATGGCAGGGGCGTGTGAGCCAGCCCTGGTGGGAGCCCTCCGTAGTGCCTGTGGAGGCAGGGTTTGGCACATGAGAAGAGAGGCTGCAATATAGCCCCACCTTTTGTGTGTCACTCAACAGTGGCACTTCACTTCTGTGGTGGTCCGGGCTTCCTCTACAAGCATTCCCAGTTACATAGCTCCTCATTTCCATCCCCTCAGGCTGTCTCCTCACAGCAATCAGCAGTCCCCTCCCTGGGTCTGCTCTCCAAACCCCACGTTCCAGCACCCAGCCCCTGTGCACACTGGTGGGCACCCATCTCAGGCTGGGGTGCACAGGGCTGTGGCACGGACCATCTGTGTAGGTCTCACTCTGTCCTGCCTGCCACAGACCAGTTGCTGGGCTCTCCTCTGAGTCCCCAAATCTCCCCTCTGTCCCATCTGATTTCCCTGCCAGCGACGGGTCTTCCCCAGATGCAGGAACCTCTCCTCACCTTCAGCTCCCCACCAGGGGTGCAGGTCCCATCCTGCTTCCTCTCCTCTTCCTTCTCACTTCTTTCTTTTGTCCTATTTGGTTACATGGGGAATCTTTCTTGTCCTTTTAGGTGTCCGAAGTCCTCTGCTAGTGTTCAGCAGGTGCTCTGTGTGAATTGTTCCATTTGTAGATGTATTCTTGATACATTTGTGGGGAGAGATGAACTCCATGTCCTCCAACTCCTCCACCATCTTGGAAAGTCAGCTCTTTCTTTTCCTTCGTGCTGAGTCTAGCTTCACTGGCTCACAGTGAGCTGTGTGCAGAGGCCTCACACCCAGCCCTTCAGACCAGAGTTCCTGGTGTCCAATGCATTGGATTTTATCAAATGATTTTTTCTATTAATTCCTAAGATCCTGTGATGTTTTTCCCTCATTCTCTTAATGTGGTGTATTAAGATGATTTATTTTTTTTATCTTTCTTTGAGGTATGATTGACATATAAAAAGTTGTGCATAGGGCTTCCCTGGTGGCACAGTGGTTGGGAGTCCGCCTGCCGATGCAGGGGACGTGGGTTCGTGCCCCGGTCCGGGAGGATCCTGCATGCCGCGGGGCAGCTGGGCCCGTGGACCGTGGCCACTGGGCCTGCACGTCTGGAGCCTGGGCATCCGGAGCCTGCGCATCCGGAGCCTGTGCTATGCAACGGGAGAGGCCGCAACAGTGAGAGGCCCGCGTACTGCAAAAAAAGAAAAAAAAATTGTGCATACTTCATATGTACAACTTGATAAGTTTGAAGATAATTATATAGCCATGGAACCATCACCACAATCTGTGCCATAAGCATATCCATCACCTCCAAAAGTTTCTTCCAGCCCTCTTTGTTACTTTTGTGTGTGATAAGAGCACTTAAAATAAGATCTACCCTCTTAGAAAATTTTTCAGTATACAATACAGTGTTGTTCATTATAGGCACTTTGCTGTTCAGTAGGTCTCTAGAATTTATTCATTTTGTATAACAAGCTTTGTATCCTGTGACTAATACCTCTCCATTTTCCCCTCCCTGCAGCCTCTGGAAACCACCATTCTAGTCTCTGTTTCTATGAGATTCACTATTTTATATTCCTCATATAAGTGGTATCGTATAGTATTTGACCTTCTGTGCCTGGCTAATTTCACTTAGCATAATATCCTCCAGGTCCATCCATGTTGTTGCAAGTGACAGGATTTCTTTCTTTTTGAAGGCTGAAAAATATTCTATGGTATGTATATACAACATTTTCTTTATCCATTCATTCATGAATGGACATTTAGGTTGCTTCCATGTCTTGGCTACTATGAATAACGCTGTGATTAACTTGGGAGTACAGATATCTCTTTGAGACCCTGATTTCATTTCCTTTGGACGTGTACACAGAAGTGAGATTGTTGGATTCTATGGCAGTTCTATTTTTAATTTTTTGAAGAAACTCCATACTATTTTCCATAGTGGCTGCACTAATCGACATTTCCATCAACAGTGTACAAGAGTTCCCTTTTCTCCATATCCTCACAAATGTTATCTTTTTTTTTAAATTATAGCCCTCTTAACAGGTGTGAGGTGGTATTTCTTTGTGATTTTGATTTGCATTTCCCTCATGATTAGTGATTTTGAGCACCTTTTCATATTACCTGTTGGCCATTTTTTTTAATTATTGAAATATAGTTAATTTACAATATTGTGTTTGTTTCAGGTGTACAGAAAATGGATTCACTTATATATGTATACTTTTTTCAGATTATTTTTCATAATGGGTTATTATAAGATAATGAATATAATTCCCTGTGCTATACAGTAAATCCTTGTTGCTTATCTATTTTAAGTATGATAGTTTGTACCTGTTAATTCCATACTCCAAATTTGTCCCTCCTTCCCTCCCTCTCCCATTTGGTAAGCATAAGTTTGTATTCTATCTCTGTGAATCTGTTTCTGTTTTGTATATTGATTCATTCCTATTATTTTTTTAGATTCCATATGTAAGTGATATATTTGTCTTTCTCTGTCTTGCTTCACTAAGTATAATATTCTCTAGGTCCATCCATGTTGCTGCAAATGGCAATATTTCATTCTTTTTTTATGGCTGAGTAACATTCTATTGTGTATACATACACACACCCCACATCTTCTTAAGGCAGTTGTCTGTTGATGGGCACTTGGGTTGTTTCTATGTCTTAGCTATTGTAAAGAGTGATGCTATGAACATTAGGGTGCGTGTATCTTTTCTAATTAGAGTTTTCATTTTTTCCCAGATATATATATCCAGGAGTGGGATTGCTGGATCATACGGTAGCTCTATTTTTAGTTTTTTAAGGAAGATTCATACTGTTTTCCATAGTGGCTGTACCAATTTACCTTCCCACCAACAGTGTACAAGGGTTCCCTTTTCTCCACACCCTCTCCAGCATTTATTATTTGCAGACTTTTGATGATAGCCATTCTGACTGGTGTGAGGTGATACTTCATTGTAGTTTTGATTTGCATTTCTCTAATAATTAGCAACGTTGAGCATATTTTCATGTGCCTGTTGGCCATCTGTATGTCTTCTTTGGAGAAATGCCTATTTAGGTCTTCAGCCCATTTTTTTTATTGGGTTGTTTGATCATCTCAATAGACACAGAAAAATCATTTGATGAAATTCAACATCTATTCATGATAAAAGCTCTCAGCTAAGTGGGTATAGAAGGAACATATCTCAACATAATAAAAGCCATTTATGACAAACCCACAGCCAACATCATACTCGACAGTGAAAAGCTGAAAGACTTCCTGCTAAATTTAGGAACAAAACAAGGACACCTGCCATCACTACTTCTATTCAGCATAGTATTGGAAGTCCTAGCCACAGCAGTCAGACAAGAAAATGAAATAAAATTTATCAAAATTGGAGGGGAAGAAGTAAAATTATCACTACTGCAGATGGCATAATACTCTATATAAAGAACCTTATATTTTCCACACAAAAGCTATTCGAATTAATAAATGAATTCTGCAAGGTAGCAGGATACAAGAATAATATACAGAAATCTGTTGAACATTTCTATATCTTCTTTGGAGAAATGTCTATTCAAATCCTTAGCCCAACTTTTAATTGGGTTATTTGGGGTTTTTTGCTATTGAGTTGTAGAATTTCCTTATATATTTTAGAGATTAAGCTAGTGTCAGATATATCATTTGCAAATATTTTCTCCCATTCCATAAGTTACCTTTTCATTTTGGTAATTGGTTCTTTGCTGTTCAGTAGCTTTTTGGTTTGATGTAATTCCACTTGTGTGTTTTGCTTTTAGTTCCTGTATTCTTTGTTTCATATCTAAAAAAATCATTGTCCCCCTGTTTCCTCCTATGAGTTTTACAGTTTCAGGTCTTATGTTTAAGTCTTTAACCAATTTGAGTTGATTTTTATGTATGGTGTGAGATAAGGGTCCAATTTCATTCTTTTGCATATAGATACCCAGTTTTCTCAACATCATTTATTAAAGAGACTATCCTTTCCCCACTGTATTATTCATGGTACCCATGTCAAGGATCAGTTGGCCAGATATGTTTATGTTTACTCTCATCTGTTTTTTCTTTTTCATTGGTCTTTTTGTATTTATGCTAATATAACATTTTGATTACTGTAGTTTTGTAATATATTTTGAAATCAAGAAGTGTGAATCCTTCATCTTTTTTCTGCTTGCCCAAAATTGATTTGGCTATATTAGAGTCGTTCGTGGTTCCATTTGAATTTTAAGATTGTTTTATCTTTTTTTGTGGGGAAAAAATGCCACTGGTATTTTGATGGGAATGGTATTAAATCTGTAGATCACTTTGGAGAGCATGGACATTTTAACAATATTAATTCTTCCAGTCCATGAACTTAGGATGTCTTTACATTTTTGTGTTTGCTTTCATTTCTTTCCTTTGTGTTTTATAGTTTACAGTGTGCAAGTATTTCACCTCCTTGGGTAAGTTTATTCTGAAATAATTTATTCTTTTTGATACTGTCGTAAATGGAATTGGTTTCTTAATTTTCTTTTTAGATAGTTGATTGTTAGTATAGAGAAATGTAACTGATTTTTTGAGAAATGTGTATTAATTTTGTATCCAGCAACTTTGCTGAATTTATTTTTTAGTTTTAACAGATTGTTTGGGAAGGCAATAGGGTTTTCCACATATAAGATCTTGTCATCTGCAAACAGAGACAATTCATATCTTCCTTTCCAAATTGGATTATTTCTATTTCTTTTTCTCACCAAATTGCTCTGGCAAGGATGTTCAGTACTGTGCTGAATAGGAATGGTGAGAGTGGGCACTCCTGTCTTGTTTCTGATCATAGAGGCAAAACTTTCAACCATTCACAACTGGGTGTGATGTCAGCTGTGGACTTGTCATATATATACTTTATTGTGGTGAGGTAAGTTTCTTCTATACCTAATTAATTGTTTTACCTTGAAAAGATGTTGAATTTTGTCATATGCTTTTTCTGCATCTATTGAGATAATCATGTGATTTTTATCCTTCATTCTGTTAATGTGGTATATCATATTAATTCATTTGTATATATATTAAACATCCTTGCATCCCAGGGAAAAATCCCACTTGGTCAGGGTCAGGGTGTATGGTCCTTTTAATGTGATGTTGAACTTGGTTTGTTAATGTTTTGTTGAGAATTTTTGCATCCATGTTAATCAGGAATATTGGCCTGTGGTTTCTTTCTCTTTTGATGTCTTTGTCCAGTTTTGCTATTATAGTGATTCTGACCTCATAAAATAAGTTGAGAAGTGTTCTTATTTGTCAAGATTCTTTTGGCTATTCAGGGTCTTTTGTGAATCCATACAAATTTTAAAATTATTTGTTCTAGTTCTATGAAATATGCCATTGGTATTTTGTTAGGGATTGCATTGAATTTGTAGATTGCCTGGGGTAATATGGTTATTTTAAGAATATTAATTCTTCCAATCCATGAACATAGTATATATTTCCTTCTGTTTGTGTCATTTTCAATTTCTTTCATCAGTGTCTTATAGTTTTCCAAGTACAGATGTTTTACCTCCTTAGGTAAGTTTATTCCCAGGTATTTTCTTCTTTTTCATGCAATTGTAAATGGTATTTTTCCTTAATTTCTCTTTCTGATAGTTCATTGTTAGTGTATAGAAATACAACAGAGTTTCTGTATATTAATCTTGTATCCTGCAACTTAACTAAATTCATCAATGAGCTTTAATAGTTTCTTGATGGCATCTTTAGGGTTTTCTATGTATAGTATCATGTCATCTGCAATCAGTGACAGTTTTACTTCTTCTTTTCCAATCTGGATTCCTTTATTTATTTTTCTTGTCTGATTGCTGTGGTTAGGACTTCCAAAACTATGTTGAATAAAAGTGGCAACAGTGGGCATCCGTGTCTTATTACTGATCTTAGAGGAAATGCTTTCAGCTTTTCATCATTGAGTATGATGTTAGCTGTGCGTTTGTCATATATGGCCTTTATTATGTTGAAGTATATTCCCTCTATGCCCACTTTCTGGAGAGTTTTTATCATACATGTATGTTGCATTTTATCAAAAGCTTTTTCTGCATCTATTGAGATGATCATATGGCTTTTATTCCTCAATTTGTTAACATGATGTATCACATTGATTGATTTGCAGATATTGAACCATCCTTGTATCCCAGGGATAAATCTCACTTGATCATGATGTATCATTCTTTTAATATATTGTTGGATTTGGTTTGCTAATATTTTGTTGAGGATTTTTGCATCTATGTTCATCAGTAATATTGAGCTGTAGTTTTTTTAATTATTATTTTATTTACTTATTTTTGGCTTAGTCGGGTCTTAGTTGCAGCATGTGAGATCTTTCATTGTGGCACGTGAGCTCTTCATTTTAGCATGCAGGCTTCTCTGTAGTGGTGCATGGGCTTCTCTCTAGTTGTGGTGCATGGGCTTCTCTCTAGTTGTGGCACATGGGCTCCAGAGTGCATGGGCTCTGTAGTTGTGGTGCACAGACTCCAGAGCACGTGGGCTCTGTAGTTGCGGGCATGGGCTTAGTTGCCCCACAGCCTGTGAGCTCTTAGTTCACAGACAAGGGATCAAACCTGCATCCCCTGCATTGGAATGCAGATTCTTAACCACTGGGCCACAAGGGAAGTCCCTGACCTGTAATTTTTTTGGTGATATCTTTTCCTGGTTTTTGTATTGGGGTGATGCTGGCCTTGTATCAGTAGAATGAGTTTGGAGGCTTTCCTTCCTCTGCAGTTTTTTGGGAATAGTTTGAGAAGGATAGGTGTTAACTTTTCTCTAAATGTTTGATAGAACTCACCTGTGAAGCCATCTGGTCCTGGATTTATGTTTGTTGGGAATTTTTTTTTATTACTGATTCAATTTCATTACTGGTAATCAGCCTGTTCATATTTTCTATTTCTTCCTAGTTCAGTCTTGGAAGATTGTATGTTTCTAGGAATTTGTCTGTTTCTCTTATGTTGTCCATTTTATTGGCATATAGTTGTTCATAGTAGTCTCTGTAACTTATTGCAGAGTTGTCTATTTCTACCTTCAATTTGGTCAACTTTTGCTTCATATATTCTGGAGTTCTGTTTTAGGTGTATATGTGTTTATATTGTTTACATCTTGTGATGGATTAAAACTTTTACCAATATATAATGTCTTCATTGTCTCTGGTAACAATTTTTGTCTTAAAGCCTATATTTTCTGATATTAGCATAGCCACCTCAGGTCTCTTTTAATAACTTTGCATGAAATAACCTTTTTCTGTTCTCTCACTTTCAACCTATTTATGTCTTTGGATCTAAGGAAGTCTCTTGTAGACAAAATATAGTTGGATCATGTTTCCTTTCTTTAAAATCCATTTTGCCATGTCTGCCTTTTTATTGGAGAGTTTAATCTATTTGTATTGAATGCAATTACAAATGAAGGACTTAACTTCTACTACTTTGCTTTTTGTTTTCAGTATGTCATATGTTTCTTGTTCTTCACTTCCGCCATTACTGCCTTCTTTATATTTGAACTTTTTCTTGTCTACCATTTTGATTCCTCTCTTATTTACTTTTCTATATATATTTTAGTTATTGTCTTATTGGTTAACTTGGGGATTACAATTAATGTCCTAAATTTATAACAGTCTAGTTTGAATTAATGCTCAGTTTCAATAATATACAAAGTTTCTATTCCTATACAGCTGTAACCCCCCCTTATGTTGTCATTGTTACAAATTATATCTGTATACCTCATGAGTCCATTAACATATTTTTATGATTTTTTTTCTGTATTTTAAATCAAAATAGGAGTTACAAACCAAAAATATTGTAATACCTTTGTAATGCCTTTCATGTTTACCTATATACTTACTTTCTAGTGTTATTTCATTTCAACATGAAGTGTTCTCTTTAGCATTTCCTGTAGGGCAGATCTACTAACAACAAAAGCTTTTAGTTTCTGTTTATCTGGAAATATCTTAATATCTCCTTTTTTTTTTTTGCAGTATGCGGGCCTCTCACTGTTGTGGCCTCTCCCGTTGCGGAGCACAGGCTCCGGACGCGCAGGCTCAGCGGCCATGGCTCACAGGCCCAGCCGCTCCACGGCATGTGGGATCTTCCCGGACCGGGGCACAATCCCATGTCCCCTGCATCGGCAGGTGGACTCTCAACCACTGCACCACCAGGGAAGCCCTATCTCCTTCTCTTTGAAGTATAGTTTGACACCTTTATAACTTTTGACAGTATTTTCTTTCAGCACTTTAAATATGACTGCCTTCTGGCCTCCATATTTCTTATGAAAAATTGAGTATTTTTCTCATTGAGAATTCCTTCTACTTTGCTGCTACTTTTAAGATTTTCTTTGTCTTTGCATTTTGGCAGTTTAATATGTCTAGGTGAGGATATCTTTAGTTTTTCCTACTTGGAGTTCATTGAGCTTCTTAAATGTGTAGATTGATGTCAAATGTCAAAATGTGGGAAATTTTCAGCCATTTTTTTCAAATATTATTTCTGTTCCTTTTTCTCTCTTGTTACCTGTGACTCCCACTCTGTGTATGTTGGTGTGCTTCAAGGTCTCCTACAGGCATCTTAGGTTGTGTTCATTTTTTAAAATTCTGTTTACTTTCTTCTCAGACTGAATAATCTCAGTTGAACTATCTTCAAGTTTGCTGATTTTTTTCTTCTGCCTGCTCAAATTTGCTTTTAAAACCTTCTTATGAACTTTTAATTCTGAGTATTGTTCTTTTTGTTCCAGAATTTTTATGTTCCCTTCTTATAATTTCTATCTCTTTATTGATATTCTCTATTTGTTGAGACATCATTCTCTCGATTTCCTTTAGTTCTTTTCTCATAGTTTCCTTTAGCTCTTTGAGCATACTTAAAATAGTTGCTTTAAAGTCTTTGTTTAGTGTGCTGAATTGGGCGATTGGGATTGACATGTATACACTGATGTGTGTAAAATTGATGACTGATAAGATCCTACAGTATAAAAAAAACAAACAAACAAAAACAACTAATACTGAACTTTCTTTGGGTTGTTTGTATGGAAATATGTTAATATAAATGTTTCAGACATTAAAAAATAAGTCTTTGGGCTTCCCTGCTGGCGCAGTGGTTGAGAGTCCACCTGCCAATGCAGGGGACACGGGTTCGTGCCCCGGTATGGGAGGATCCCACGTGCCGCGGAGCGGCTGGGCCCGTGAGCCATGGCCGCTGAGCCTGCGCGTCCGGAGCCTGTGCTCCGCAACGGGAGAGGCCACAGCTGTGAGAGGCCCGCATATCGCAAAAAAAAAAAAAAAAGTAAGTCTTTCTTTAGTAAGACCAATGTCTTGGCTTACTCAGAGACTGTTTATATTTTTTTTTTTCCTGTAAATGAGCCATACTTTCTTATTTCTTTGTATTCCTCATTTTCTGTTGAAAACTAGATATTTGGAATATCATTACGTGGTAACTCTATAAATCAGGTTCATTCCCCTCTCCAGAGTTTGTTGGTGCACTTTGTTGTGTGTTGTAAGTTTTGTTTGTTTAGTGACTCTTCAAAACTATTTTTAGAAACTGTAGTTTTTAAAAATTTTTGGTCACTAACATCTCTGTTCTGTAATCTTAGTGGCCAACTAGTGATTTTCCAGATACTTTCTTAAATATCTGGGGCCAAAAAAACTTTAAAAGACACTCACCAAGTCCTTACAGATTGGCTGTACTGGGGCACTCTTTCAGTGCTTAGATCTGCAATTTACATTTTGCTTCATCCTTCACTTCCTGCTTGCATGAACCAAAAGATCAGCTGGAGATGAAATCTTAGAATCTTATCAGTATTTTCTGAGTATGCATCTCTCCCTGAACATGTGTGTGGCTTTATAGATTCTCTATTATATGTGGGTGCTTTTAAAAGTACTTATTCTCCCATGTGTCTCCTTTCCAGGCTTTTTGGTCTGTCTGTTGCTTACCCCTTCTGTTATCTCTTGTCCCAGGAGACTGCAGCAGTAGGTCTACCTATAAATGATTTCAACAAGTGTTGCCTGATTGGCCACTTCTTCCTTGAGAAAGTTCCACATCAGGCAAAAAAAGGCAACTCCTTAGACAGCCCCTCTGGAAACCTCCAGATGGGTCAAATCACAAAAATAAATTTATTTGAGAATAAGTTCTATATTGCCCTCTGGCTCCAGAAAGTTTCACCAGAAACACAGGCAGCCATCCATATGGCTGCCTCTGAGCTACTTAGTGTAGGATGGTAGGTGGTAAGTTAAAATGCCACAACAATTTCTTCCTGAAAGTTAGCAACTTTTTTACTCATTAAATGTTCCCTTGGTTATTATAATTTTTTATTAGATTACAGTGTTCTAAAACAGTTGATTCTGACAATTTTTGCCACCTTAATTCTTCCTTTGATGGAGGGATAAAGTTTTGAAGTTTCCTGCTCCACCATTTTCAGTGACATCACTACCATGAGAAATTTTACTCTTAAGCCAACTCACACAGAGATTTGAAGTTCTATGTCAAAGTGTTTGGGTGGTCTAGTAAATACCATGTAGACAATTCTGAGGTCCCCAAAGCAGAGTGAACCCAGGTACATTGCTCAAACAAATCCCTGGGGAAAACTACATTTTCCTTAGGTCTTAAAGAATTTCCACAGATGAAGCTTCAAATAAAATATGAACCTCACAGTGAAAAATCATCAAACACACATTAGGAAGTTATGTTCAAGGACCAAGTGTTCTAACTTGTCAAAACTCCCAGGAACTTAAGATTTTGGAATTTTAGAATCTTTTTGACAATCAATATGGATAAATTTCAAACAAGAATATATATATAAATTAAAAGTAATGCTACATATTTATAAATAATACGTATGTAGTAATGTATAAACATGCAAACGAGTAATATACACACACTCGGTATAGTGGTTACCTCTGAGGAAGGAGGAAGTAAGAAAGGGGGAAGGATGGGGGTGAGTTCCTGATTGTATCCATAAATGTTATTACCTTAAAAATATATGAAAGAATTATTACATATGTGTCATAGCAAATATATGGTACACATGGTATTTGATATATAATTTTACAACTTTTCTCTACTTTTTTGTAAATTTAAATTTTTCACAATTTATTTTAAGATAATTTTCAGGTGAATTTTCTGAGTGATCTTGTTTTAATATCACTATTTTGAAATTTTAAAATAAATGTATACCCCGTTTCCCCATTTCTCCCACTCCCCACCCTCAGTCTTTGGCAACCACCAAACTGATCTGCATATCAATGAGCTTGGGGTTTTTTTTCCCTTTTAGATTCCACATATAAGAGAGATCATATAGTATTTGTCTTTATCGTTCTGTCTTATTTCACTTAGCATAATGCCCGAGGTCCATCCATTTTATTGTAAATGGCAATATTTCATTATTTTTATGGCTGAATAATAGTCCATTGTGTATATATATTTACCATAATTTTTATTCGTTCATCCACTAATGGACACTTAGGTTGTTTCCATATCTTGGCTATTATAAATAATGCTTCACTGAACATGGGTGGGCATATATCTTTTTCAGTTAGCGTTTTCATTTTCTTCAGATAAATACCCAGACGTGGAATTGCTAGATCATATGGTAGTGCTATTTGTAGTAATTTGAGGAATGTCCATACTATTTTCCATACCGGCTGCACCAACTTACAATTCTACCAACAGTGCACAAGGCTTCCTTTTTCTCCACATCCTCGTCAACATTTCTTATCTCTTGTATTTTTGAGAAAAGCCATTCTAACAGGTGTGAGGTGATGTCTATTGTGGTTTTCATTTACATTTCCCTGATGATTAATGATGTTGAGCATCTTTTCATGTACCTTTTGGCCATCTGTATGTTTGCTTTGGAAAAATGTGTACTCAGATCTTTAAATCAGATTGTTTCATTTTTGGTATTGAATTGTATGTGTTCTTTATGTATCTTGTGTATTAACTCCTTATTGGATATATGATTTGCAAATATTTTCTCTCATTCTGTAGGCTTCCTTTTAATTTTGTTGATGGTTTAATTTGCTGTCTAGAAGCTTTTTAGTTTGATGAAGTCCTATTTGCTTATTTTTGCTTTTGTCTCCCTTGCCTGAGGAGACATATCCAGAAAAATATTGCTAGGATTGATGTCAAAGACCATAACTGCCTATGGCTTTTTCTAGGAGTTTTATGGTTTCAGGTCTTAAATTTGTCTTTAATCCATTTTGAGTTACTTTTTGTGTATGGTGTAAAATAGTGGTTGTGTTTTATTCTTTTGCATGTGGCTGTCCAGTTTTCCCAACACCTTTCACCATTGTATATTCTTGGCTTGTTTGTCATAAATTAATTGACCATATATGCGTGGGTTTATTTTGGGGCTCTCTATTCTGTTCCATTGATCTATGTGTCTTGTTTTTATGCCAATACCATACTGTTTAAACTACTATAGCTTTGTAATATAGTTTGAAGTCAGGGAGTGTGATGCCTCCAGCTTTGCCCTTCTTTCTCAAGATCCTTTGGCTATTTGGTTTTTGTGGTTCCATACAAATTTTAGGATTATTTGTTTTATTTCTCTGAAAAATGCCATGGGAATTTTGACAGGGCTTTGATTGAATTTGTAGGTTACTTTGGGTAGTATAGACATTTTAACAATATTGATTCTTCCAATTCATGAGTATGGAATGTCTTTCCATTTGTTTGTATCTTCTTCAGTTTCTTTCATTAATGTCTTGTAGTTTCCAATATACAGGTCTTTCATCTACTGAATTAAATTTATTCCTAGGTATTTTGTTCTTTTTGATGCAGTTGTAACTGGGATTTTTTTTTAAATTTCTCTTTCTGATAGTTCATTATTAGTGTGTAGAAATGCAATAGATTTTTGTGTGTTGATTTTTTTATCCTGCCACTTTACTGAATTTATTTGTTCTAACAGTTTTTTGATTGAGTTTTTAGGGTTTTCTATATATAATATTATGTTAAATTCAAATAGTGATAATTTTACTTCTTCCTTTCCAATTTGGATGCCTTTTATTTCTTTTTCTTGCCTAATTGCTCTGGCTAGGACTTCCAATACCGTGTTGAATAGAAGTGGTGAGAGTGCGCATCCTTGTCTTGTTCCTGATCTTAGAGGAAAGGTTTTCAGCTTTTTACCATTATGATGTTAGCTGTGGGCTTGTCATATATGGCATTTATTATGTTGCTGTACATTCCCCCTATACTGACTTTGCTGAGAGTTTTTTACAATAAACGGATGTTGAATTTTGTCAAGTGCTCTCTCTGTGTCTATTAGGGTGATGATATAATTTTTATCCTTCATTTTGTTAATGTGGTATATCACAGTGGCTGATTTGCAGATGTTGAACCACTCTGTCATTCCTGGAATAAATCCCTCTTGATCATGGTGTATGATCCTTTTAATGTATTGTTGAATCTGGTTTGCTAATATTTTGTTGAGGATTTTTGCATCTATAGTCATCAGGGATATTGGCCTCTAATTTTCTTTTCTTGTGGTGCCCCGTCAGGTTTTGTTATCAGGAGAATACTGGCCTCAGAACATGAGCTTGGAAGAGTCCCTCCTCATATTTTTTGGAAATGTTTGAGAAGGACTAGTATTAATTCTTCTTTGAATGTTTGGTAGAATTCACTAGTGAAGCTGTCTGGTCCTAGACTTTTATTTGTTGGGAGGTTTTTGAATACATTTTTCTACAGTTAGCATTAAGAGACAGAACACGTCATATAGAAGGGAAAGAAGGAATGACAGTGACTCAAAATTTTTCAGAATTGATGAAAAATAGAAACCACGTCTTCAGAAATCCCAGTAAATTTAAAGCAACTTAAGAGAAAGATATACATACCTAAACACATCATAGTAAAGTTGTATACGTTAAACTCATACAGAAAATATTAATAGGAGCTACATAAAAATAAATTTCCTTCAAAGAAATACCAATTATACATGCAGCTAATTCTCAATAGCAATAATGAAAGAAACAAAACTGTCAATCTAGAGTGCTTAGAGAATTAGAGGAAAAAGTTACATGATGTTAGGCATTGGAGCTAACTCATAGGTAACAGGAAATACAGGGCATAGAAAACAAGTGAAACAATGTCATAAATATTCAGTGAGACAAATTCTGAATGTAGGACCTTATTTAAAACAATCAGCCCAGGGCTTCCCTGGTGGCGCAGTGGTTGAGAGTCCGCCTGCCGATGCAGGGAATGAGGGTTCGTGCCCCGGTCCGGGAGGATCCCACATGCCGCGGAGCGGCTGGGCCCGAGCCATGGCCGCTGAGCCTGCGCGTCCAGAGCCTGTGCTCTGCAATGGGAGAGGCCACAGCAGTGAGAGGCCCATGTACCGAAAAAAAAAAAAACAGCCCAGTCTCTTCAAAAGGTCAGTGTCATGAAAAAAGTTCAACAGGACAAACTGTTGTAGATAAATGAGATTTAAGAAATGTAACAGCAACTAATAGAGTATGTGATCCTTGATTGGAACCTGGTTTGTAAAACTGCTGTATACCACATTTTGGAACAACTGGGAAAATTTAAATATGGAGGGGATCAGATATGGGGAATTATAGTTAATCTTACTATAGCAATGATGGTATTTTGATTATGTAGGAGAATGTTCTTATAGTATGAAGATGCATGGTAAATTATTTAGGTTGACATGGTATAATTTACTTTGAAAGGTTTAGACAAAACTGTAAAAGAAAATATTTATTTATTGAACCGAGGTCTGTATATAGGTGTTTATTTTCTTATTCTATCTTTATGTATGTTCTAAATGTTCATTAAAAATTTAATGAAAAGAATGAGGTTGAAATAAAGGCATTTCTGATAAATAATAATAGAGATATTTTCCAAAAGTAAGTTCACAAAAAGAAATTTTAAAATTGTATTTTGGGCAGAAAGGATGATGTTTTGAGATGCAGTAAGAATGAAAAGCAGCAGAAGTGGTAAATATGTGTAAATCTAAAGAAACATTGGCTTAAAAAGAATATCTTGCAAGATGAGAACATAGTAAAGTATTAAATAAATGACAATACAAGATTGTGAGTTGGGAGGAGGTGATTAGAGTTTAAAATGTTTTGAGTTTGGGAGGAACATTAAGAGTTCTTCATTTTATTTTATTTTTTAATAAAAATGTGTAGGGTAACCACTAACATAGTAGAAATCGCGTATGTAACTTTTGAAGTAGCAGATTCTTAAAACATGGAATGAGGAAAAATACTCAAGTCAATTCATAAGACAGAGGGGAGAAAAGTAGATGAGGTTAGAAAGGTAGAAAGCACAAAATAAAACGGAAGATACATTTAAATAGGTCATTTGTTACAAAAATGTAACAAGATTAACACTCAAAGGACAAAGATTTTTCAGACTGGATACAAAAAGAATCTAATCATATCCTGTTTGCAAGAAACATATCTAAAACTAGGGTACAGAATGATTGAAACTAGGAGTATAAAAAATTACATGTCGTGCTAGCTAATCAAAAATTTCTGGTGTAGCTTTATTAAACTCTGAAAAATAGAACTTCATCAAAATGGTAGCTTCAGAGGCTTCCCTGGTGGCGCAGTCGTTGAGAGTCCGCCTGCCGATGCAGGGGACACGGGTTCGTGCCCCGGTCCAGGGGGATCCCACGTGCCGCGGAGCGGCTGGGCCCGTGAGCCATGGCCGCTGGGCCTGCGCGTCCGGAGCCTGTGCTCCGCAATGGGAGAGGCCGCAGCAGTGAGAGGCCCGCGTACCGCAAAAAAAAAAAAAAAATGGTAACTTCATAATGATAAAATATCTAATTCATCAGGAATGCATAACAATTACATTCTGTAATCACTTAATAACAATTTCAAAATATATAAATAAATATTCAATGAATTACATGGAGAAATAGATATGTCCATCACCATGGTGGAAGATTTAAAGATTTTAAGTGTTAGATTACGGAACAAAAAAAAAACAAGTGACACAGAAGTTTCAACAATACAATAAGCTTAATTTAAAGCATGCATATAAAACACTGCACCTAACAATTGCCAGAATATGCATTCTTTAGAACAAAACTAGAACATTTACTGAAACTGACCACACAAAAGTTTACAAATCAAATCTCAACAAATTTCAAAGAGTTGTTCTATAGATTATGTTCTTTGACCATAATACAAAGAAGTTAGAAATCAATAGCAAAATGACAACTAGAAACAACAACAAAAAGTGTTTTGAAATTTAGGCACACTTCAAAATAATCTATGGATTAAAGAGGTCAATATGGAGGTTATAAAATATTTACAACCGAACAGTAATAAACATATTTTACCACAACTTCATTAACGTCTTGGGATCAAATTTGCATTGGGTTGACCCTAACAAACACATTATGTCATTACATCTTCAGGAAAATGTTATGAGATTTTCCATTTTGTAGACAAGGAAACTATCTTCAGGAGGGTGAGATCTAGCCTTGTCAATATACATCACAATATTACTCATATTTTCAGGTTTTTAACTCAATCACTTCTTTCTGGCTACAAAAGTGTTAAACATTTGTTGTAAATTAATTCCAGCAACACAGATGCATACATCCCCTGTGTCTTCTCTCCTTCTACCTCTCTATACAAAATATCTTGGGCTGATTTTT
The DNA here is from genome assembly GCF_011762595.2 of Tursiops truncatus. Taxonomy (NCBI): domain Eukaryota; kingdom Metazoa; phylum Chordata; class Mammalia; order Artiodactyla; family Delphinidae; genus Tursiops; species Tursiops truncatus. The sequence goes on from NC_047055.1 coordinate 42,355,933, forward strand.
GGATTAACAATACATCTAGTCTATCTTTCCATGCTTTTTCACTTAATATATCATGCCAGTCTATTGCAGTTACAAATCTAATCTCTTCTTTTTAAAGATTGCCTAGTTTTCCATTTGTTTCTGGGTGAGGGACATTGTGCTTCTTTCTGATTTTTACAAACTAGCTACAGTAATCAACTTTCCCCATACAATTTGCAACTTGAGGAGGGAGTATATCTACATGATGTCCTAGACCTAAAACTTTTACCAAAAAGCCTGAAAATTGTATATTATTTATTTCAAATAAATCTTCCAAACATTGTAAATATATTCCTGCCAAAAATGTATTAGTGTCTAGTTCCTCACACCTTTGCAAGCATGGGCTGTTCTTTGTATTTTTAATTTTTGTGGAGTTTGATAGAAAAATTTTTCAGTTAGCAATATAACTTATTTTATATTTTACATTTTAATAATATAACTAATTTTAATGCTCATGTAGCATTCTATCCTATGACTGTGACATGATTGAACCAATTCATATTGTTGACCATCTAGGATGTTTATCATTTTCCCTATAATAAAATATACAACAGTGAACATTGTGGTAGGCTAAAAGTTGCCCCCTGAAAGTTATCCATGTCTTAATTCCTGGAACCTGTGAATGTTATCTTACATGGCAAAAAAAAAAAAAAAGGTTATTTTGGGATTTGAATAAGGAAATTGAGATGGGGAGATTATCCTGGATTAGTAGAGATGGCTCTAAGTGCAATCAGAATGTCTTTTTAAGAGAGATGCAGAGGGATATTTCACACAAAAGAGGAGAAGACAGACACAGAAGAGGAGAAGGCAATGTGACTATAGAGGCAGAGATTGGGGCATGCCAAGGAATGCTGGCAGCCACCAGATGCTGGAAGAGGCAAGAAAGGGATTGTTCCTGAGAGCCTCTGGCACAGTTCTGCCAACACCTTGATTTTAGCTTGGTTATACTTATTTGGGATTTCTGCCCTCCAGAATTGGGAGAGAATAAATATCTGTTGTTCTCAGCCACCCAGTCTGTGGTAATTTGTTACATGAGCAATAGAAAACTAATACTAACATCCTTTTAGTTATTTTTATTTCTTAAAGTATATTTTTCATATATATCATTTGACTCAACTTACCAAAGAATTAAGAAATTTGCCCCCTTTCTTCTGTCCCCAAATTTTTGATTTTAATAACAGAACCTACAGAACTGTGTATATATGTGTGTATGTATGATTGTGTGTGTGTGTGTGTGTGTGCACGTGCATGTGTGCGCACATTGCATATCTGGTGATGTCTAAAGAATTTCTCTTTCCCCTTGCAACTTTATTGCTGCCCTGCCCCTGCCATTTCTAAATTCTGGGTTATAACAGATGAATTAAGCTGGTGATTTTCAAAGATGACAATTTTAATTAGTTTTGAACATCCTTTACTGTTTCATTAGGATAAATTTTTATAACTGGAAATGCTGACTTAAATAGAATGTCCCAATTTAATTCAATTTCATAAGTGGCACCAAGAAAACTACCAATTTACAGGACATAAATTGCAATTGAATAATAAGGCATGGGGGAGTGAAGAATGTAGCCATCCTGACATTATTTCACAAAGGATGGGCACTAGTTTTTGTCAAGGACCATCTTTCAGGCTTTAGCCACAGTTAGTTGACTTACTAGTGATTAGTAATTGACAAGAGCTTATGCACAAGTGCCTCCTGAAGCAGCTTTGCAGTAACTCATGAGAAGACCACAATGCTTGGATTTAACCAACCTAGGTATCCATCTCAGCACCAGGAGGGGGAAGCACAAATCTTAAGGAACATATGAGGATATTTAAAGCAAAATTGAGGCAAGAGGTAGATGGGTCTCCCCAGGGTAAGCAACTGGACATTCATTCCCTGTGGGCTGATACTCCAAGATGAGAATAGCAGGACAATCGAGAGAGGAGGCTGGGCCCTGCCCAGATAGAATATAAGAGACCACATATTTCTCATTCTCGAAGTCAATGAGACCTTCCTGACTAACACAGGGTATGGAGGGATATAGGGAGGTGGATTTGGGGATAAGTCAGAGGGACCGAGAGAAGTAGGTGGCTCCGGAGAAGTAGGGATATTATCAGCCTTAGGAGGAGCTAGGTTTCCCCCCTGAGAGACGGGAGAGCTTAGAAGGGGATCGTCTAAAATGTCAGGAGAGTTCTGGTTCCCCAGGTTTTGAATTACAAGAGCTGTATAGGGCGGGATTTTGGTAAAGGACCGTGAAAGCCTGAATATAGGGAACCCTCAGTCCACTTTCCCATCCTGTGGCAATAAAGACCTAATTGTACAACAATATTATAATTTAGAGACCCATTTTCAGGCCATTTTTCTCCATTCCCCAACTTATACAAAGGCCAGGCACTGTTACAGTAGAACTTAAGTTTTTCCTTTCTTAGCCCTCTATTTTAAAAAAATTCCATTTCTAGGACTTCCCTGGTGGTGCATTAGTTAGGAGTCTGCCTGCCAATGCAGGGGACACAGGTTCAATACCTGGTCCGTGAAGATCCCACATGCCATGGAGCAACTAAGCCCATGTGCCACAACTACTGAGCCTGAGCTCTCGAGCCCATGAGCCACAACTAATGAGCCTGCACGCCACAACTACTGAAGCCTGAATGCCCTAGAACCCACGCACCGCAACGACTGAGCCCACGTGCCACAACTACCGAAGCCTGCACATTCTGGGGCCTGTGTGCCGCAACTACTGAGCCGACACGCTACAACTGCTGAAGCCTGCGCACCTAGAGCCCATGCTCCACAGGGAAGCCACTGCAATGAGAAGCCCACACACCACAACAAAGAGTAGCCCACGCACAGCAACAAAGACCCAATGCAGGGCCCTCCAAAAAAAAATTCCAATTCTTAAGGATACACTCCAGAGGTATTCTGGCTTGGAGGGGGATCCTGCCCTGTTGAGTAACCTACAAGAGAGGTTGTAGTAACCTACAAGAGAGCTTGTTGAGTAACCTACAAGAGAGCGCTCCTAGAAATGGAATCCGGCGTCCCAGAAACATTTACCAGGAGGCTTTAACCTGAAGGGGTTCAGGGCATCCCCCAAATTCCCTTTGAACCTGATGGGGTTTCAAGCATCCTCTACTCCTCATCGATTTCTGACTAGACGTCTCTGGTCTTCCGTGGTACCTTGCCCAAGGTGTCTCCCCACGTAACCGGGGAGGACATTTGAACTAATGCAGACCGGTTGCCAGGACTTTCCTTAGGAGAGATCCCATGGCTATAGAGCTTATATCCTATGATGTCTTCCTATGCTGGGGTGTATTCCTCATGACTGAGCATCTACAAAATTTATAATTTGGGCTTCTGGATGGCGGCCAGCCCAATAGGCTGTCCGTAGCAGTGTGTATGCTGCCAAGGCCTGGACTAAAGGGGGTCCGATAGATGCGAAGAAGAACCCTTGGAGAAATTGGAGTTGAGCGCTATGGAAGGTGGCATGGGGTTTAAGGCTTGAAGGGCAGGAGATGGAGAAATTCTCATAGTAAATTTCCGGGTGTTGAGTGAGGTGAGAGACTAGACAGCAGAAGAACCCCAAATCCTTTGTCCTGTCTGGCAGCTAAGATAGGATTGGGAATTGTCTGACAATTTTGTCTGACACAGCAGCACTGGGTTTGGCAGTGGTAGGGCCCAGGAATCATTTAAGAATGATATCCAGGAAATCCTTCCCTAAAAGGGCACAGAGATATGAAGTGAGAAAGAGACCTTCTTGTGTGAGTAAAGTGGGAAGGAAAAGCATAATGGAGTGTTCCATACGGGGCAGTGAGAGAGGGAGAGTGAGAGAAAGAGAGAGAGACCCCTGGGGCTCCTGCACGGTCGGAAATCACATTTCCACCAGGTCCCAAAGGACAGCGTCAGCTGTCACCCAAGCGTTATTTTAATCTGCACAGCCTGGGGAATCCCCCTGCCACCCCCAATGTTGGAGGAAGCCATAACACTGCAGGCAGACAGAGGTTATGCCCTGCAGGTCTTGAAAAGAATGCAAAGTGGAGAGTGAAAGAAAGAAAGCAAGTGCAAAAGTCAGAGCCCTCAAGCCTCAGCTGAGTGAAGCCCACGGTTTACCTTGAAGTCCCAGGTTTCGGCAACAAATATGATCTCTGGTGGCCTCGGCCTTCAGCAGCTTGAAGCAGGGTTTTGGTTCCCACACCGGCAATCCAATCCAGGCCACAATGGCGAAAGTGCCAAACCCTAACCGCTAGACCACTGGTCGGTGACAAGGCCCTGGCCCTTCAGCTTTGCAGAAAAGAATTCCCACAGAGATGGAAAGCAGTGACACAGGTAAAGTGTTTATTAGGAGGAAAAAGTGTACAGTATGTGTAGATAGACGCACAGACTCAGAGAGTCATGCCCTCATGGTAGTTTAAATCACTTATATGGGGCATTTCTTCCATGTTTCCTTTGGCCAATCATTTTGATTTGCCTGGTTTAGAGTACGTATTTGGTATATCTCAGGATCCTCCCATGTGTGCACATGCATCTCTCAGCCAAGATGGATTCCACCAAAGAGGCCTATGGGTAGCTTAGCATCACTTGCCTTTTGACCTCCAAGGAGCTTTCTAGTCGGGAAGGTCTCCTTGACTTCAAGGATGAGAAATATGTGGTCCCTTATCTTCTAGCCTCCTCTCTCGATTGTCCTGCTATACTCATCTTGGAGTATCGGTCCACAGGGAACGAATCTCCAATTCCTTACCCTGGGGGGACCCATCTACCTCCTGTCTCAAAATGAGTAAAGACCATGAAGAGATTTGTCACAAAACAAGAAATAAAGATTGCCAAATAAAGTATTAAAAGTATCTTTAAATTCACATGTAATAAAAGAAACATACTGATTTTCATCTATTGGTGAGGTTCACAGTGGTAAGGTTTTTCATTTAAATTATTGAGTACATAAAATTAGAGGAATTTTAATTTTACAGGCATGCCAATACCTTGCTGTAAGGACTGTAATATTGTATGAATTTTAATCAGGAGTAATTTGTGGTAAGTATCAATGAACAGAGGAGGCCCAAACTTTTGGCTTCAGCACTTTCACTTTTAGAAATACCTCATTAGGAAATTAGGTAGACAAGTGTGACAAGATAAAATATGTCTATGGGTTGGTTATCACAGCTTAATACATTAGCCTCTGTTTATTTTTTCATATTAATATTTTAAAAGTGAGTGACAGTTTAGCTTTCTGGTAGCACTAATAAGTGCTATAGGTAGCATCTAAACCACCAATAATGGGGAGCTCTGGGAGCTTTTAAAGGGAAATGCAGATGCTGATGAGAAGGGACAGTGTGTCTACCTAATAAGGCTCATATCCAAATGTTAGATATCAATTGCTTTCCTCCTTTCTGGATAATTTTATAAATGTCACAAGAATTGCCTCACATTCTCTAAACCTAGACTGCATCATACCAAGAAGGCAAAGGGTTAGGTTCTCCTATCAGCTGCTGTCATTAGACTCTGAAAGGGAAGGCAAAAACTGTTAAGAAGAAAGTGTACTCAGAGTGTGTACCCTTCTAGGCAACTGAGGACATTACTTCCATGCGTGAAGAACTGCTATCTAAGAGATTCTGCCCAGGAATTCTCATCTTCTATCAAGTAGTGACACTGTGATTAGCACCATGCAAGGCACTAGGTTAAAGTGACAAAATGCACAGACATAATTTGGTAGTGATCATGAAAACTAGAGTGTACCATGAATTTCACTAGTATCTTTTATTATTTCATTCCTCTTCTAGTGTAATACTACCTTAAACAGACCTTAAATTCAAAATGTGAAATTGAATTTAAAATAGGTGTTTATCATGAAACTGCAATAATTAGATGATTTCATGATAAGTTAAAAATAGAACTATAAAGCAAACCACATGATCATATCAATCGATGCAGAAAAAGAATTTTAAAATATTCAACTCCTTTTCATGACAAAGACACTCAATAAGCTAAAAATAGAAGGAAACTTCCTCAACATAATAAAGGTCATATGTGAAAAGCCTACAACTATCATTGCACTCAGTGGTGAAAGCCTGACAGCTTTTCCTCTAAAATCAGCAACAAGGCAAGGATGCCCACTCTCACCACTTCTATTCAACATAGTATTGGAAGTCCTAGCCAGAGGAATTAGGCAAGAAAAAGAAATAAAAGGCATTCAATTTGGAAAGCAAGAAGTAAAATTCTCTCTGTAGATGGCTTGATCTTATATGTAGAAAATGCTAAAAATTACATACACACAAACACTGATAGAACCAATGAACGAATTCAGCACTATTCACTATAGCCAAGAGGTGGAAGCAACCAAAATGTCCATTGAAGGATGAGTGGATAAACAAAATATGTATATGCATACAATGGAATTTTATTCAGCACTAAAAAGGAAGGAAATCCTGTCACATGCTTCAATATGGAAATAGCCTTAATGACATTATGCTAAGTGAAATTAGCCAGTCACATAAAGACAAATACTATATGATTCCACTTATATGATGTCTCTAAAGTAGTCAAAGCATAGCTGCAGAAAATAGAATAATGGTTTCCATGAGCTAGGGGAAGGGGAAAAGAGGAGCTGTTTAATGGGTAGAGTTTCAGGTTTGAAAGATGAAAAAGTTCTGGAGATCTTTTGTACAATAATGTGAATATACTTAACCCTATTCAACTGTACACTGAAAAATGGTTAAGATGTTAAATTTTATGTTATGTGGGTTTTACCATAATAAAAAAACTCAGTATACCTAAAACAAATAAAGAGATTGAATCAGTAGTCAAAAACCCCCCCAAATAAAAGTCCTGGACCAGTTACTTTCACCAGTGAATTCTATTACATATTTAATGAAGAATTAACACCAGTCCTTTGCAACTTCTTCCAAAATAACTGAAGAGAAGGGAACACTTCCTAAAACTCTTTCTGTGAGGCCAGCATTACCCTGATACCACAGCCAGATAAAGATACCACAAGAAAATAAAATTACAAACCAATATCCTTTATAACTATAATACCAATATTCTCAACAAAATATTAGCAAAGCAAATCCAACAGCATATTAAAAGGATTATTCAGCATAACCAAATGGGATTTATCCCGGGAATTCAAGGGTGTTTCAACATAAGTAAATCAACCAACATAATACATCACACTAATATAAATGAAGACAAAATGATCATCTCAATTGATACAGAAAAAGCATTTGACAAAATCCAATACCCTTTCATAATAAAGACACTCAGAAAACTAGGAATAGAGGGAGATTTTCTCAACATGATAACAAGTATTTATGAAAATTCCACAGCTAACATCATACTCAATGGTGAAAGTCTAAAGGATTTTCCCCTAAAATCAAGAATAAGACATGATTGCCCACTTTCATTGCTGCAAGTCAACATTGTACTAGAAATTCTAGCCAGAGCTATTAGACAAGAAAAAGAAAAGACATACAAATTGGAAAGGAAGAGGTAAAACTATCAATATTCACTGCTGATATGATTTTTTTTTTTTTTTAATGGTACGCGGGCCTCTCACTGTTGTGGCCTCTCCCGTTGCGGAGCACAGGCTCCTGACGCGCAGGCTCAGCGGCCATGGCTCAGGGGCCCAGCCGCTCCGCGGCATGTGGGATCTTCCCAGACCGGGCACGAACCCGTATCCCCTGCATTGGCAGGCGGACTCTCAACCACTGCGCCACCAGGGAAGCCCCTGATATGATCTTTTATACAGAAAATCCCAAATAATCCACAAGAAAGCTATTAGAGCTAACAATCCCAACTCAGCAAAGTTGTAGGGTACAAAACACACTCAAAAAAATCACTTGTGTTTCTATACAGAAGCAATGAACTATCCAAAAAGGAAATTAAGAAAGCAATTCCTTTTACAATAGCATCTAAAATAATTAAATACTTTGTAATAATTTAACCAAGGAGCTGAAAGACTTGCTTGCTGAAAGCTACAAAACATTCCTGAAAGAATTAAAGAAGACCTAAATAAATGGATAGAGAGTCTGTGTTCATGATAGGAAGACATAACATTGTTAAGATGTCAGTGCTTTCCAAAGTGATCTACAGATTCAAAGCAGTAAAAATTCAAAGAGCCTTTTTTTGCAGAAATGTGAAAGCTGATCTTCAGATTCATATGGAATTGGAAGGGGCCTTGAATAGCCATGACTGTCTTGAAAAATAAAAATAAATTGAGGACTCATACTTCCCAACTTTGAAACTTACTACAAAGCTATGGTAATTAAAACAGTATGGAAAGCCCATGTGCAGCAATGAAGACCCAATGCAGCCAAAAATAAATTTAAAAAAAAAACAGTATGGTAGTTGCATAAGGACAGACACATAGACCAATGGAATAGAATAGAGACCCCAGATATAAACGGAAAATCAGTAGTCAATTGGTTTTCTACAAGGGATGCCAAAACCCTTCCATTGAGAAGGGACAGTCTTTTGAATAAATGGTGCAGGGAAACTGGACATCCACATACAGAACAATTAAGTTGGACCCTTATATTACACCATATACAAAAAATAACTCAGAATGAATCCATGACCTAAACTTAAGAGCTAAACCTGTAAAACTCTCAGAAGAAACATTTGAGAAAATTTAATGATACTAGATTTGACAACAATTTCATGGATATGACATCAAACAGCACAGGCAACAACAACAACAAAAATACATAAATTGGACTTCATCAAAATTAAGAACTTTTGTACATCAAAAGACACTATCAAGGAAGTGGATAGACAGCCTACTGAATGGGAGAAAATATTTGGAAATGGTATATCTTAAAAGTGATTCATATCCATAATATATAAAGAACTCCTAAAACTAAACAACAAAAAAGCAAACAACCCAATTTAAAAATGGGCAAAGGACTTAAAACGTGTCTCCAGAGAACATAACAAATGGCCAATAAGCATGTGAAAAAATGTTCAGCATCATTAGTCATGAGTAAAATGCAAATCAAAACCACGAGATACCAGTTTACACCTACTAGGATACCTATAATTTTTTTAAACTAAAGTAGCAAGCATTGGCAAGGATGTGGAGAAACTAGAACACTTGTGCATTGCTGGTGGAATGTAAAATAGCATGGCTGCAGTGGAAAACAGTTTGTCAGCTTCTTACAAGGTTAAACATAGAACTATCATATGACCCAGCAATCCCACACCTGGCTATATACCCAAAATAATTGAAAGCAGTAACTTGAAATATGTATACCCCAGTGTTCTACCATTATTATTCACAATAGCCAAAAGGTGGAAACAACCTAAGAGCCCATTGGTGGATGAATGGTTACACAAAATATGGTATATACATAAAATGGAATTTTATTTAACCATAGGAAGGAATGAAATTTTGGTATGTACTAAACCATGGATTGGCCTTGAAGACATTATACTTAGTGAAATATGGCAGACACAGAAGCACAAATATTATAGTATTCCACTTGTGTAAGGTACCTAGAATAGGCATATTTATAGAGACATAAAGTAGAATAGTGTTTACCAGGAGCTTAGGGGAGGAGAAGAAGAGGAGTTATTTTTTATTCGGTATAGTGTTTCTGTTGGGAATGATGAAAATGTTTTGGTATAAATAGTAGTGATGATTATACAACATTGTGAATGTATTTAATGCCATTGAATTATACACTTACAAATGACTAAAGTAATAAATATTATGTCATGTATATTTTACCACAATTTGGTAGAGTGGCAACCTATTTGGAGATAAATAACATAAAATACATTACACCACAATAAACTGCAATTAGTTCAAATATTTAAATGCAAATATTGAAACATAAAAGTACCAGGAGAATTTTTTTTACTTAAATTCTTGGTGAGAGAAAATGCCATGGCTGGTTAGATAGAAATCAATGGGGGCATTAAAAAAAGATTGATAAAGTTAACTGATAATGTTGACATGATTCATAATACCGAAACATTTGCAGGTGAATTAATCTTATATTTAGAAAATCCTAGGAAATCCACTAAGAAACCATTAAAACCAATAAGTTGAGCAAATTCACATAAAATATCAACATACAAAACACAGTTGTATTTTTATACAGTAGTAATGAGCAAACCAATAAAATTTTAAAAACAACTACAATACCATTAAAAAGAATAAAAAACTTAGCAATAAATTTAACCAAAAAAGTGTAAGATTTGTACACTGAAAACCTACAAACGATTGTTGAAAGAAATTAAAGAACTAAAGAAATGGAAGGACATCCTGTGTTCATGGATTGGAAAACTTAGTATTGTTAAGGTACCAGTACTGACCAAATTGATCTATGGATTAAATGCAATCCTTACCACATTACAGCTCTGTTTTTTTTCAGGCATTCACAAGCTGTTCCTAAAACTTATGTGTAAGTGCAAGGGATCCAGAATAGCCAAAATAATCTTTAAAAAGAACAAAGTTTGAGGATTTACACTGTGAGATTTCAATACTTATTACAAAGCTACAATAATCAGGATTGTGCAGTACTGACATAGGGTAGACATATATATATATACACAGACACATACACACACACACACATATCAGTGGAATAGAATTGAGAGTCCAGAAATAAATCTTTATATTTATTGAGTTTTGACAAGGATTCGAGGACCATACAATGGGGTAAGAATTGTCTTTTCAACAAATGATGCTGGCACAACTGGATAGGCACATGCAAAAGAATGAATTTGGATCCCTACCTCACACCATATTTTAAAACTCAAAATTGATCAACGTCCTAAATGTAAGACCTAAAACTATAAAACATAGGTATAAATTTATGTGACCTTGGATTAAGTAGTAGTTTCAAACATATGACATGAAAAGCACAAGCAACAGAAGGAAAAATAGACAAACTGGACATCATCAAAATTAAAAACTTTTGTGCTTCAAAAGGCACAATCAAGATTGTAAATGAAACACCAACCCACAAAATTGGAGAGAATTTTGCAAATCATACATTTGGTAAGGGACTTGGATCTAAAATGTATAAAAAACGGTTCCAACTCAATAATAAAGGTACAAATCAATAATAAAAAGATAATCCAATTTTTAAATGGTCAAAGGACCTGGATAGACGTTTATCCAAAGAAGACATAAAAGTGGCCAATAAGCACATGAAAAGATGCTCAACATCATCAGCCATTAGGAAAATCAAAACCACAGTTAGGTACCATTTCACGCCCACTAGGATGACTATAATACTAAAGACAGATAATAAAAGGTGCTAGAAAGTATAGGGAGATACTGGAATCCTCATACACTGCTGGTGGGAATGTAAAGTGGTGTGGTTGTTTTGGGAAACAGTAACTTCAAAAGGTGACCATACGTTCCATCAATTCTACTCCTGGGTATACATCTAAGAGAAATGAAAACATATGTCCAAACAAAATGTTGAACACAAGCATTCATAACAGCATTATTCATAATAGTCAATAAGTGGAAACAACCCAAATATACATCGCTGATAAATGGATAAATAAAATGTGGCCTGCTTATATCATGGGATAATTTTCAGCAATAAAACAATGATGTACTGATACATGTTACAAGTGATAAGTGAAAGAAGCTAGTAAGGACCACATATCACATGATTCCATTTATATGAAATGTCCAGAAAAGGCCAATTTACAGAGACAGAAAGCAGATTCGTTGTTGTCTCTGGTTTAGGAATAGGGGCAAGGAGTCTGATAGCTAAGGGCTACAGGGTATATTCTTGGGCTAATGAAAATGTTCCAAAATTGATTTTGATGATGCATTCACAATTCTGAATATATTAAATGCCATTGAATCGTACACTTTAAATTGGTGAATTGTATGGTAAGTAGACTGTATCTCAATAAAGCTGTTGTAAATTACCATAAGCAAGTGAAAAGATAGAATATACTAGAAACACTAGTTAGAACATATATGGCAATCTAACCAAGATTTCCTTCTGTGTAATTTTCAGACACTTAGTCTTGCACTTCCCCATTCCTTTTGAACACAGCTATGGCCATATAACTTGCTTTAATTAGTGGAACATAACAGAAAAATTTTTGTCAGTTCTGGGGGTAAAATTTTAATAGCCACTGTGTGATTTGTCATGATCTGTCTTTTCCTATTCCATGGTAACCAGCAATGTTCCATATAGTGACTGTTCCATCACTTTAATCTTAGTAAGTGTAGCCCCAACCAGCCTGTGTTGGGTATGTAGTATGAACAGAAATACATTTTTGTTGCTTTAAGTTACTGAGATTTGAGGGTCATTTGTTACTGCTACCTTAATGTAGTATGCCCTGATATGCTTCTGCACAATCGTAGAAATACAAATCAAAATAATAGTATTCCATTTTTTACCCAGCATATTGACAAAAATAAAAGTTGGATAAAGCCCAATGCTGACAAGGTGTTTCTGAAACAGACACTTCCATTTATTGTTGGCATAGAATCCCATCTACCAAGCTTGCCACAATTAACAAATTTCCTATACTCATATATTTAGGTTATCTCTATTTTTCCTATTAAAAACAATTCTGTGTTGAACATTCCTATAGTAAATTTCTGTCACTAAATGGTACATTTCACCTGTGTGTTTTTATTTATTTCAGTCAAGTTATTGTTTTTGCCCTTTTATACCCCACATGATCACCTGGATGAATTCCAGAATACTGAGAACAGATCTTGAAAAACAGATCTGTGGATCGTGTAGGTGTTTGTGTTTGCTGCTGTCTAGACCACTTATCTCAGTTTTTCTGTTTCCATCTATGCCTTCAGTGCACTCCCTCTGTGATATTTTTCTTCTCTACAATCATCCCATAGTTGAAGGGATAGCAGAGGACTGATACACTGGTAGCTAAACTGGCTTGCACATCCTTAACTATTTCTTTAGGGCATACTCCTAGAAGTAGAATTCCTGGTTCAAATAATTTCTGTTAAATAACTCTTAGTTGTAAAATAAAAAATTACTATCACCTTCTGTCACTTCCTTTATGGTGGCGCAAATAACACTTATTCAGTGGTCAATTTGAGTAAGTACTTGAATAAGGAAGAGGAATGAGTTAAAGGGTATACAGAGACTTGAGGGGAAATAGCTGTCAACACATCTTCAAACAGCATAAGTTAAGTCTTCCATCCAAAATTTTGGTTTCAGTTGCAATATATAAAGAACCTGGAAGTCGTGACTCCCAAAGTCACAACAAGAAAAATCTGAAAACACTGAAAATACCTGGCTTTTCTTGGACCCATCAGATAACTAAGATCATAGACAAAACCACCACTACAAAATCTGGAGAAACAGACAAATTCAGAGTCATAGTTGAGATCTGCTTACCTGGAGTAGAATCCACTGGAACCAAAACTGATAGGAACACTTAAATGGTAATTTTGATAAATTGCTGGAGGCTGAGTGTGGACCATCAAGGGAGTGAGAAATTCTGTGTGTCACAGTCTTACAGGAGCTTTTGTGGATTTGACCTCCAGGAAAACCACTCAGTTCTCATGATGAAGAGCCAAGAAGTATTCCCTCATGGATACAGCAGGAGGATGGGAAGAGCAAACATTTTGAAATACACTCAGAGCATTCTCCATGACAACTGCCTGCTCTGAATGGGAAAAAACTACTAGAGCCTTATCCCACTAGGGGAAAGGCTTTTTTTTTTCAATTCCAGCCCCATCTAGCATTTCTTATCTTGCCTTGAGGGGAAAAAAATGGTAAGAAACACTTGTGAGTTCACAGACTAGAGGAAAATACACAACACTAGCCCCCTATAGACCTCCTGTCTCACCTAAAAAAGAAAAAAACTGAGAAGCACTTGTGAATGTCACAAACCAGGGACAAAGGCTCACTGAAACACTGAGACCAAATAATAGAACCATAGAATGTTTCCCATTCCCCCCACACCTTCCAACCACATCAATAAGGCTCATGTCTAATAAGAGCAGATTAAAGCTGAAGGAAGTGTACATCTCAGACCTTCTTTAAGAAAACGTCTCTACCCCGCATCCTAGGATCTACAGGACTAGGGTCATGGAATTCTGGAGTGAGAAAGAAATTCAGAGTTACCTTCCTGGCAGCTTCAGGCAGCAAGACACATAAATCATCCTTAAATGGTTTTTTGCCTTTCCTATCATGTGTCCAGAGTTGAAGATGATATGCTCTCTTACAATAATAAGTTAATATTTTTCTCTCACAACCTCACTATGCAGTCCATTTCTGACCCATCTCTCTCTTGCTGCAGTATGTCAACTTAAGACTTTATGCAGATAAGGCAGCTGTGGTATATCTAGCTTATAATAACCCTCCAACTACTTACATCTCCCCTCAGCTTTATTTTACTCCTAAAAAATCTCTTCTTTTTTAAACTCTATTCACAGGCCTTTCACATCATTTTAATCAAAATATTTCAGGGTCTTCTATAACATTTCCCAGTTTCATTAGACCACGTTAAAAAATGGAATGCCACTTAACATCCTGATGGCCTCATGTTCAATGGAATAATATTTGGGAAACATGGTTCTGTGATGTTTGCACATTCCTTTCTAAATATTAAGATAAAAGCTAGATGTGATATCCTTGTAAGGGCATCATTTGTATCACATACAGTACCAAGATGCCTCCCCAGCCTCGGCAAGGTCACATTTCTGTTTTAAAAAGTCTCTAGGGAAACCCAAAGACAACAGGAGAAACTAAAACAAGGACAACAGAATATTTAACCTCTGACACATAGAGCTATAGCAAACAGTATACACAGCCTAACTCCTAGCCAGATAAACATAAAACCTCATGCTAACAGCCTATTTACCTCAGTTTCTTTAACCCATACTGTCTACCTTTTAACAAAAAATTACAAGGCATACTAAAAGCCAAAAAATCTCACAAAAACAAAACAAATGAACAAAGAAAAAACCCCAGCACACCAGTATCAAGAGACAGAGCAAGCATCAGAAACAGATCCAGATATGGCAGAAATTTTGGAATTAGACCAGGAATTTAAAACAACCATGGTTAATATGCTAAATGCTCTAATGGAAAAAGTGGACAACATGCAAAAACAGATGGTAGTATAAACACAGAGCTATAAACCCTAAGAAAGAATCAAAAAGTAAATGCTAGAAATCAAAAACAGTGTAAAAGAAATGAAGAATGTTTTTGATGGGCTCCTCAATAGACTGAACATGGCTGAGAATAAGTCAATGAGCTTGAAGAAATGTCAGTAGAAACTTCCAAAAGAGAATACAAAGCGATAGAAGAGTGAAAAAGACTGAACAAAATATCCACAAATTGTGGGACAGTTACAAAAGGTGTAACATACATGTAATAGAAATACCACAAAGACAGAAAAGAGAGAAACAGATGAAATATTTGAGTAATGATGGCTGAGAAGTTTCCAAAATTAATGACACACTTCAAACCATAGATCTAGGAAGCTCAGAGAACATGAAGCAGGATAAAACCCAGAATATCTATACCTAGGCTATTATATTCAGATGGGAGAATATCAAAGTCAAAGAGAAAATGTTGAAAAAAACCAGAGAAACCTACCACATTACCTATAGAGGAGCAGGAGCAAGAATTATATCAGATTTCTCTTCAGAGACCATAGAAGCAAGAAGAGAGTGGAGAGAAATGTTTAAAGTGTTGAAGGAAAAAAAATACCAATCTAGAATTCTGTATTCAGGTAAAGTTATTCTTTGAAAGTGAAGGAGAAATAAAGACATTCTCAGTCAAACAAAAATTGAGAGAATTTGTCCCCAGTAGACTTGTCCTGCAGGGGATGTTAAACAAAATTCTTCAGAGAGAAGGAAATGTATATAGATCAAAAATTCATATCTATTGAAAAAAGGAAGAGTGTTAGAGAAGGAATAAATGAAGGTGAAATGAAGTCTTTTTATTCATAGTTGATTTAACAGATTACAGTTTGTTCAAAATAAGCATATCAACAGTGTATGTGGTGATTACAGCTTACAGATAAGTGAAATGAATGACACGTAATGTTATAAGGGGTAAGAGGGAGGAATTAGAAATACTCTGTTGTAAAGTACTTGCACTACCTGTGAAACAGTATGGTGTTATTTGAAAGTGGCCTTGAATATTGCAAACTCTAGGGCAACCACTAGAAAAGTAAAATTAGAAGTATCATTATATGCTAAGAGAAGAGAGAAATGATATCATATAAAATGTACAATTTAAAACAGAGAAGGCAGAAAAAGATAAGACAAAAACAGAAAAAGGGCAACGTATGGAAAACAGTGACAAATATGGTAGGTATTTATCCAGCTGTATCAATGATCATAGATGTCAATGGTTTAACACCAATCAAAAAAGATAGACTGTCAGGGTGGATTAAATAAATAAGATCCAGCTACATGTAGTCTAAAAGAAACCTACTTGAAATATAAAGACACCAATAGATTAAAAATAAAGGGATGGAGAAAGAAATACCATTAAATGAATTTACATTAAACAAGTGAAAGCCAGAGTAGCTCTATTAATTTCAGATAAAACAGGATGCAGAGCATGGAACATTACCAGGAGAAAGGGGGAATTACATACTGATAAGTGGCCCAGTTCTCAAAGAAGACATAACAATCCTTAATGTGTATGCACCTGACAAAAAAGTACAGAAATACATAGGGCAAAAACGGACAGAATTGAAGGAAAAAAGACAAATCCACTATTAGAGTGGGAGACTTCAACACCACACTATCAGTAATTGACAGACTCAGAAGGTAGAAAAATCAGTAAAAACAAACTTGAATTGAACAGCACCATCAATCAACAGTACCTAGTTAATATTTATAAATTTTTGTGTATTCTGTTTTGTTCATCCAAAGCAGCAGAATACAGATTCTTCTCAAGCTCACATGGAACATTCAGCAAGATAGACCACATCCTGGGATATAAAACATACCTTAAAATTTTTTAAAGAATAGACATCATTCAAACCATGCTCTCAGATCACAATGAAATTAAACTAAACATTAATTACAGAAGAATAACTGGAAACCCTAAAACACTTGGAGATTAACCAACACACTTCTAAATAGTACGTGGGTCAAAGAACTCTCAAGAGAAATTTTTAAATATTCTAAAAAAAATTGTGAAAATTTATCAAAGTTGTGGGATGTTTAGAGGGAAATTTATAGCATTGAATGAATGTATTAGAAAGGAAAAACAATCTAAAATTAATAACTGAATTTTCCACCTTAGCCACTAGAGAAAGAAGAGCAAATTAAATCCAAAGTAACCAGAAGGAAAGAGATTTTAAAAATTAGAGCAGAAATCAGTGCTATTAAAAACAGGAAATCAGTAGAGGAATTCAATAAAACCAAAAGTTGGTTCTTTGAAAGATTAATAAAATTTATATGCCTCTAGCCAAGTTAACTAAGAAAAGGGAGAAAAGACACAAATTGCTAACACCAGAAATGTTCCCATGGACCTTAAAAGGATAATAATGGAATATTATGAACAACTTTGTCCCAAAACATTGACAACCTAGAAGAATTACAATTTCTTGAAAGACACATCTACCAAAATTGACACAAGGATAAATAGGTACTCTGCATATACCTATAACTATTAAAGAAATTGAATCAATGATTAACCTTACAAAAGAGGAAACACCAGACTCAGGTTCACTGGTGAATTATATCAAACATTTAATGAAGAAATTATACCAACTTTACACAATCACTTAAAGAAAATAGAAGTTGAGGGAATAAATCCCCCCCCAAATTCTATGAGAACAGCATTAACCTAGTACCCAAACCAAGCACATACATTACAAAAAGGAAAAATTGCAGGCCAGTTTCTTTCATGCACATAGGTATAAAAATCCTCACAAAATGTTAGCCAATAAAACCCAACAATGTATAAAAAGAATTAGACACCACAACCTAGTGGAATTTATTCCAAGTATACAATGCTGGTTCAAATTTTGAAAATCAATTAA
This sequence comes from Tursiops truncatus, assembly GCF_011762595.2. Classification (NCBI taxonomy): domain Eukaryota; kingdom Metazoa; phylum Chordata; class Mammalia; order Artiodactyla; family Delphinidae; genus Tursiops; species Tursiops truncatus. The sequence continues at coordinate 42,373,895 of NC_047055.1, forward strand.
TGTAATCCATCTCATCAAAGGCTAACAAAGAAAACTATGATCATTTAGAGCAGAAAAAGCATTTGGAAAAATTGAACACCCATTCATGATAAAAAGTGAGAAAACTAGGAATAGAGGAAACTCCTTAAACTTAATGAAGAACATCTACAAAAAAACCTACAGCTAACATCACAAGGCTGAGCAACTAGATGCTTTTCTGCTAAGATTAGGAACAAGGAGAGGATGTTCCCACTCATCATTCCTGTTTAATATCACACAGGATGTCCTAGCTGTTGCAATAAGAGAAGAAAAATAAATAAAAATGTACAGATGGGGAAGGAAGAATTAAAACTACTTGTTCAAAGATGACATGATCATATCTGTAGGAATCTCAAAGAATCAACAAAAAAAACCCTGGAACTAATAAGCAATTATAGCACTGTTGCCAGATACGAGCTTAATATACAAAATTCAAATTTTCTTATATACCAGCATTGAAAAAATGGAATTTGACATTAAAAATAATACCATTTATATTAGCACCAAAAATGAAATATTTAGGCAAAATCTAACAAATTATGTACAATGCTTATATGAGGAAAACTACAAAACACTGATGAAAGAAATCAAAGATCTAAATAAATGTGGAGCTTTTTCATGTGCAAGTATAGGAAAACTCAATATTGTCAAGATGTCAGTTCTTCCCAACTTATAGGTTCCATGCAATCCCAATCAAAATCCCTGCAAGTTATCTTATGGATATCAGCAAACAGATTATAAAGTTTATCTTGAAAGGCAAAAGACCAAGAATAGCAAACATTGAAGGAGAAGAACATCAGAGGACTGACATTACCCAAATTCAATATTTTCCATAAAGCCACAGTAATCCAGACAGTGTGGTACTGGCAAAAGAAAAGACAAATAGATCAATGCAACAAAAGAGAGAGACCAGAAAGAGAACCACACAAATATATTCAACCAGTTGTTGATAGAAGAGCAAAGGTAATTCAATGGAGAAAGGATAATCATTTCAACAGATGATGCTAGAACGACTGGTCGTCTACATGCAAAGAAAATCTAGACTCGTACATTACATCTTTCAGTAATACTAACTTAAAATGAATTATAGACTTACATGTAAAAGGCAAAACTATAAAACTCCTAGAAGACAACATAGTAAAAGATCTAGGTAGTTTTGTGTTTGGCAAGGACTTTGTAGATACAACATCAAAAGTGTGATCCAAGAAAGAAAATATTGGTAAGTTGGACTTCATTAAAAATAAACCTTCTCTGCAAAATACTCTATTAATAGAATGAAAAGACAAGTGGAGATTGAGAAGAAAACTTTGCAAAACATCTGATAGAAGACTGGTATCCAAAATATACAAAGAACCCTTAAAATTTAACAATAAGAAAACAGTCAATCTTGTTTTAAAAAAAGGTCAATGATCTGAACAGATAATTGACCAAAAAAGATATACAGATGGCAAATAAGTATATGAAAAGATGCTCAACATTCTATGTCATTATGGAATTGCAAATTAAAACAACAGAATATAGCCAAGTTAAGCTTAATAGACAAAAACAGGTCTGTGTCCATGGTGATTAAGAGGGAAGAGGAGTAGATCATGTGTGTTGCATAGGCAAGGAATATGCTAGTGTGAAAGTTCACGTGCATAAGTATGTAGGAGGTGGGGTGGGGTGAGGGGCAGAGCTGTAGGTATGATATAACACAGCTGCATCTGTATCCTGGGCTTAATGCTTGGGGGTTATTTGGTTCTGAGATTTAGATTTCAGGGGTAAGTCAGGGTTACACAGGTCTGTTGGAGACACAGGGGAGTGGAACCTTGGCCATCGGAATCTATTAGACTGGAATCCATTTTAGGATGAAGTAAATAGTGCCTACCAGTCAGACAGACATAGGTCAGCATCCTTTTAATATTTTACTCTTTTATTTTTCCCTCTGACTTTAAAGATGAAACAACTCATCCGAGCTGGTTTCCTTCCCTGTTACATGAAGGTAACAGATTATTTTGATAGTAGTCCATAATGTCCAATAGTTTTGTGAGCTAATACACATAAAGAGCTTAAAATAGGACTTTTCTCAGTTCAATAAATGTTAATGAGTCGTAGTGTTTGTTCTCTAAATGAATTAACAATAAATTGTCCAACAGGTATTTCAAAATCTCACAGTATAATCTGTCAGCTAGTGGTAGATTCACTCTTCTGTCAGAAAGTATCTTGGAATCAAGATTTCACAATATCCAGAATTGTCAGATAAGCTTGCTGGTATGACTTTGGATAAATCTGTAAATTTTTAGACAAGAAATTAATAAGAATGAAATTACAAATAAATGTCACCTCCACGAGAACAGAGATTTCTTTCTTTTTTGTTTGTGCCTATGACAAAGTACATATTCATATATAGTTGTTGAACAAATAAAAGGCACCAGAGGAAAAAAAGGCACCAGACACTTTCAGATGTGGAAAGAACAGTTCAGAGAGGCAAAGAGATTCATGCACACGCACAGATCCCAGAAGAGCTCAGACTCCCTTCTTCCACCCTGGCATTCACCCAAGAGAGTATACTTTGGAACAAAGAAAATCCACAGTTCAGCTAAGGCCATTGAAAGAGCACAGTGAAAGACATTCCTCTGAAAACTGACATCTGTTGTCTCTAGATATAGTATAGAATCATCTCTAGATTTTTTCTCTATCACCTAAATATTGTACAGTTATAATAAATATCTAATAACAAGTAAAAGCTGATATGAAAATTCATGGTAAGAATAAGGTTCCCTTTTCATCCTGGTAAGCATCCATGATATTCAGTAAATAGGGACTCTCTCCAAGACGAACCTCAAAGATGATTGCAAATTCTCTCTTCTTTAGAAAAGAGAGAAGGCGCTTAAGAGGGTGGTTATAGTGGTAAGAGATGAGGGCCCAGATTGATCCTCCCAGGGCCTGAAGCCCAATTCAAGAAAGTGAAGGGGAATGGACTTTATCAGGATGGTGAGTGAATTCGGTTCCCACTGCTGCTGTAACAAATTACCACAATCTTGCTGGCTTAAAAAAACAAAAACAATAAAATATTATCTTACAGTCCTGAAGGTTGGAAATAGGAAAAGGGTCTCTCTGGTCTGAAATAAAGGTGATAGGAGGACTTCATTCTTCCAAGGGGTTCTAGGAAGAATCTGTCTCCTTGCCTTTTCCAACTTCTGGGTCTGCCTGCAGTCCTTGGCCTCTAGCTTCCTTCCATCTTCAAAACTAGTGATATCCCGTCCACTTGTGGCGTCTTTCTCATGCAACTTCACTGTGACACTGACTCTTCTGCCTACCTCTTCCACATTTAAAGTAGCCTTGCCATGGCATTGGCCAAGATACAGAAGTGTAATCTTACTTTACATTCAGCTGATTAGCAATCTTAATTCCATCTGCAACCTTAATTCTCCTTTGCCATGTAACATCACATATTTACAGGTTCAGGAGAACAGGACGTGAACATCTTTGGGGGACCTTTATTCAGCTTACAACAGCGAGGGTGCCATTTAGGTGGGTTTTAAAACGGGCAACAGTGCCAGCAGGTTTGTGCTCAACCACAGGTGTGCTTAACCAGGGTTGCTGTTTGCCCCATGGAGCACAGAAAGGAGGGGCTGGAGACTACAGGAAGGATATAGGAGTGCAGGAATCAGAGGATTCAAGGGCCAGCAGGTTTCTGTCTTAGGGAAGTGGGTGCCTGGTGGGTCGTCCTCCAAAGAATGGCTGGGGAAAGTAGACTGGTGTGTATGGCAAGTGTGTGAGATCCCAGTTGGTTCTAATCCCTGCCACATTCCCACCCTGCCAAAGATGATGAGCGCTTGGAGGCAACTGCAGGAGAAGACCTGACAGAACCCGGGGAGAGAAGCCAGGACCGGCCCTACCTGGTGCCTGACACCTGGCTATGGGATGAGAGACAGGGAGGACTGTCTGAGCCGGTGCGTGTCCTGAGAGGGAAAGGCCCTCTTTCCTGGGCAACTGCGGGGGCGGCGAAATGGCAAAGTGTGCTACCGTGCTACCACTGCGACTGAGAAAATGGCAGTGTGGCAGACAGGATGACGACACTGGCGCAGACAGGTGGTTTGTTTCCTCAGGCCAGAGGTCTATCTAGGGCTGCCTTCCCTTAGAAGAGGGGCAGTGGCTCGGCCTCCACGGGCGCCGCCTCCCACCTTCCTCCCGCCCGCGGCGCCAGAAGGTGGAAAGCAGACCCAGGCAGGGCCGTCCTCACAGCTCCTCTGCCGCTGGCGCCCAGGGAGGATGGCGGGTGCGATGGGGGAGGGTAGGGGGGCGGACTCCGATCAGTCCGGTACACACACAGACAGACACACACACACACAACACACACACACACAACCCCCGGGACGATCTGTATCCATCCGCTGCTCCCTCCAGCGCGGCCCCTCCCTACCCTCCCGACCCCGGCCCCCACTGCCCACCGCCCACTGACCCCACACGCTGCGGTACCAGAAGTGTGCGGGATGGGAAAGGTGGTCGCCCGACGGGGGGCGGTGGAGGGCCGGCGTGGCCCCGCCCCTGAGGCCGGGACTCCTCCAGGCCCCGCCCCTTTCTGGGTCGGAACTACGGTGGGTCTGGGAGGGGGCGTCGAGCCCATTCGTGCAGTATCCCTCCGCCCCCTTCCCGACACCCTCGCCGCGAGCGGTTGGTGCCGCAGCCTTCGTAGCCCCTGCCGGGTTTGGCGCAGCCGCGCGGGGGGCTGGACGCCTCTTTGCCATTCTGCCCGCACGGCGAGCAGTGGGAATCCGAGTGAGGAGCTGCGACAGGAGGGGGAGGCCGACCATCGGGACCCTGCGCCTGCGAAGGCAAGTGGGGGTGTCTTGGGGGCGACGAGCGGCTCACACCCTGCCCCGCGGACCCTGACAGCCTGACGAGGGGGAGGCAACCGGGTCGTAGCGGGTCCCTGAGAGAGGTGCGCATCGTTGGGGGACCCCTGGCGCTGAGGGGGCGGCGACCGGCGGGGACCGGTCCTGGGGCGCGAAGTCTTGGCCACAGGGTTTCCCTCGGATCCTGGGGAGGCAAACGGCGCGGCCGCTCCCCGGCGGGCTTTCTGGGCGCCCGCGCCCCGCCGTCGACGGTGCCTGTGCCAGGAGAGGGCTGTGGGGGAGGCTGCTGCGGGCGAAATGGCGGAGGGGAGCCGGGTTGGGGGCGTTGGGGAGGCTCCCGGGGGTGGCGGTCGGAGCCGGCTGACAAGCGGGAGGGCGCGGGGGGCCGCCCGCCCGGGCCCTGATTCTGGAAAGGGGTCTGTGGGACCCCGCGTGCCGGGTGCTGTCCCTTCCCACAGGCGCCTCTTTGATGCCAGAATGTCCTGTGTGCGCGGTAGGTCTGGCGATTTCAGGCCACAGGGTGCATCTGTACAGGAGAGGCTTGAGAAAAACTAGGGACGGGAAAACGGCCTATATTTCTGAAGTTGTGTGGGGATGGGGGGTGAGGGTGGGCAGCAGCCAGTGACTGGACACCCGAATTGGGATGGGATGACTGCGACCAGAGCAGGTCAGGCATCCAGGAATGCCTCTTAAAATTCTCCTGTCCACCCGGTTTCTCCACACTTCCTGGCCTTCCTCCCTCACCTCCATCCAAAATTGGGGGTGGAAAAGATGGACTGGGAGGTGAGGGTGGGACAAATTATAAATACAAGTACCACTGCACAACCTGTTTTCTAGAATATGCGGGCGCCCTTCCCCCAATTTATAATGCGCAAGGCAAAGGATGTGGTGCACCTAGTGGTGAATCCTCAGAATTGGAGAAGGGAGCAATGCGAAAAATATGACGTCAAGAGAAGATGTTTGTTATCTGGAATGCTGAAATAGAGGGCCAAGATAAAATGAGAATATTCTACTAAGAGGACTCTGAATATTGAAAGACAGTATATGGAGTCCTATCCTTGATATTGGTCTGTCCATCAGGCGCTTAGTTGCTACCATGGTCTTCTGATTGTCTTAACCTTTTTATCTTTGGTCCATAGGTCTGCTTTAAGGCTGGTTACTTCTGCAAAGAAGGAAAGAAGGAAAAGACTGCCTTAAATCTCTGGAGGTTTGTGCAAAGTGGGGCAATGCAAGGGGCAGCTACAGAGGAAGATTGACAGGTGTTTTTGATCCAGTTGGGTGTCTTTGATTCACATGTCTTACTCTCTTTCTGATTTGCACACTGCTGCAGAACCCGTTTCTCATTTCCTGCAGGAGTATTAGGACTATTGGGGTAGGTGTGGATTGGGCTGTGAATGGGCGGAGAAGACCTGAGAGCAGGAATCAAGCGACAGGAAACATCAGACAAATTAGACACTTAAACAGAAAGAGATATTTGCATCAGGGATCAGGGTGTCTGCCTGTCAACCAAGCACTCAGACTTAATTTCTCCTGTATGTTTACTTATCCATAGGATGGCCTGCTGTTTGCTTAAGGCTTAACACCACTGGAACAAAGCAAGGAGAGGAAAATTTCACCACAACAGTGCAGGTATGAGAATGGGTACAACTTTTGGGTGGGGTAGAGGAGACCAGCACAGGTCCAAGGGTGATTAGGGTCTGGTCTGAGGGCTCCTCAGCCTCTCCCATTGCCAAGATACTTTCCCACCATTTTCTCACCTGTGTTGTAGCAAGCAAAGCAGTGTGACAGCTCTGGGGGTAAAGGGTGTGGGGTGAAATGAGGATAACAGAGAGACTTTCTGATAGCCTAACTCTCCCACGAAGCATTCAAGGTCCAGTCTCTGTGTGTGGGTCTTTGCATGGAGTGACACAGTTGGAAGAGACTCAAAGCCGCACGTCGTTCTCGATTCCTAGATTGATCTTCAGTGGCATCTCTGGTGGTGGTGGAATTGCTGCTAACCACCACCCTCAACAGGTGTGCACCCACCCGGGAACCATCCATCCTCTCCCAGTTTGGTTGTGCTTCTTCTGCACTCTGTCTGTAATATTGGCTGAGACTGGGATTGGAAAGGAGGCTGATTGACTGCTGGACTGGTGATTGACTCTAACTTTTGTTTCCAACTGTATCACCTGAATCATCGAAAGATTAGAGTGTGAAGATAGAAAACTGTGACAGATCTGTGGTAGAGGCTGAGACTGGGATAGTGGTATTTAATCAGGACTCCTCTGTAACTTGTATTATGACTGGGGCTGAGATTGAGCCTGGTGTCCAGGCCAAGCCTGAAAAGAAGCCTGGAGAAGAGGTTGGAGGTGGGGCTGAGAGAGAGAATGAAGTCCCAATGGTGGTCAGACCAAAGGTTAGGACCCAGGCCACACCTGGGGCAAGGCCCAAAACTGAGTCCAAGGCTATGGCTGGGGCAAGGCCCAAAACCGAGTCCAAGGCAATGGTTGGGGCAAGGCCTAAAACAGAGTCCCAGACAATGGCTGGGGCAAGACCCAAAGCTGAGTCGCAGACAATGGCCGGGGCAAGGCCCAAAACTGAATCCCAGGCAATGGCAGGGGCAAGACTCAAAACTGAAGCCAGGGCAGTAGGTGGGGCACGTCCTAAGACTGAAGCCAAGGCAATCCCTGGGGCAAGGCCCAAGGATGAAGCCCAGGCTTGGGCCCAGACTGAGTTCGGGGCTGAGGCAATGTCGCAATCAGAGGGCGTGTCTCAGACCAATGCAGTAACCTGGCCACTGGTCAATACTGAGTCTGGGTCAGCTGCTAAACCTATGGCCCTATCTGTGGATAGGGAACTGGTCAATGTAGACACTGAGACCTTTCCTGGCTCCCAGGTTCAGACAGGAATCCAACCCTGGTTTGGATCGGGGGAGGAAACTAATATGGGGTCTTGGTGCTATCCCAGGTCCAGGGCCAGAGAGGAGGCCTCTAATGAGTCTGGATTCTGGTCAGCAGATGAGACCTCTACAATGTCCTCTTTCTGGGCTGGAGAAGAGGCCAGTATCAGATCATGGCCTAGGGAAGAGGCCAATACCAGGTCCAGGCACAGGGCCAAACATCAGCCTAATCCCAGATCCAGGCCCAGATCCAAGCAAGAACCCTATATTGATTCCTGGTCTGGGTCTGAGGAAGAGTCTGGCAACCCATTCTGCTTGTGGGCTGGAGAAAATACCAATAATTTGTTCAGGCCCAGAGTCAGGGATGAGGCAAATATGAGGTCCAAGCTCAGGACAAAGAGAGAGGACTTTTTTGAATCTGAGTCTGAAGACGAGTACTATAAAGAGTCTTGGTTTTTACCTGGAGAAGAAGCCAATAGTAGATTCAGACCCAGAGACAAGGAAGAGTCTAACACTGTCTTGAAGCCCAGGGCCCAGAAAGATGTTAATAACAGTGACAGGGTCAAACAAGAGCCCAGGTTTGAGGAGGAAGTCATTATTGGGTCCTGGTTCTGGGCAGAGAAAGAGGTCAGTATGGAGGCTGGGGCTTCAGCCATTTGTGAATCTGAGCCAGGGGCCGAGGAGGGGGCCATTGGTGGATCCTTGTTCTGGGCGGAGGAAAAGTCCAGTTTGGGTGCTGTGGCCAGAGAAGAGACCAGGCCAGAGTCTGAAGAAGAGGCCATATTTGGGTCCTGGTTCTGGGACAGGGATGAGGCCTGCTTTGACTTAAATCCCCATCCTGTGTACAAGGCTAGCCCCAGGTTCAGAGATACAGCTGAGGAGGGAGTTAATGTATCATCCAGGCCCCAAACCTGGGAAGAGGTCACTGTTGAATTCAAACCTGGTCCTTGTCATGGGATTGGCTTCCCATCCCCAAGCCCCTTTAGAATTCCTGAGGAAGCAGCATCCGTATACTCTGAAATGTTTGAGGGAAAGCCCAAGAATGTGGAAGTTACCCCAGAAGGGGAAGAGCAGGAATCTTTGCTTCAGCCTGATCAGCCTGACCCTGAGTTCCCATTTCAGTATGATCCGTCCTACCGGTCAGTCAGGGAAATTCGAGAACATCTTAGGACCAGGGAGAGTGCAGAGCCAGAGAGTTGGTCCTGCAGCTGCATACAGTGTGAGCTTAAAATTGGTCCTGAAGAGTTTGAAGAACTCCTTCTATTAATGGACAAAATTCGAGATCCTTTCATTCATGAAATATCTAAGATTGCCATGGGTATGAGGACTGCTTCTCAGTTTACCCGTGATTTCATTCGCGATTCAGGAGTTGTCTCACTTATTGAAACTTTGCTCAATTATCCCTCCTCCCGAGTTAGGACAAGTTTTTTGGAAAATATGATTCATATGGCTCCACCTTACCCAAATCTAAACATGATTGAGACATTCATATGTCAAGTGTGTGAGGAAACCCTTGCTCATAGCGTGGGTTCCCCTGAGCAGCTGCTTGGATTAAGGATGCTTAGACACCTCACTACAACTACAGACTATCACACACTCGTTGCCAATTATATGTCTGGGTTTCTCTCCTTATTAACCACAGGCAATGCAAGAACAAAATTTCACGTTCTGAAAATGTTATTGAATTTGTCTGAAAATCCTATGGTGGCAAAAAAAACTATTCAGTGCCAAGGCTCTATCGATATTTGTGGGTCTCTTTAACATAGAAGAGACAAATGATAACATTCAAATTGTTATTAAAATGTTTCAGAATATCAGTAGTATTATAAAAAATGGAACAATGTCCTTAATTGATGATGATTTCAGTCTTGAGCCGCTTATTTCTGCATTCCATGAATTTGAGAAGTTAGCTGAGGAACTGCAAGTCCAAATAGACAATCAGAATGATCCTGAGGTGGGACAGCAAAGCTAATATGATTAACCACCTGCCTCTGATCAGCCTTATGTTCCCAAAGAACCCTGAGTAGTGCTTTGGTTTTCAGTCTGGTTTTATTTTGTAACTTATATTTTAATGCTGATGTTAACTTTGTCCAATTCTTGGTTTGAGCTGGATCATTTTGTGGATGCCAAATGACTATTAGTGCTGAAAAAAATTTGTTGATATTTGTCTTGCTGTCCATTGCTGTATTTTTCAGTATTGCGCTTCCAATGAACTGAGCCGCCTGTGTAACCTACCCTGCTATTCATTGTTTAAACATATGGTTCTCTATTCAAGTCTGTGTTTTCAATAAAGTTCTGTGTGAAAAGTGGCAGAAGTGACCCTTCTTCAGTTCAAAATCGAGGTGTAGATACAATGTGCACAGTTACAAACATAGACAATGAGTAGTATGACATACATACCTTCATTGGAAAATCCCATTCCTGGATCTTAAGAAGGAAGAGATTACAGTGGGTTGTGGTACTTGAGGAATGCTTCAGAGAAGAGGCACGCACTTAAATTTGGTCACTGAAAAGTAGGATAAGACAACCCATTAGGTCATTCTTGGAAGTGAGCAGTGGCGGTGTAAAGAAAAGTGTGTAATTGGAAAATCTGTTCCAGTAGTATGGATATAACCTGTCTGCCTGGAATAGGTGAGACAAGTTTAATGAGGGATGCAGTTGGAATGAGGCCACTTTGGAGAACTAAGTTGGGCCAGATCTGCACATTTTGCAACACAAAGTACAGGTGTTGCTCAGTGCCACCTGAAGAGTGAAAGAGTACAACAGCACACCAATTAAATGGAGTCAGGAATAAGCTTTCCTTTGTGATCCTAATCCAAGGAAAGTATTAAGGAAATACCACGCAGCTATTAAAAATGTTCTATTTATTGGCATGAAATGACACATGCTTTTATATCTGGTGTAATAGAGAAGACTGTGACATCATCTGTGGAAAATTAGATCCCATTTTAAAAACTGTGTAAATAGACACAATTTCTGTGCAATTTCAATATGACTTTCTAAGAAACTTCATATATTCCATAATCTGGAAGAAAATACACTATGCTAAATAAGTTTTCAGTGACAGACATTGGGGAGATACAAAAATTAATTAGACAAGGATTTTTTCTTTTAATATGCTTACATCTAGTGCCTCAAGTTGTAGGTGGACATGTTGGAAAGGATACAGTTATGTAAATGAATATATGTTAAAAAGAATTTTTTAGAGATAAACTCATTTAGAAAAGTTGAAAAGGAATGAGACTTCAGAAAGATTAGCTTATGAAATGTTTTAAAGAAAAGTAAAATTACCAAGGTTGCTAAGTTTATACTAGTCTCTTGTACAAAGATGGCAACCTTTTTACATGACTGTTGCATTTGAAAGATCATCACGTTTCCTTTTGGAGTGACAGCAAAGTTCCAGAAGTAGATAGTGGTAATGATTGCACAGCATTGTGCATGTACTTAATGCCACTGAATTGTACACTTTAAAATGGTTAAAATGGTAAGCTTTGTGTTATGTGTGTTTTCCACAGTAATAAGTAAAAACATCATACCATACCTTAAGACAAGAATTGCGGAAGTCAGGGATAGAGTTGGTTTGGAGAGGGAATACAGGCTTATGGGAAATATCATATGTTTTATTATTTTTAGACATGGTGAAATGTTATTTCTGTTTTGTCTGAGGATGTTAATTTTTGAAAAGGTAAAATTATGATTTGTAAATTAGAAATGAACACATGGAAGTTTTTTTTCAACACAACAACTGCTAAGATTATGAGAATGGTTGAAGGAGATGTGTATATACAATATACACAATAATATAAACAAAACATGTATATTAAATTTCATACACACATAGAAAATTAATAAATGTTAGTATAACATTGCTGGATCAAGTACAAAACTGATTGATATCTTAAGGGCGATAAATTGAAACCATTTATGTTATCTGTTCCACTGGACATAAATCATTTCCATAGCTATTGGACAAAATACCTACAAGTTAACATAAGTCTCTTAGGGTTGAAAACTTGCTCTATCAACAGAAAGTGAAGCCCAGCACTGCACTGAACAAGTATCCAGTAACCTATGTTGTCTTTTCCCAATTTTTGTATAATTTTTCTGACAGTGCAACCTGCTTTCCCCACCACCACCCGATTCTAGGCTGCAAGGTTTATGGAAGTAGGGCAAAGTGGCAGTTTTGCTTCCATTCACAAACCACAAGTGCTAACAGAGATCGTCCTGGTGGTGGAAATTGGAGATTGAATGTTTGTTTTGGCTATCAGTATTTTTCAAGACAGATCCTGTGTGTGTTTTAATACGTCACCCGAGTTTTGCACAGAATACTGAAAGTCAGTTGGTCTCCAAACTCCTCATGAGGTGTTCCTCACCAGCCCTGTGCTCCTACAGAGCAAGGCCCAGGCTTAGGGCTGGAAGCTTTGGCTCCGAATCCAGCCTTCCTTTCAGCTCTCTATCTTCACCCCATCAGGAGCTTCAGATTGTTCTAGCAAGCAGCTCAACCCCAGAGGCACAAGACTATGCCCTGCGTGCTGCGGGGCTGCGGCGGACTTGCGGACTGCGCGGTCACGTGGGGCTAACTGTGGGTCACGTGACCGCACTCTCACTTAGACCGGCGTGGAGGTGTGTCGCACTGAAAAGGGATGGGAAAGACTTGCACCTGACGCTTGACAGACGGCAGTGAGAGGAGTGGTCGGACGTGATGGTGGATGCGTGGGCGGGTGTCTCTCCATGCTGCACTAGCCTGAAAGCTAATCCCTCAGGCGCCCAGAATTATGGCCTTTGTTGGCTGAGGACGCAATCCCTCAGCCAATCGCGAGCGTCTTAGCCAGGGTCTGTTTTTGTCCAGGAGCTGAAGAGGCAGGAAGTCATCCTGCGGGAGGCATACGTGGAGGGAAGCATCGGCCGCTGCTAGAGGAGGTGGGCTCGATGCCGGATATTGGCATCCGTGGGAGGTGGTGGTGGAGACTAGGTCCGGGTAGAGGAAGTGTCTCGGAGCCTCGCGCTCCCTCCTGCCTTCTGCAAGCCCCTACCCCACCCTCATCTCCCCGCCCAGCGCTGCGTGACTCTGTTTCTCTGTGTGGGTGGGAGAGGTGGACACGTGGAAGCAGTTGGCTTCAGGGGAGCCCAGAGAGAGGAAATGGTGAAGTGACAATTTGTGAACACCGGTGGCCCTGGATCAGGAAACACAGGTGTGAGGATACGAACTGTGAGCTACACTCCCTTCCTCCCACCTAGCTGGCACTCATTCTCTACTGTTTGTCTTTTCCAGATTGTGAGACAAGCTCATAATTGGGGGGGGGGGGAGATCCAAGGCTCCAGCTGCCTGGAGATGCAAGAGAGGAATGAACCCCAATCTGGGCAGCTCTGGGGAATGGGAGCTAACAGACTCAGGAGGAGGGAATCTGGATGCTTTGGGCCCTTCACATAGGATTTCTCTTTGGGATACTGCCAAGCTTCTCAACTCCCAAGATGATACCTGGACCTGAGCTCCAGGCAGCAGCTCCCTCCCATCTAGGAACTCAAAAGCTGATACTCCATCTAGGCTCCCTCCTGCTACTGTGCTGGGCCTCAGAATAGGGTTTTTCTGGGAACCATCTATGGAAACTGTTTTATGGATGGTCTCATGTGTCCGCTCTGCAGACACTTCGCTCTCTTCCTTGTGTTTTGCTCTCTGTCCACTTCTTAGGGCTTGTTCCTTTGGTCTTATCCTAGGTAGCAGCCTTTGGTAAGTCCTTGTCCTCTTTCTAACTGAATTATCCCCACTCTCCCTACCCACCTCTCTCTCCCTACCCTGGCATCCACTGGATACCAAGGCAGTTTAAGAAAGTGCCACTAGGAAGTAATGAATTTTCCTAAGCCCACTCATATCCTTATTTTTATACTCACTATAGAGTTGAAACTATGCAGTAATACTACTTCAGGCCCTCCTGTTTATATATATATATGTTTTTTTTTTCTTTTTTTTTTTTTTGCGGTACGCGGGCCTCTCACTGTTGTGGCCTCTCCCGTTGTGGAGCACAGGCTCTGGACGCGCAGGCTCAGCGGCCATGGCTCACGGGCCTAGCCGCTCCGAGGCATGTGGGATCTTCCTGGACCAGGGCGCAAACCTGTGTCCCCTGCATCGGCAGGCGGACTCTCAACCACTGCGCCACCAGGAAAGCCCCTTCCTGTGGGCATGTGGGTAAAATTAGAGATTGAGGCCTTAGGACTACCTCCTCCTCTCTTACCCCCTGCCTCCTTTGTATTATCCTCCTCCCTCCACTCTCCAGAATTCTGGTAATATAAGTATCAGGACCAATGTTTAGGTTGTGGCCTTTCCCCTCAAGCTTTGTTGTCTTGTCTGTGCTGTTTTAGAGTTTGACAAACACCTCAAACATCATGTGGTATAAGAAAAAATATATCTAACCTTTGTCCTTGGTTCCTGGCACAGGGCCTGAAAAAACCTTGGAATTTCTTGAGCCCTGGGAGTATCTTTGTTATGCTAATGAACGGACTGTGGTGGGTCCCTAGTTAGCTTCTGGTTGTGAGGATGTGATCTGATCACTAGAAGGACCAACCACGTGATTAGAGTTGGAGCTTTAGGCCAGCAGGAACTCCAGGGAAGGAAGGAGGGCTGGATTTGGGGTTCGATCACATGAACAGTCCTGCCTATGTAATGAAACCCCAGTGAAAACTTCCTGGTTGGTGAGCACACTGATATCCAGGGAGGGTGACGTTGCCCTGAATCCATGTGAAAAGGACATGGAATCTGTATATCTCAGACCCTTCAAGACCTTGTCCTATGTATATCCTTTCTTTTTTTTTTTTTGCCATACACGGGCCTCTCACTGTTGTGGCCTCTCCCGTTGCGGAGCACAGGCTCCGGACGCGCAGGCTCAGCGGCCATGGCTCACGGGCCCAGCCGCTCCGCGGCATGTGGGATCTTCCCGGACCGGGGCACGAACCCGTATCCCCTGCATCGGCAGGTGGACTCTCAACCACTGCGCCACCAGGGAAGCCCTATCCTTTCTAATAAAACTATAATTCTACATATAGCACTTTTAGTGCTTTTATCAAACTTATAGCAAACTTGCTTTTATCAAACTTATAGCACTTTTATCAAAACTGAGGGGGTCGTGGGAACCCCTGAATTTATAACTGGTCAGTCAGAAGTATGGGTGGTCCCCCAAGTCTTGCAACTGACACCTGATCTCAAGTGGGGGCAGTATTATTGGGGACTGCACCCTTAAACCTGTGGAGTCTGATGCTAACTCCAGGTAGTTGGTGTCAAAGAACTGATGTCAGAATAATAGTGTCACACATCCTTATTTTTAGCAGCCACCCCTAGATTAATATCTGTAAACTGACCTTTGATCCTATGCATCATGCATAAGCAAGTTAAAATAAAGGAGGCAGAGCCTACCAGTGTATTATGGGTGAAAAAAGCAGCATATGTTTTTGTGGCATGCGTCTACAATTTAGATGATTTTTAAAGTTCTCTCTATATTTTTTCCTTATCAGAGTTCCCTCAGCCTGTATTTCCTGTTGGGGGTACTGCATTTATATTTGGGGAACTTCACACTGCAGTCTGGAGAGATACCTCTAAGTCCCACATGCATCCCAGGGCAGATGCTTAACTAACTCACGCCTGTGGGTTTTTTCAGTCTCAGCCAAAGCACTGGGTAAGTGTGGGGGGGGTGGCCATGCATGAAGATGATTATCTCTGTTCTGATCACTCCTTGAGTAGCACTTGTAAGGGCCAAGATCATCCCTCAGTTTTTTCCTGGGAGTGTAGTTGAAGTAAATACCTCAACACTCATATAGCCCTTTTGTTTCTGCCCCCTTTCGGGATAAATATTATGGGCTATCTCATGTAATAAATATCAGGGCTTGTTCAGATGTCATTTGACCTACAATGTTGCTGCCTGGGGATAAAATTAGAGTGAATTTGTCATCTGTCCAATCATGAATGAAAGAAGGGTATCTTACAGCACAGCTGACCCTCTACTCTGCCCCCAATTTCAAAAAAGCAGCCTTCAGTGGGATCTCGTCTATAAAATACTACCAGGTCCCCAATGGAGGGTTTCAAGTCCCTGTACTTTCCCATACAATTCTACCTTTCCATCTCCATTTCTAACACATTCTTCCAAGTCAGGGCCAGGACCAGAATGAGATAAAGATACAATTTAAGGAGGCACTCACTCGTGCCTCACCCAGTCCATGCCCTGCTCCACTTTGCCTGCACTCAAGCCACATGGGACTATCTGCTATTTTCCAACCCAACTATACTCTGTGCTTTACTACTTTTGTGCATTTCCCCAGGCTTTTCCCTCAATCTTCAATGCCCTCATGCCCTTTCTCTGCCTGTAGGAAACACAGTCATCCTTTTAGGCTCAGCTCAAATGCTAGGGCCTGTTTGAAGTCTTTCTGATACTCTCACCCTTACTCTTTGCCCCTTGGTAGAAAGTAATGCCTCCATCCTATGTACGTACACAGTATTTTATTCACCCCTATTTTAGCATTTGTTTCTTTGTATCATGCACTGGAGCGTTTTTTATGAATAAGACAGAACCAGTGTTGAGGGCCAGGTAGCATAGAGGAAGAAACTTGGACTCTGAAAGTGTGAATCAGACCCCAGTCAGTCTGACCTCAATGCCTGAGCCTTTTACTACTTTTCATAGTACAGTCGTCCTTCTGTATCCAGGGGGGATTGGTTCCAGGACCATCCAGAGCTACAAAAATCCACAGATGCTCAAGTCCCTTATATAAAATGGCATATTATTTGCACATAACCTGTGCGCATCTCCCCATATACTTTATTATTATTATTTTTAAACATCTTTATTTTATTTTTTTTGGCTGCACTGGGTCTTCCTTGCAGCACACAGGCTCTTGGTTGCGGCACATGGGCTTGTCTCTGGTTGTGATGCTTGGGCTTAGTTGCCTGGTAACATGTGGGATCTTAGTTCCCCGACCAGGGATCGAACCTGCGTCCCCTGCATTGGAAGGCAGACCCTTAACCACTGGACCACCAGGGAAGTCCCCTCCCCATATACTTCAAGTCATCTCTAGATTACTTACAATACCTAATACAATGTAAATTCTGCGTGAATGTTGTAAATACAATGCCAATGCTGCATAAATAGTTGCCAGTGTGTGTCAAATTAAAGTTTTGATTTCTGGAACTTTCTGGAGTTCTTTGATTCAAATATTTTTGATCCCTAGTTGGTTGAATCTGTGGATGCAGAACCCGGGATATGGAAGGGTGACTGTACTTATTGTTAATATCAAGATTTAATGAGTGCTTTATAAGTGCCAGATACTCTTCTAAGGGTTCTAAATATATTAACTTATTTAATCCTCAAAACAACTGTATAGAGTAGATGCTGTTATTGTCTCTGTTCTACACATGAGGAAGCTGAGGCACAGACTCGTAACTTGGCAAGCTCAGTTAGCAGAGCTTGATTTGATTAGCGGAGGAGCTGAGATTCAAACCTTTGTAGTTTGAATCTGGAGCTGGCATGTGTTGCCACTACACTACATCTATTGGGTTGGCCAAAAAGTTCGTTCAAACTTTTTTGCCAGCCCAATATATCCCTCTAGTGCTAATTATCACTAAAAGCTGCCATCATCACCATGACTATCTTCATCATCAGATTTTCTCCTCCTTACAGCTTGTAGCAAAGTACTTTATTCATCATAAAGAAACTTGAACCTGAGTGTTGCTAGACTCCCTGCCCCTTGTCCCCTTCTACCTGTGAATCAGCATACTCCGGATTTTCCTTCCTTCCCAACTTAATGGGCCATCATTTTTACTACTCACCTACCTCATCCTCTAGCGCCTGGCTCCACTGTCCTGGCAAAATCTCAGCTCTTGATAAATCCCAAATATCCACCTCCTTCTATACCTGTGTTGCTTAGTACAGTGCACCTGGGGAAAGTTAACCAAAACTTTCTGGCTGTTGACACTATGAATTTATCTTTCTCTACCTCAGTACAGTCCTCAGGATAGAAAGCAGATAACCTTTGATATCTTTACACTATGGATATTTCACATGGGTGCACTTCCACACAATGACTCTCTGAATTGAAACTAGGCTTATCTATAAGCTCACGTATTTAATGTACCTCTGAACCCCCTAGATAAGTAAGGTTTAGGTTTTCTGCCTGAAGCCTTCCTTTTCAATCTAAAACAGAAGCCAATCACAGTTGTCAGACCTCTAGCAATCATTAGGCAAGATGTTCAGAATCTACAGTTTTCCTTTCATGTGGAAACATGAGTTCTGCCACTGGTTTTAAGAGGTAGGGCTTACTGACAGACAAAAGTCAGGAACTATTACTCACTGAAGCATTGTTTTGTGCCTGAGCATACATAACATTTAGGATTGTTCCATATAACAAGGAATTCAACTAAAACTAACTTTATAAGGAAATTTATTATCCACAGATCAGAAGTACTGAGGCAGAGAAGTCTTGGTGATTGTTTGATTCAGCTAAGGACTCAGCTTTTATCCATCTCTTTCTTCTGCCATTCATAATATCAACTTCCATCCTAAGGCTGGAAACTTGATGGCTGCAAGGAGTCAAGCAACTTTCCAAGGAAGAAAAGGAGATACCTTTACTGATGGCTTTGTCTTATGAGTGAGGACACTTTCCTCAGAAATCCTTCTGCAATCTTCTCTTCTTCATGTCTCATTGAGCAGAGTTACATCACCAGCCATTCCTGAACCGGAGTACCAAGGGGATGCATTATCCTTAGACCAAGCAGACTCACCTCTGGAATTTGGATCAGCCTCCCTGTGGCACATCACCACAAGGAGGAGGGAGCATACTTATGTAAAAGTGATGTTCTTTTAGTAAAGGGTTATGTTAAGCAACACAGAATATACAAAGCACCAAGGTTGCAGTAAGAAAGAGCACAGCGGTGATGTCTTAGCAATCATGACCTCTAAAAGCCACCGTGGAGATCGCATCTACTCTTTTTTTTTTTTTTAACATCTTTATTGGAGTATAATTGCTTTACAATGGTGTGTTAGTTTCTGCTTTCTAACAAAGTGAATCAGTTATACATATACATATGTCCCCATATCTCTTCCCTCTTGCGTCTCCCTCACTCCCACCCTCCCCATTGCACCCCTCTAGGTGGTCACCAGGCACCGAGCTGATCTCCCTGTGCTATGCAGCTGCTTCCCACTAGCTATCTATTTTATGTTTGTAGTGTATATATGTCCATGCCACTCTCTCACTTCGTCCCAGCTTACACTTCCCCCTCCCCATATCCTCAGGTCCATTCTCTAGTAGGTCTGCGTCTTTATTCCCGTCTTGCCCCTAGGTTCTTCATGACCTTTTTTTTTTTTTAGATTCCATATATATGTGTTAGCATACGGTATTTGGTTTCCTCTTTCTGACTTACTTCATCTACTCTTACTGCTTTCCCCAGCCCACCCCATAATATGACTAGATCACAATTTTAATAGGAACTAGAAAGACCTGACACTTGCAGATATTTCAGAATATCAGATAGTTTCTCAGTTAGTGTGTACAAGAATCCTGTGAAGTAGTTATTACCAATCCCCTTTGAGGGATGACTTAACTGAGTTATAAAAACATTACGTACCTTTTCCAAAATGACACAAATAGTTAGTGGTAAAATCTCTATTTAAACTTTGGACTGCCTGGCTCTGAAGTCTGGCTAAGTCCCAGAGTAGAGCCCAGGGGAGAAAGTCAGAGAAACGGGTCTCTGAGAGAGGTGCGCATCGCTAGAGCCCAGGGGAGAAAATCCCATGCAGCCTCCTTTTAGAAAGTGCTTCCAGCGATCAGAAACTGGTAACTCTAGTCTAAGCAAGCACCTAGTAGTATAGTGCACTGCCGCTTCATGGTGGTGGTGGTGGTAACAGAGATGACTTTTCTACTGGGGTTAAGTCACAGTTGCTCAGACCTCACCACCAGGAACTTTGATTCAGGAAGTCTGCATTCCAATCTGCACTCCACGTTAAGAATTTGGGGGCTGAGATGCCAGGTTCAGGGAGTCACGTAAATTTTCTATACCTGGGAGGGAAAAGAGCAGGTATTTATGGAGCAGCTAGGCTTTCAAGGGCAACTTTATTCCCAGATCTGAAGTTCAGCTGAAAAGAAGAGGATGAAAGCTGTGTTCATTCGTCTTTAGTTATTCTGTTAAAATCCATAGGACACACTTCCAGTTTCAGTTCTGACATATAAAGAGCTTGGAAGTCATTGTTCCTGTACTTACAAGAAAAAAAGCTGAACAAACTGAGAATCAATGACTTATCTTAGACCCATCAGAGAACTGAGGTCACAGGGCAAATGACCACCCCAAATTCTGGAGAAAAGACATCCAGAGAGTCACAGCCTATATCTCTTTACATAGAGCAGAAACTGCTAGAGACATAAACATGTAAGAACACTTAAGTGGGAATTTTGACAAATTGATAGAGACTGAGGGTGGAATAGCAGGAGAGTGAGAAACCCCTAGGGACCTGCAGTCTTAGCAGTGTTGTGGGCTTTACCTCCAGGAACTCCAGCAGGTTCTCATAGTGAATATTCCAGAAAGATCTCCTCAGGGCTCTGGCAGTGGGAGGGGAAGTGTACACTCAATAAATACACCCCCGGGCTTCCCTGGTGGCGCAGTGGTTGAGAGTCCGCCTGCCGATGCAGGGGACGCGGGTTAGTGCCCCGGTCTGGGAAGATCCCACATGCCGCGGAACGGCTGAGCCCGTGAGCCATGGCCGCTGAGCCTGCGCGTCCGGAGCCTGTGCTCCGCAACGGGAGAGGCCACAACAGTGAGAGGCCCGCGTACAGCAAAAAAAAAAAAAAAAAAAAAAAAAAAAAAGATAAATAAATACACCCCCGAGTCTTCTCCATAACAAAGGCCTAATCTCCAGCGGAAAAGACTTTCCCAGAGCCTTATCCCAGCTGAGGGAAAGGCATTCCTCCTATCCAGCACACTCTAGCCTTCCATTCTCCTGTAAAGGGGAGAAAGATGCTAAAGAAACACTTGTGAAGGTCACAGTCTAGAGACAGGCCCACAAAAGACTGGAATTTAACCAGAAGATTATATAACACTTCCTCTCCTCTACATGCTAACAGGCCTCCAGTGTAGTAACAATGGAGTGCAGCTGACAGAGTTGCAAGATGCAGACTCTCTCTGCAAGATGTAATTAGGGAAACACAAAGTTAAGAGGAGAGACAAAAATAAAGACGCTAGAGGAATTTGAAGACTGACACCTGCAGCTACAGCAAACATTACACACAGCCCAACTGCTAACCAGCTTAACATAAAGCTTCTCACTGAAGGTCTATTTACCTCAGTTCCTATTACCCGACACATCATATCCAGCTTGCAACACAAAATTATAACACATAATAAAGGCAAGAAAAAGCATTATTTAAGGACACAAATCATCAGAACCAGGCTCAGATATAATGCAGATTTTGGAATTAAATAAGAATAATTTATTTGTTAATAGCCCTAATAGATAAACTAGACTGGTGTGTATGGCAAGTGTGTGAGATCCCAGTTGGTTCTAATCCCTGCCACATTCCCACCCTGCCAAAGATGATGAGCACTTGAAGGCAACTGCAAGAGAAGACCTGACAGAACCCGGGAAGAGAAGCCAGGACCGGCCCTACCTGGCTATGGGATGAGAGACAGGGAGGACTGTCTGAGCCGGTGCGTGTCCTGAGAGGGAAAGGCCCTCTTTCCTGGGCAACTGCGGGGGCGACGAAATGGCAAAGTGTGCTACCGTGCTACCACTGCGACTGAGAAAATGGCAGTGTGGCAGACAGGATGACGACACTGGCGCAGACAGGTGGTTTGTTTCCTCAGGCCAGAGGTCTGTCTAGGGCTGCCTTCCCTTAGAAGAGGGGCAGTGGCTCGGCCTCCACGGGCGCCGCCTCCCACCTTCCTCCCGCCCGCGGCCCCAGAAGGTGTAAAACAGACCCGGGGAGGGTCGTCCTCACAGCTCCTCTGCCACTGGCGCCCAGGGAGGATGGCGCGCGCGATGGGGGAGGGTAGGGGGGCGGACTCCGATCAGTCCGGTACACACACAGACAGACACACACACACACACCCCGGGACGATCTGTATCCATCCGCTGCTCCCTCCAGCGCGGCCCCTCCCTACCCTCCCAACCCCGGCCCCCACTGCCCACCGCCCACTGGCCCCACACGCTGCGGTGCCAGAAGTGTGCGGGGTGGGAAAGGTGGTCGCCCGAAGAGTAGTGGCGGAGGGCCGGCGTGGCCCCGCCCCTGAGGCCGGGACTCCTCCCGGCCCCGCCCCTTTCTGGGTCGGAACTACGGTGGGTCTGGGAGGGGGCGTCGAGCCCATTCGTGCAGTATCCCTCCGCCCCCTTCCCGACACCCTCGACGCGAGCGGTTGGTGCCGCAGCCTTCGTAGCCCCTGCCGGGTTTGGCGCAGCCGCGCGGGGAGCAGGACACCTCTTTGCCATTCTGCCCGCACGGCGAGCGGTGGGAATCCAAGTGAGGAGCTGCGACAGGAGGGGGAGGCCGACCATCGGGACCCTGCGTCTGCGAAAGCAACTGGGGGTGTCTCGGGGGCGACGAGCGGCTCACACCCTGCACCGCGGACCCTGGCAACCTGACGAGGGGGAGGCAACCGGGTCGGAGCGGGTCTCTGAGAGAGGTGCGCATCGTTGGGGGACCCCTGGCGCTGAGGGGGCGGCGACCGGCGCGGACCGGTCCTGGGGCGCGAGGTCTTGGCCGCAGGTCTTTCTTCGGGTCCTGGGGAGGCAAACGGCGCGGCCGCTCCCCGGCGGGCTTTCTGGGCGCCCGCGCCCCGCCGTCGACGGTGCCTGTGCCAGGAGAGGGCTGTGGGGGAGGCTGCTGCGGGCGAAATGGCGGAGGGGAGCCGGGGTGGGGGCGTCGGAGAGGCCGCCTGGGGTGGCGATCAGAGCCCGGTGCCGAGCGGGCGGGCGCGGGGGCCCGCCCGCCCGGGCCCTGATTCTGGAAAGGGGTCTGTGGGACCCCGCGTGCCGGGTGCTGTCCCTTCGCACAGGCGCCTCTTTGATGCCAGAGTGTCCTGTGTGCGCGGTAGGTCTGGCACATTCCGTGAAAGGGGAACTGAGCGGGTAGATTATGAAGACACCAAAATGAAAAGTTTATGTGCCTCTTAATACAGCAGTTTTGTTGCCTTCCATATTTAGGTCTTGGACCCAATTAAATGCAAGAAAATGGCAGGTTGAGGAGTCAATAGGCTTTCACAGGAAGGATCCGTGTAAACAAATAATGTATTAATCCATCTTTCTCATTTGGGATCTGTTTTCTCAACATCCTAGCCCACCTTAATATGTTAAGGTGTGAGAATGGCTCTTCAGAATAGAGAGGAAATTTTTCTGAAGGGTCAATTTAGAACGCGTGAAGTCAGTTTGCATCTTCATTTTCTGTTTTTGGAAACCCAAACCCCAGCTACCCTTCACAGCCCCCTCTCATTTTGGTGCAGAAGCAGTCCCACAGAAGATTTTGTGGAGTTCCTGGGAAATTCTGAGACCTGAGAGACATTTATTTACTTATTCCTTGATTCTTCAAAAGGAGGTTTTAGGACCTGAATTCTGGGAATCTGTTCACTAACCTGATACTTTTCTACCATTGTCAACATACTCTCTTGGTGTTTTGCTGAATGCCCCTTCTCTTTCTATAGGGCGTGACTCTTCTCTAGCTAGTGGACTGTTCTGTAGTGGTAAGGGTAGCATCTCCTGAGGACACCTGCTATGTGGGCTGGCTGGCATAGGTGGTGAATGAGATAGGAACTATGTATGTGTGGGGAAGGGGAAAAGGCAGGGGCATGCAAGATGGTATTGAAATAGTAGTCCCCATTATGTTCACTGCCTGTCTTCTAAATACAGTTGTTCCACTACCCATTCTTGCACCTCATCTTTTTGTTCAAGGAAGGTGTGGCCTCTGCTAGGAAAATGACTGACTTTAGTGTTGGGAGGTGTGATTAGACAAGCTGCAGGTCTTTGGGGAGTGGATGGGGGATCATTTGGGAGGAGAAGACAGGTGGGAGATATTTAACATGGCCTTGAATGTACAGAAGCATATGTTGTAACACTTGTCATGGGTGTTGGGCCATCTCAGTCTCTTTTGTTTTCTTTCCTCTTTTTGTCTATCCATAGGTTTGTTCCTTTATAGAGTACTGTAGAAATCTGCAGGTAGCTGTTCACTTTGAATTTGATTAAGAAAGAGGACAAAAGCTATTCATTTGGATCCAAGGTGAGTGTGAGCCTGAGCACCCCTATTGATTGGGAATGGGAATTGGCTGTTGGCGAGTAAGACCAGATCATATCTTGGAGCCATTGTCTTCCAACTTCCCACACACCTCTGCCCTCACATTTATGTATAGGAAATGGGGCTAGGGTGAGCCAGGATTGTGCCTATAGGGTAATTGATAGATACCTAGGAAGTGGGGAAGGAAGCCATGAGGAGGACCAAGGAGGCCAGAAACATTATATTCACAAAGCCTTAGATTTGGAAAGGCAGGTATTGGGTTTAGAAGCCAGAATGCATGTCTGTCTACCAAATACTTAAAATTCCAATCCCTCCTGTGTTTTTGTCCATAGGTCTGCCTGTGAGTCGACTATAGGGCTTATCAACACTGGAAGCAAGAAAGGAGAAAATTGCACCAGATCAGTGCAGGTTGGTGTGAGGCCTACCAGATAGACCTATAGAGTATAGTGGTATATACCAAAGGGGCTGGACACTCCTTAGCCTCTCTCACTTTCACCAAGCTTTCCCATCGTCTCTGTTCCTATTTGATGCAGAGACAAGAGTATGGAAGTGCCTGGGCAGGGCATTGTTGGGCATTAGTGGGACTGTGGAAGGGATAAAATGAGGTAACAGAGTTTTATACTATTCTACTTCTCCTACCACACAATCTATCTCTACTTTCACATGTCCTCTGTGGCTCTCTGCATAGAAAAGCACAGTTGGAAGAGACTCAAAGCCCATTTTCTTCTTCCACCTCAGGCCTATCTCCAGTGGTGGCTGTGGTGGCCTTGAAGTGACAGAAGATCATCACCTTCAACCCAGTAAAAGAATATTAAGATACTGACCTGGGACATATTGAGAACCAAAGCCAAGACTGTATAGAGCTATCTACATAACTGGGCTTCAACTATGGCTGGGGTTAAGAATGCAAGTAGAAAGAATAGGAGTAGAAAGAATGAGAGTAAAAAGAAGACCAAAACTGAAAATAGGGCTGGTGTACAAGCTGAAGCCAAGAGGGAGACTACTGGCGTAGTCAGATCTGTAGCCAAGACCCAGGCCAAAGCAATAGCCAAGGCAGGGACTCAGGAAGATCCAGTGGCAGAGGTGAAGGCAGCGTCTAAGAACAAGATTGTTACTGAGATGAAGGAAGGAGCTCTGGCAGATTTCAGTCCCAAAGCTGAAGATGAGGCCACTAGAGCATCTCGGTTTTGTTCTGTGGCTGAGGCTAGTGCTGAGTCCAGTGCTGAGTCCAGGTCTACGTGTAAAGATAAGACTGGTATTGATACCTGGTTTTGGGCTGAGGAAGAAGCCAGTGTTGGTTCCTGGTTCTGGAATGGAGAAGAGGCTGGTAATCGTTTCAGTGCTAAGGATGAAGGTAAAGCTGATATTTGTCCCCCATCCTGTGCTAAGAATTTGGAGCCTGTGGCTGGGGCCAACTGCAAGGCTAGGCCAGGGGCTGAGGAGGAGGAGGAGGAGAACGTTATTGGGAGCTGGTTTTGGGATGGAGATGAAACTAGTTTTGACCCTAACCCTAGACCTGTGAGCAGGATAATTAAGCCCCAGCCTGTGGATGAAATTAATGAAAAAGATAGGCCCAAGGACTGGTCTGAGGTAACTATCTGGCCCAAAGCTCCTGCTGTAACTCCAGCAGTGTTAGGCTTTAGATCCCAAGTCCCATTTGAGAAAAAGCCTCCTTCATATGTTGTCCTGGCCTCCGCTGAGGAAAATACCCATTCTTTGCCTGTGGCAACAGCGTGCCCTTCTAGGAGCACTCCCTCAAGCTCACAGCCTGTCTCTGAGTACCCATTTGGTTCTGACCCTTGTATCCAGACCATAGAGGAGATTAGACGCCAAATCAGGATCAGGGAGGTGAATGGGATTAAGCCATTTGCTTGCCCTTGCAAAATGGAATGCTACATGGATTCTGAGGAGTTTGAAAAACTTGTTACCTTACTTAAATCAACTACTGATCCTCTCATTCATAAAATAGCTCAAATTGCAATGGGGATCATTAATGTTCATCCATTTGCCCAAGAGTTCATTAATGAGGTGGGTGTAGTGACACTTATTGAAAGCTTGCTTAGTTTTCCTTCCTCTGAAATGAGAAAAAAGGCTGTAATTACTCTGAATCCCCCCTCTGGGGATGAAAGACAACGCAAGGTTGAATTACATGTTAAGCATATGTGTAAGGAAACCATGTCTTTTCCCTTGAACTCACCTGGACAGCAATCCGGATTAAAGATACTAGGACAACTGGCTACTGATTCTAACCATCACCACATTGTTGCCAATTACTTTTCAGAGCTTTTTCATTTGCTCTCCCTGGGAAATCGTAAAACCAGAAATCTTGTTTTGAAAGTACTTTTGAATATGTCTGAAAATCCAACTGCAGCCAGAGACATGATCAATATAAAAGCATTAGCAGCATTAAAACTCATCTTTAACCAAAAAGAGGCAAAAGCCAATCTCGTTAGTGCTGTGGCCATATTTATTAACATAAAGGAGCATATCAGAAAGGGCTCAATTGTAGTTGTTGATCATTTGAGTTATAATACACTCATGGCCATTTTCCGTGAAGTTAAAGTGATCATCGAAACAATGTAAAATGAGCTAGAAATAGAAGAGAACCCTTTGAACAATCTCCAAACTCGATAACAGGCTGTGTGTTCCCAAAGAGCCATGCGTAATGTTTTGGTTATTACAATGTGCATGTTATAAATTACATCTTTAACACAATATTACCTGTGACAGTCTAGGTCTGAGCTAGACCATTTTGGGGTGTCAAATTAATATTTCATTGTGAGTTGAAAACATCTGTTGATTATTCTCTTGTGTAGATGGGGAGCTTTTTAACATTTAAGATAGCAAATTGGTGCATCATAAGTAAGCTAACTTTTCATTAGTATCTGCTTAGATCCATTTGCAGCTTCAAATGATTTAAAAAGATAATATCCTTGAATTTATAATCTAGTTGTAGAAACAAGGCATATACACACAAAAAGATATCTAACAGTACACACACACACATATATATGTATACACACACACTCATTGCCAAATGTGCACTCTCAATACGTAAAGAAAGCAGGGTTGCTACCGGCTGTTTAATGTAAAAGGAATTACTGTTTTTTCCCTATTCTACCTGCATCAGATAACTCATTCTACAACACACAAATGGCCCTGAATCTCAGATAAAATGTAATATTCATCTTTTATTTTGCTGCTACATTTATAACTCCTATATTGTTAGGCTATTTCATTTATGTCAAGTAATCTTGCAGAAGAGAAAGGAGGTAGATGTAGGGAGGAAACATTTCCTGAGTACCTACTCATGTCAGATACTGTGTTGGCATTATATTTTACAGGTTTCTTCTTCTCAACAATGGTTCTCTGAGCTATGTACTGGTATTTTTTTTATGATTATAACTCGTTATTCTGGATTGCCTCCAATGGCAGTTAAGGAGGTTGAATACTTATTCCTAGATTCCCACAGCAGGCAAGTGTGGCATAGCTGTTTTGTCTGATACCAAAACCCGCTCTCATTGCACTACCTTATAGTCCTCTTCCACTTTTTGTGTGGCAGCCTTCAAGGCTCACAGACTGGTTTTAATGATTCAATTTTGCTGTAGGTAATGTCCCTGCCAGTCTTGCAATTCTTAACTTCCTCTAAATGCACATGTCCATTAGGCATTTGGCTAAACCTTGCTGGAGTAAGAAGAAAAGTCTGGGATGAGTGTATGGATTTGAACTGGCAGTGTCTGGGAAACAGTAGGTGCCCCAAACTGTTGAATGAATGAAATGTAGATTTGGAGCCAAACAACTGAAATTTGCTATGTGTCCTTCCTATCTTCTTCAATAAAGAACTGGAATCATTCTGTACATTGTTTCATACCTTACAGTTTAAAAGATAATTGCTTTTTTCTTCCTTGCAAAATTATACCTTAATTTGTTTACCATTTATAATTTATTCTCCTGTGTGTCATATGAAAAGATAAACGGTTCTATCTTTTACTAGTAGGCAAGCCTACTCTCTGCATTTGTACCAGCTAAAACTGTACAGGATAAACTTAATTGGAGAAATTTAGGCCCAGGCCCAGAACTGCAGCTTCATCAACACAAAACAGGAAAGCTAGGAGAGGAGCTGCTGCCTCAATCTACGTGATAGTGATTCCTGGAAGTCTGCGGTCCAGAAAGCATTCCCAGGACTTGGGCTATAGCTATAGACTCAGGGTAGGAATTACAACCCCTGGTCTGAGCTGAAGAGAATGTTTCAGTGTGTAAAAATATTGGGTTATATGCTTTGAGATTTTTAAACAGTTAAGAAATTAAAACAAGGTCATACTGTAAATACTGTTTGTAACTTGCCTTTCTTCCCACTAACTGTATATTGTGACCATCTTTCCATATCAATAAAGAGGCTTCTACAAATATTTTTGAATCTCTTAATGTTTTTCCTGTGTTAACATTTGGTGCATAGTGCCCTAATCTTTCATTGCATATCATCTGAATAAAGAATATGCATAAATTTATTCTCTTACAGAAATAGAACTACAGTATTCTGCAACTTGCCTTTTTGTCTTTTCAGTTATCTTTCCAATTTAGTATTATACAGATCTACCACATGCTTTTATTTAATAGCTTTATTGAGATATAATTGACATACCTCAAACCACACATATTTAAAGTATACAGTTTGGTAAGTTTTAACATATGTATACAGACACGAAACCATCACCACAATCAAGATAGCAAACATACCCATCACCCTGAAAAGTTTCTTCATGCCCCTTTGTAATGCCTCCTTCCCACCTCTCCCTGTTTTGTCCCCAAACAACCACTGATCTGCTTTCTGACAATATAGAATCATTTTCATTTTCTGTAGTTTTACATAAAAGGAATCATACAGCATATATTCTTTTGGAGGGAAGGGGATCTCACTTCTTTCACTCAGCATAATTATTTGAGATCCATCTATGTTGTTTTGTGTATCAATAGTTCATTGCTTTTTATTGCCAAGTAGTATTCTACTATATGTCTATACCACAGTTTGCACAGTTTATCCATTCATCTGTTGATGGGCATTTGGGTTTTTTCCAGATTTGAACTACTGCAAATAAAGCTGCTACAACTGTTTCTTGTAGAACTGTTTGTATGGACATTTGCTTTTCTCTTGGATAACTACCTAGGAGTGGGATGTGGGTCATATGGGAGGTATACATTTAACTTTTACATTTTCCAAAATGGTTGCGTCATATTACATTCCCACAGCAGTGCATGAGAGTTCTGATTCCTCCACATCCTTGCTAACGCTTGGTATGGTTGATCTCTTAATTTTAGCCATATCTCATTGTGGTTCTCATTTGCACTTCGCTAATCACTAATGATGTTGAACATCTTTTCATATGCATATTTGCCATCCATATATATTGGGTGAAGTAGGTATAAATATTTTGCCCCATTTTTTTAAAATTGAGTGGTTCCTTTTTATTGTCGATTTTTAAGAGTTCTTTATATATACTGGATATAAGTGTATTATTAGATATATGTTTTACAAATATTTTCTCCCAGTCTGTGGATTGTCTTTTTATTCTCTTAAAAATGTCTTTTGGAAAGCAGAACTTTTTAATTTTAATGAAGAACAATTCTTTTACCAATTGTGTTTTTGTGTTAAATATAAGAAATTGTTGCCTAACCAAGGTCATAAAGATTGTATCCTATATTCTAAAAGTTTTACAGTTTTAGGTTTCATATTTAGGTCTATGATCCATTTTGAGTTTTTATATATGGTACACCTTATATATAGGTTGAAGTTCAGTTTTGACATAGTGATATCCAGTTGGTACAGTGTCACTTGCTTAAAAGACTCTTCTTTCTCCACTGAGTTGCCTTTGCATCTTTGTCAAAAATCAGTTGTCTCTGTATGTAATGGGTCTGTTTCTGGACTCTTTATTCAGTTCCATTGATCTACTTGTGTATCTTCATTACAATGCTACCTTGTCTTGATTACTGTAGCTTTATAATGTCTTGAAATCAGGCAGCGTGAGTCCTCTATTATTTTTCAGTTATTTGGGTTATTCTTACTCTTGCTTTTCCATATGAATTTTAGAGTCAGCTTGTCCATTTCTACAAAATCTCCAGCTGGGATTTTGATTGGGATAGCTTTGAATCAGTAGATAAATTTGGGGAGAACTAACATCTTAACAATATTGAATCTTCTGTTTATTTAGGTCTCCTTTAATTTCTCTCAGCGGTGTTTTATAGTTTTTATGCAACATACTTATTAGTTTATTCTTTCATATTCTTATTCTTTAGCATATTCTTATATTTTTTCTTCTGTGAGAAGTGACGCATCATTGTTTATGTCTTCATGCCTGTTTGAATATTTCTGTATGACAAATTCCTTGAAATGGAACCACTTTGTCAAAGATCATGAATGGCAATGCCCTCAAATAGAGCCACTTTGTCAAAGATCATGAATGGCAATGCCCTCCAGCCAAAACCACCAATATTTGAACAAGTTAGGTTATAGAGAGGAAGAACACACACCATGGGGAATCATGGGGTGCTTCAGTAAGGGGGTTTTAGAAACAACTTATTTTAGGATTAGGACTTGTGTTAGGTGATTTGGAGGAGGGTTTAAGGAAGTGAGGCTTTGCTGTAGATTGAAAGCTGTCAGGAAATATGAGTACAGTAGACCCTTGAAGAACATGGGTTTGAACTGAGTGGATATTTTTCAATAAATAGTGCTACAGTACTACATGATCATGGTTGGTTGAATCTGTGGATGTAGAATCACATATAGGGAGGGCCGACCGTAAAGTTATACACAGATTTTCAACTGCGTGGAGGGTCAGCACCGCTAACCCCCATGTTTTTTCAGGGGTCAACTGTAATTCTCTGATTTGGTATCTAAATAAATCTTGTTCTACAAATGGGGAAGACTAGGTCAAGGCTAGAGTTGTGATAGGTAAAGAAGCAGCAGCCACTTATATTAGCCAGAATAGGAGGATATTTGGCCATTTTTGTGAATGGGACAATGTTTCTCTGTGTTCATACATGATTACAGATTACATGATTACATTTGTCTTGATATATCACAGTCGCAGAGTGGCCTTATCGGATGTTAATGTTCTGTGAAATTGTTTATATTCGACAAGAGAACACCAAGGCTTAGCTGAGAATGCTGGGCCAGCTCATGGATGTCAAGGGCTGATTTTCTTCTTCTCATGGATATTTTCAAATTTTTACATATATTTGCTTACTGACCTTCAAAATATATCCCCTCAACCCATGGTGCATGAATGTCTATTTCTTCATATTCTTATCAACATTCAGTATCAATATTTTCAATCGTTGCTATCCTCAGAGGCAGAAAAATCATCTCTGTTGTTTTTATAACATTTTAAAGGCTACATAAATATTCTGTATATGAATGTGACAGTTAAATCGCACCTCTATATTCCATTGGGTTAATTCTAGGGATGTAAGGATGGACCCTATCACCTAGTGGGAGAAGGAGTGGAGTATATACATGCATGCATCACTTTGCCTATTTTACTCATGCCCCCTCATTGCTGCCCCTCCCATATGATCTCCAGATTCAAGCCCTGACAAGTACCACCAACTGACAACCAGAACAGAAAAGTTGTACCACTTTACACTTTGTGAACTAAATTTAAAACAGAAGAGTGAAGAGTTTAGCTTGCTGACATTGTGTTACAGAGTTTAGGTCCTGAACTCTCTTACGGGCCCACCCTTAGGCAACAACCACAGTCAGTAGACTAGCAACTGATATGTACATGCAAATACAACTCAAGACAGAATGGGGGTTATTATTATTGAGACAAGCACAAGCTTTGCAGTGAGCAAAACTGCTTTCCAGTTATAGCCTTATAAAGATTATATAAATATTTCAAGTTCTTCAGATTAAAGAGATTGGTCATTATTTTATAAAATAAGCTTCAAAACATCATCATAATTAATCATGAGTTGATAAAACATCTTTAGTAAACCAACATGCAGATTTTGCCTTAAGAGTTCATAGGACCCTCTTAGCTTATCTCTGGACACCTACTCTCAGCTGGACAGTGTTACATACCCTGTCAGCAAATCTGAAAGAATCTCTGGCTACCTCTTTCCTAGAGGTGCCACGTCCCTCTCGATAGTCATTGCCAAAGTTTCCCTGAAGGAGAGGAGAACTCCAGAAATTTGAAAAATGTTTGTTGTGCATGTTGAACATTCAGCAAACTAAACTTGGCTGTTCTCATGTTGTGGTATTCAAAATAAAGCACAGTATAAAAGCGTGGGGTAGAAATTTTTTTCTCCAGAAGTTGTTAATCCTCCATCTGGACAGGGGAAACTTGCTATTCTACTCCCCACAGCCCAGTTAGGTACTTTGTGAAAACTCTAAAATATGTCAAGAATAGACAAAATGCCTAGTATGGTAGCAATGGTTGGGAGGAATAGTAACGCAAAATGAAATGTGTTTCCAGGTGCATTCTTTGAATCAAGAAAGTGCTAATCCCTCTCCTCCTTGATGATGGAATGTCATTTTAACATGACAATGGAAAGTGAATGTTGCATTGGAAAGAGTACAGTAGACTCCTCTAGGCCCATGAAATATTATGTAACTTTCATATATAGCTATGCTATTGTGGTTTAAGAATATGAAGCATTAATCTTTTATCAGAACTATCTTGATTCTATACAATATGACAATATGATATGAGATTGATTGTACTCCTTAACAAACATCAAACTGTAAGCGCCCATGAATATTATTCTTTACAATGGCCCCCATGGAAAGCCCTACACTTATGCTGTAATTGTTTGAAACATTGAAACTACTTTCAGAACCAGTTTCTGAGTCACACAAGAACACCAGAACCATTATTTTATAGCCATGGCTATATACTGAATAGTTCTGTTCTCTAGATCAGTGCCCCCTAATCTTTATCATGTAATGGCACACATAGAAAATGATCATATTTGTACATTTGCTCTCCATTAAAGGCATCAGCCCCAGTGACTCTAGCTGGAGTCGCTGTTGCATTCCCTGCTGCAACTACTCGGAGCATTGAGGGAAGCAGTATCTCTGATACACCTATAACCCACTTCTAGTATACCAGTGGGATGCTCTACCCCAGGACAAGGGTTTTCAATCTATGTTTCCTTGACTTCTAGGATTATCTGAAAATGCTTCAGAAGGCACTGCAGAGGATTAGGGGAGGGTGCATGGGTTGGTTCTGTGTGTTCCACAGCACCTTCAATCAAAGCAGCTTCACTTTGCGGTTATGCCATATATATATATATATATATATATATATATATATATATATATATATATATATATATATATATATATATTTTCCCCCCAAGCTGTGCGGCTTGTGGAATCTTAGTTCCCCAACCAGGGATCAAACCCGCACCCTCAGCAGTGACAGTGCGGAGTCCTAACCACTGGAACACCAGGGAATTCCACTTTGCGGTTATGAGTAAGAGTGTGTTTGGGAAAAGGTTTCCCCAGTTAGAAATTTTTGTGACCACTTCTATAGATATCCATCCGTCTTTTAAAAGAATCTGCATCTAATGGTTGAATTGCCTTTCTGCATATTTGTAAGACTGACATTATCAGTGTCTACTAAGTTTTTTTCAGTTGAAGGAAATGATTTATGTTTCCCAAAAGATTCCCCTGTGTTCAGGCTTTACATTCTTTATTGAAGGCTCTATACAATGCTTTCAAATATATAGTCTGAGAACTTACACAAATTCTATTTTTGAACGAAGATGTCACACACATGGCAGACCAGAGTAAGTAGCGGTTTTGAATACAAGCCCCAAATTCATTATTTTCTGCTATTTTAATACCAGGGTCCTCAACTCCCTTACCTTATTTTCTTTTGCCAAAGGTAGAGCCCTGGACTGTACACACACTCATTTGCCCAAGTGTTCTAGAAAATTTTCTAGAAATAGAATTTCTAGGTCAGAGTAAAACATTTTTCATTGTTGGTGAAAGCATAACAGTGATTCTCAATCCTGGTTGCATTATAATCACCTGGAGAACATTTAGAAAATACAGGCGCCCAGGATTCTTCTCCCAGAGATGTTGATTTAATTCTTCTGGAGAGGAACTTGTGTGCTGATAATTTTTTTTAAAACTCCCTAGGTGATTCTAATGTGCAGTCAAATTTGAAAACCACTGTTGCAAAGAATCAGGCAATTTCATATACTATTGGAGGTAGAGGCGGATAATTTGATATAGCCATTTTAATGGTCATTTCCCAATATCTAGTAAAATATAAATGTTCATACTTTTGAATGGTAAATTAGTAGATATATGTCCTACAGAAAAATTCATAAAAACCAGCAAAATTTATGTATAAATATGTTAATTGCAGCATTGTTTGTAATTTAACAACTAGAAATACTCCAGCTATCCATGAATAGGAGATGAGGTAAATAATTTATAGTATTTCCATAACATGAGATATTATGCCTCAGTTAAAAATAATCAAAGACATCTATATGTACTAAAGCATGATCTTTTTTAAAAATAATAGTTATATTATATGCAAAAAGAGAAACTGGAATGACATACCAAAAATCCAACTGATTATAGCTGGAGAGACATGAATGTTTTATTATTATTTTATTTAGCTTATTTTTAATTTTTCTTAAGTAAACAAATACTACTTCTGTAATAAAGTTATAACATAAGGAGATCTAATAAGGAAGGATTTGTTATACAAACTGATGAGCATATACCCATAAAGAAAATATCAGTTAAATAGTACTTCTTTAGGGGTGAATTATTGGAGCAAGATACAAAGTCAAGTTTCAAGTACCCATATTAGTCTAGGAATTACAAAAATATCATAAAAAGGAAGGCATAAATATGAGCTAAAACCTATAGTGATCCCCAAAGTAAATCAGATGTTTAATTAAGCAAGCCAGAATCTTCCTTCATCAAGATGATTAAGGGGGATTATCTCCCAAGATGCTGGGAGACTTACAGGAATTCGTAAGTTTTGTAAACAGCTAGAACTCAAGAAACCTGATTAACATAAACACGGAAAGTGTATAATGGGAAGAGAAAAGCTGCTTTGTTCCCTGGAGGAATTGATCAAGGGAAGTGGAAGTTCACAGATAGGCATTGCATACATTATTGGCAACGCAAAAAGTTATTTTGCATTCAGAGATCAGACTTTCTTTTTTTTAAAAGATGACTGTATCAAGTCTTGTCAAAAGCAAAGAATAAAAAAATTATTATGTTTTTATCTTTCGCCAGCCACACAGAAATTGTGAAATGGTTGTGGCTTTATGTTGAGTCGTACCTCCCCAGA
This sequence comes from Tursiops truncatus, assembly GCF_011762595.2. NCBI lineage: Eukaryota > Metazoa > Chordata > Mammalia > Artiodactyla > Delphinidae > Tursiops > Tursiops truncatus. The sequence continues at coordinate 42,409,195 of NC_047055.1, forward strand.
CAGTTAGGATTATTCTGTGATTGGAACAAAAAGCAACTAACGAAGACGTTTCTTCTCCCTTGAAACTGACATTCTGTACACTCTCACCCTTTGGTTAAGGTAATATGGTTTCAGTATCAGGGAACACAATTGATTAATAATTGCCATAAGACCCTCACTACCATCTAAAATCCTACAACGTAAAAAGCTGAGCACTTGGTCACTGCTGAGGGTTCCTTTTTTTACGTGAATAAAGGAATGAATGAATGAGGTACAAGGCCCTAGATATTGAAAAAACAATTCCTCATCTGTAAAATGTAAGTTGAGAAATAAATATTAGTTCCTTGGATAGCCTTTGCCACCAGGAATTTTATTGAGACAAAAATCTCTTGAATGGAATGGACATCTTCGAGATATTTCAAACTGATAGAAACAATGCACTGAATTTGAGTAGGTCCCTTCTTCAGTCATCATTCATACACCCCATCATCAGGTAAACTTCGTGATTCAAATGAACCAATTCAAACTGCGTATGTGAAATTTTTCCCAAATGTTCTGTACATATAGGCATAATTGAGGGCTTTTTTAAATTAAATATTGGTATATTAATGAACATATGATTTTAAATAATACTTTTATCATTTGACATTATATCCTATATAATATGCTGTGATGAAGGAAATCTAACTTTATTTTCTTTTGAATATTTAATAAAAGTATTTTTAAAGTTGTTTGCTTTACCCAGCGACTTGAAAATGCCACTTTATCATAATATACATTTATAAATACTTTGGTCTCTTCCTGGGCTTTCTATTCTATTTCATTAAATTATATATACTTCCATTAGTTTTAATTATTCTAGACTTGTAATTATTTTAGTATAAAACTGAGCAAGTTTCTCTTCATTATGCTTCTTCTGGATGGCCATCAGGTCTAAGTGGTATTATTACTGTTTTGATGGAAGTAAGGAAGGGTGGAATGACTTACTCAATGGCATAATGTGAGAATGTGGTGAATATAGCCCTGGGACCCAGATTTCCTGCCTCTCATTATAGTGTCCTGTTTGGCAGAATCATTATTTTGCTTTGTTCTTTTGTGGGATCCTGTTTCTCTGTAACTTGAAGGATACAACCAACAGAAAAGAAAACAGGAAGCAGGAATGTACATACACCATCTACATGGAAATGGGTGATATTTTCATCCCTATCCCAATTATATCACCCTAATCATTCTACAACACAAAAATGGTGCTGAAGGTCATATATAATGTAAATGTGTTATTTCCCTTCCTGACTCTACAAAATCTCCGATGTATTTACCATTGTCCTTATTTGATAGATGGAGAAACTAAGGCTGAAAAAAGTTAAGAAACCTTTCAAAGGTTATTGCTAAGTAGTGGCAGAGCCAGAATTCCCATATAGTTTTGTTTAATTTCAGTGACTGTGCTCTTAATGCTCAATGAATCCTCCCTTATACATAGCAGTTTTTTTGTGGTCCAGGGACTGGCTGGTTTAAACCTTAACTGGTATGCTGCCTATGCTCTGTCATTAACATATAGATACTCACGCAACACCCCAGAAGTAATGTGCTTTTCTTGGGGTGTTGTGTAACTATATGTTAATGACAATACTGTAATGTGCTTATTCTTTTCACAATAAAACTCAATCTAGGATATGTATTTTATGTTCCTCAAGTACCAAGAGGTGTAGCAATTAGAGCAAAAAAGCAGGGTTGAGGGGAGGGCAGGATTTTTTAATTATCTTCCATGTGCCAGGCACCGTGCTAAGCACTTTATGGCATCTCATTTCACCATTTTTAATCATATTCCCTAAAGGAAACTATTTCAGAGATAAAGTCATTTGCTCAAGGTTGCACAGCTGTAAAGTGGCAGCCTACCTGGTACATCATTATTTTCATCACCCTGAAACACTTTGTGTTACATTTATCATGTTATCTTTTACTGCCCTTTTGTCACTGGTGGGTGCTAAGTAAATATCTACTGGTTAATGAGTGGACAAATATGAGGAAATTCATTTGTTGAGTGCAAAGAATGGACTAGAAATTAGATGCTGCCATTAAAAAACAAAATAGGATCAGATTCTTTTGATTTTCCTGCAGTTCTCCAAAATAGGCACAAAAATCCAAATGAGGGTATATTTGCCAGTTATATCCATATTAACTCTTCCTAATAACTTCAAAACAACTCCTATATGGGCAGTGACTAAAAATAGCCTCAGGCAAAGGAAAGGATTAAAAACCCAAATTACTTCCGAAAGAATGAGAACAGTCAGAACATAACTTACCTCTCAAAACCTAGTGATAATAAAGTAGAAAACTCATAGCACACAGAGACACTAGATGCTAGTGATTTTCCCTAGTTCCCTAGAAGACAGGAGACTCGTTATTTTAGGTGACCTTAGTATTCTACCTGCATCAATGGACTTCAATAAATAACATTAATAATAAGAGCTAATGATGACCTTGCACTCAACAGAGCTCCTTCTTTTCTTTCTATCAATACATCAGAGTAAGCAACAGAATGCAACTTTCTTTTTGTTTTGTTAAACTTTTCCATCCATACTTAAAATAATTCCTTGGCTTTAACAGAGTTCCTTCCTTCCTACCTACCCTGCTGAGAACCCAGAGTGTTTTCCCAGCTGGGATCTTGTGGGTCTCCACAATACTCCAGGACAGCTGGGCAGCTTCCCCAATTTCAACCTGGTGATCAGTTTGGGCCTGTAGAAGGGAATTGACTCACCCAATGTCCTATCATTGGTGATGCCTCTGGCCATGGGACCCAGGAAACTCTCCTGACACTTACCCCAGCATCTTGGCCAGCAGACCTGTCATTGTTTTTCTAATATATTGTCTTTCTGGATCTCCAAGAATATCACAGACACCTAGCTTATGTGCACACTACAATCAGCAGTAGCTCAGACACCGGGACCCAGTTGGATCTCCTAATCTTCACTCCAGTTGCCCTCTGTGCAAACCCATGTCGTAGATTTTGTCTAGTAGGGCTTAAAGGCTATCACAGATACCCAGCTCATGTGTATGCTTGAGATTCACCTAGAGCAGCAGTTCTTAAACTTTTGGTCTCAGAAGACTTTTGCACTTTTAAAATTATTGAGGACCCCAAGGAGCTTTAGTTTATATGTGGGTTATATTGATTGATATTTACCATATTATTAAGTAAAACTGAGAAAAAATTAAATATTTTTAAATAATTTTGGGAATCATCAGCAAATATAACTTACTATTTATCCTAACAGTCTTGTCCTATGCGTATGTATTATATTTTTCAAAAATAATCAGATTACCCTGCCTTACAAGAAATGCTAAAGGGAACTCTTTAGGCAGGAATAAAAGGATGCTAATAAATAACATAAAAACATATGAATGTAGGTGTAAAACTCACTACTAAGGGTTAATATATAATCAAAGTCAAATTCTCTAATATTGTAATGGTGTTGTGTAATTCACTTACAATTGTAGTATAGAAGAAAATGTGTTAAAAATAATCGTGACTACCATAATTCATTATTGGATACATAATATAAAATATAAGTAAATTGTTACATCAATAACCTAAAATGTGAAGAGGGGTCAGTAAAAGTGTAAAGTTTAGGAATGCTATCAAAGTTGAGTTGTTATCAGCTTAAAATAGGGTGTTGTTATAAGATATTTTAAGGAAGCATCATGGTAATCACACTCAAAAAAATTCTGTAGTATTTACACAAAAGATAATGATAAAGGAGTCAAAGCACAAAGCTAAAATAAGTCATTAGATCACAAAGGAAGATAGCAAGATAAGAAGCAAGGAATAATGGACCTACAAAGTGGTCATAAAACAATTAACAAAATGGTAATAGTAAGTCCTTAAACTAACAATCATTACTTAAAAGGTAAATAATTTAAATTATCCAATCAAAAAAATAGAATGGCTGAACACCAGATAACAAAACAGAATGCAACAACATGCTACCTACAAGAGACTCACTTTAGCTTTAAAGACACAAATAGACTGAGAGTAAAGGGATGGAAAAAGATTCAATCAAATGGTAATCAAAAGAATGAAGGGGTAACTTTACTTTTATCAGGCAAAATAGACTTTAAGCTAAAAATGGTGAAAGGAGACAAAGAAGGTAATTATATAATGATAAGGAGTCATTCAAGAAGATATAACAATTGTAAATATTTATGCACCCAATATCACAGCACCTAAATAAATAAAGCAAATACTAACAAAACAGAAAAGAGAAATAAACATCAACACAATGATAGTTAGGGACTTTAATACCCCACTCTCAACAATGGATAGATCATCCAGACAGAGAATCAATAAGGAAACAGCTGATTTGAACAACACTATAGACCAATTCTACCTTACAGACATATATAGAACATTTCGTCCAACAACTGTAGAATACACAGACTTATCAAGCACACATGGAACATTTGCTAGGTCATATGTTATCCCACAAAATAAGTCTTAGCAAATTTAAAAAGATTGAAATCATACCAAGAATATTTTCTGACCATAATGGTATGAAACTAGAAATCAATAACAGGAGGAGAACTGGGAAATTCACAAATACATGGAAATTGAACAACACGCTCCTGAACAACCAATGGATTAACCAATTTAAAAAGAGCACCCAAATAATAAGCAAAATTATAAATGAAAACTCAGACTTTACAACTGATACTACTAAAATACAAATGGTCATAAGAGACTACTATGAACAACTATACACCAACAAACTGGACAAACTAGAAGAAATGTATAAACTCCTAGAAGCATACAACCTACCAAGACTGAATCAGGAAGAAAGCAAAAAACTAAACTGACCAATAATAGTAAGAAGATTGAATCAGTAATCAAAAACTTCCAAGGCAAAGCCCTGGACCAGATATCTTCACTGGTGAATTCTACCAAACATTTAAAGAGGAATGAATGCCCATTAATCTCAAACTCTTCCAAAAAATTGAAGAGTAGAGAAGACTTCAAAAATCATGAGGCCAGCATTGCCCTGATACCAAATCCAGAGAAAGACATTACAAGAAAAGAATACTACATGCCAATATCCCTAAAGAATATAGATGCAGGGCTTCCCTGGTGGCGCAGTGGTTGAGAGTCCACCTGCCGATGCAGGGGACGCGGGTTTGCGCCCCGGTCCGGGAGGATCCCACATGCCACTGAGCAGCTGGGCCCGTGAGCCATGGCCGTTGAGACTGCACGTCTGGAGCCTGTGCTCCACAATGCGAGAGGCCACAGCAGTGAGAGGCCTGCATACCGCAAAAAAAAAAAAAAAAAAAAAAAAAGAATATAAATGCAAACATTCTCCACAAAATATTAGCAAGCCAAATTCAGCAACACATTAAAAGGATCATACACCATGAAGTAGGATTCATCCCTGGGATGCAAGGAGGAGTCAACATATGTAAATCAATAAATGTGTTACGTGACATTGGTAGAATGAAAGGTAAAGGCCATATGATCATAATAGACACAGGAAAAGCACTTGGCAAAATTCAACATCCTTTCATGATAACAACTCTCAATAATTTAGGTATAGAAGAACCATATCTCAACATAAAAAGGGCATATATGACAAGCCCACATTAACATCATACTTAACAGTGAAGGGTGGAAAGATCAGGAACAAGGCAAGGGTGCTCACTCTCACCACTCCTATTCAGCATAGAACTGGAAGTCCTAGCCAGAGCAATCAGGCAAGAAAAAGAAATAAAAGGTATCATAACTGTAAAGGAAGAAGTAAAATTTCTCTATTTTCAGAGGACATGATTTTTTATATAGAAATTCCTAAAGATTCCACCAAAAAGTTGTTAGATCTAATCAATGAATATCATATAGTTGCAGGATACAAAATCAACATACAAAAATCAGTAGCATTTCTATATACTAACAACAAATTATCTGAAAAGAAAACAATCCCATTTACAATAGGATCAGAAACAATAAAATACTTAGAAATAATTTTAACTAAGGAGACGAAAGATCACTAAACTGAAAGCTATGACATTGTTGAAAGAAATTGAAGAAGACACAAGTAAGTGGAAAAATATCCCATGTTCAGGGATTGGAAGAATTAATATTGTGAAAATGTTCATACTACCCAAAGCCATCTATAGATTCAGTGTAATCCATATCAAGATTCCAATGAGTTTTTTACAGAAATAGAAAAAAACAATCCTAAAATTTGTATGGAATGACAAAAGACCCCAAATAGCCAAAACAATATTGAGAAAGAATAAGAGAGCTGGAGGCATCACTCTTTCTGATTTCAAACTATATTAAAAAGCTATAGTTTATAGCTATAGACTATAGTTAATAATAGTGAATTGGATATTTGAAAGTTTTTCAGAGAGTAGATCTTAAACATTGTTATCACAAGAAAAAAAGTTTTTTGCAACCATATGATGAATGTTAACTAGATTTATTGTGGTCATAATTTCACAATGTATACAAATATCAAATCATTATGTTGTACACCTAAATGTTATATGTAAATTTATGCAATTTTAAAATATGTATATGCATTTATACAAAAACAAAAAATATAGTAATTAAGACAGTATACTACTGGCATATAAACAAAGAGATGGACCAATGGAACAGGATTGAGGGCCCATGCATACACAGTCAACTAATATTTGACAAGGGAGCCAAGCATACTCAATAGAGAAAAGATAGTCTCTTCAATAAATGGTGCTAGTAAAACTGGATATTCACATGCAAAAGAATGAAACTAAACCCCTATCTTACACCACTCTCAACAATTAACTCAAAATGGATTAAAGACGTAAATGTAAGACCGGAAACCATAAAACTCCTGGAAGAAATCATAGGGGGAAAATCTTCTTAACAGGAGTTCTTGACAATGATGATTTTTTGGATATGTTACCTAAAGCACAAGCAAGAAAATAAAAAATAAACAAATAAGACTACATCAAACTAAAACACTTCTGCACAGCAAAAGAAATGATCAACAAACACTCCCTAATACCATACACAAAAATAAGCTCAAAATGGATTAAAAACCTAAATGTAAAGCCAGAAACTATCAAACTCTTAGAGGAAAACATAGGCAGAACACGCTATGACATAAATCACAGCAAGATCCTTTTTGACCCACCTCCTAGAGAAATGGAAATAAAAACAAAAATAAACAAATGGGACCTAATGAAACTTCAAAGCTTTTGCACAGCAAAGGAAACGATAAACAAGACCAAAAGACAACCCTCAGAATGGGAGACAATATTTGCAAATGAAGCAACTGACAAAGGATTAATCTCCAAAATTTACAAGCAGCTCATGCATCTCAATAACAAAAAAACAAACAACCCAATCCAAAAATGGCCAGAAGACCTAAATAGACATTTCTCCAAAGAAGATATACAGACTGCCAATAAACACATGAAAGAATGCTCAACATCATTAATCATTAGAGAAATGCAAATCAAAACTACAATGAGATATCATCTCACATCAGTCAGAATGGCCATCATCAAAAAATCTAGAAACAATGCTGAAGAGGGTGTGGAGAAAAGGGGACATTTTTGCACTGCTGGTGGGAATGTGAATTGGTACAGCCACTATGGAGAACAGTATGGAGGTTCCTTAAAAAACTACAAATAGAACTACCATATGACCCAGCAATCCCACTACTGGGCATATACCCTGAGAAAACCATAATTCAAAAACAGTCATGTACCAAAATGTTCATTGCAGCTCTATTTACAATAGCCAGGAGATGGAAACAACCTAAGTGTCCATCATTGGATGAATGGATAAAGAAGATTGGCACATATATACAATGGAATATTACTCAGCCATAAAAAGAAATGAAATTGAGTTATTTGTAATGAGGTGGATAGACCTAGAGTCTGTCATACAGAGTGAAGTAAGTCAGAAAAAGAAAGACAAATACCGTATACTAACACATATATATGGAATCTAAGAAAAAAATGTCATGAAGAACATAGGGGTAAGACAGGAATAAAGACACAGACCTACTAGAGAATGGACTTGAGGATATGGGGAGGGGGAAGGGTAAACTGTGTCAAAGTGAGAGAGTGGCATGGACATATATACACTACCAAACGTAAAATGAATAGCTAGTGGGAAGCAGCCGCATAGCACAGGGAGATCAGCTCGGTGCTTTGTGACCACCTAGAGGGGTGGGATAGGGAGGGTGGGAGTGAGGGAGACACAATAGGGATGAGATATGGGAACATATGTATATGTATAACTGATTCACTTTGTTATAAAGCAGAAACTAACACACCATTGTAAAGCAATTATACTCCAATAAAGATGTAAAAAAAATAATAAATGAAAAGGCAATCTAAGAAATGGGAGAAAATCTTTGCAAATCATATATCTGATAAGAAGCTAATATCCAAACTATATAAGGAACTCATACAACTTAATAGCAAACAAACAGAAGACAATAATCCAATTTAAAAATGGGCAAAGGACCTGAATAGACATTTTTCCGAAGAAGATATTCATATGGCCAACAGGTACATGAAATGTGCTCAATATCACTAAAATACAAATCAAAACCACAATAAGATGTCACCTCACTGTTAAAATGGCTATCATCAAAAAGACAAGAGATAGAAAATGCTGGCAAGAATGTGGAGAAATGTGAGCCGTTGTGCACTGTTGGTAGGAGTGTGAATTGTTATATCCACTATGGAGAACAGTATGGAGATTCCTCAAAAAATTAAAAACTAGAACTACCAGGGACTTCCCTAGTGGCACAGTAGATAAGTCTCCATGCTCCCAATGCAGGGGGCCTGGGTTCGATCCCTGGTCAGGGAACTAGATCCCACATGTATGCCACAACTAAGATTTCACATGCTACAACTAAGAAGCCCGTGAGGCACAACTAAGACCTGGCGCAACCAAATAAATAAATAAATTTTAAAAATTAAAAAAGAAGTACCATATGATACAGTAATTGCACTTCTGGACATATATACAAAGGAAATGAAATCACTATTCCAAATAGATATATCTGCACCCCTATGTTCATTGCAGCATTATTTACAATAGTCAAGACATGGAAACAACCTAAGTGTTCATCAATGGATGAATGGATAAAGAAAGTGTGATATATATATGTGTCTGTGTGTATATATATATATATATATATATATATATACCATTATATAGAATACTATATAATATTTTATATATATATATATATACCATTATAATAGAATACTATTCAGCCATAAAAAAGAAGGTAATTCTGCCATTTGCAACAACATGGATGGACTTTGAGGGCATTATGGTAAATAAGTCATACAAAGACAAATACTATATGATCTCACTTATATGTGGAATCTAAAAAAAAAAAAACTCATAGGAACAGAGAACAGGTTTGTGCTTTCCAGAGGCAAGGCGTCGGGGTGGAGGAATTGGATAAAGGTGATCAAAAGGTACAAACTTCGGGCTTCCCTGGTGGCGCGGTGGTTGGGAGTCTGCCTGCCGATGCAGGGGACACGGGTTCATGCTCCGGTCCGGGAAGATCCCACATGCCGCAGAGCGGCTGGGCCCGTGAGCCATGGCCGCTGAACATGCGCGTCCGGAGCCTGTGCTTCGCAATGGGAGAGGCCACAACAGTGAGAGGCCCGTGTATCACACAAAAAAAAAAGGTACAAACTTCTAGTTACAAAATAAATAAGTTCTGGGGATGTAATGTACAACTTGATGACTTTAGTTAATAATACTATATTGCATATTTGAAATTACTGAGACTAGATCTTAAAAATTCTCATCACAAGGAAAAAATGTGTATGTGAGGTGATGGAATTAATATCTTAAACTTATTGTCGTAAACATTTGGTAGTATATACATATATCAAATCATGTTTTACGCCTTAAATATATACAATGCTATATGTCAATTATATCTCAAACTGGGGAAAAAAGAATCATATAATACTGTAGTTTCATAATCCACTTTCCAAAATTAACAATTATTTCTTGTATTCTTCTCTGCAAAAATAATACATATTCATTAAAGCAGATTTCTGAAAACTTATTTTACATACAGATCATCTGTGTATCTTATTAAAATGCAGATTCTGATTCAATAGATTAGCCTGTGACTCTGCTGTATTTATAACAAGCTCCCAGATGATTACAATCTATGGAACACACATTTTAAAAACAGCTTTATTTATTTAATGGGTATAAAGTTTCAGTTATGCAAGGTAAATAAGTTCTAGAAATCTTTTGTGCAACATTGTGTCTTTAGTTAACAATACTGTATTGTACACTTAAAATATGTTAAGAGGGTAGATTTCATGTTGTGTCTAACCACAAGTTAAAAAACAGCTTTATTGAGGTATAATTTACTTAACGATAAACTGTGCATATTTAAAGTATACAGTTTCATAAGCTTTGACATATGTAAATACACATGAAATTATCACCACAATAAAGATAATGAACATATCCATCACCTCCAAGTTTCTTTCTGCCCCTTAGTAACCTTACCTCTCGTCTCTCCATGTACCAACTTCCCCTCATCCAGGAAACCACTGATCTGCTTTCTGTCACTATGAATTAGTTTTCATTTTCTATAATTTTATGTAAGTGGAATCATACAGTATATACTCTTTTTGTCTGGCTTCTTTCATTCAGCATAATATTTTGTTGCATGTGTTAATAATTCATTCCTTTTTCATTGTGGTAAAATACACATAACACAAAATTTACCATTTTATCCATTTTTAAGTGTATAGTTCAATGACATTAAATACATTCACACTGTGGTGCAACCATCATCACCATCTATCTCTAGAACATTTTTTGTCTTCCCAAACTGAAACTCCATACCTGTTAAAAAATAACTTCCCATTCCCCACTCCACCCAACCCCTGCAACCCCATTCTACTTTATGTCTATAAATATTTGACTACTCTAGGTACTTCATATAAGTAGAATCATAAAATAATTTTCCTTTTATGTCTGGCTTATTTCACTTAGGACAATCTTCACGGTTCACCCATGTTGTAGGATGTGTTAGAATTTCATTCCTTTTTAAAGCTGAATAATATTCCAGTGTGTATGTGTGTGTAAAAAAAAATATATATATATATACATATACATACATACATATATATGTAATTTATCAATTCATCTGCCAGTGAACACTTGGATTGCTTCTACCTCTTGGCTCTGTGAATAATACTGCTATAAATATAGTATCCAGAATGGAATCACTGGGTTTTATGTTTAACTTTCTGATGAACTGCCGTACTGTTTTCCACAGCCAGTGCATAATTTTAAATTCCCACCAGCAAAGCACAAGTTTTCCAATTTCTCCACATCCTCTCCAAAACTTATTTCCTGTTTTTTTTCCTTAACAATGGCCATCCTAATGAGTGTGAAGTGATATCTCATTGTGGTTTCAATTTGCATTTTCCTAAAGATTAGTGATGTTGAGCATCTTTTCAGGTGCTTATTGGCCATTGATGTATCCCTTTTGGAGAAATGTGTATTCAAGTCCTTTACCAAGTTTTAAATCAAGTTGTTTATTTTTTGTTGTTGAGTTGTAAGAGTTCCTTATATATTCTTGATGTTAATCTCTTATCAGATATATGATTTGTAAATATTTTTCCCATTCCATAGGTTGCTTTTTCACTCTGTTTATAGTGTTCTTTCATGCACAAAATTTTAATTTTGATGAAGTCCAATTTATCAATTTTTTTCTTGTGCTTTTGGTGTCATACTCAAGAAATCAGTGCCAAGTCCAATGTCATAAAACTTTTCCCTTTTGTTTTCTTCCGACAGTTTTATAGTTTTAACTCTTACATTTAAGTCTGATGCACTGTGAGTTAATTTTTGTGTATGGTGTAAAGTAAAGGTGGAACTTCATTCTTTTCCATATGGATATCCAGTTTTTCCAAAACCATTTGCAGAAAAGACTATCTGTTCTTCACTGAATGGTACTGGCACTACTGTTGAAACTCAATTGACCATATATGTAAGGGTTTATATCTGGATTCTGTGCTCAATTCCATTGGTTTATATGTCTGTCTTTATGCCAGTATCACACTGTTTTGATTACTGTAGCTTTGTAGTAACTTTTGAAATCACTAAGTCTGAGTCCCCCAACTTTCTTCCTCTCTTTCAAAATTATTTTGACCATTTGGTGTCCTTTGAGATTCCAGATGAATTTTAGGGTGGATTTTTCTATTTCTGCAAAAATGTTGTTTGGATTTTTATAATGATTCATTGACTGTAGATTGCTTTGGGTAGTATTGACATCTTAACAATATTGTCTTCCAATCCAGGAATGTGGGCTGCTTTCCAATTACTATGTCTTCTTAAAATTTTTTTTAGCAATGCTTTGCAGTTTTCAGTGTACAAATCTTTTGCCTCCTTGGTTAAATTTATTCTCAAGTATTCTATTATTTTTCATGCTATTGTGTGTGAAATTATTTTCTTAATTTCCTTTTCAAATTGTCAATTGTTAATGTATAGAAATGAAACTGATTTTTGCATGTTTTATTTGTATCTTGTAACTTTGATGAATTCATTTATTAGTTTTAACAGTTTGTGGAATCTTTAGGGTTTTCTACATACAAGATCATGTCATCTATAAACAATGATGATTTTATCTTTTCCTTTCCAATTTGGATGCCCTTTATTTCTTTTCCTTGCTTAATTGCTCTGGCTAGAACTTCCAGCACTATGTTGAATAGAAGTGGCAAAAGTGGGCACCATTATCTTGCTTCAGATATTAGCAGAAAACCTTATTGTTTTAACCATGGAGTATGCTTTTAACTGTGGGTTTTTCATACATGGCCATTATTATGTTAGGTAGATTCTGTCTATTCCTAGTTTTTTGAAGTTATTATCATGCAAAGGTGTTGAATTTTGTCAAGCAACTTTTCTACATCGAGATGATTGTGGGTTTTTTCCCCTTCATTCTGTTAATGTGGTGTACTACATTGATTGACTTTCATATATTAAACCAGCCTTGCATTATAGGAATAAATCTTATTGGTTATGGTATATAATCTATTTAATATGCTGATGAATTCAGTTTGCTAGTATCTAGTTGAAGATTTTTGCACCAATATTCATAGAGATACTTTCCTGTAGTTTTCATTTCTTGTAGTGTTTTTGTCTGGCTTTGGTATAAGGGTAATGCTGGCCTCACAGAATAAGTTAGGAAGTGTTCCCTACACTTCAATTTTTTTGTAAGAGTTTGAGAAGGATTGGTGTTAATTCTTTAAATGTTTGGTAGAATTCACCTGTAAAAGCAATCTGGTCTTGGGCTTTTCTTTTTTTTGGGGGGGGGGCTTTTCTTTATCGAGAAGTTTTAAAAATTATTTTTACTGATTCAATCTGCTAAATATTTCGATCTCTTCAAACATTTTATCTCTTCATATTCAGTTTTGGTAGGTTATGTGTTTCTAGGAATTGTTCATTTTATTTACGTCATACAATTCATTGACATATAATTTTCATAGTACTGTGTTATCTTTTTTATTCTGTGAAACTGGTTGTAAATATCCCCACTTTCATTTATGATTTTAGTTGTTAGAGTCTTCTATCTCTTTTATTAGTCAGTTACCTAAAAGTTTGTCCATTTTGTTTATCTTTCTGAAGAAATTAGCTCTTGGTATCATTGTTATTTTTCTATTATTGTTATTTTTCTGTTAATATTTCTATTCTCTATTTTACTTATCTCAGCTCTAATTTTTATTATTTTCTTTTTCCTACTAGCTTTGAGTTTAGTTTGTTCTTCTTTTTCTAGTTCTTTAAGGTGTAAAGTTAGGTTGTTCATTTGATGTCTTTCTTCCTTTTAAAATATAATAGCCATACATATCCCTCTTAGCACTGGTTTTATTGCATCCTATAAGTTTTGGTGTGTTGTGTTTTCATTTCATTTGTCTCAAGACATTTTCTATTTTCCTTTGTGACTTCTTCTTTGACCCATTGGTTTTTCAGACTGTGTTGTTTAATTTCTAAATATTTGTAAATTTCCCTATTTTCCTTCCATTACCGATTCATTCCATTGTGATTGGAGAACATACTTTGTACAACAGCTATCTTTTCAAGTCTAGTGAGACATGTTTTGTGACATAACATATGGTCTATCCTGGAGAATACTCCACTTGCAATTAAAAAATTGAATTCTGCTCTTCCTTGGTGGATGTTCTGTATATGTCTGTTAGATCCAATAGGTATGTAGTGTCATTCAGGTCCTCTATTTCTTTATTACTCTTCTCTCTGGTTGTTCTATCCATTAATAAACGTGAGATACTAAAGTTTCCTACTGTTATTGTAAAGCTGCCTATTTGTCTCTTCAATTATATCAATGTTTGCTTTATATATTTTTGGGTTCTTATGTTTGATGCATCTATGTTTGAAACTGTTATATCTTCTTTCTGAATTAACCCTTTTATCATTATATAATGTCCTTCTTTGCTTCTTACCACTTTTTGTATTAAAATCCATTTTGTCTGTTATTAGAGTAGCCACCACTGCTCTCCTTTGGTTACTATTTGTATGGAATATCTTTCTCCATCCATTCACTTTCAACCTATGCATGCCCTTAATTCTAAAATGGTCTCTTGGATACAATGTAGAGTTGGATACTGCTTTGTTAAAAATCCATTCTGACTATCTATGTCTTTTGATTGGGGTATTTAATCCATTTATATTTAAACTCGTTACTGATAGGGAAGGACTTACTTTGCTATTTTATTGTTTCTGTATAGCTTATAGCTTTTTTGTCCTTCATTTCCTTCATTGCTGCCTTCATTTGTATTTAGTTGATATTTTTGTCACTACACATTTTTATTCCCTTCTCTTTGCTTTTTGTGTATATTCTATAAATATTTTCTTTGTGGCCATGATTGGCATTACATATACTATCCTGAAGTTATAATGATGTAATATAAATTGAAACCAGCTTCACTTCAATCACACACAAAACTCTACTCTTTACTGTTCTGTACCTCACCCCCCAACTTTATGTTACTGATGTCACTAATTTCATTGTTATATATTGAGTACCCATTAAAATAGATTTGTAATTAATTTTTGTGCATTCGTCTTTTTTTGAACATCTTTATTGGAGTATAATTGCTTTACAATGGTGTGTTAGTTTCTGCTGTATAACGAAGTGAATCAGCTATACATATACATATATCCCCATATCTCTTCCCTCTTGTGTCTCCCTCCCACCCTCCCTATCCCACCCCTCTAGGTGGACACAAAGCACCGAGCTGATCTCCCTATGCTATGTGCATTCATCTTTTAATTCCTGTATAAAATAAAGAATTGAGTTACAAACCAAAATTATAATCATACTTGTTTTCATATTTGTTCATCTATTTACTTTTGCTGGAGATCTTTATATTTTCATATGACCTCAAGAAACTGTATGTCATCTTTTCTTTCCAATTTGAAGGATTCTGTTTAGCATTTCTCATGAGCATGTCCAGTGGTAATAAACTCCCTCAGCTTTTGTTTGTCTGTGAATATCTTAATTTCATCCTCATTTTTTTCAATCTTCAAAATATTTTATTACAAAATACAGTACAGTGTTGGTAGAATGTTTCCCAATGTTCTCTGATATATACATTGTTGAATGAAGCACTTCAATACCTGACAGTGGCCCACATGAATCTAAGAATTTCTATAATAATTTCAATCCCCTTAGAGTTACAGACAAAATCTCTAACCAGAAATGGAATGGGGAGACAATTTCACCCTCATTTTTGAAGGACAGTTTTGCCAGATTTAGAATTATCAGTTGACTTCTTTTTTTCCCTATTTTATTTTATTTTGATAAGAACACTTAACATGAGATTTACCCTCTTAAAAATATTTAAGTGTACAATACAGTATTGATAACTATTTATATAACGTTGTACAGCAGACCCCTAGAACTTATTCATATTGCTTAACTGAAACCTTATGACCATTGACTAATAACTCTTCACTTCCCCATCCCCCAGCCCCTGGAAAACACCATTTTACTCTTTAATTCTATCAATTTGACTATTTTAGATATCTCAAATAAGTAGAATCACACAATGTTTGTCTTCCAGTGCCTGGCTTGTTTCATTTAGCATAATGTATTCAAGGTTTATCCATGTTGTTGTATATTGCAGAAAATCTTTCTTTTTTTAAGGCTGAGTAATAATCATATGTATATGATTATAATAATCATATGTATATGTCACATTTTCTTTATTTACTTATCTGTTGTTTCTATATCTTGAGTATTGTGAATAGCTTTTTTTTTTTTTTTTGCAGTACGCGGGCCTCTCACTGTTGTGGCCTCTCCCGTTGCAGAGCACAGGCTCTGGACATGCAGGCTCAGCGGCCATGGCTCACGGACCCAACCGCACCACGGCATATGGGATCCTCCCAGAGCGGGGCACGAACCTGCGCCCCCTGCATCAGCAGGCGGACTCTCAAGCACTGCGCCACCAGGGAAGCCCCTGTGAATAGCTTTAAAATAAACATGACAGTGCAAATATCTCTTTGAGATCCTGATTTTCAGTTCTTTTGGATAAATAACCAGAATTGGGATTGCTTAGTCATATAGTATTTCTATTTTCAAGTTTTAAAAGAACCTCCATACTCTTTCTGTTGAGCAGATTACTGTGCACTGGTTATCAATATCAAGGGTGTAGTGTACACTGCACTGGTTATAAATCCCAGGAGAGGACTATAAACATTCCTGCCACTGCATTTTCGTATCAGAGTTGCCAAGAAGAACACAGAATCTCATACACTCCGGTATTACCAAAGGGAAGAGGGAAGGGGGAGGGACAAGTTAGGGGTACAGGATTAGATACAAACTGCTATATATGAAACAGATAAGCAAACAAGGATATACTGTATGGCACAGGGAATTATACCTATTATCTTGTAATAACCTATAATGGAATGTAATCTGCAAAAATACTGAATCACTATGCTCTACACCTGAAACTAACACAATATTGTAAATCAACTATACTTTAATAAAAATTTTAAAAATAAGATACAAGAATGTGTTGTACAACACAGGGAATATAGCCAATGTTCTATAATAACTTTAAATGGAGTATAATCTATAAAAATATTGAATCATACACACAAAAAATATATCTGCCTCGCGATAAAGCTAATGCCATTTCCCCCTTATGTTTTAAAAGCCATTTGAAGACATACCTTATGGCAGCTTCTCTTAACAAGGAATGTGGTCACACATACTTTAAAACCTTTAGATTATTGTGCAGAACAATATTTAGTCCCAAAAAAATTTATGCAACAGAAAATACATATAAATTTGACATGTTTATTTCTTCTGCTTCCCTAAAGTTGTCTGATTAAAAAAAAAGAAACATGCAAATCAGGAGCCATTCAGGGCCCTGGGAATGTGGGGACCCATAAGACCACTGTCTTGGGACCTTGGCCCCTTTTACTTCTAGCCCCAATGGGCCTGTGAAGACAGAAGCTGAGCAGTACATTTGGAGGGTAAAGAAAGAGGGACTCGCACTTTCTGAGAATGGATTTGCCAAGAGAGTCAGGAATCTGGTGGAGCTTTACCCCACTAGTAGTGGAGGGGGCAAGAGAGTGTGAACCACAGATGTGACTGTATTTGAGGGGCAGAATGATCTGGAGAACATGTGGAGAGAAGAAGGAAAATACACACACATTTCTATCTTGACTGTGATAGAATCAATGCCATTTCTATGTAGTGGAATGATGGGGCTGGGGAAGGGAAGAAGGTGATTATTACCATTTCCACTCAGTTGAGTCATGCAACCCATGAATAGAGTTTGGGGTAGGGAATGAAGTCACCACTTGCCCATTCCCTGTGTTTTCCTGTGCTACATAGGACCAAAAGCTATTTCTGTGTATTTTGTACAAAATCCTACAGTACCAGCCAGGAGATCTCCCTGGGTCCCAGGGGCAGACCTCACCTCAAAACTCTAGGATGATCTTGGGTAAGTCACCACCCAAAGAGGAGGTGGTCTCACCTGTCAAAGAAGATCACACCAGCCTCTTCTCCCAGCCAGCTAGGTCTGGGCCAGAGAATAAAGTCATTTCCATTCAGAAAAACACTTTGAGTTTCTAGAAGGGAGATATTTTTCCATGTAAGTCCAAGAAATTATTTTAAGAGTCATGCTGCAGGCTCAGAAGAATTCTACATTCGGTCACTATATCTAAGTTCAATTCAGTTCAAAATTCACTCAGTTCCAGACCCTGGGCGAGGCTCTAGAGATATTTGTTGATGCATGGTAGGGTACCTTCATGGTTAGTATCAATGGGCTTTAATACTATATAGTCCTGGGAAGGGCCATTCCTCTATCTCCTGCTAACCATGTGACCTAGACCAGTTCCTTAACCTTTCCATGCCTTGAACTTCTGATCCATAAATGGTGATAAAACCTTAAAGGGCTGTTTGAAGATCAAATATGTTAGTAACATTAAAGTACTTAACATTGGTCTGGCATAGAAATGCAGGTTACACTGGACCTTCACTCTTTTGTTCCGCCATCTTAATGTTGCGTTGTGGCTCTGGCTTTACCTGGTGGTAATATAACCCATTTCAACATGTTCTACCATTTCAAATACATTTCTTTTACACAGGGAAACAAAAGTTAAGCAATAAATGTTGGGTTGAAAATACAGATTTTGATAACGTTTATAAGAATGATCCTACTTCAGTTTGTAGAACTGGTATAAGAATAGAAAAAGACTTGATGACTCTCAATTTTATAAGCCATTTGCATTTATTTAACACATATTTATGGGGCATCTATTACATGCCCGGCCCCATAAGCCTACAAATCATGTCTTCATCTCAGAACGTTTTTCCAGGCTCCAGACCCATGTATCCAACTACCTGTCAGAAATGTATATCTAGAGCAGTAGTTCTCAAATGGTGGTGATTTTGCTCCCCAGCTCCAGGAGACATGTGGAAATGTCTGAAAACATATTTGGTAGTCACAACTGGGGGTGCTACTGAAATCTTGTGGGTGGAGGCTAAATATCCCACAATACATAAAACAGCCTTCACAACAAGGAGTACTCTGACCCAAAGTGTCAACAGTGCTAAGGTTGAGAAAATCTGCTCTAGAGCAAGGTAAACGTTACTACCCACCCTATGTGCACAGATTCAGAGTAGAACCCAACTCTGGAATCCAACAACCCTGGATTAGGATACACTCTTACCAGGGGTGTCCTTGGAAAATGTATTTAACCTCTGAGTCTTGGTAGAGTGTGCCTTGGGGGAGGAATGAGTTGTAACAGGGAATACTGATACTTAACTTACAGAACAGTTGTAAGAAGTTATAAAAACAGTATGTAGAGTTCCTAACACACTGGCCAGTAGTGGGCCCTTGAAGTGTTAGTTTCTTTCCCACCCTACTTTCTAACTTAAAAAAGCACATGTGAAATATACCATTTATATATAGAAAAAGGGGAAAAAATGAAAAGTAATCTAACACTCCAACAATAGGGTTTCACATTAGCAAATATTAATAATGTTGTAAAACTCATTATTGCATAAATCTGGATAAACAAGTGCTCTCATCTTGTAGTTCGTTGAGATATATATTAGTAAAGAGACTTTAAATTTCACCTAGACAGTATTTAAAATGTTAAATATTTGTGTTCTTTGACAAAGCAGTCCCACGTGTGTGAACTCAATTTCCAGATACACCCTAGGGAGCCCCCATCATCAATACTCATCTGTCTACACTGCTCAAGGCTGAGCTGACCTTTGCCCTAGCTGGCTCTGTGCCTTCACACCCCAACCTCACATGTCTCATCCCTTGATCCATATAGAATAATCTGTCTCATGGCTGGATGTGCAGCTTTTATGAGCCATCCAAGGAGCAACCCCAAGTGTTGATATGGACCTGTGCTCAGGTCCCTCCTCCTCCAGGAAGGGCCTATAGAACTTTTACCTCACCCCTATCTGGGAGAAATTTCCCTTCCAGGCCTTCTCTGTGTCCTTACATGTCCTCCCCTCCCTACCAGGTACAGGCAGCACATTCCATGGTGTAAAGTCAAGCTTTCACAAAGGACAGAAGAAACAATGGCTTCAGACAGCTTCTGCTTCCAGTCCCATCATAAATCTCCCATGTGGCAGGAGGAGTGAGTACCAACCTGGCTTCCTGCTGCAGGGAGGGTAAATACAGAGAGAACAGAGATTAACCACTTCAGCAGTATATGTCCTGATACCTTTGCTAAAGCACTGCCATCAGCAACTAAAGGTACCCAGGCTTCCAGCCACCCCTGGCTCTAGCAGTTGGCCTGGGGAGCAACCTCTTAGCCATTTGTCTCTGTGCTTAGAAGCATGTGCTTTGGAGTCACACACATCCATGAAGAGACGATAGCAATACCTCACCACCAGGGTAGTTATAAGGATTAAATCCAGCCACTAACTTGAAGAATGTAGTGCTGGGCCCCTCTAAATGACTTGCTTCATAAATAGTAGCTGTCTTTCCTCCCCAGATCAGGCTACTCCTATTGCATTTTGACCTGTCTCCTCAGCCAGGGAGTCTTAACCAGGTGGCACATTAGAATCACCATGATGATCCCTTTCTAAACTTTCACCTGAAACTCCCTTATTGGAGGAAATATCAATAGTACCTCTGTATCAAAGGCCATTAAGCCATTATAAAATGCCCGAACACCATCTGCTGCAGAATCCTTCTGCTTGTTAGAGGTCAATCTTTTGTTCTATTCAGACCTTCATCTGCTTTACTCAATGTCTCCCTATTTAAATGTTAATATCATCCAAACATCACAGAAACAGCCAGAATAATGTTTGACCAGATATCTGGGCACCTTGGCCCAGTCTTGTTGACACATGAAATTAACCATCACACTTACACTAAAAATAATTTCTTGGTTGTCCGGAATTCAGATTTAACTAAGTGTCCTCTGTTTTATCTGGCAACCCTACATGTGGAGAGCTCTGTGGAGAAGACCCAAAGTGCTCCATTCAACAGCCCCAGTGAGCTCCCAACATATGCCAACATTAACCCTCATGCATGTGAATGGGCTTTCTTGGAAATTCCAGATGAGAGGTGCCTCCAGATGACTGCAGCCTCAGGTAACAGACACCAAACGGAGCAGAAAAACATCCAGTCAACCCACAGAATCCTGAGAAATAATACATGGTTATTATTTTGTTTATTGCTAAGCAGAAATGGATATTCAAAACATTGTGATCTTGGTGAATGTTACTTCTTTTCTTCCTGTAGTCTGTTGTCATTGGATAATATAGAGATTCTCTTATCCTTGAAGGATTGGTAGGACTTTGTTATCATTTTGACTACAATTTGTGTATTGGTTTATGAGAGGGAGAACATTTCTGAGCATTCCAATAATTCCTTCTTGAGGGGATTTCCTAGGGAAATTTTCACGATATATGATACATTAGTCTTGGAAATTGGAAAATAATTCCATAATAATTATGGAATCACACTATAATCACAAAATTAATGTACTAAGAAAGTGTTGCTGCAATGGTTCCATGGGAGGAGGCTCAGAAGGTGGCTTGGTGAGTATTCATTCAGAGCAAGGGGTATTTCTTCACTTTGAGAAGGGTTTCTCAAAGAAGGTGTCCTGAAACACTTTTTCTTGCTACAGAGACTGCCTATGGCAAGAAAGTCACTTTCTTTGAGTACACATAAACGAGAGTCTTCTACCAGACAGCAGATAGATATACATTGCAGTCTTTGGCCTCAGAGACTGTCCCAGTGCAGCACTACTGAGTGGACAAGTCTGTCCAATTCTGGACATCATTAATAGGAAGCCCATTTGCCAGCAAATCTAAGCCACTTTCTCCAATTTCACCTTTATAAGGAGTCAAGCTGATGTATTGCTCTCCTTATTCTTTTTTTCATTTCTTAGTTGGTCTACATAAATCAAACATAGAACAGAGGTGTATTTGAGGGGGCATTAATGACACAAGCATTTTAAAGCAATAACATAAGAACAGCTGGTGAGCTAGAGAGACACAAAAAAGGGAGAAGAGTTGTAAGCTAACCGTAAGACCCACCCCTAAGGGCAGGGCAGAACACATGCTCCCTATGGGTAGCTTGCTATAAGAGTTTTGAAGAGAGAGGATCTGGGCTGTGAAACCCCTGTTTTTCCTTCCAACCTCATGAATCAGGTAAGTCATTCCTGCTTAGCATGGCCTGTAATTTTATATGCTCACCCTCTCATCTCCAAGAACCCTAGGATACCTCCCTGGGTCTCTGTATACTGACAATATTCTCCTACTGCGTCTTTAAAGCAAAAAATTTATGACTGTAGGAACGTGCTTTGTTCCAACAACATGTGTAGAGTTCTGCCAACTACCCGGTCCCAGTCTAGTGCCTTTAATTATTATGCTTTCTCAAGTGGTAGCCTGAAGAGCAAAGGTGATTTTCTTTCAACGAAAGACCATTGCTGTAGCAGGGTGAGGAGACATTTCCGGTGTGGAGGCCAAGCCTACGCATTGCAATTGCCATAGAAACCGGACGTCACTATGGTGACCGTGATGACTTTTCTACCGAGGCAGATGTGGCTTGACGAGAAGAGCCGGTCATGCCTTCAGGTGTTCGGGACTCAGCTGAGGGTGTGGGTCCCCGGTGGGGGCTGGATCACGCTGGGGTGTGGGGAGACAAAGGGATCCACAACCAAGTCACCTCTTTCCCGCTTTGGGGCTTGGTGCCTCTGCTGTCTCGTAGGTAAAGCCATTGGGGTCCCTCCTGGCCCCAGTGAGTGCGGTGTCCTGCTCCAGGGGTGTCCTGGAGCCACTTTCCTTCTAAAGGCAGGGTTGCGAGAGGTGAGACAGGCATCGACTCTCTGAGCCTCAGCTTTCCCCTCTGTAAAATGGAGATAAGAATGCCCTCCCCACAGGGTCGCTGTGAACATTCAGTGATAACACATGAATAAGCCAGCGGCCCTGTTGTTGTTGCGGGATCATGAGTGCGGGTATGAATTCAGGCCACTCCTTATTCCTTTTCAATATTTTTTTGTTTTTTGTTTTTAAGTAGTAGATAGAGGAATAACTGAGAAAAAAAAAAGCCCTGATGAGAGGCCCATTGTAACATTGGGTTGTTACAATCACTATCCAATTGTTTCAGTGTCATTGTCACTAGCCCAGTGCCTACCACGGTGCGGGGCACATAGTTACACCAGTAAAGCATGCTGATTGCTTGATTTGTCTCTCCCTGTGCAGCTCCTCATGCTGGTGGCCTTACTCATATCAGGTATCTGAAAGAGGCAGGTTCTGAGGATATGTGTCCTGATGGCTGCTGAAGTTTCTACTCCACATTCAAGGGCAGCAGTCCTCAGGAGACTCCAACACTTCACATCTTTAGTTGGATATGACACTTGACTCAAGTGAGTTCATAGATCTGAACAAAAGCATGTTGTGGAATAGCTCCTGTGAGGTTCACAAACTAGCCTAAAAGTAGGGAAGCTGCTTTGATCTCATCTTGGAAGAAGAGGTTTAGCAGGTGGCATTTAATTCCATCAGCAGCTACATGCTTTGCAGTAGCCCTGATGCCCATCTTAGAGATGCTTTCTTTGAAAGCAATGAATTGTCTAGCTTGAGGAAGGATCTTTATGTTTAACAAGCATGTGCATAAATTTACATATATTTTTCTGACTGTATAAATAATAATCAGTGATTCCTATATATCTCTCAGATGGTTGTTGAAATATGCCATTGGTTCAAAGGTCTTCCTAGCAATTTAATATTGTAATATGGATTCTTCCATGGACACCATGTTTTTATCCATTGTATAATGAAATTTTTAAGATGCCAGGAATTTTTCAACTGTTAGTTAAAATGTCAGTTACAAGAATGTTTGTATTTCCAAAAATATTAATTACCCTATAGTTTGCCCTATTATAATGATACCAAACCATGTCCCCTAAAATAACCAGATAGGTTTAAATGTCATTAGTATTATTTTTTCCAGGACATAACATTTTTAGTTCTGTACTACATGGCCTCCCTAGCCCTCCCACTGCCCTGTCCCTAGGCAAAAACAGTTATCTGTCACTATGGATTAGTTTTCATGTCCCAGAAATGTATTTAAATAGAACCAGAGAGATTTTTTTTTTTTGGTCTGGGTTTGTTCATTCATTGTAATTATTTTTAGATTTGTTCATTTTGTTGCATATATCAATAGTTCATTCTTTTGTATTGCTTAATAGTATTCCAGTATATGAATATACCACAATTTCTTTTATCCATTTACCTGTTAATGGATGTTTGGGTGGTTTCAATTTAGGAGTCTTTTAAATAAAGCTGTTATAAGCTTTATAATGTGTATTAGTCTTTGTAGAGACATAGACTTTCCTCTTCTAGAATAAATACTTACGAGTCCAATGGCTGGATCATGTGATAGATGTGAGATTAACATTACAATAAAGTGATAAACTGTTTTCCAAAGTGGTCACACCATTTTTCATTTCCACTAGCAGTTGTATGAGAGTTCCATCCCCTATAGTCTTGCCAAGACTTGGTGTGTTCAGTCTTTTTAATTTTCGTCATTTTTACAGGGATGTAGTAGTATTTCACTGAAGTTTTCGTTTGCATTTCCCTAATGATTAATGATGTTGAGCATTGTTCCATGTAGTACTTATTTGATATTTGATTTTTTGTGTGTGAGCAATGTCTATTCATAATTTTTGCCCATTTATTTGAGTGTCTTTTTCCTTCTTATTGGCTTTTGTGAGATTTTCTATATTCTGGATACAAGTCCTTTAACAGTTATATGATTTTCAAACACTTTCCCAATCATTGGCTTGTCTTTTCATTCTCTCAGTGGTGTCTTTGGAAGAGCAGAAATTCTTACCTTTCCGGAAGTACAATTTATTGATTTGTTCATTTACAGATTGTGGTATTGATTTATCATCTATGAAATTTTTACCTAATCTAGTGTCACAAGGACTTTCTCTTGTGTTTTCTGGTACAATTTTACAGTTTTTGCTTTTATATTTAGGTTTATGATGTATTTTGAGTTGAGTTTTGTATATGGTACTATATATGGATCACAGTTTATGTTTGTGCATGTGGATATCCACTTCTCCAAGCACCATTTGTTGAAAAGACCATTTTTTGTCCACCAAATTACCTTTGTAGCTTTGTTGTAAATCAGTTGTTCACATATGTGTGGGTCTATTTTTTGACTCTTCATTTTTTTCCTTTGATATACATTTTCACCTTCACCCCAAACCACACTGTTTTTATTCTTACAGAATTAAAATGAGTCTTGAAATCAGGTAGTGTTTATCTTCCCACCCTGTTATTGTCAGAGTGATTTTTCATGGTCTAGGTCCTTTTTATTTCCATATGAAATTAGAAATCATCCTGTCAGTTTCTTTAAAAAAGTGTCTGCTGGGATTTTTATTATGATTTCATTGAATCTGTAAATCAGTTTGAGAATAGACATCTTAACAATACTGTGTCTTCCAAACCACGAAGATGACATGTCTCTCTATTTATTCAGGTTTTGTTTAATTTTTATGAGCAATGTTTTGGAGTGCTCAAAGTATAGGCATTGCACATCTGTGGACAAATTATTCCTAAGTATCTCGTACTTCTTGTTACTATTATAAATGGCAGTATTTTAAAGTAAAGTGTTAATATTTTCATGTATTTTATTTTTGTTGAATTGTCAGCAGCCAAATATTCAACAGAAATTGTTGGGGAAGCTTTTTGAATGAAAGCACAGGCTACTGTAGAATGGAAAGAGTAATTGATGCATAACTTGCATTTCCTGTATTTCCACATCAGCTTTTACCCATTATTGGCAATCTACTGAAATTATGGAGAAAAATGTCCCAGAGACAATTCTACAAGTCATCTCCAGAAAAATCCATCACTAAAATAGTCCAGTAGCTTTGAAATTTATGTGTGATCAGAAATGAATCTGTTGAATTGTGGGGATTTTCTTCTTTATACACCAGTGAATCCACACAATGAATTCCTGGGATATTGGGTGGTGAGAGAGAATGGGGGGTGGGGGAGGAGAGGGAGAGAGAGGGAAAGAGAGAACATGTGTGTACGTATACGCTTATGTGTATATTGCTAAAGCTTCCAGGAATCTTTACTGTGCAGAATACTTGAGGTTAATTACTGTGTGTTATGTCAGTTCTATTTAATTCCTATCACATATTGGAATGTAATCAGGGTGGATATTGTTTGTTTTTTCCCAGTATTACTAGGCCAGCATAGTTACCATGGTGACTCTGTGACTGCAGTGAGATTTGATGCAGTCTGAGCATCTATTTATGATTCTTACCTGAATCACTTGTTGCTATGGTTTCTGTTAAGTATTGCTTTTCCAATTTTGTCATTTCTTCTAGAATTATTACTTAGCATTTGAGTGTAGGGTCAAGCTTTCCCTTTTCCCCATCATTAATTAATTATTAAATAATTGTTTTCATTTGTATAAGTATGACCCCTAAAGTCCTATTTTCTCAAAGGGTTTATTATCATTAAGCATTTTGATGCTCAAATTGGCCCAGAATTGGCCAGTGTTAGCCCTTCAAGTTGATCTCTGTGTCCATTTGACACCTCCCTCTAACTCTTTGTGCATGTATGTTCTCCTCTGTGCCTATGTCCCATCTGTAGAAAGTTAAGTAATGATACCCACAGAACATTGCTTTGAGAATTTGAAGATAAAAATAACAACCTATAGCATGTGGCATCTAGTAGGTCCTCAGCAATGTTAGTTCTCATTCCAAATTTGTAACCTTCACTCTGTTTAGTTTGATGCCTCTTACATTAGCATAATAGCATGACTACCAGAAAGAATACTTGGACATGTAACACAAGCAGGGATAAGTGCACATGTCCAAGACATGTGAGCCTCAGTGTCACTGCTGTGTGTGCAGAGGGGGATGTGTGATGGAGCTAGGGAAGAGGAAAAGCACCACTGCACAGCTTCCAGTGAACTGAGAGGGGGCAGGCAGAACATCCTCACCTCTTCCCCTGTGTTTCATGTGCCTTCCCGTCATCTCACTTTCCTCTCTATTCCATGTGCTGTCTTATCTCCTTACTCTTCCTTACAGTGGAACATCAGAGAAGGGTGTGGACTCTGAGCCCCAGGAGCATGAGCTGGTAGAGAAGAACCAAGTGTGTTGTCGAGTCTGGTAGACAGGCTCCTGGAGCAAAAGAGTGAGGAGATCGGGCCCCATTGTTGGGACACTTTAGGTAAGTCACTACCCTTTCACATGCCTCGTCTGTACAACAGGCTAACAGTACACAATGCTCCTGACCACCCAGGAGTATTGTGGAATTTAAGTGTGATGCCATGTGGGAAAAGAATCTGTGCTCGTAGGTCGAGGGAAGGATCAGTGCACTTTGCAGTAATTACATTAACAGAGACACCCAGATATCCTACAACTGTGCAGAGTAGTCATTAAATTTTTTGTTTGTTTTTTTATAAATTTATTTATTTATTTATTTATTATGGCTGCATTTAGTCTTCATTGCAGTGCACGGGCTTCTCGTTGCAGTGGCTTCTCTTGTGGAGCATGGGCTCTAGGCACACGGGCTTCAGTAGTTGTGGCACATGGACTCAGTAGTTGTGGCTCATGGGCTCTAGAGTGCAGGCTCAGTAGTTGTGGTGCATGGGCTTAGTTGCTCTGTGGCATGTGGGATCTTCCTGGACCAGGGCTCAAACCCACGTCCCCCGCATTGACAGGCAGATTCTTAACCACTCTACCACCAAGGAAGCCCCTATTCCTCGGTATTTTATTCTTTCTATTGCGATGGTGAATGGGATTGTTTCCTTAATTTCTCTTTCTGATCTTTTGTTGTTAGTGTATAGGAATGCAAGAGATTTCTGTGCATTAATTTTGTATCCTGCTACTTTACCAAATTCATTGATTAGCTCTAGTAGTTTTCTAGTGGCATCTTTAGGATTCTCTATGTATAGTATCATGACATCTGCAAACAGTGACAGTTTTACTTCTTTTCCAATTTGTATTCATTTATTCCTTTTTCTTCTCTGATTGCTGGGGCTAGGACTTCCAAAACTATGTTGAATAATACTGGCGAGAGTGAGCATCCTTGTCTTGTTCCTGATCTTAGTGGAAATGCTTTCAGTTTTTCACCATTGAGAATGATGTTTGCTGTGGGTTTGTCGTATATGGCCTTTATTATGTTGAGGTAGGTTCCCTCTATGCCCACTTTCTGGAGAGTTTTTATCATAAATGGGTGTTGAATTTTGTCAAAAGCTTTCTCTGCATCTATTGAGATGATCATATAGTTTTTATTCTTCAATTTGTTAATATGGTGTATCACATTGATTGATTTGCATATATTGAAGAATCCTTGCATCCCTGGGATAAATCCCACTTGATCATGGCGTATGATCTTTTTAATATGTTTTTGGATTCTGTTTGCTAGTATTGTGTTGAGGATTTTTGCATCTATGTTCATCAGTTATGTTGGCCTGTAGTTTTCTTTTTTTGTGACATTTTTGCTGGTTTTAGTATCAGGGTAATGGTGGCCTCATAGATTGAGTTTGGGATTGTTCCTTCCTCTGCAATTTTTTGGAAGAGTTTGGGAAGGATGGATGTTAGCTCTTCTCTAAATGTTTGATAGAAGACACCTGTTCCTGGATTTTTGCTTTTTGGAAGATTTTCAATCACAGTTTCAATTTCATTATTTGTGATTGGTCTGTTCATATTTTCTATTTCTTCCTGCTTCAGTCGTGGAAGGTTATACTTTCTAAGAATTTGTCCATTTTTTCCAGGTTGTCCATTTTATTGTCATGGAGTTGCTTATAGTAGTCTCTTATGATGCTTTGTATTTCTGCAGAGTCCATTGTAACTTCTCCTTTTTCATTTCTAATTTTATTGATTTGAGACCTCTCCCTCTTTTTCTTGATGAGTCTGGCTAATGGTTTATCAATTTTGTTTACCTTCTCAAAGAAACAGCTTTTAGTTTTATTGATTTTTGCTATTGTTTTCTTTGTTACTATTTCATTTATTTCTGCTCTGATCATTATGATTTCTTTCCTTCTACTAACTTTGGGTTTTGTTTGTTCTTCTTTCTCTGGTTCCTTTAGGTGTAAGATTAGGTTGTTTATTTGAGATTTTTCTTGTTTCTTGAGGTAGGCTTGTATTGCCATAAACTTGCCTTGTAGAACAGCTTTTGCTGCATCCCATAGGTTTTGGATTGTCGTGTTTTTGTTGTTATTTTCTCTAGGTATTTTTTGATTTCCTCTGATTTCTTCAGTGATCTCTTGGTTATTTAGTAGCATATTGTTTAGCTTCCATGTGTTTGTATTTTTTACGTTTTTTTTTTACCTGTAATTGATTTCTAATCTCATAGTGTTGTGATCAGAAAAGATGCTTGATATGGTTTCAATTTTCTTAAATTTATTGAGGCTTGATTTGTGACCCAAGATGTGATCTATCCTGGAGAATATTCTGTGTGCACTTGAGAAGAAAGTGTAATCAGCTGTTTTGGGATGGAATGTCCTATAACTGTCAATTAAATCTGTCTGATCTATTGTGTCATTTAAAGCTTGTGTTTCCTTATTAAATTTCTGTCTGGATGATCTGTCCATTGGTGTAAGTGAGGTGTTAAAGTCCCCCACTGTTATTGTGTTACTGTCGATTTCCTCTTTTATAGCTGTTAGCATTTGCCTTATGGATTGAGGTGCTCCTATGTTGGGTGCATATATATTTATAATTGTTATATCTTCTTCTTGGATTGATCCCTTGATCATTATGCAGTGTCCTTCCTTGTCTCTGGTAACATTCTTTATTTTATAGTCTATCTTATCTGATATGAGTATTGCTAGTCAAGCTTTCTTTTATTTCCATTTGCATGGAATATCTTTTTCCATCCCCTCACTTTCAGTCTGTATGTGTCCCTAGGTCTGAAGTGGGTCTCTTGTAGACAGCATATATAAGGGCCTTGTTTTTCTATCCATTCAGCGAGCCAGTGCCTTTTGGTTGGAGCATTTAATCCATTCACATTTAAGGTAATTATCAATATGTATGTTCCTATTACCGTTTTCTTAATTGTTATGCATTTGTTTTTGTTGGTCCTTTTCTTCTCTTGTGTTTCCCACTTAGAGAAGTTCCTTTAGCATTTGTTGTAGAGCTGGTTTGGTGGTGCTGAATTCTCTTAGCTTTTGCTTGTCTGTAAAGCTTTTGATTTCTCTGTTGAATCTGAATGAGATCCTTGCCAGGTAGAGTAATCTTGGTTGTAGGTTCTTCCCTTTCGTCACTTTAAATGAAAGTGATAGCATGTAGAGTTTCTGCTGAGAAATCAGCTGTTAGCCTTATTGGAGTTCCCTTGTTTGTTATTTGTTATTTTTCCCTTGTTGCTTTCAGTAATTTTTCTTTGTCTTTAATTTTTGTCAATTTGATTACTATGTGTCTTGGCATGTTTCTCCTTGGGTTTATCCTGCCTGGGACTCTCTGCACTTCCTGGACTTGGGTGGCTATTTCCTTTCCCATGTTAGGGAAGTTTTCCACTATAATCTCTTCGAATATTTTCTCGGGTCCTTTCTCTCTCTCTTCTCCTTCTGGTACTCCTATAATGTGAATGTTGTTGTGTTTAGTGTTGTCCCAGAGGTCTCTTAGGCTGTCTTCATTTCTTTTCATTCTTTTTTCTTTATTGTGTTCCTTGACAGTGAATTCCACCATTCTGTCTTCCAGGTCACTTATCCATTCTTTTGCCTCAGTTATTCTGCTATTGATTCCTTCTAGTGTATTTTTCATTTCAGTTATTGTATTGTTCATCTCTGTTTGTTTGTTCTTTAATTCTTCTAGGTCTTTGTTAAGCATTTCTTGCGTCTTCTGGATCTTTGCTTCCATTCTTTTGTGAGGTCCTGGATCTTCTTCACTATCATTATTCTGAATTCTTTTTCTGGAAGGTTGACTATCTCCACTTCATTTAGTTGTTTTTCTGGGGTTTTATCTTGTTCCTTCATCTGGTACAAAGTCCTCTTCCTTTTCATGTTGTCTATCTTTCTGTGAATGTGGTTTTCCTTCCATGGGCTGCAGGACTGTAGTTCTTCTTGCTTCTGCTGTCTGTCTTCTGGTGCATGAGGTTATCTAAGAGGCTTGTGCAAGTTTCCTGATTGGAGGGACGGGTGGTGGGTGGAGTTGGGTGTTGCTCTGGTTGGCAGAGCTCAGTAAAACTTTAATCCGCTTGTCTGCTGATGTGGGGGGGGGGGGTTGTGTTCCCTCCCTGTTGGTTGTTTGGCCTGAGGTGACCCAGCACTGGAGCCTACCCGGCTCTTTGGTGGAGCTAATGGTGGACTCTGGGAGGGCTCACACCAAGGAGTACTTCCAAGAACTTCTGCTGCCAGTGTCCTTGTCCCCATGGTGAGCCACGGCCACACCCCACCTCTGCAGGAGACCCTCCAACGTTAGCAGGTAAGTCTGGTTCAGTCTCCTATGGGGTCACTGCTCCTTCCCCTGGGTCCTGATGCACACACTACTTTGTGTGTGCCCTCCAAGAGAGGAGTCTCTGTTTCCCCCAGTCCTGTCAAAGTCCTTCAATCAAATCCCACTAGCCTTCAATGTCTGATTCTCTAGGAATTCCTCCTTGCATTGCCAGACCACCAGGTTGGGAGGCCTGACGTGGGACTCAGAACCTTCACTCCAGTGGGTGGACTTCTGTGGTATAAGTGTTCTCCAGTTTGTGAGTCACCCACCCAGCCATTATGGGATTTGATTTTATTGTGATTGCACCCCTCCTACCATCTCATTGTGGCTTCTCCTTTGTCTTTGGATGTGGGGTATCTTTTTTGGTGAGTTCCAGTGTCTTCCTGTGGATGATTGTTCAGCAGTTA
This sequence comes from Tursiops truncatus, assembly GCF_011762595.2. Classification (NCBI taxonomy): domain Eukaryota; kingdom Metazoa; phylum Chordata; class Mammalia; order Artiodactyla; family Delphinidae; genus Tursiops; species Tursiops truncatus. The sequence goes on from NC_047055.1 coordinate 42,441,031, forward strand.
GTTGTGATTCCAGTGCTTTTGCAAGAGGGAGTGAGTGCACATCCTTCTACTCTGCCATCTTGAACCAATCCCTGTACATATCTTTTGGATGGACATTTATTTTCATTTCTGTTGGACATGTACATAAGAGTGGCATTTCTGAGTCATAGGGAACGTATATGTTCAGCCCCATAGACACTGCCATGCAGTTTGTCAAAGTGGTTTTTCCAGTCTTTATTCCACCGACAGTGCATGAGGTGTCTACTTGCTCCACATACTTGCCAATACTTGGTAATTTCCTTTTTTTTCCAACTTTTTGTTCTGGTGGGTGAGTAGTGGTATGTAATTATGGTTTTAATTTTAGTTTCTGTGAAGTGTTAAGTCTCTTGTAATCTAAAGATGGTTCATTCCTTTTTATTTTTAAACTTTAGTTTATTTGCTTAAGAAAATAGATCTTTTGACTGATAAAGTTGAATCCTTGATTTTGCTGCTTGTAATCCTCTTTTGAGGTTTATTATATTCCACTGGACCCTGTATTTCTTTAAATTTTTAAATTAGATTTAGAGGCTTGTTCAGCTGCAAGTTTTTTGGCAAGAGTACCACATATGTGATGTTGTCTATTCGTATAGCATTACACCAGGAGGCTCACTGTATCTGGTTGTCTGTCCTGTGACTTTAAGATGGATCACTGAGTTCAGATGTTGTCAGCCTGATCCTTCCATTATAAAAATTTCCCATTTCTCTTCACCTTAGGTCTTTTGCAACCTCTGAAGATCTTTGCCTAGACCCACATTTCATTAAAGGGTGCAAAAGCGTAATATTTTAATTTTATAATTCCTTCTGCACCTATTATCTGGAATTCCTTTCTAAAAGAAACTTCTCCTCATCAACTCTTAGGTTCACTGAGATATGCTACATCAGGGAGGTAAGAATGAATGTTCAATTCTTGTGCAGTATTTCTACTTTAAAATGAGTTGTGTCCTTAGTATTTACCAAATGTGAGTAGTGAGTTGGTCTTGTTTCTTTGTTTTTGTTTTGTTTTGTTTTAGTGTGTCCCCTATGAGTGTTACCATGTGCTCATAGATGCTTCTATATGTGATGTGTTTTAATCCATTGCAATCATTAATGCTTTTGACGTTCAATTGCTGTCTGTCCAGTGGGAGCCCCTTCATGTTGGCTTCTGAGTCTTTGTGACCTGCTTTCTGGTATGGGAGTTCAGTCCAGACTCATCTGGTATAATCTCTATCCAGACCTGGAGTTAGCATTTCTCCAAGGAAGGCTGGTTCCTTCTAGTGGGAAATGTTTTCAGAGGACTCAATCTGGGTAGTTGAGTTGAACATTGCTACTGGGTTGGTCATTGCTTCTTACCATTTTCAGTGTATGGAGCCTGTAAATCTGTATTATATTCTAAGAGGCTAGAGATCATCAGCTTCCATCCTGGGCTGCTCCTCTGTCCCCTTATCGGTAAGACTTTTTTTCATCTTTTGTTTTAACCTTCCAGTTCTAAAAAAAAGCAAATGTAAAAGCAAATATAATATGTATGTTAGCTTTCGTCCCCATTCACAGTTAGCAGGTGCCATATTCTACACCATCACCGTCCAGTGGAAATTTGTGCCGAAAAGGAAATGTGCACTGACCAACATGGTAGCCACTAGCTACCTGTGTGTGTTGAGCACCTGAAACATAGTGCATACCACTGAGGAATCGAATCTTAGTAGGCACATGTGGCTAGTAGCTTCTGTTTTCAACAGCAGCAGCTCTACACATTTTATGCACTTTGCTTTTTCCACTGAACAATATACCGTGGAGTTAACCCATAGCAGTACAGAGAGGGAGTCATCACTACTTTTATAGCTGCATAGTCCTCTAGGATGCAGATGTTCCATAGGTTATCATTTAGCCCCCTGTTATGGGACATCTGTCTTGTTTCTTGTCTTCTTCTGTTATGAATTGGTCTGCCAGAAATGGCCTTGTACTTATACATTTTTTTTTCTTTTTTAATTGTTTCTTTGGAATGGATTTTTAGAAGTGAGCTTGCTAGTTCCAAGAGTAAACCAATAACATTTTACTAATATTATCAAATCTCCTCTACGGAATTGTATCATTTTACATTACCTCCAGCAATGTATGAAAATGCCTGTTCTCGGGTGGGATAGGGAGGTTGGGAGGGAGGGAGACGCAAGAAGGAAGAGATATGGGAACATATGTATATGTATAACTGATTCACTTTGTTATAAAGCAGAAACTAACACACCATTGTAAAGCAATTATACTCCAATAAAGATGTAAAAAAAAGAAAAAAAAAGAAAATGCCTGTTCTTTTACAGACTATCTAAGAGGAATGCTGGGAGAGGTGAACATAATGTGAGAAATCCATGAGAACCATTCTACTAAATTAGGAGGATTAGGTGTTTGAACTGGGGTCCTAGTCATGTGCTTGTCTTTGTGAACTTGATCTCTACTCCTCTCTGTCTACTCTGGATTTGGGTCCAGGCCCCCCATAGTGGGACAGGAGGTCTTACATGAAGCAGAAACTCCATGTCACCTCAGATGGACCACTAAGATGACTAAATGGGAGGGACCACACTCCTAGGGATAAGACAGGCACAAAACCAGTTCCAAAATCTAGCATTATGACCTTGCAAAGAGCTAAAGGAAAAGTAAAACCTCCAGTTCCTGCCCATGAGAACCCAGACTGAAACCATACAAAGGTTGCCCAGTCTTTTAGTGAGGTCCTGCTAGGAGGAGATAATATATCATTACTGCTATGCAAGAGGACAGAGGTGGGTTATAAGGTCCATCAGATTCCCAAGGTAGCACCTCTCTCTGCTCATCCACATCATTTGCTCTTTAGATCCTGTGTTTCCATGACTCAAGACGAAGCTTGGATTGACCTTTTTAGAATGGAGTCCATTTGAAGTCATACATCATGGGTGGGCACTAACATGCATGTTGCTCCCTGTGAGCATTTCCACTTCATGCAGGTCTGGAGATCAAGACGAGGAAGATGTGGGATGCAGATATGGAATTGGTTTGACAGTGCCTGGCACACAGTAGACACCCAACACACATTAATAAATTAATGACATGTAGATGCAGGAGTAAGCCAAAAGGATTTATGTATATGTCCTCTCAGTCTTTTTATTATAAACATATGAATTTTTCAAAGAGAGTTGTGATCACTCAGTACTCATTGTTTCATAATTTGCTTTGAGAAAAAAAATTGTTTCTGTTTATAAAGAGTGCATTTTCAACTGGGAGAAAATAGTCTGTAGAACGCAGAGAACGATGCCACCTGGTGATCAGAGTCAGAATTGCAGATGTGAAAGTCTCAGGGGGCTAGTTTTGGGATAGGTTTCATGGAAGTGAGGGAGGTGGATGAATTCACTGTATAGGCAAAAGCTTTCAGGAATTTTCCAGACACTGATAGAGATCTTTCCATATTGATGTCCATCCTGGGGTCTTCAACTCCTACAGCTGGAAGTCAAGCCCCTGTGTGAACTGAATAGAATGCTGCATGAGTCAGTGTGAATAATTGGTGTGAAGAAGTTTGAGACATAGAAACACATGCATGCACACACACAGAAGTATTGTCACGTAAATTGTCTTGGTCTGCTTCTTTTACCCACAAAACAGTATACTATTAACATGTTTCCAAAGCAATGAATATATGAGCATCATATTTGTAATCAGATTCAAGTATTTTAAGGTTTCAACATTTTATTCAATAAAGTTTCCATATTTAAAATACTATACAAATGCAGATTTAGAAAAGGAAAGTTTCCACTCTCTCACCAATGGCTACAGACTGAATTATTATCATAGAAATATCTTTAATGTGATATGTTTATGCAATAGTGTATGAACATGTTTCCAAGTAAATAAATGTATTTCTACTGTTTTTTGTGACATAGTTTACACATCTTCTGTTTTACAAAACTTTATGTCAATGACTATTTCAGATTACCAATTAATTCTTTTCTTTTCCAACAACTATCAAACCATATAGAAAGGTATGCTTAGAAGATGAAATTATTCTGTCTTTCCCTTCTGCTCCCACCTTCTGACCACCATAATACAAAGCCCATCTCTGTTAATTTACTGGTGTTTCTTCTCCAGATTTTCCTCTGTATGTAACACACTAACTTGTAATCACACACATACATCGTATACATGTGTATTCATGTTGGTATATATACTTTTGCAGAAAAGCCATCATATCCCTCATTATATTTTATGACTTCCCTGTTTCACTAATATGGTTCATTTTATTTGTTTGGTATGTTAATACTTGTACAAAATATCTGGACCTAGGACAAAAAGGTGGCTCTTGACCTTGGTGGGAGCATGTTCATTGCAATCATGGGGAAAGAATTGATAGTGCAGTGGAATAAGGAGTTAGTGGGAAGTGAAGAATGTTGACAGGGAATGTAGAAAACTCTTTCTGAAACTTACATTTTGAAGGAGAAGACAGGGAGGGAGGGAGGGAGGAAGGTAGAGAGAGAGAGAGAGAGAGAGAGAGAGAGAGAGAGACTCGCAGCATGGGGATGAAGGCTCCAAGGAGGGAATTTTTTATCTTCAATGCCTTGAAAGTTGGCAAAATTTAAAAGTTAATGTGAAGGAGCCATTCCAGTTCATTTTAACCCCTGAATTTGCCCATACATTCACTTCCCTTCTTACCATCTTATTTCCACCATAGAGTTAATGAGACACCTTGAATGGAATAACGAAAGAAAGTTTGTTTTAGGTTATTAACGAATGAAAGAATGGACAATTGTACGTCAATGAAATGCTAGTAATTTGGGAGGTTTTACTCCATAGGGAGATGGTAGATGGCTAAATCTGTTGTGAAGTGACTGGATGATGTATGATCTGAGGACCCCTGCACTGTCGAATAGGAGACAGGCCTAGAATTTTCCTATAAATGTATTAACATATGGAGCAGTCCAGGAGCAGCAGTTAGGCAAACACCACAGCTTGCTGCCCTGGTGCCATCTCTCACTGAGCTCACCAGATGAGTCAAAGGCAAGCCTGTCTTCCCAGCATGGGGAACTGGATTAGGGTCTGCTCAGAGGCATGATGTTGGGCAGCTCTTAGGAGATTATGAATCATCCAAGAAACTAGAGATCCTTCTGTCTTTAAAAATTGAACTCCAGGCATTTTAGCGAGATATTTGCTTCCTTCATAAAGATATCTATATTCTCATTGGGGAAAGAATGAGAAAAAATTTTCACAATACTGCCTTAGCCCCGAGGCTCAGGCAGCCCCTACTGCTGTACTCCAACACTGAAAGGGCAATGAAGTCCCACCGTGTGCCATATACTCTGGGTAGGTTTCCTCATTCACCCCTCAGGACAGCTCTGTGACATAGGTATCGTGAGTCCCATTTCACAGATGACCAAGCAAGTTGTAGAGCCTATATGTATCACCTGTCCAGATAACTGGCATTTTGGAAATGAAGTTCCATTCCTCACCCTCTGTAATGGACAACAGAGCAGCCTCCCTTTTAGTCAGTGGGCTTTCAGCTCTGGAGAAATGGTCATTTTGCTCTCCCCTGATATTTTGGGCCCATGGATACTCATCAAAAAGCCTCTCTTAATGATGAAGATCATAGTGTGCATACATGTGCACATACATTCATTAACTTGGAAAAGCATCATTGTGTTCAGTTTTGTGAGGAGATGAAGTAGAATCAAAATGGAATTGACAGCATATCTCAGTGGGTGTGTGTTTCTCTTTCTCGGTCTCCTCTAGCCCAATCACCCCCCTCTTGCTAGTGTAACTTTGTCTTCAGTTCAGACTCTGGCTGGATTCCAATCTCAAGATTCAATTACCCAGAAAATGATAGATACAGAGGGATTGCTGCCAGGTGGTGAAAAATTCCAGAAAACTCTGGTTGAAACCATTATACCAAGATCCCAACCTCCATCCCTCGTTTCCCCTTGCTGAGCACCCTGGTCTGAAAGTCTCAGAGTTGACATTCTGATCTGGCTACCTGGTTGCAGCCATCTTCATTGTTCATTTTTAAGGAAAAGGAGTACATTTTGCAAAGAATAACAGATGTCTTGGAATGGTTTGTTTACTATGAATCCAGTTCCGTTTGGAAAATTCATATGTATATCAATGACCTGCTGTCGACCCCAAATTTACATCATGTTCATTGACATATCTCTTCCCTCATCAGTGTATGTTGACATGTCCACACTGTAGAAGGTCCCTCCCAGGGATTAGGGTGTTTATGCCCCATCACCCACCGACCCCTGTACAGGCTGCCCAGTTCTTCCTCCACACCCTGTCTGTCATCCCATGACCGGGACACTGGATACAGCCGTCCAGACTCCAGTGTGTGCCCCATTCCTCTCAGTTACCTTCCCAGGACCCTGTACTTACCTATGCTGCTGACTGTCGATGTACTACTGCTACCTGGTGATTCATTGTATGAAGGCCCTGGAGTATGTTTTTACAGCTTCTTTAACACCTATCAGTTTTTTCAGAATTAGAATTAGGTTAATACACTGGCTTTTAAGGGAGAACATTTTATTTATTTATTTTTTTGCTCTTTCAATAAAGTTCTTTGTAGAGAACTGTGATACTGGAGGTACATTGGTGCCACCTCATGACAGAAGCCAGAATGCAGCTTGAACAGGCAGAGCAGGCAGGTTAGAGGGAGGGCCTGTGTGTGGCCAAAATTCACCAGACAGAGCTTTCTGAAAATGTGTTTGTAAAGAGAGAAACCCAGTTACAGGTACACTAGATATCTGGACAGAAAACACAGCCTCTCTCCATGTGTTAGCACTCTCTCTACCCTTTGATTTACTTTCTCTGCATCCTCTGAGAAATTTTTCACCAAGGGCCTTCTCCTCATTGGTTGATGAACTCCTTTCATCAGCTCAGTGAATTGTATCAAAACACAACACTGTTCTGCCAAGTTTACCCCCAATTTAACATTCATACTCACTACCTTTTGTAAATTTTTATTTGTGGTTAAAAAAAAAGCATAACATATAATTTTCTATCTTAGTCCCTTAAGCATTTTTAACCTTATAGCTCAGGAGTATTAAGTATATTCACATTGCTGTGAAACGCATCTCCAGAATGTTTTCATCTTGCAAAACTGAAACTCTGTGCCCACCAAACCACAGCTCCCTATTCCCATCTCCCCCCAGCCCCTGAAAAACCACCCCCATCTATCTGTCTCTATGAGTTTGATTGCTTTAGATACTTCATATAATTGGAATCATACATCATTTGTCATTTCGTGACTGGCTTAATTCACTTAACATTGTATCATCAAGTTTCATGCATGTTGTAGCATGTGACAAGATTTCCTTCTTTTTTAAAATTAATTAATTAATTTTATTTTTGGCTGCATTGGGTCTTCTTGCTGCGCCTGGGCTTCTCTAGTTGCAGCGAGCAGGGGCTACTCTTCTTTGCAGCGTGTGGCCTTCTCATTGAGGTGGCTTCTCTTTGTTGCTGAGCACAGGCTCTAGGCGCATGGGCTTCAGTAGTTGTGGCATGTGGGCTTAGTTGCTCCTCAGCGTGTGGGATCTTCCTGGACCAGGGATCAAACCCATGTCCCCTGCATTGGCAGGCGGATTCTTAACCACTGCGCCACCAGGGAAGACTCAAGATTTCCTCCTTTTTAAACGTAGGTATCAGAGTGAATATATCTGTACTCTTTTTGTGTCACTACCAGCATATCTTTATATTTATATGTAGACATATATGTATACATATATCCTTTATATATACTTTGTATATATATATATATATAATATATATTTATATGTAAAAATATATATATACAGAGTTGTTTCTCATTGTTTGTGGGGGGTTGGTTCCAGGTCCAAAATCTGTAGGTGCTCAAGTCCCTTTTATAAAATGGTGTAGTATTTGCATATAAGCTATTTTAAATCATCTCTAGATTACTTATAATACCTAGTACCATGTAAATATTATGAAAATAGATGCTGGTACACAGCAAATTCAAGTTTTAGTTTTGGAACTTTCTGAAATTAAAAAAAATATATTTGAATCCACAGATGCAGAACCTGTGGATATGGAGGACAGACTGTATATATATATATATATATATACACACACACACACACACACACACACATATATATATACATATGTATGTCATATATATATTTCTGGATGTGGGCTTTCTGAGTCAGAGAGCAGGGGCATATATAATTTTGCTATGTTTTATCAAATTACTCTCCATAGTGGTCGTATTAATTTCCTTTGGCTACTGTAACAACTTGCCACAAATGTGGTATCTTATAAGACATTTGTGATTGCATTTAGGACCCACCTGGATAATCCAGGATAACCTCCCCATTTCAAGATCCTTAATTTAATTACATTTACAAAGACCATATATAGTAATATTCAGAGGTTCCAGGGATTGGGGCCTGATATCTTTGGAAGCCAATGTTAAGCCTACTACAGTGATCATACCATTTTGCATCCCTGTGAGCAGTGTGGGAAAGGACATCGTTTTCACATCCTCGCCAACTGAGTGTGTTGACAGACCTTTGGATCTGCCAATCTAACAACTTAGAAATGGTATCCTAGTGTGGTTGTATTTGCATCTCTCTTACTCAAATGAAGTTTGAGATTCTTTTCATGTGTTTAAGGACACCGTGCATACTTTTTATAAATTGTTTGTATTTGTTACACATCTTTGATAAGGTCACTGTGTTTGATGCCTCTTTTTATTTTTACCTAGTCAAGTCTATCAATCTGTTTTTCCTTGACATGCTTGGATTTTGAGTCATAGTTAGGAAATTTACCTCCACTTCCGGATTATAGAGGGGTTCACCCATAGTTTCTTCTAATACTTGTATGGATTCTTTTTTTCTTTTACATTTAAATCTCAACCCCTTGTCATTTCTCCTGATGCAAAATAGATCTCTGTTTACCTTTTAAAACATGTGGTTATCAAAATACTAGTTCTTAAATCACCCATCATATCTCTACTCTTTTAAAATGCTGCCTTAATCATATTTAAAATCTCTGAATATAACTGGACCTGTATCAATATTTTCTATTGTGTTTCATTAGTCTTTCTGTTGATTCATGGGACAACATCACACTCTTTTATCCTACATTCTTTATTATATGTTTTAGTATCTGTTGGGACTAGCTGACACCCACTCTCATCATGCTTCTTTTTCAGGTTTTTTAGACTATTCTTGCTGTTTTTTTCTGTCAAGTAAATTTGATAATCAACTAATTATCAAATAAATTTTATAATCAATTATATTATATAGTCTAATATAATTGTCTAAATTCATACAAAAATGCTAATTATATTTAATTAGATGGACATTAAATTAATAATTAACTTGGGAAAATTGGCATCTTTATGCTATTAACTCCCCTTACCTGAATATCATATCTTTTTCTATGTGTTCAAATCTAGTTTTGTGTTCTATGCAGGTTTTGAACATTGCTTCCTAAGTTTAATGTCCAGACATTTTCTTTTCTTTCATCATATTGTCTAATTTTTAAAGCAGTTGTATATGAGAACATATTGATTTTGGATATTAATAGTGTAACCTACCACGTTTCTAAATTCTCTTTTAGTTTGTGGTAACTTTTCCATTTTTTCTTTGAGTTTTCTAATATATAATCACATCAGCAGCAAAACTAGATATTACCATCTCCTTTTGCTTTTAATTTCTTGCTTTGTTCACTTGCATTGTAAAATAACTCCTGCAAAATGGCAAACATTAGAGGAGATGTGTTGGCATCTTGTACATGTCTTTAGCAGGAGCTGAAGGGTCCTCACTTTCTCCACTCATAGATATTGCCAAATGTCTCTGCAAAGAGATTGTACCAATTAGTCCTCCTCCAGCTGTGTATGAAGAACTCATGTCCCCCCCCCATAACAGTTTTTATATAAAAAGGATGTAGCATAAACAGAAACACACTAAATAGATTTTGTTTCAAACTCTAGAATGATTCCAGGGCATATTCTGAGGCATAAAATGGAACAATTAGCAAGCATTTAGAAATGCACATATGAAATATGTCATTTTTCGGGAAATACAATATGGAAAAATGAAAAGTGCCCTAATAATCTAACAACAGGACATCACTTTACCAAATATTAAAAGTGTTGTGAAACCATTATTTCACAGACATAGGAAAACAGATGCTCTCATCTTATAGTTGTTTGGGCATACATTAATCATGAAATTTTAAAGTTCACCTAGATGGTATGTATTAAAAATGTTAAATGCTCATGCCCTTTGACAAAGCGGTCCCACTTGTGGGCAATAGCCTCCTGATGCAGCAGGGGAGGCTCTACCCCCATCATCACTCAACTGTTCACACTGCTTAGGGCTGAGCTGACAATTGCCCTGGTGACAGTGTCTTTAAGCCCCCTGACCCTGTGCCTTCTATCCCTCAATCCAAAGTGGAAAATTGTCTTACAACTGGATGCTCAGACTTAATTGACCATCCATGGAGTCACCCTAAGCATTGATATGGAGCACTGCCCAGGTCCCTACTCCCAGAAGGACCTATGGACCTCCTACCTCACCCCTATTTGGGAGAAATCTCCCTTCATTTCTGCATTCTGTTCCTCAGAGGCCTTCCTTACCCTACCAGGTACAAGCAGCCCCAGCCTTTCCATAAGTTTAAGCTTTCACAAAGGACAGAAAAAACACTGGCTTCAGACAACTTCTGCTTCCAGCCCCATCGTAAACCTCCCATGCAGCAGGGGGAAGGAGCACCAGGCCTGGATTCCTGCTGCAGGGAGGGTAAACACAGGGAGAACAGAGATTAACCACTTCAAGTAGTACATGTCCTGATACCTTTTCTAAAGTTCTTCCACCAGCAACTAAAGGCACCCAGGCTGCCAGGTACCACCCCCGGCTCTGGCATTTGCCATCCATCTCTGTGCGCCAGAGCATGTGCTTTGGCATCACATAATCCACATCTAGGCTTGCATGTTCATGTAGAAATACCCTTCAACACGTTAATCTGAGAACACCTACAGAAGTAGACTGCTTGCATTTCATGTGGTAAAATTTACTGGGCATTTCCTAAGCAATAATAGAAATAAAAGGAAATCTAGTATGTCACTCTAAGAAGAGGCCAAATTCACACAATCGATTCCAGAGATATGAAAATGACGTAAGATAAAATCCAACTCCCATTCCAAGTTTACAAAACAGAAAACATAGCTTAATAACTTCCATCTTTAATATGACTGTAGGAATATTCGTATTGTTTGGTAAGTGTCTCTTAAAGAAAGAAGCACACACTGGTACAATGAGGACCTTGACCATCCACTCTGGCTGAGTGAGATGCTGGCCTGAGGACTCTCAAGCACTTTTACATGTTTCGTTAACTTGAGCTAGAATGCAGGTCTGCTAAATCCCAGCTCTGTGCTCTCCTCATGAGTTACTGCAAAGCTGACTTTCCTCTCAAAAAAAAAAAAAAAAAAAACGGAGAGTGACACCACTCCCTTACTGGATGGTCCTGAAGATATAACACCATCCTGTGTGTGTGAAAAACAAGCCCCATGCAAATGTAACCTTTTCCAGTTAATGAGACACTGGAGTGATTGGGAATAGAGGGATCGGCCAATGGTGCAGTTTGCCCAGAGAACAGAGGGCTTGGCACACAGGGCTAGACATACAGGCTGGGTCCATAGGATGAGGGGCCTTGGCAGGAAGAGGAGGTGGGCTGCCTTTGAGGGTGATTTGGAGGTATGATTGTCTTTATCCACTTTCCTAGTAGCTCTGGCATTACCTGGGACTGCTGTTCCTTCCAGGGACTGTATTTGGCTCTGAGTCTCTGCTGCTTTGGAACAGTCTGCCTCTGAGATTTGGCAGCACTCAGGGAAAATGCTGTGGGTGATCGGCGGTCGTGTCTATAGTGTCCTGGAGAGGGGATGACAGGGAGCATGAGAAGGTCTTTACAGAGGTGGGGCCCTGGGGTCTAGAACAGCTTGCTCTCTCGGAGGTGCCTCTCTGCAGTGTGGACATGTCAATGGATACTGCTGAAGGAACACAGTGAGTAAAAGACATGGATCAATGAGCAATGGACAGATATGGGGTCAACACCAAAGGAAGCATATGTTTAGTCTTTTAATATACATAGTGCTTTTCCAAACAGAATTGGCAACACACTCTCCATACTGTTTCATGACTTATTCCAAAGAATAACATCTGTTTTCTTATTTCAAATATTGGGGGTGTAATATTAAAGAAAAGAAAACAAAAGCAAAATGGAGATACATGCCCCTTTGCTGATGACATCCAGAATTGCAGCTCTAAAAATCTCCGAAGGGGATTCAGCCAGAGGGGTGGGAGGGAGGAAGGGACCTGGGCTTGATGGGACCAGACAGAGCCTTGTGGAAGTTTCCACCCACTGGCAGAAGTCCCCTGTATCCATCACTTTTGGGCATCTGTAAGCCCCAAGAGAGGAAGCCCAGCCGCTGTCTGAGATAGAGAGAAAGCTTCATATATGAGTGCTTGTGTTTGGGAGAGGAAGTGATAGAGTTTCAGAAATAAAAACACTAACACACACACATGTAAACACAAGTACACACATGTCTACTATGTCAAGACAATTATTTTAACTTGCTTTTTCCACCAGGAGCACTATATTTTGTACATATTTCAAAAGTAAAGTATATGTGTATGTCTGTCAATCTGTTTATAAACATCTTCTCTCAAAATTATTTCGTTAATGTTTTTCCTAATAAAACATTTCAAACAATAAGAGAATATGTATTTATAAAATAAAGTTTTCTGGTATCTTTCCCCTTCCAAACCTCATCAAAATGTACAAAAGAGTGCCTGTCAATAGATTGGTAGATATTCTACAGATGTATTTATCCATAGGTGGAGTATTGTACTTGCAGATAAACAAATACGTGTTCACACTCACACATTCCTCAAAATTATAATCACGTTATACATACTCGCCTTTAGCCTGCTTTCCCATTTCATGTTATTCATCTTATTACATGCCTTTCATTTGTTACTCTGGTTTTGGCATTTAAAAGTATTTTTGTGCATGTACATTTTTTTAAACATCTTTATTGGAGTATAATTGCTTTACAATGGTGTGTTAATTTCTGCTTTATAACAGAGTGAATCAGTTATACAGATACACATGTTCCCACATCTCTTCCCTCTTCCCTCCCTCCCTCCCACCCTCCCTATCCCACCCCTCTAGTTGGTCACAAAGCACCGAGCTGATCTCCCTGTGGTATGTGGCTGCCTCCCACTAGCTATCTATTCTACGTTTGGTAGTGTATATATGTCCATGCCACTCTCTCACTTTGTCACAGCATACCCTTCCCCCTCCCCACATCCTCAAGTCCAATCTCTAGTAGGTCTGCGTCTCCATTCCCGACTTACCCCTATGTTCTTCATGACATATTTTTTTCTTAGATTCCATATATATGTCTTAGCATACGGTATTTGTTTTTCTCTTTCCAACTTACTTCACTCTGTATGACAGACTCCAAGTCCATCCACCTCACTACAAATAACTCAATTTCCTTACTTTTTAAGGATGAGTAATATTCCATTGTATATATGTGCCACATCTTCTTTATCCATTCACCTGATGATGGACACTTAGATTGTTTCCATCTCCAGGCTATTGTAAATAGAGTTGCAATGAACATTTTGGTACATGACTCTTTTTGAATTATGGTTTTCTCAGGGTATATGCCCAGTAGTGGGATTGCTGGGTCATATGGTAGTTCTATTTGTAGTTTTTTTAAGGAACTTCCATACTGTTCTCCATAGTGGCTGTATCAATTTACATTCCCACCAACAGTGCAAGAGGGTTCCCTTTACTCCACACCCTCTCCAGCATTTATTGTTTCTAGATTTTTTGATGATGGCCATTCTGAGCAGTGTGAGATGATATCTCATTGTAGTTTTGATTTGCATTTCTCTAATGATTAATGATGTTGAACATTCTTTCATATGTTTGTTGGCAATCTGTATATCTTCTTTGGAGAAATGTTTATTTAGGTCTTCTGCCCATTTTTGGATTGGGTTGTTTGTTTTTTTGTTATTGAGCTGCATGAGCTGCTTGTAAATTTTGGAGATTAATCGTTTGTCAGTTGCTTCATTTGCAACTATTTTCTCCCATTCTGAGGGTTGTCTTTTGGTCTTGTTTATGGTTTCCTTTGTTGTGAAAAAGCTTTTATGTTTCATTAGGTCCCAATTGTTTATTTTTGTTTTTATTTCCATTTCTCTAGGAGGTGGGTCAAAAAGAATCTTGCTGTGATTTATGTAATAGAGTGTTCTGCCTGTTTTCCTCTAAGACTTTGATAGTTTCTGGCCTTACATTTAGGTCTTTAATCCATTTTGAGCTTATTTTTGTGTATGGTGTTAGAGAGTGATCTAATCTCATACTTTTACATGTACCTGTCCAGTTTTCCCGGCACCACTTATTGAAGAGACTGTCTTTTCTCCACTGTATATTCTTGCCTCCTTTATCAAAGATAAGGTGACCATATGTGAGTGGGTTTATCTCTGGGCTTTCTATCCTGTTCCATTGATCTATATTTCTGTTTTTGTGCCAGTACCATACTGTCTTGATTACTGTAGCTTTGTAGTATAGTCTGAAGTCAGGGAGCCCGATGCTTCCAGCTCCATTTTTCGTTCTCAAGATTGCTTTGGCTATTTGGGGTCTTTTGTGTTTCCATACAAATTGTGAAATTTTTGGTTCTAGTTCTGTGAAAAATGCCAGTGGTAGTTTCATAGGGATTGTAGAGAATCTGTAGATTGCTTTGGGTAGTAGAGTCATTTTCACAATGTTGATTCTTCCAATCCAAGAACATGGTATATCTCTCCATCTATTTGTATCATCTTTAATTTCTTTCTTCAGTGTCTTATAATTTTCTGCATACAGGTCTTTTGTCTCCTTAGGTAGGTTTATTCCTAGATATTTTATTCTTTTTGTTACAATGGTAAATGGGAGTGTTTTCTTGATTTCACTTTCAGATTTTTCATCATTAGTGTATAGGAATGTCAGAGATTTCTGTGCATTAATTTTGTATCCTGCTACTTAACCAAATTCATTGATTAGCTCTAGTAGTTTTCTGGTAACATCTTTAGGATTCTCTATGTATAGTATCATGTCATCTGCAAACAGTGACAGCTTTATTTCTTCTTTTCCGATTTGGATTCCTTTTATTTCTTTTTCTTCTCTGATTGCTGTGACTAAAACTTCCAAAACTATGTTGAATAAGAGTGGTGAGAGTGGACAACCTTGTCTTGGTCCTGATCTTAGTGGAAATGGTTTCAGTTTTTCACCATTGAGGACGATGTTGGCTGTGGATTTGTCATATATGGCCTTTACTATGTTGAGGAAAGTTCCCTCTATGCCTACTTTGTGCAGGGTTTTTATCATAAATGGGTGCCGAATTTTGTCGAAATCTTTCTCTGTATCTATTGAGATGATCATATGGTTTTTTTTCCTTCAGTTTGTTAATATGGTGTATCACGTTGATTGATTTGTGTATATTGAAGAATCCTTGCATTCCTGGGATAAACCCCCCTTGATCATGGTGTATGATACTTTTAATGTGCTGTTGGATTCTGTTTGCTAGTATTTTGTTGAGGATTTTTGCATCTATGTTCATCAGTGATATTGGCCTGTAGTTTTCTTTCTTTGTGACATCTTTGTCTGGTTTTGGTATCAGGGTAATGGTGGCCTCGTAGAATGAGTTTGGGAGTGTTCCTCCCTCTGCTATATTTTGTAAGAGTTTGAGAAGGATAGGTGTTAGCTCTTCCCTAAATGTTTCATAGAATTCGCCTGTGAAGCCGTCTGGTCCTGGGCTATTTTTTTTTTTTTTTATGATACGCGGGACTCTCACCGTTGTGGCCTCTCCCATTGCGGAGCACAGGCTCCGGACGCGCAGGCCCAGTGGGCATGGCTCACAGGCCCAACCACACCACGGCATGTGGGATCCTCCTGGACTGGGGCACGTACCCATGTCCCCTGCATCGGCAGGTGGACTCTCAAGCACTGCGCCACCAGGGAAGCCCTGGTCCTGGGCTTATGTTTGTTGGAAGATTTTTAATCACAGTTTCAATTTCAGTGCTTGTGATTGGCCTGTTCATATTTTCTATTTCTTCCTGATTCAGTCTTGGCAGGTTGTGCATTTCTAAGAATTTGTCCATTTCTTCCACGTTGTCCATTTTATTGGCATAGAGTTGCTTGTAGTAATCTCTCATGATCTTTTGTATTTCTGCAGTGTCAGTTGTTACTTCTCCTTTTTCATTTCTGTTTCTATTGATTTGAGTCTTCTTCTCCATTTCTTTCTTGATGAGTCTGGCTAATGGTTCATCAATTTTTTGTATCTTCTCAGATAATCAGCTTTTAGTTTTATTGATCTTTGCTATCGTTTCCTTCATTTCTTTTTCATTTATTTCTGATCTGATCTTTATGATTTCTTTCCTTCTGCTAACTTTGGGGTTTTTTTGTTCTTCTTTCTCTAATTGCTTTAGGTGCAAGGTTATGTTGTTTATTCGAGATGTTTCCTGTTTCTTAAGGTAGGATTGTATTGCTATAAACTTCCTTTTTAGAACTGCTTTTGCTGCATCCCATAGGTTTTGTGTCATTGAGTCTCCATTGTCATTTGTTTCTATGTATTTTTTATTTCCTCTTTGATTTCCTCAGTGATCTCTTGGTTATTTAGTAATGTATTGTTTAGCCTCCATGTGTTTGTATTTTGTATATTTTACAGATCTTCTCCTGTAATTGATATCTAATGTCATAGTATTGTGTTCAGAAAAGATACTTGATACGATTTCAATTTTCTTAAATTTACCAAGGCTTGCTTTGTGACCCAAGATATGATCTATCCTGGAGAATGTTCCATGAGCAATTGAGAAGAAAGTGTATTCTGTTGTTTTTGGATGGAATGTCCTATAAATATAAATTAAATCTATCTTGTTTAATGTATCATTTAAAGCTTGTGTTTCCTTATTTATTTTTATTTTGGATGATCTGTCCATTGGTGAAAGTGGGGTGTTAAAGTCCCCTATAATGATTGTGTTATGGTCGATTTCCCCTTTTATGGCTGTTAGCATTTGCCTTATGTATTGAGGAGCTCCTATGTTGGGTGCATAAATATTTACAATCTTGGATTGATTCTTTGGTCATTATGTAGTGTACTTCTTTGTCTCTTGTAATAGTTTTTATTTTAAAGACCATTTTGTCTGATATGAGTATTCCTCCTCCATCTTTCTTTTGATTTCCATTTGCATGGAATATTTCTTTCCATCCCCTCACTTTCAGTCTGTATTTTCAGTGTCCCTAAGTCTGAAGTGGGTTTCTTGTACACAGCATGTATACGGGTCTTGTTTTTGTATCCATTCAGCCAGTCTTATGTCGTTTGCTTGGAGCATTTATTCCATTTACATTTAAGGTAATTATCGATATGTATGTTCCCATTACCATTATCTTAATTGTTTGGGGTTTGTTATTGTGGGTCTTTTCCTTCTCTTGTGTTTCCTGCCTAGAGAAGTTCCTTTAGCATTTGTTGTAAAGCTGGTTTGGTGGTGCTGAATTCTCTTAGTTTTTGCTTGTCTGTAAAGGTTTTAATTTCTCCGTCTAATCTGAATGAGATCCCTGTGGGGTAGATTAATCTTGGTTGTAGGTTTTGCCCTTTCATCACTTTAAATATGTCCTTCCACTCCTTTCAGAAACTCTGCAGAGTTTCTGCTGAATGATCAGTTGTTAACCTTAGGGGATTCCCTTGTATGTTATTTTTTGTTTTTCCCTTGCTGCTTTTAATATTTTTCTGTGTATTTAATGTTTGATAGTTTGATTAATATGTGTCTTGGCATATTTCTCTTTGGATTTATCCTGTATGGGACTCTCTGCACTTCCTGAATCTGATTGAATATTTCCTTTCCCATATTAGGGAAGTTTTTAACTATAATCTCTTCAAATATTTTCTCAGTCGCTTTCATCTTCTCTTCTTCTTCTGGGACCCAGAAGAAGTCCCATATTTGAATGTTGAATGTAATTTGAATGTTGGTGCATTTAATGTTGCCCCAGAGCTGTCTGAGACTGTCCTCAATTCTTTTTATTCTTTTTTCTTTATTCTGCTCTGCAGTAGTTATTTCCACTATTATATCTTCCAGGTCACTTATCCATTCTTCAGCTTCAGTTATTGTGCTATTGATTCCTTCTAGAAAATTTTTAATTTCATTTATTGTGTTGTTCATCATTGTTTGTTTGCTCTATAGTTCTTCTAGGTCCTTGTTAAACATTTCTTGTATTTTCTCCATTCTGTTTCCAAGATTTTGGATCATCCTTCCTATCATTACTCTGAATTCTTTTTCATGTAGACTGTCTATTTCCTCTTCAGTTGTTAGATCTGGTGGGTTTTTACCTTGCTCCTTCATCTGCTGTATGTTTCTGTGTCTTCTCATTTTGCTTAACTTACTGTACTTGGGGTCTCCTTTTTGCAGTCTGCATGTTCATAGTTCCCGTTGTGTTTGGTGTCTACCCCCAGTGGCTAAGGTTGGTTCAGTGGGTTGTGTAGGCTTCCTGGTGGAGGGGACTGGTATCTGTGCTCTGGTGGATGAGGCTGGATCTTGTCTTTCTGGTGGACAGGACCACGTCCAGTGGTATGTTTTGGGGTGTCTGTGACCTTATTATGATTTTAGGCAGCCTCTCTGCTAATGGGTGTGATTGTGTTCCTGTCCTGCTAGTTGTTTGGCATAGAGTGTCCAGCACTGTAGCTTTCTGGTCATTCAGTGGAGCTGGGTCTTAGCATTGAGGTCTCTGGGAGAGCTTTCACCATTTGATATTACATGCAGCCGGGAAGTCTCTGGTGAACCAATGTCCTGAACTCAGCTCTCCTACCTCAGAAGCACAGGCCTGACACCTGGCTGGAGCACCAAGACCCTGTCAGCCACACAGCTCAGAAGAAAAGGGAGAGAAAAAGAAAGAAAGAAAAATAAAATACAATTTATTAAAATAAAAATTATTAAAAATTTATAGGGTAATAAAAAAGAAAGGAAAAATTAGGACCAACAGAACCCTGGGACAAATGGTAAAAGCAAAGCTATACAGACAAAAATCCCACAAAGAAGCATACACATACACAGTCACAAAAAGAAAAAAAGGAAAAAATATATCTATATATAAATAAAGGAAGAGAGCAACAAAATCAATAAACAAATCTACCAATGATAATAAACTCTAAATACTAAGCTAAGAGAAACTTAAAAGTAGAAACAAATTAGATGCAGAAAACAAACCCCAAGTCTACAGTTGCTCCCAATGTCTACCGCCTCAATTTTGGGATGATTTGATATCTATTCAGATATTCCACAGATGCAGGGTACATCAAGTTGATTGTGGAGATTTAATCCGCTGCTCCTGAGATTGCCTGGAGAAATTTCCCTTTCTCTTCTTTGTTCGCACAGCTCCTGGTGTTCACCTTTGGATTTGGCCCGCCTCTGCATGTAGGTCTCCTGAGGCCGTCTGTTCTTCCCTCAGACAGGACGGGGTTAAAGTAGCAGCTGATTAGGGGGCTCTGGCCCACTCAGGCAGGGGCACATGAAGGAGGGATTCAGAATGCAGGGTGAGCCTGTGGCAGCAGAGGCCAGCATGACATTGCAACAGCCTGAGGCGCACCGTGTGTTCTCCTGGGGAAGTTTTCCCTGGATCAAGGGACCATGGCAGTGGCAGGCTGCACAGGTTCCCTGGAAGGGGGATGTGGATAGTGACCTGTGCTTGCAAACAGGCTTCTTGTTTGCTGCAGCAGCAGCCTTAGTGTCTCATGCCCATCTCTGGAGTCCACGCTGATGGCCACGGCTCGCACCCATCTCTGGAGCTCGTTTAGGTCGTGCTCTGAATCCCCTCTTGTGCACCCCGAAACAATGGTCTCTTGCCTCTCAGGCAGGTTCAGACATTTTCTCAGACTCCCTCCCAGATAGCTGTGGCGCACTAGCCCCCTTCAGGCTGTGTTCATGCAGCCAACCCCAGTCCTCTCCCTGGGATCTGACCTCCGAAGCCCAAGCCTCAAATCCCAGCACCCACCCACCCTGGCAGGTGAGCAGACAAGCCTCTCGGGCTAGTGAGTGCAGGTCAGCACCAATCCTCTGTTCAGGAATCTCTCCGCTTTGCCCTCTGCACCCCTGTTGCTGTGCTCTCCTCCGTGGCTCCGAAGCTTCTCCCCAACCCCCACCCCCGTCTCCACCAGTGAAGGGGCTTCCTAGTGTGTGAAAACTTTTCCTCCTTCACAGTTTCCTCCCAGAGGTGTAGGTCCTGTCCCTATTCTTTTGTCTCTGTTTTTTCTTTTTACTTTTGTCCTACCGAGGTACGTGGGGAGTTTCTTGCCTTTGGGGAAGTCTGAGGTCTTCTGCCAGTGTTCAGTAGGTGTTCTGTAGGAGTTGTTCCTCATGTAGATGTATTTCTGATGTATTTGTGGGGAGGAAGGTTATCTCTATGTCTTACTTCTCCGCCATCTTGAAGGTCTCCTCCACATAGGTAGTTTTGAATTCCCCTGGTGTCAAGGCCATGCTGATAGCGTACTCAAACAACCTTCTTCCCCATGTCTTGGTCTTGAAGATAATGGAGATGAAATCCACTCCCTTAAGCCTGGAGGCCTGGGTATAGGGCCACAGGGATTGAACTGTCCTGGGGGATTTGTGTGGGACTCAGGTAGAAGCAGCAAGAAATTAGCCTCCATGGAGGGAAGGAACTGATCATTTTTGGAATTATTTTAGGTCAGAGGCACTTTACATGGTATCTAGTATAAGCCAACACATATTCAATTATTTTCCCCATTATTCACAAATGTAGAATTTGGTCTAAAGCTTTTTTCCATTTTGTCCTGAAGCCCTCAAGGCTTTGAGTCTAGAATTCCCAGTGGGCCAGTATTTGATGCAATTTAATGTATTACTCATTTTTTTCTATCATAGGTGTATTATTTTTTAATTTAAAATCCATAAAATCTAACACAATTTCTGTACTGTCAAAAGAAAAAAAAATAAAAGATTGAAAAGCTGGAAGTCAATATTTCAAACAGTATTACAAATTTTGTGCTCATGTGCAAGAACGGAAAAGACTTTTATTAAACAGTAGAGAAAAGGACAAAAGATGACCACAAACAATTCGCCTAAAAAGCAAAATGTTTCTCCAAAAACATCTGGAAAGATGACCAAACACATTAACTGAGGAAATGAAAAACTGGAGCTGTCAGGCTAAGTGAAAAACTCAAATTACAGAAAACTGTATGTGATTACAAATTTTAGATGTATTGATAACGACATAACTACACAAATATTTTAAGTTAGGTATACACATTACCTAAAGAAAAGCACATCTGGAGAATATACACCAATCCTTTTACATTGGATATATTTGATATCTGTGAGTCATGGTGAGGGGATCATATATATATGGAAGGTACAGAATAATTTCATTTTTAAGTATAGATTTTTTAATGTTTAATATCTTGTGATTAGGAAAATTTGTTGAGAGAAACAACTGAAAATAACAACCAACTAAAAAAAAAAACACCAACTGACAAAAATGTTCACGTTTGCCATGTTATCAAAATTTTCCCATGTTTTATAAAAAATAAAAAATTCCAGCTTTTGACTTGACAGTTTATCTGTGTGGAGTGTGATTTTCTGTCTCACGCTTCATTTACCCCAAATGTTCACACTCTCATGTGCAGAGTTTTCTTCATCTCTCTCAGTGGCTGGACTTCCTCCCTCAGGAAGGATAGTGATCCAAGAAGGGATTGTGGAAAAGGAGTGGAAAATTCCAGAAAGTACTGGAAAATTACAGAAGTTTTGGGCTGATTTACTGGAGCCCAGGCGCCTCCCTCCTTCACTCAAGGCCTCTGGTCTGGAACTTACAGAGCTACAATTCTGGCTTTGACCACTAGGGGCATGTATCTACATTGAGATATATATATATATGTATATATATAGATTTTTTTAAAGGAAAAGACATTTGTTTTCTTCTACTATCATTCAAGTGACCCATCAAACTCTGTTTACTATTTCCTTTATATGTTCTAGGTCTGTTTCTAGCTTTTTGGATTTGTTTTTTTCATTATCTCTCTAGGATGAACTGGTGTTAATTCCAGCCATTTGACAATTTTAAGAAAATTCTGTTACTTTGCACTAACTTAAGACAATCTCCCACATTACAGCAATAATTTAGTAGATCTATGCTTGGAGAAGTCATCTTCCATTCCGTGGAGCTCAATTTCAGTCTCTGTTTTTCCAGGTAGCATCTGAATGACCCTAGACAAGCTCCAGCACCTCAGTAAGCCTCAGCAACCTTGGAAAGTTGGTGATTCTGATATCAGAGTCCCCTTGTGAGGAATTCATGAAAGAACAGAGGCAATGTAGCAAGTACAGAGTCTGGCCTACAGCTGGCACACAGAGTTATCTGGGTTTGCAGAACGAAGGAACACAATGTAGTGTAGCTGATCCAGAGTCTGGCATACAGAGCTCCCTGTGTTTGTAACCAGAAGTATCAAGGTCCCCTAAGCCTCCTGATTCCAGATGGTCTCCTCTGCAAGGGTGGTACAGTTGGAGAGAGTGCCCTGGGTGTTAGGCTGGTAGCAAACTCAGGGGGCAGTAATTACAGGAAGTTAAGTCTCCTCTGGCCCCCAGGGCTCTCCTCCTCTGTGCCCTTGGGGAAGGGACTTCCTGTTAGGACTCCATCTTGTTTGTGTGGCTCTGACAAAGTGGTTTGGGGCTTGCACTCCCCTTCTTCGGAAGCCCTTCCTGATATTCTCCAAACCTCCAGCTCCAGACCCACAGATTCTCTTCACGAGCAGCCTGTGAGGAGGGTGGTGACAGATCACTGCCTTCAGGCCACCCCATGGGTGAGTTGGTCAGCATGAGACCTTGTCCTCAGATCCCCACAGGGCAGGAGGGGTTCTGGGTTCCCTCCCTAACCCCAACCCCCAGGACCCCCAACAAGCTGACCCCCCCTTTAGAGAAGGCATGCAGAGGGCTCAGGCTCACTATTTCCCATTCTCTTGAGGAAATGGGCCAGGTGGGCTCTGACACACCCGTCCTGATTCCATGTGGAAAACCTCCCCTCTTATGGAAATGGCCATGGCTGAGGTGAATTATTTCCCCTGGCTGAGAAAAAGGCACAAGTCATGTGATCTTCTCAGGTCTAGGATTTGGAGAGTAGGGAGGGTCACCTAGGTGGGCGTGGGATTGTGTAAACTAATATCCCTTGGATTTATATGAGGTGGGGGAGGGGCAGAAAACCCACCATTACCACTGACTATTACATTAACTAGTCAGGGTAAATTGTATTAGTCCATAGAAGCTTACTGAGGCTTGCTTTGTTGCCCAGCATATGATCTATTCTGGAATGTTCGATGAGTAGTTGTTATGTGCATTGTTCTATGTCAATTAAATACATTTGTTAACTTAAGTAACATTTTGAAACCTTCTCCCTCTAGCTGAGTTTTTGTCTGCCATTTTGTGCATCACTCAGTGAGCTGTGTTAAAATTTCCCACTGTGACTGTGAATTTGACCATGCTCTATTTCTGTTAGATTTTGCTTTGCATATTTTGGCTCTATTTTAGGACATGCATACAAATTTAGAATTTTATATTAATATCTCCTTATTGCATTGAACCTGTTATCACAAAGAAATCTCCTTCTTTCTCTAGTGATGCTTTTTTCTTT
The DNA here is from genome assembly GCF_011762595.2 of Tursiops truncatus. Classification (NCBI taxonomy): domain Eukaryota; kingdom Metazoa; phylum Chordata; class Mammalia; order Artiodactyla; family Delphinidae; genus Tursiops; species Tursiops truncatus. The sequence goes on from NC_047055.1 coordinate 42,464,707, forward strand.
AAAGTGTACCTTTTCTTTTACTAATAGGGTTATGCAAGCCTTCTGTAGGTTACTGTGGAAAAGGTATACATTTTGCCATTTTTTTTATTTTCAACTTTTCTAGATGATTAAAATTTGCATGTGTCTCTTTTCAGGAGCATTTGATGGAAGGTTTCTTGTCCAGTCTGATAATAGCTGTCTTTCTGTTTGGAATACTAATCTGAAATTTTTAATGTAAAAGTAGATGTAATTTGGTTTATATATACTATCTTACTGTATGTTTATTTTTGCCCCTTCTCAGTTCTTTTGCCTTTTCTCTCCTTTGAAATGATTAACATTTTATAACTATTAAATTGTTACCTCATGTGGCTAGGTAAACATTCTTTTGCCATTCTTGTAGTGTTTACCCTTCAGATTACAATGTACATTTTTGCCGTTTCAGTCTAATGTTAGTTAATTAGTTCTTTAAAACTCCTCAGACAATTAGGGGGCCTTGAGACACTTTGATTCCATATACCCTCCAAATTTATTGTCATGCATTTTCCTTCTCTCTGTATTTAAATCCCCAGAAGAAATTACTATCATTGTGTTATATAGTCAACACTCATTTAAATTTGCCTACATATTCACAAATGTCATTAGTCTTTCTTTCCTGTATCTATGTGCCTCCACCTGGGAGGATATTTCTTCTGCCCAAAGAAGAGCCTGTAACATTTCTTTGAGTTTGAGTCTTCTGGTCACATATTTTCCGAGTTTTTCTTACATGATGATGAAATGAATGCATATTTTAGGACTGTTTTTCCTTAAAGCATACTTTATCTCCTATTACAATAATACTGTTACACTGAGTTGATATCTTTTTACTCTTGGAAACTTCTCAACCAAGATCTCTTCAAATACCACTTCTCCACTCTTCCCTCCCGTTCTTTCCGGGACTCACTTTAACCATGTGTTAGGTATGTTCACTGCATCTCCTTTAATTATCTCCCCCTCGCTTTTGGTATTCTCCATGTTATGTCTCTCCAGGCTCCATTCTGGATCTTTCATCGGACCTATCCTTCATATGTCTAATTCTTCCGTCAGGCAGGGAGGTCACCTTTGACCCTTGAACCATCACACCAGGGTAGATTTCAGGGTAGGTTTTATTGTGTCCCAAGAGCCGAGCAGAGAAGAGAGAGTTAGAGATGAAAAGCCACTTGTCCCAGGTCACATAACCGGATCCAAGCAGAGCAGGGACTAACATCACAGACTAAACCCTGGGTCCAGACCCTTTCCTCTGTGCTTGTTTTCTTCTTGGCTGTGAATGCTGCCTACCTCTCATTTCCTGAGAAGCAGAAACACAGTGAAGTTTCTAAGCCTTGTTTTAGCACTGTGATACATTTCTCTTTAGATTATAAAGCCAGTGATATTTCTTCATTAGCCATGAGAACTTTCCCAGGAATTTTTCTGGTACTGGGCCCATTGATGTGCTGTTCTCAATTTCAGAGAACATTGATCAAGTGAACACTTTACAAAGAAAAGCAAGATGCCGGGGTATTTACCGAAGGAGACACAACTATTGGTCTCAACAGGCCACTTCCCAGCAGCAGCAATATAGAGAATCACTAAGAAGTGATGCTCACGTGGACATCCAAGCAAGATAGTAAGTGACGAGGCAGCATGGCTGACCAGTATCAACCAGTGAAAAACAAAACCTTGTAGTTAAATATGTCATTCTTCTCTCTAACCTGGAAGAGTGAGGAATGATGGGATCAGGTTAACGGTTGAGCAGTCTTTATTGTAGCTCTGCTATCATTGGCGAAAATGTAGGGAAGACTTCCCAAGACTATACGGACCACTTTCTTCTCTCCACTTCCCCACAGTGCTCCCTATGCCTGGAGGGAGGTCTCACACCAACAACTATATGTTGTGGCCCAGAATTATTTCACATATCACTCAAACCCATTATCCAGAACTAGTCACATTTATGGCCCCGCCCAAACCAAGGGTATAAAGCAAGCAGTACAGTTCTGCCAGGGGCCTGGAACAGGGGAGAAATGGAAACACTTGGCAAACAGGACCACTGACTGCTGTATGCCGCAACTGAAATGCAGAGAGATTGAGTACTTGCGTAAAGTCACATGGACAGTACGGGACAGAGCAGGATTTGAATCCAGGCAGGTATGTTTTCAAAGTCGATGTTCTTTACATACTCTTTTCTGAATTGTATGCTATTCTCTTAAATGAAATACATATATAATCTTGACCCCTGAACAACACGGAGGTTGCTGACGCCAACCCCCTGCACAGTCAAAACTCTGCAGATAACTTTTGAGTCCCCCCAAAACGTAACTACTAATAGCCTACTGTTGACTGGAAGGCTTCCCGATAACATAAACAGTGGATCAACACATATTTTGAATGTTATATGTGTTACATATTGTATTTTTGCAATAAAGTAAGCCAGAGGAAAGAAAATGTTATTAAGAAAATCATAAGGAAGAGAAAATACATTTACAGTACTGTGCTGTATTTATTGATACCGTAAGTTTGCATCATCTGCTTACAAAATGAATCGTCTGTCCATCAGTACACACATCAATAATGTCTTATATGATACAAAATATTCTAGATGTTATATGTACTACTAACACTAGACACCAAAAGTAGAAAGATCGGGTGGAAAAGGAATTCATATTTTTTTTACAGGTATAGGGATTCGTGCACTGATAACGAAGAAGCAGCAATATGATTGCTTTATGTTTGTCTACTGGGATAGATACCATTTCTTCATGCAAGCCTAGACCATACACTAATGAATGAATCATTATAAAACTTTTATTGCATACAGTATCACAGTCATCTTCATAATACAGCATTGGAAACACTGTTATACTAAAAGAAACACATACCTGTGGTGATGATAGGCTGGTGTGTAGTTTCTCCAATTATGAGAGAGACAGAGACAGAGAGAGACAGACACAGAGAGACGTACTGTACGGGTATGTAATTTTTTGAAAGCAAAGTTATAAAACAGTAAGAAAACTAACACGTCATTAATTTTTTATTAAATATCACTCACCTATGCCTGTGTAAGGATAGGCTATCCACTGCAATACCTGTCTTGTACACAATGTTCCTCATGTGTATGTTTTATACCTTTGTTGAAAAAAATGCATGTATAAACACACCCACGCAGTTCACACCCTGTTGTTCCAGGGTCAGCTGTACTTATAGTAGAGATCCTATTACTTCAGTGCTCCAGTTCCCTCTTCCTTAATCATCTGATGTGCCAACAGTGGAACTGAATACACGTGGTGGCAGTGGCAGCACTGCAAAGCTGTGGGCCTCTTCCATACAGATGAATGGATTGGATACTTGAGTGTTCATTATATTCAAACATAAAAATTAGAAAATAAAACCTGGTGGTAGATGAAAAGCCTGTTCATGGATCATTTACTTTATAAAAATTAATCTCATGTCTTTCCACTCTTCTCAAGGAAAAATAATAAAAATAAGAACAGAAATTAATGGAACTGATAACAGATATGACAGAGACCAACAACAATATAAAAATGCCAGCTGCAAGCACTTTAGAGAGATAAGCTAATAAGGAAACATCTGGCAACAAGGGTCAAGAAAATTACAGATATGGCACGGAGAAGCCACTCTGAAATGAGAAAAGCTGCCACACTTTCAGTTTCAGCAAAGATTCAAAAGATACAACAGTGTTATGGAAAAGATATGCTGATAAATTTAAAATTTAGTGAAAACAGATCAATTCCAGAGAATAACACGATTTTCCATGCTAAAGAAACAGAAAATCTTAATATTATTAAACGTATTCTTGACAAAGAATACACGAGAAGGCAAAATTATTAGCCAATCTCAGTTGGTTACACAAATGCAAAACGTATACATAAATTAATAGCAAGCTAAATCCTGCCACGGCGAAGACAGGAAACACAGTATGACAAAGTCGTGTTTAGTCCCAAGCATGCCACATTGGTTTAACATTAGGAGATCTGTGACATTAATTTAGCCCATTAGTGAAATAAAGGAAGGAGGATTATCACAAAATATTCAGTAAAAAAAGGCCTACAAAAATTGAAACAACCAATCAGCAGTAAAACTGACAATAACAGGAATTCTCAGCAATTCATAAATTGAAAGATGTTTCTTTAGACTGACAACAGATATTAAAAATAGGGTAAACTACATCAAACATCATACTTAATAGCGAAATGTTGGAAGCATTCCCTTTAAAATCAGAAGAGAGACAAAGATGACTTACATGACCACTTTGTTTTAGCATCATACTACATCTCCTAGGCAGTACAGTGAGCCAGAATGTATATATGCATCTATACACATGGGAATTAATAAATGTGTACAAGGGAAAATAAAGCTGTCAAGATAACATAGTTACCTTCATGTAAATTCAAGAGACGCTAAGGAAACTAAGATTAATGATAGAGATTAATAAGTTTGTTGAGTATAAGACTAATATACACAAGATAATTGTAACAAATAGAAAGTACCATTTCCATTCGGAATATACCATTTACAGAAGCAAAAATTATAACGTTCTATAAAATCAACTATGAATCGGATTCCATTGGCAACTCTTCTGACATACATGAACACTCATAAGCTTTCCTGTTCTTTAGTGACCAAAAAGCTAAAAACATGAAACCAGTGTGTGATGAAACCAGTGTGTGTGTGTGTGTGTGTGTGTGTGTGTGTGTGTGTACACATTAACCAGAACCCCTTACAGCTCGGGTTCTAAATGGGATATCGGTGGTTTCAAGCATATGCACCATCCTGAGACTTGGAGGCGTAACTGAATGACATGGGAGCCACGTATGGCTCAGTGACATGGTCAACTGTGTATGATGGGAGGGGTCTCTGGTTCCTATGGAGCAGTCACAGCAGAGTGCCTGGAATGCATACATGTCAGTTAGCACACAGGCAGCAGTGGTGTTTCAGCTATAGCAGTCCCAAAGCGTGAGTGGACTTCCCCTGGCTGCATAGCATCCAAGCCGGCTTTTCTGGCCCTCACAGAGTTTTTGTCAGCTATGGAATATATTTTATTAAGAGCGTCTTATTTTTATAAAATAGCTATTAGAACGAATAGCTGGCATAGGCAAGTGGGAACTTTGATTGAAAGAGTACTTGACACCAAAAGTGGTTGCAAGCCAGGGGCCCTGAAGGAAGTGGGAATCTGAGAAAAGGTATTTGGCTTAGGTGGATCTGAAGACAGTAAGGATCCAAGTGACATTAGAGGATGAAATATTGGTGTTCCATGGCACACAATGGTGAAACAGTTGCAGGAGTTGTTGCCTGTGGTCACTTGAATGAAATGCCTTTGAAGTCAGTGTGTCGGTGGACCAAAGAGATGCTGTTAGGGATTCAGAGGACGCTCCCTTCCCCACAGCACTGAGAAACACATTAGTGCAGAGGGCATCTTCATCTTCGAAGTGTTCTGAAGTGGCTGACTTGTGTAGGCCACAGATGAGATGGGAGATCCCCTCATTTCAGTGGGGATGTTGTGGTCCTGGAGTTGCAGGCCCAGTAGGAGCACTTAACCTCCTGCCTCAAAGTGAGTGCTGTTTACCTTAATAAGCAGCAAGGCTGGAAGGGTAGTCACATTGGTTTGACCTACAGCAATCGTTGAAGGTGGCTAATTGATCAACAGATCCCTTGGATCTTGAAATATCTGAACATACTCCAAAGTTGCATTTGATCAGTGTAAAAATAAATAAAATATAGATAAGTATTTATTTATAATAAAATATAAGAATTTAAAAATAAATAAATCAAGCTATAGATTTGGTGACTCGAGCTATCGTGATGGCGAATGGTAGTCCCTTACTCAATTCCCACACTTGACCCAGAACACGATGAATGAGTGGACTACGAAGGAAGGACCCTACAGTGAAGTCGCAAGTAACTACAGTAAATTTTCTTCCCAGGCTTAGCCAAAGGGACCATCAGCCATTTACTGCTGTTACTGTGCATTTGCTTTAAGGACACATGCTCTTAAGCCAGAGCTCAAAAAACTTTCCCTGGAAAGGGCCAGATGACCAATATTTGAGGCTTTGCAGGCCTTTCAGTTTCCGATGGAGCTACTCAGATCTGCATTGTAGAGCAAAAGCTGCCACAGACACAGCATGGCTGTCTTCCTATAAAACTTTATATACGGACAGGGACATGTGAATTTCAAATAATTTTCACATGCCGGGAAATACGATTCTTCTTTGGATTATTTTAACCATTCGACTATGGAAAAACATTCTTAGCTTGCAGGTCATACAGAAACAGGCTCGTGGACCACAGTTTACCAATCCCCACTGTAAGCTAATGGAATCACTAGGTCCCCAAAAAGAGCACTGAGTAGAAAGTCAGCAAAGTGAGGTGGCAGGCATTCCTAAGGTCTTCTACCAAGCATAACCCCAAAGCCGATGCCTTTTAACATAGTGGTTTTCAACCTTGGTTGCACACTGCAATCACATGACGAGTTTTAAAAATGTGATTGCTTGGTTCTGCCCCCAAATCTGTTTTAATTGTTGTGGGTGTAGGCTGGCGCTAGTGATTTTTTCAATCTTTCCAAGTGACTCTAGTGTGTAAACGAGGTTGAGAACTGCCTGAACAATTTAAATGATGAGGGTGCAAGTATTTTACAATATTTAGTTTAAAAATCTTATAATTGTGGTTATGGAAAAATAACATTCCAATATGAATACATAGAATATTCCAATCATAATAAATACATAACTGTGGTGGAAAGTATGAAATAAGAATTCCCATGTAATAAACGGAGAGTGCTCTCCTTCAAGGAAGGAAAGAAGGAAGGGAAGGAGCGAGGGAGGGAGGGAGGGAGCGAGGGAGGGAGGGAATGGGAAAACACAGCGGTAAGGCAGGGGCCACCAGTGCTAGGGTCAGGGAGGAAGGCTAAACCACTGATGAGCCCAGAGCCAGGTATGGGTTAAAGCCAAACACCCAGGAGTCCAGGGCTGACTCGACAGTGAAGTCTTCTCTTCAGGAGACGGTCACAACACAGGGTAAGCGTGGAAGGGACAGAACAAACGCAACACATGGAGTGATTGGTACTGAGGGAACAGGAAAGAGAAAAGGCTGGAAAAGACCTAAAGATAGTATTTCTCTAGAGAGATAATGGAGTGGTAAAGGTTGAAATTATATCCATTGTATAAGAAAAGAACACTGACCAGGAAGATGGCTGATTGAACACGAGGTTGGACTTTCACTTCCTCCTGAAACTTGATTAAAACAACATTAAAGGTAAACAAATCAATACAATGGTATATTACCCAGCAATAAAAAGGCAAGAACATGGGTGGATCTCAAGAAAAAAAAATTATGCTAAGTTAAAGAAGCCAGACACAAAGGAGTACAGGATGTGTGATTCCATTTATACGGAATTCTAGAGCAGGAAAAGCTAATATATGGAAATGGAAAGCAGATCAAAGTTTGCATGGGGCCAGAGGAAGAAGAGGAGATTAACTGGGAACCTTTAGGGAGTGTGGTATGTGTTCTATATCTTGATTAAGCTGGCGGTTAGCCCTAACCCCTGATTCTTACATGTAAGGAACTGCAGATCAGGAAAAGTTGGGTGAGTCATGTAAAGTGTTGCAGCTTATTAATCAGCGAGGAGATACTCGTATCTGCTTATCAATGATAAATTGTCCTTGTTATGCTGCGTAAGGAGCCAACAGGTATAGTGCTTCACCCTAAGCACCTGGGAAGACGCTGACCCAGACACAAACATCCTTTTATACAAGCAAAGCATAGATCTGAACGAATAACTATTGTGCATTCCAGTCACCCATTTATAAACATAGTTGACGCTCTCACGCGTTCCTTTGCCTTGACTTCTTAATGTTTATAATTACACATAAAAACATAGGGCTTCCCTGGTGGCGCAGTGGTTGAGAGTCCGCCTGCCGATGCAGGGGACACGGGTTCATGCCCCGGTCTGGGAAGATCCCACATGCCGCGGAGCGGCTGGACCCGTGAGCCATGGCCACTGAGCCTGTGTGTGTGGAGCTTGTGCTCCACAATGGGAGAGGCCACAACAGTGAGAGGCCCGCGTACTGCTAAAAATAAAACAAAACATAAAAGAAAACACATAAGCATTCATTAATATCTTCTTCTGAGGAACCATAAAAACATTAACATTCATTAATATCTTCTGAGGAACCATACTGTAATATACAGTTTTATACCCTGAGTTTTTTTTTTCACATTGTATCATGTCGTGTCAGGAATATTCTGTCTTGCTTTTTGTAACCTACCACTTAAACCCAAACTGTTTCCTTTTTTTTTAACATCTTTATTGGAGTATAATTGCTTTACAAGGGTGTGTTAGTGTCTGCTTTATAACAAAGTGAATCAGTTATACATATACATATGTTCTCATATCTCTTTCCTTCTTGGATCTCCCATGAGACTTGCAGCCATATTCACGGTGCTTTTGGCTGGTCCCAGGGGTCATAATATGGATCTTGTTCTCCCCCAAAACTGTGATTGTGCCTTCTGACCTCTATGGAGGACCTCTGAGGGAATGGCACAGAGGATGAGTTTTGCTTCCCACTGCCCCTCCCAGGCACGGAGTGGCTTTCTCAGTTGCGTCTCTCAAAAACATCTAAAAACGTACCGTACCCATAGCTGCCTGGGGCAAGGGAAATAAGATAAGTCAAGCAGCAGAGAGCCCGCAAAGCCTGTAAAGGGTGAGGGTGATGAGGAAAATTCTTGGGGGAATAAGAGTTTTGAAAGCATAGCATAGATTCCAGAGTGCAATGCATATGCACAAGGTAGGACACAGGCTCAGAAGGTCTGACAGGAAGCCAGGCTTGCACATGTGGCTGACCTTTGGGCTCCTCAAAAGCAGGAGGTGAAGGCTAAGGCAGAGTTGGAGGCAGCCTGGCTAAGCATTGGTGGAGTGCCCCCGATCAGAAGCCAATCTGCAAAGACTAGACAATATTGTTTTCCTTTCCTTTTTGGCTCCAGGCCCTTCAGGAAATCTCTGTCAAGTCACTCTCTGACCACTGATAAAATAGAAGGACAACTTCCGTTAGCACATATCACAAGGATTTCAATCATTGCAAAAATACATATTCCAATGTGTGTATATACTACAATTTGTTTATCCACTCATCCCTTGATGGACAGATGGGTTGTTTCAACCTTTTGAATATAATGAATAATGCTGCTGTGAGCATTCACGTACAATAATTTGTTTTGGCGCCTCTTTCAATTCTTTTGGGTGTACACCTAGGAGTGGAGTAGCTGGGTCATATGGTACTTCTGTGTTAAATTTTGTGAGGAACCAACAAACTGTTCTCCACAGCAGTGAAACCAGTTGTATCCCCACCAACAATGTACAGAAGTTCCAATTTCTCCACATCCTCACCAAAGTTCATCTTGTTAGGTTCCTTAAAAAAAAAAGCTATAGGCAATGTAGTAGGTGTGAAGTGGCATCCCATTGTGGCTTTATTTTGCGTTTACCTAACAACTAATAGATTTTCCTCTGATCATTGCTTTTGCTCTGTCACACAGGTTTTGGTATGCTGTGTTTCCATTTTCAATTGTCTACATGTATTTTTAAATTTCCCAACTTGACACATGACATATGTAAACCCATCTAGCTGGGACATAAAGGAGTTCTGATGCATGCACTTTAAATCCCATTGTTATCCCATTTCTGTGCAGAATCTTCATGTTTTATAAATGGAAAAAAAGTGTATAAAAAACCCACTTGTTTGGGTTAGAAGGTGCCTCCTCCTCAGGGATGAAGGCAGGGACGTTGAGGCCTGGACCTACTGGCTCGTGATTGGGGCAGGGAAGAGCAATGGAGGACACACAACATACAGCTTGCAACAGCACTCTTTATTATGAAACCAAACAGCAATCGTGAGTGGGGAAAAGACACAGAACAGCTGACCCTTCAGGTGGCTATGTTACCTGGCCTACAACGTAACTTTGGCTTCTTGGTCAGCCAGGCCTCCAACTCCAGGCATGGGCGTGGCCTGAGGCTGGAGAGAAAAGATGATGTGGATGAAGACAAAGATGACATCCAAGCACTCCTTTTAGGGGATTTCTTTGAAGGCCTCCTCTGGGATCTTGCCCTCGGTCTGGAGAGAAGGAGTCGGAATGTCAGAAGAGCCTGCTCCCCGAGTTCCATTCCCAGGCCACCAGCCTCCACCTTCTTGGCCTCCCTGAAGGCCCAGAAACGTTCATCTCTAACCCACTTGATTTCCAGACCTCACCTTGAGCATACTGCAGACCTGACCAGCTCTGGTGTAGTTCCATTCATTGTCCTGAAGGCACCTGCAGTGGGAGAACAACAGGTGATCTCCATTAGTACCACAGTACAGTCACGCTGACCATGCAATGCCACCACTAAATCTATGCCACTTTCTTGCTGGGACACATGTACCAGTATGAACACTATGTGTAATGACGAAGAAAGACCCAGTGAAAAGCAAACGATCTATCACTAGCATTCATGCCCACTAGAATTCAAAACAGAAAAGTAGAGCTGTTCAAAAGAACAAGGGAATTCAATATATACTGATCAAGAAAGATGTTCCAGAAAATAACAAATGGAAAATTCTAAAGTACAAGTCTCCAACCATCTTTTATTGAGATATAATGCACACACCATTTTAAAGTATACAAATCAGTGCTTTTTAGTACATTCACACGATTGTGCAACCACCACAACTATCTAATTCCAAAGTAATTTTACCACCTCAAAAAGAAGCTCCTTAACCATTAGTGATCACTCCCTATTCCTCCCCTTCCCCCAGACCCTGGCAACCACTAATCTGCTTTTGGACCCTGTGGATTTTCCGATTCTGGACATTTCATACAATATTTGACTTTTTGTGACTGGCTTCTTTCACTTAGCATCATGTTTTCAAGGTTCATCCATGTCATGACGTGTATCAGAACAGTATGCTTTTTTATGACTGAATAATATTCTACTACATGGATGTACCAAGATTTATTCATCCATTCATCAGCTACAGGACATTTGGGTTGTTTCCACTTTTCGGCTATTATGAATAATGCTGCTATGAACGTTCCTGAACAAGTTTTGGAGTGAACATATGTTTTCATTTCTCCTGGTGGGATACTTAGGAGTGGGATTACTGGGTCATATGGTAACTCCATGTTTAACATTTCGGGGAAGTGCCAAACTGTTTTCCCAAACCACTGCTCCCTTTTATATTCCCATCAGTAACACACGAGAATTCCAATGTCTCCACATCCTCACCAACACTTGTTATCATTTGTTTCACTGATTAAAGCCATCTTAGTGGGTGTGACCTGGTAACTCACTGTGGTTTCAATTTGCATTTCCTTGATGACTAACGATGTTGAGAAGTTTCTCATTTCCTTCTTGGCCATTTATATGTCTCCTTTGGAGAAATGTCCATTCAGAGCCTGTCCCCATTTTTAAAAAATTGGGGTGTTTGCCTTTGTATTGTTGAGTTGCAAGGGTTCTTCACATATTCTTGCCAGATATGTGATATGCAAATATTTTCTCCCATTCTGTTGGTGGGCTTTTCACCTTTTTGATACTGTGCTTTGATGCTCAAAAGGTTTTAATTTTGATGAAGTCAACAATTTATCTACTTTTTTTTTGGTTGCTTGTGCTTTTGGTGTCATATGTAAGAAATGATTGCCTAATTTGTGAAGACTTACACCTACGTTTCCTTCCCAGATTTTTATAGTCTTAGCTCTTACTTTTAGACTTTGATCCATTTTCAGGCTATGTTTGTACATGGAGTGTGAGTCAGGGGTCAAAATTCTTTGGTTTGCATGCGGATACCCACTTGTCCCAGCACCATTTGTTGAAAACACTATTATTTTCCCATCAGATATTTTCAGCACTCTGTCAGGTTGATAATCAGTTGACCATAAATGTGAGGGTTTATCTGTGGACTCTCAGTTCTATTCCACTGATTCATACACTGTCCACAGGCCAGTACCACGTAGTCTTTATTACTGTGGCTTTGTAGCAAGTTTTGAAATTGGGACGTGTGAGTCTTCTAACTTTGTTCTTCTCTTTCGAGATTGTTTTGGTGCACTTTCACAGGAAGTTTAGGATAACCTTGTCAATTGTTGCAAAGAAGGATTCTGATAGGGACTGCATTGAACCTAGTTTGCTCTGGGTAGTACTGCCAATGTAATAATATTGCCTTCCAACCCATGAAAATGGAGTGTCTTTCCATTTATTTAGGTCTTCTTTATTTTTTTCAACAGCATTTTACAGACTCGGGAGTATGAGATTTGCACTTCTTTTGTTACATTTGTAACAAAGCGTTGTACTATTTTGATGCCATGGTAACTGGGCTTGCTTTCTTAATTTCATTTTTGGGTTGTTCATTGCAAGTACACGGAAATACAAATAAGTTTTGTATATTGGTCTTGTATCCTGCAACTTTGGTGAACTTGGTTATCAGCTCTAGTAGGGTGTTTTGTTGGTTGGTTGGTTGGTTGGTGTGTGTGTGGATTGTCCTGGATTTTCCATACACAAGATAATGTCACTGAGCATTATACCATCTCGAAAAACCTTTACACATGTAATAGTATGACACCTTTTTCATGGGCTCACTTTTATTTTTTGGAAGCAAAATATTCAAAAAGCTATTTTTCCAAATTGCTTTCGAGTTTCCATGATTCACTCCCCCGCACATTCCCATGCACACCCAGCACTCACTTCTGAGACCACTCGAGTTTCATCCCAGACAGGGTGGAGAAAGCCTGCACCATTTCCTGCTGCTCCTGGGAGAGGGAGGAGGGTGTAGGCATTGGGATGGAGAACGCACTCTTGAGTCTCACTGGGGCTGGCATCCCTCACAAACAGTTTGTCATTCACAATGCATAGACTGGAGGAAAAATGAGCCCTCAGACATGGACACATGGACCACCCCACACCCCAAACAACGATCCTGCTCCCACTGCCACTCAGCAACTAGTTTCCTTCCATATCCTTCCATATCCCTGCTGTGTCTGTATCCCAGGTTCCGTTACTGGTACCTCTGCCCCTCCCCACAAAGCCCACCTTTGGAGAGACTGTCTACCACCTTCACTCGATTTATAGGTTTATCCCCAACCCACGGGCAATTTCGCATTTACCCTTTACCACAGCCCAAGGAGTGGACGGTCTGATCGCCATTCTCGGAAGAAGACACTGAGTCACAGAGAAGTCATGTGGCTTGACTAAGGTCACACAGCGAGTGAGTGTTGGGTCAAGGAGAGAACCCATAGGCCGATTCCAGAGCCCATGAAGACTCACACTTCCAGATCCCATGTTCTTCTTAACCACTAGGCTAGACTGCTCCTGGGATCTCCCTGCTGGCTTTCCACAATTCTGAGTAAACCTAAGATCTGCGCCACCACATTCCCACGCCCCTGAGCCCAGGCTGGGATGGGCATTCCCACCCACAACAGGGCTCTCACCTGGCATAGCTGGCAGGGGTAGCAATGAAGATCCGGGTGAAGGCACGCACACAGCCCTGAGAACTTCCTTCCACTTCAACAGCAAACAAACAACAGTACCCCTTAGAGCCACACGTGCTGTACATGCTCACGTGGTGGTCCCCAGTCAGGGTGTGACTGGACATTCATGCTGAGAGGGTAGTTGTTCACAGGGGCCAAGGTGTCGGGTATGGGGAGGGCAACTATAAGAGCAGTCTGCGCCCAGTGACAGGGCCCATGACAAACACTACACAAGTTCACGGGATGCATTTTTCACAGCCGCCCAAGAGGTGGATACTACTACCCCATTTTGCAAATGAGGAAACTGAGAGGTTCAGTAACGGCCCAAGTTCTCAGAGTAAGGATCTGGGATGAGAGCCACCAAATTCCACAGCCTGTGTCCCCACGCCTGTCTGCCCTGCACACCCTGGGCAGGGGGAGAGAGCAGTGAAGCATCTGGGGAGGGGGGTCTACACACACTCACCTTCCTTGAACACCCTGTTGACAGAAAAGCAGAGCATCATCTACTGAAAGGGAAAAGCCCAGGCACCCAGTCACCACCTCCACCTCCCACCCACCTGCGGCTTCCTGGGCCCGCCCGAGGGAGGAAGCAGGCACTCACCATCTGGAACCATGTGTCCACCACTAAGGAGCTGAAGTCATGCTGAGTCTTGGGCAACACACCGAGTGTGTGCACAATGACACGTTTTGTGTGCTTCAGCAGCTGGACCCGCAGGTCTGTGAGGGGAGGGGAAGCGAGCGAAGGTCAGGGGCTGCCACGCCCTGGGCCCTATGATTGACCCCTTCACCGCCCTTTCCCACCCAGTTTTCCCATCACACAAGCATGGGGGTCCTTGAGCTTCTTTATATTCCTGCTGTCCTTGAAGTACTTGCACAAGGTGCTTCTAGGAGACAAAGAGGAAGAGTGGGTGGTGGGCGTATGTAGGAGCTTACCTGTGTCTGCTGGGGAGCCACACGGCCCAGGAGCAGAGTCTGGGCTGTGATGCTCACATGGCTGCGTCCTCGGAGTGGAAGGGAATGGTCAGGGAGAAGCAGGCCTCCTCGTGATAAGCACCAAGGAGATGCTGTCGGTCTCCACAGTCATGGATCAAGTAATACCTGAGGGGGAGTAATGAGGACAGTAGATCTCTGTGGTCTGGACCTCAAATGAGACGTGAGAAGTCCGATGAGCAGACCTGTGCTTAGGTGGCCGCAACTGTCCTAGCCCTCCTCCCCTTGCTCAGACTCCCAAGGGTACTTACAGCTGCAGGAATTGCAGGATTAGACTCTTCAGTGTCTCAGATCCTTTATAGCTTTCCTGGAATCAAAAGGCATTTGAGATTGTGTGGCTGATAAAGCCTCTCCTGCACCTCGCTAAATGTTGTTTGATCCTCTTCGTCACCTTGCAGGGCTTTATTACGTAGGGAGTGTCAACGTCAATGTTAATTGGTGAGGGTAACTCCTGCCCATCCTGGAGAAGGGAAGAGGAAATCAGGAGTGGAGACCAGGGGAGTGTCCCTGGATTACCGGGGAAAAAGATGGGTCCAGGAGGGTGAGTGTCAGAGGTCAGGTGTGAGGGTGACTGTCAGAGGTCAGGTGTGAAAGGGCACTGTAAATTCCATGGGAGAGCTTACAGTGGATGTCTTCATCATGTGGTCTTGGAAGTCTCTAGTGTTATATGCAACTTGTGTGTGTCTGTATTTATGGGTATTTTTCCAACAACTATATCAATGTCATTTTCAGGAGTCCATGTCCCCCAAAATGGTTAAGGTTCTGATGCTAATATGTGATCTAGGCAAGACCCAAAGGGCTTGAGGGCAGGTGCAGAGGCCACCGACATTCGTAAGAGACAATGATTTACGTAGGCACTTACCAGGCGTAACAACTTCGGGAAACATTCTCTGATGGCCCTGTCCAAAACCAAAAATAGAGAAGAGGTGGTTGACAGTTCAAGGTTGCAATGCTTCCTTTGAGTTAAAACAGTAATACCATAAACAGAGATCAGTGTGTTCTGGCCAATCCAGCAGCACCCTTTGCCCACCTCTGCTCCTGATTTTAAGGGTTTTCAGTCCACTTGCCTGTTGAGCACTGAGCATCTGTCATCTTACTGTCTGAAAGGCACTGTCTCCTCACCTCTCTCAGTACCTTCACTTTAATATTCCTTCCCTCCCTCCCTTCCTCTCCTTCGCCTAGGTAGCTCCCACCCAGACTACTCGGACTCCCTTCTCCAGTGCCACAGGGACCAGCATTTCAAACCCCTGCTGCAGGGCTTCCTTCTCCTCCCTCCCTTCCTCCAGGGCCCCACTGAAGGCTGTGGGGAGAAGAGGGGATGGAGTGGGAGCCCGGGGCTCTGCTACCTCACTGGGGGTCCAGCACTCTGGCAAGACCCGGACACCCCCCAGGGATGGCCCAGGATGCTGGGCCAGCGAGGTGAGTGAGGTGGGGCTCAGGGAGGGAGATGGAGGGGATGAAGACAGAAAGGGAGTGAAGGTAGGAAGGGAGAGATGAGAGAGACATAGGGGCACAGAGACAGGGGAGAGAGAGACAACAAAGGGAAGGGAAAGAAGCTCTCCCGTGGTCAGGGTCAGGGAAGAAGAGAGAAGAAAGGGGAAACGGCACACTTATTGCGGCTCTTCACCTGCCCCAGAATCGCCCAGACACACCAGGTAGGAATGGAAAATATGCACATGTTGGGCTGGGGGCCCACTGGATGCTGGCTGAAACTTTGGCACCTGTGTGAGCTCAGCCAGACTTGGGCATGGGAAACCAAGCAGCCATGGGGGCAGATCTTCCTCAGAAGGAGGAAAGGGTCAGGTCCCAGCTCAGTATGGGGCTGAGGATCCGTGGCCCCCTCTGATGATCACCGTCTTCTCTCCTGATGACCCCTGCACCTCTCTGAGTTGGTTCTTTATCTGAGGAATCATACCTGTCTCAGGCTGCCCAGGGCTCCTGTGAAGGACCAGGCGGGATGATGTGACGTGTGCAGGGAGGGATGGGAAGTGCCCCTCAGAGGCCTGTCCTTCGGTCTCCTCTACCACCTCTGCCCTCTGCCTTCCACCCCTGCCTCAGGAAGCCCTCTGATCACTGGCGGGGGCCCACGTCTGGCCCCTTGACTCAGGGAGCCCTGCTTCTTCCCAAGGAGGGTCCAGCTCCTGGCACTGGGCCAGCAGAATGGATGTCATGACAGCAGCCACCCATGGCCTCAGCCCTCAGCATGACGCAGGAAAGCCCCCATGGCAACCTGGTGGAGGAGGGGCGATCCCTTTGGAGGAAGGGGAAGAGGGCCCCTCTCAGAACGGGGGAGGCAAACCGCATCTCAGAACGAAGAAGGAAGGCTTCTCTCAGCAAGAGGCCCTGGACTGGAGGACCCTTCTCAGTCCAGGGCGCCAGCATCTGGATCAAGGATGGTCACTCCTGGTCCTGGTGAGGAGGAGAAGCCCTGCTTCCTGGGGCACACTCTTGGGAGGTCTTGCTGGAATATATCTGGGCGCAGAGAGCTAGAAACAGACCCCAGAGCGCCTGCGGAGGTGAGCAGGTCAGGGGAAGGAAACTCCTCACCGGTGATAGGCACAGAGAAAGCAGAAAGTGGGGCCTGTGATCCTCCCAGAAGACCAGGGCTGCCACCTTTGGCAAAGGGGCACTGTCACAGATAGTCTAGGCTCCCATGGGTGAAGGTCACCAAGAAGGGTGACAGGGTGTTCACACTGACCTTACATAGGTGGACTGGTCTGGGAAAGTGTCACACAATGGGTTCCCTTGCAGCCACAGCTCTTCAAGCTTCAGCCCTTGCATCTTGTTCAACTCCCACACAGACGTCAGCTGAGAAATATGGGGCAGAAGTGGGAAAAGGAATCCCAGGGAAAGAGGGACATCCGGATCCCTGCACCCCCAGACTCCTCCCTCCCACACAGGTACCTTCACCTGCCTCCTGTCATCACTCTGATGGACACTAACATGCCCCACCCCCCACTCTCAACCCAAGTTTGACCTGGCTCCCTCTTCTCACCTCATTTTTGGAGAGGTTCAGGATCTTGACCGTGGGGGCCATCTGTATAATGTCAGACAGGCCATCCAGCTGGTACAGTTTGTTGCTGCTCAAGTTCAAGGACAACAGCTTTGGGGCAAGAAGAGGTAGAGTGAAGGTTACTATCTAGGACCTTGGAGACAAATCTGCCCTCCATCCCATCTCTTCCACCCCCTACCCTAATACCAGCACTGGGCCTACAGCCTTACCTCAGGGAAATACTTTTCGATGACCTGCAGGGTGGCAGCCATGCAGCTTCTTCGATTCAGAAATATATCAATATCATAGCCCACCAAGTCTTCAGGAAGGAGAGGGGAGGGAATCAGATGGCTGAGTGGGGTGTGGGGCCAGCACCAGCCCCTCCCCACATTACCATCCCTAAGTCTCCCTCCAGGAAGACCCCTCTGCCCTCGCACGCCCTAGAATTACTGCTGTCAGCCATACCTGGGTCAACGTAGAGCCTCTGCAGGTCAAGAGCTTGCTGGGAGACATCAAATCGTTTGCTCAAGGTCAGCTGCGGAGAGAGAGATGGAGAGAGCCACTCTGAGGCTGTGGTGGTGGCAGGGAAATCGGGGGCAAGGGGGACGGGGGTCTGGAGGAAGGAGAGGTGGGTCTGAGCGCTGGCACACTACTCGCCGTGAGTCTCCATTACCTTTAGCTGCTCCATTTCCTCTGGCTTCAACTTATCCCGCACAGAGTAGGGAACAGCGGAGGGGCTGACAAACACAGGTATCTGCAGGAAGAAGAGGTGGGGTAAGCACCAGGAACTCTAGTTCCAAAGAAGAAAACCAGCCCCTGGCCTGTACTCCTTCCTCAGGATGAGGTACACGTAACGCCCTCGACACACACCTTTTGGCTCTCCTCGTCACGAATCTTGTAGCTGACATCCATCAATGCAGAGGCAGTGCTAGCTTCCTGGACAAAGAACCGAGCCCCATTTTGCATAAAGTGGAACTACAGGGATTGAATGCAACAGCAATAGAATCAGAAGCCAACAGACCCTGCTGAACCAGGTCTCTCTCTCCCCCTTCCCTATGCCCATGCGTCTGGCTTCGGCATTCTTTCTTACGTCCACTGCAGTGAAAGGGACACTGCAATGTCTCTGGATTCAGTTCATTAGCCATGTTTTGTCATACTTTATCCCATAAGGAATCTAAGGATGAAAAGAAGCAATGGGAGAGAGGACAGACAACAGGGAATTTAGGCTGCAGGAGGAACCTTTTCCTCTTCTTTTCCGGCCTTCTACTGAGCTTGAAAGGGCTTGTAAAGAAGGGACCACTGGCATGATTTCTTATGGGCGTGCGTAATATGGATTTCCTAAATACTCTTTCTCTCCAGTCAAACTCTCTTCCACATAATCAAGGTGTCAGAGATGATCTTCCTTTTATAAATTTCCAGGAGATCCTACCCAGCGCACACACTGCTTGCCCCTCAGACAAGGTCTCCAGAGGCTCGACCCTCCGTCTCCCACACTCAGCTTGCCAAGCTGAGACCTCCAATGTGGAGTCGCTCCATATCCTTGGCAGTAGTTTCCATCTTTGCTTTGAGACAGGCTCCTCCGTTCTCCTCACGGTCAGCCTGCTCCCTGTACATTGCTTCTCTGAACCTGCCCTTAGATGAACAAGACTGTTAACTCCTGGTAATAAAAAGGACAGATTACAAACTGTCCCCAGTGAAAGAAACAAGCATCTCTACATGACCAACACAGCTCCCCCTGCCTTTTCTCTCCTGCACATTCCATACATTTTTCAGGATACTCACTGTGACCCTGAACCAGCTCCCTGGGGTTCCATCTTGTGTGTTCTCCCCCTTTCTCTCTCCAGAGGTTTTCTCTTTCTCTACACAGTAGTATGCATGTGGCCTTCACTATGCCATTTCACTCCTCTCTTGTTGCCTCGGATGGTACAGGGAGAGCTGCAGGGGGGATGTGGAGAGAAGGACGGTGAGTGGCCATAAGTGCTAAGAAAGTCTTCTGTACACCCTCGTCTCTTTGACACCAGCACTACAATTAGGATTGCTCAACCATTATTTCACTTCTAGCATGCTTCAGTTTTGCAGTGAGAGAAGAAAAACAAGTCCACGGAGCGTGAGAGAGGTGCATAGTCCCAGGGGCTGCTGTGTACAAACCCTGCTGCCTGGCCACTTACTGTCTTACTTCGGGGTCCTCCTGGACATCCCTCTTCACCATGTTTCCATCATCCTCCTGGAGGTGTGAGGGCTGAGGCTCACACCCATCGTGTTAATGATGAGGGCTCCTCTCGCCAGAATTACCTGGGAAAGAACTCCAACCTTTCTTTCTTCCTTGAGGTGGTCTACCACCATCACTGTATTCTGAAAAGAGGAACAAAAATACAAGTTTGCAGACACATCTGTGGTCCACTTACCACATGCCATGTCTTAGGCTAACAGCATGGTAGGGCAGGCCAAGTGCCAACGTGGCCTAAGGGACCAGTCCCACAAGCCTCAGAAAGGACACTCTTCTGCCTGCCCAGAGAGGACAGCCTTATCCGACAGATGGCACTATCAGGGGAAGAATCGAGGAGGAGCAGGATGAGGAAGAGGAGGACAAGGAGGACAAAGAGGGAGGAGGGAGGAGAGGACAACTGCGCTGAAACTTTTAAAACAGTGGTGCAGGACTGATAAAGAACCGAGGTGTATACGTCCATGGGTTAGACTGGACACCAGTCATAGATACCAGGAAGGCACCCGAATCTTGCCTTCTCTCAGGACTTTCCAGCAACCACACCAATACCTCTCTCGTGCTTCCCAAATCCAATGAGCCGCCATACCGATTCCACTAACAACCAGCAAGCTAGCTGGACTTCCTTTGCCAGTGCACTTGGAGCTTTAATGTCAGGTGGCACTGATGTAAGAGCCTCCTGAACTGTCTCCCTCCCTCCAGCCTTGCCCTGAACAATACTCTGTTTGAAAGAGCCAGAGTGAGCTCTCTATTGGGCCAGCCTGAAATGCCTTTCAGCTCAGCAGGCAACTCTTCCTAACTTCAGCCCTTCTATAATAAGGGTGTGAATGATAACCTGGAATGATGTTTCAACCACCATTTCCAAGTGTCTAGGGATTCTTCTTTTTGCATTCTATAACTGGTTTCTAATTTGATTCCATGGTGGCCAGGGAACGCTCTGTGAGATTTCAATTCTTCATTTTTTCATTTATATTTATTTATTTTATATTTAATTTTTTTTTTTTTTTTGCGGTACGCGGGCCTCTCACTGTTGTGGCCTCTCCCGTTGTGGAGCACATGATCCGGATGTGCAGGCTCAGCAGCCATGGTTCACGGGCCCAGCCGGTCCACGGCATGTGGAATCTTCCCAGACTGGGGCATGAACCCGTGTCCCCTGCATCGGCAGGCGGATTCTCAACCACTGGGCCACCAGCAAAGACCCTATTTTTATATTTTTTAATATATTTATTTCTTTATTTATGGCTGCGTTGGGTCTTCATTGCTGCACACGGGCTTTCTCTACTTGCGGCTAGTGGGGGCTACTCTTTGTTGCGGTGCCTGGGCTTCTTGTTGCGGCGGCTTCTCTTGTTGCGGAACATGGGCTCTAGGCGCACGGGCTTCAGTAGTTGCGGCACGCAGCCTCAGTAGTTGTGGCTCGAGGGCTCTAGAGCACAGGCTCAGTAGTTCTGGTGCACGGGCTTATTTGCTCCGCGGCATGTGGGATCTTCCTGACGTTGGCTCAAAACTGTGTCCCCTGCATTGGCAGGCGGATTCTGAACCACTGCACCACCAGGGAAGTCCCTCAATTCATTTAGAATTTATTGAGGTTTTTCTGATTGTCGAGGAGATGGCCTAACTTGGTGAATGTTACAGAGACCCTCTGGGAAAATCCTGTACTCTGCTGTTGGTGGGCGGACTGTTCTCTTTATGTCATGTATATCTTGTTAGTTTACTGTGTTATTCAGGTCTCCTGTATCCTTGCTGATTTTCTCCCTAGTAATTCTGTCACTTGCTAAGAGGGAGGTGGGTGTGGAAGGCCCCCACTATAATTATAGATCTGGCTCTTTCTCCTTTCAGCTCCATCAGTTTTTGCTTCGTGTACTTTGAGGCTCCTTTGTTTGGTGCGTACACATTTAGGATCTTTATGTCTCCCTGGTGTCCTGATCTTTCATCATTCTGTAAGGCCTCTCTTTGGTTCTTGTTCATTTTCTTTACTCTGACATCTACTGTACTGGATACTGAAGCCACAGTCACGCTTAGAAAGTGTCCTGGTTATATCTCACCTTGTCTTCACTCCTAGGAGTTGTGTTGCTGTTCACCCCTCCGCCCACAAATTCTCCCCTCCAACATATCTAATTCACCATGCGAAGAGATGTGGAAGCCTTTTGGCATGTGCAGAAATAAGATAGTGTCAATTCTCTCTCCTTCTGGGGGCTTTTCCAGTTATGAAGTTCTGGAGATGAAAAGAGGGAGGCTGGGATGCAGATAAGGAATTGGACTGACAGTTCCTGTCACATGGTACACACACAGTATACATTAATAAATGAATGAGAAGCAGGATAGAAACTACACATATGCCCTTTTAGTCTTTCTATACACATCTGAATGTTTCAAAGCAAGTTAAGATCACACTTTACCTGGTTTTTTACAATAGACTTTGAGGAAACTTTTCACTTCTGTTTTTAAAATATATATTTTCCATTGAGGGGAAAAAGAAAAATGTGTAGAAAATGGAGAGCGATGCCACCTGGTGACCAGAGTCAGAACTGCAGGTGTAAAAGTCTGAACTGGGGCCTTGGCAAAGGATGGGGGATGGAAGGGACTGTGGTGTTGGTGGGGAGGCAAATGAATTTCATCCTAAAAGCAAGATTTCTAGACTTCACACTGGCAGCGATCCTTCTGTATTCATGCCCATGCTGGGATCTTCAAGCCCTGGGACTGGAAATCTGGCCCCTAAGTGAACTGAGTCGAAAGCTGCATGAGTTAGTGTATGAATAATTGGTGTAAAGAAATTTGAGGCAAAGGGATGTATACAAATACACACACATACAAAAAACTGTCAAATCAATTCTTTTGATCTGCTTCTGAAGCCATGAATATATGAATAGCGTATTGGTAATCAGTTTGCAATCTTTTGTATTTTCAACATTTTATTCAATGTTTCCATTCTGGAAACAGCATAGAAATGCAAAGTTATAAAATAAAAACATCTTCTAGCTTCAACAATCCACACTCAGTGATTTATTACCAAAGAAATCTGTTTAGTGTCTAAGTCAATAAATGTATTTCTGCACTATTATTTTGTGACTTGGCTGCTGATATACCTGTTTAACAAAACTTTATCTCAGTACTTTGTTAGGGCACCAATGAATACTTCTCTTTGTTTAACACGTATGGAAAAATATAGACATGCGTTTTAAGAAACCAAAATTACATTGCCACACCCATCTGTCCCTACCTTTTGCCCACCATAATACAAAGAGAGTTTCTCTTCACTTATAGGTGCCTACTCTCCAGATTTTTCTCTGTATGTAATGCACTAACATATTTAATCACCCTCATACACCCATGTTCATATATATTCTTTTGCAGTAAAAGGGTCATCATATTTTACTTTGTACATCATGACAACCCTGTTTGCTTAATATGATTCATTTCCTATTAATTTATTTAGTTTGGTTTCTTTTCAAGTGGTTTTTCTGTGCATCCGCTCTTGATATCATTGACCTAACTCTACTGTTTAAGAATATTTTGTACATTGAAGAGATAAACCTACGTCTGAATACAATATCCCCCAGATTTTCCACACCTTTTGTGACTTTTCTAATGCAGAGGATATCTAATCCTTTTTAATGAGTTTTAGTGTTTTTATTTCACTTCACATTGTTTTAGAGAGAACAACTGAATAATAATGCCTTCTGAGATGTCGAATGTCAGTTCATAGGATAAAATGTAACTCCAGGTTACTTTGTGTAACTCCAGATTATGAATCCTGGAGCAGCAATTGGTAAGGTTGTTTCTAGGTCACCTTACTTAACTTTTAAGTTCTGTTCCCTGAAATGAATTCAGCAAGGTAGCAGGGTAAAAGATTAATATACAGAAATCTGTTGCATTTCATTACACTAATAATGAAATATCAGAAAGGAAAGTAAACAAATAATCCCATTTAAAATCCCATCAAAAAATGAAATACCTAAAAATAAACTTAACCAAGACGTGAAAGACCTATATGATGAAAACTATAGAACATTGATAAAAGAAATGGAAGGTGATTCAGAGACATGGAAAGGTGTCCCATGCTCTTAGACTGGAAGACTTAATATTGTTAAAATGGCCATACTACCCAAAGCAATCGACAGACTTAATGTAATCCCTATCAAAATACTTGTTACATTTTTCATAAAACTAGAACTAATAATCCAAAAATCTATATGGAACCACAAAAGACCCAGAATTGCCAAAGCAATCCTGAGGAAAAGAACAGAGCTGGAGGCATAACCCTCCCAGACTTCAGGTCATACTACAAAACTACAGTAATCAAAACAGCATGGTACTGGTACAAAAACAGACATATAGATCAATGGATAGAACAGATAGCCTAGGAATAAACCCACCCACCTACGGTCAAGTAATATTCAATAAAGGAGGCAAGAATATACAATGGAGAAAAGACTGTCTCTCCAACAAGTGATGCTGGGAAAGCTGGACAGCTCCATGTAAATCAATGAAATCAGAACACTCCCTCACACCATATACAAAAATAAACTTGAAATGATTTAAAGACCTAAATATAAGACGTGACACCATAAAACTCCTAGAAGAGAACATAGGTGAAACACTCTCTGACATAAATCGTAGCAATATTTTCTTAGATCAGGGTCCCAAGGCAAAATAAATTAAAGCAAAAATAAACAAATGGGACCTAATTAAACTTAAAATCATTTGCACAGTCAAGGAAGCAATCAACAAATGAAAAGACAACTTATGGAATGGGAGAAAAATGTTTGCAAGTGATGTGACTGACAAGGGGTTAATATCCAAAAATATACAACTCCATATCAAAATATAAACAACTCAATCAAAAAATGGGCAGAAGATCTAAATAGATATTTTTCCAAAGGAGACATAAAGATGGCCAACAGGCACATGAAAAGATGCTCAACATCACTAATTACTAGAGAAATGCAAATCAAAACCTCACATGAGTCAGAATGGTTATCATCGAAAAGTCTGCAAATAATAAATGCTGGAGAGGGTGCGGAGAAAAGGGAACCTCCTACACTGTTGGTTCGAATGTAAATTGGTGCAGCCACGTGGAGAGCAGTATGGAGGTTTCTTAAATAGCTAAACACAGAGCTGCCATAGGATCCAGCAATCCCACTCCTGGGTATATATCCAGAAAGAAATGAAAACTCATACACACACACACACACACACACACACACACACACACACTGGACTATTACTCAGCCATTTGCAGCAACATAGTTGGACTTAGAGAATATTATACTTACTGAAGTAAGTCAGACAGAGAAAGACAAATATTATATGATATCACTTATATGTGGAATCTAAAAAATAATACAAATGAATCTATATACAAAACAGAAACAGTCTCACAGACATAGAAAACAAACTTATGGTTACCAAAGGGGAGAAGGAGGTGGGAGGGACAAATTAGGAGTATGAGACTGACAGATACAAGCTACTATACATAAAATAGATAAGTAACAAGGAGTTATGGTAAAGTACGGGGAACTGTATTCAATAACTTTTAATAACATATAATGGGAAATAATCTGATATCCGAATCACTTTGCTGTGCACCTGAAACTAACACAATATTGTAAATCAACTGTACTTCAATTTTAAAAAATACACACAAAAAATTCTGATTCTGATCATTTATAAGTACCTATTGGTCTTGAAAAGAGTTTAGGATTAAATGAGATAAAATGTAAAACCCCTTTCATATAGTAGTTGTGTACATGTTAATATCCTACCATTCAGGTTCTCTTTCCAAAGGGCAACAGCTTGTGCTGCCTTCTGGGTCCAGTTCAGCACCTCAAGAATCAGCTAGTCATTGTGGCCCCCACACCCAGTCCTCTTGGCCCCCAGAGTAGGATTTCATCCCTACCATCATCTTCATGTCCAATGGGGAGCATGACACAGCCCAGATTCCACATCAGGCGAGGTTTCCACTATCAGTCTTTTAAGCCCTGGAATTCTATCATCTAAAACAGGAGGCTGCTGCTTGATCTGTGTAGAGGGCAAAGTGTAGACATGTGACCCTGGAAAATTTACACATTCCGTGAGTCTGAGGTTGGCCCTCTGTAAAATGGGACTAAGGGCGCCTACTTCTAGACTTGTAAGAAGAAAAGGAGAAAACCTCAAAGAATGTCTGGCAGGCAATAGGACTTTGAGATATATTACTCCTGGCCCACCTTGCCTCCTCTGTCCTATAAAATAGATTTGAAACAGCATCTGGAAATGTAGCAGCAAGAAGTGAACTTTGGTGCCATCTCATCATTTCCTTTTTCCTCATGCTTTCTTGTCTCCTTTTTTTCATTCTAGTTTGACCAGAGGCAATTTCTTATTGAGCCCCAGGAAGAAGGATTAGCACAGAAGAGCAAAGAACAGGAACAGGTCAGCTAGACAGAAGTCATCAAATGTATGTCCAGTTTCAGAGCCATCAACTGACCACAGGACCTGGGTTGAGTCTCTTCCTCTGTATCGGCCTGAGTCCTAACATAGAAGTACACTCAATATAGAAACAGGGGTTAGGGGTGGGGCCTTTTCGGTCAGAAGACCAGGATTTGATACTGGGAACCATTACTGGCTGGTTGACTTATCTTGAGCAAGTAATTCATCTAATATGTGTGCTATAATTGTTGCTATCTTTTATTACTATTGTGGGTTTATTCTTTCAGTTTTATGAGTATTATTATTTTTCTTACCACCCAGCCAAGTGTGAATGGTAGGAGTGGTGATTAGCACAAAGTTAGGGACGAACCCTACTGAGGCTGGAGAATATAGGAAGTGAAGACAGAGAATGGAGGTGAAGTAAGGAGACAAGCCCTGGACTCTCTCTGGATGCCAGGCCCTGTGCCCACCCTTTCATGACCCAGGGAAGGTTTTAACCCGACAGCACTCCTGGCTCTCAGCTGCAAACAGTGGCGACCTGGGGGCTGCCAGGGAGGTGCCCAGATGAAGGACTATACCCTTATTAGCTCCCTCCCCACTGAAGACCACCCGAGCTGCCTCTCCATTGCCATCTCCCTGCTCTTGGCTTCTGGGTACCAGAAAAGGTACCCCGTGGAAACTTCCAGAACTGACCCTTGAAGGGCTTTCTCCTCATACAAAAGATACTCTACCTTCCTCAGTCCTCAAAGGTTGTCCTGCACAACTTACATTCCCACCAACAGGGAAAGAGGGTTATGACCCAGCAAACCCACTACTGGGCATATACCCTGAGAAAACCATAATTCAAAAAGAGGTAGCACAATGTTCACTGCAACACTATTTACAATAGCCAGGACATGGAAGCAACCAACGTGGCCACTGAAAAATGAATGGATAAAGAAGATGTGACACATATATACAATGGAATATTTACTCAGCCATAAAAAGAAATGAAATTGAGTTATTTGTAGTGAGGTGGATGGACCTAGAGTCTCTCGTACAGAGTGAAGTAAGTCAGAAAGAGAAAAACAAATACCGTATGCTAACACATGTACATGGAATCTAAAAACCAAAAACGTTCTGAAGAACCTAGGGGCAGGACAGGAATAAACACACAGACGTATAGAATGCACTTGAGGACAAGGGGAAGGGAAGGGTAAGCTGGGACGAAGTGCGAGAGTGGCATGGACTTATATACACTACCAAATGTAAAACAGACAGCTAGTGGGAAGCAGCCGCATAGCACAGGGAGATCAGCTCGGTGCTTGGTGACCACCTAGAGGGGTGGGTTAGGGAGGGTGGGAGGGAGACTCAAGAGGGAGGCATTATGGGGATGTATATACACATATACCGGATTCACTTTGTTATACAGCAGAAACTAACACAACGATGTAAAGCAATTATACTCCAATAAAGATGTTAAAAAAAAAAGCAGTCAAGAAACAATAGTGCAGAGTCCTAGCACTGCTCTGTGATGTTGGTGCCTCCGAGTGACCTTCTAAGCGCACAAGCTTGGGCTTTACCTACACCCACCCCACTCTAATGTGTTAATTTTATGTGCTTCCCCCGCCCCCCGATAGCACATGAAATTTAACACATAACAAATTAACACATAAGGATGAAATAAGTCCTCCCCAAAACCACAGTCCTGGGCATGGTGTAGAAAGTAGTGTTAAGAGCCTAAGCAGTGGGTACAGGTAAGCGCTGTTGACTTCCGTTTCAGGCAGGTCTAAAGGAAATTAAACCAAATCTAATGAGTTGTAGTTTTTATTTTCAGAGGAAAAGGGTAGAGTGATTACTGTGGGCCACACACTTGAGAAGGGTAACTCATTTAAGAGAGGTAACTCTATAGATTACGTACTGTTACAGAACTTTACAGATGCGAACACTTAAGTCCAGAGGTATTAAATCAATCACCTGACTAAGAGGTCACGGATATTGCAGATGGCAACACCAGGAGTGGCCCACAGGTCGTCTGGCTTCAGACTCTGTTCTGCTCACCCACCAGGTTCCTCACCAGAAGGTAACATTGGGTTCAGCCTTAGTAATTCACAAAATCTGGCAAATCAGCCCCACTTACTGAAAAGTTGAGATCTTGAGAGAGCTCTTTGGGATGCCACGCTAATTAGACCCAAATTTGAGTCTATTTCATGGCCTCTATTTAAGGTTTGTGTATAGATATAAACGTATCTCTAATATGTGAAATCTGTGTATATGAGTGGTTTATGAATTGCTTGATGATAGCTGAAAACATTTCCTTCTTTTAAATAAACACTGAAAAGAAGGTATCATAAAGTTTAGTCACCATACTCCCCGTGCCTGAATTACAACAATTACAAATGAGTGGAATCTGAATTCATTAGATTTTACAGTGCATATTCCGTCTGTGTCTCCACAGAAAGAACAGAGAAAGGAGGACAATATATATCGTAGGGTTTTTTTTTTTATTGCAAATCCAGAAACACCTATTTTGCTGATTTGTGTGGGAAACTGCAGGATCATCAGTATGTCCAAAATAAGTGTGATCTGATCTTTCTGGTTTGCTGGCCTCGGTAAATGATGCTTTACATTGTTCAGATTATTTTGCTAGGTTCCTGCAATGTGGCATGGCTACATAAATAAGCTGAAGAAAATGCAACAGATCAAATTTTCCACTGTGGTTACAGTTGAGGTATTAAGAAAAGACAAGAGACTCTGTGGTTCTAGGCCTACTGAAAAATGTCCTAGTTTGGTGTAACGAATTGTAAGAGAAGACAGTTATTCATGCAGGTCACTGTGTCTCATGTAACTGTGGAGAATTATTTGTGGGACACATAAATTCAAGAGACAAAAAAGGAGGCATATCTTTATTTAAAATAGAGCCTATTATGAAACTTTACGCTGGATTTAGGAAACATCTCCATGTAGTCATAGGATGGAATCTGATACCAAGACCTGATATAGTTGTTATAATTAGATACAGATGAGCAGATCAACAGTGCAAGATGCAGAACAATTTTATGGAGCCTAACTATGCTCACCTGATGGTGATTGGGGTCAACTTTTTTGACCAAAAGTCCAATTCTGGCCTCTTCATTATCCCTCTTAAGTCAGATTTTGCTCCTGTCAGACCTGATAACTCAAATTAATCATTCTTTCTCTGAGATGATGATCCGGAGTTCCTCAGGACCTTTTGAAAACATTTAGCTCCATCAGTGGGGCCCTGTCACCATGCTCTACTATATATCACGGGGGCGGGGAAGAAACTCTATGGTTAAAGATCTGTGTATCTGGGGTCCAGTTTAGGCATTACATTTATCAGACACTGTGTTTAGGCAGCATGATAAACCATTTCTCTTGCATGTGATTTGGCAGGATTTCACGGGAACAAATTTTCCTTCTTTTATCTTTTTTGTTTTGAGGTGGCCACTTTGGGAGTTGGTGCCAGTGATTTTAGGAGGAGGAGTGGCTTTATCTAACACAGAGAATTGGGAAAGGGGAGCAACAGAACAGTTGTGATGCTGTTTACCTAAAGGTAAATACTCAAATTCTTCTTGTTCTAACACACATATGTACAACTAAACTAGATGTCGTATGTGACTTTACTTTCAGAAAGCAAAGTTGACTTACCTAGCAACAGTACACAGGAGATAGCGTCAGATGGGGCTGTATCATTATGGAAACTGCATTCAGAACCTCTTTTTCTTTGTTTCTTTGTGAAATTCGTTAAGATATATGGAAGTAAGTTTATTGTCAGTGGTTTTTTTTTGTTTTTTTAACATCTTTATTAGAGCACAATTGTTTTAAAATGGTGTGCCACCCTCCGCCCTAAAACAAAGTGAACCAGCCACACATACACACATGTTCCCATATCTCCTCCCTCTTGTGTCTCCCTCCCTGCCACTCTCCCTATCCCACCCCTCCAGGAGGTCACAAAGCATGGAGCTGATATCCCTGTTCTGTGTGGCTGCTTCCCACTAGCTATTTTACATTTGGTAGTGTATATATGTCCATGCCACTCTCTCACTTTGTCACAGCTTACCCTTACCCCCTCCCCATATCTTCAAGGCCATTCTCTAGTAGGTCTGTGTTTTTATTCCCGTCTTACCCCTACGTCCTTCATGACCTTTTTTTCCCTTAGATTCCATATATATGTGTTAGCATACGTGACCCTGGGTACATGGCAAATCTCTGGTGCCTAACCTCCTCATCTGTCAAATCAAAGTCCTGGGTTAGATCACCGGTAGCAAACTAGTTGCCCACAGACTGCTCCTCTTTTGGCCTGCAGAGTCTCATGTGTGTTTTCTTTCTTTTTTGGCTGTGTTGGGTCTTCATTGCTGTGCACGGGCTTTCTCTAGTTGCAGCGAGCGGGGGCTACTTTTCATTGTGGTGCACAGGCTTCTCACTGCGGTGACTTCTCTTGCTGCGGAGCACGGGCTCTAGAGCGCAGGCTCAGCAGTTGTGGCGCACGGGCTTAATTACTCCGTGGCATGTGGGATCTTCCCAGACCAGGGATTGAACCCATGTCCCTGGCATTGGCAGGTGGATTCTTAACCACTGCACCACCAGGGAAGTCCTCATGTGTGTTTTTAAACTCAGTTGTTGCCCATTTTCTAATGTTGGGAAATTTCACATAAAAATACAATTATTTAGCTTCTTCTGAGAAGCAAGAAGGTCTGGCCACAAGGGGCCCCTGTGACCACATGGCAGCACTGGGAGTGGACATGCGGGCAGTTGCCTCCCCAGCAAGGGCTTGTGCGGGCTCCCGGGTGCTTCACTCAGCCCCACTGCCCGTCTGAGTAGGCATCTGAGTCTGTGCCCTCAAGGCTGATACCTCTAAAGCTGTATTCTCTTGTATCCTGAGAGCGAAGGGAAAATCTCTGGAGCATAACGGGGCATGTAGCAGCACACTGACACCAGGACTCCCAGCAGGAGCCTCAGGCCAGCCACGCTCACCTTCTATCCAAAGCCCACCACCTTTCCAGTCACTCCTCTTTCTCTTCCCCGTCGCTACAGGCCCCAACACCCCTCCCTCAGTTGTGAACTCCAAAGACAATGCTGCATCTGATTCAATGCAGACCCCCACCACTACCAAATACAGAAGAGATGATCGACATATTCCATTAAAATATGATAAATGCTTGGTTAAGAAATGCTTCAGGTGTGTTTAGTTTCCTCCATTTAAAGGCTCCCAGAAGGCTGGCATATGATATGGCTACTGTGCAGACTATACCTACACCTACTATATAGGGCTGGGTGACTTGCACGAGGGATCCCACTGAACCCTCCCGAGCAGCCTATGAACTTGATAATCTAGTTCACCTTTTGTGAATTTAGAAACTGAAACTCAGAAATTTCCAGCTCACCCAAAGTCAAACAGTTAGCAAGCAGAAGGGTCAGGATGCAAACCCCAATCTCCAAGACCTATTTCTGTGTGCCCACCCCCCATGCAAGTGGCACAAAAAAGAGGCTGTTGCCAAAAGATTAAAAAACCTACTTTGTTTTCAACTTCATCCGAACACCTTTTTCTAAAACCCAAACACAAAGCCCCATTATTAAGCGTGTGTAGGGCTTCCCTGGTGGTGCAGTGGTTGAGAGTCCGCGCCCTGGTCCGGGAAGACCCCACATGCCACGAAGCGGCTGGGCCCGTGAGCCATGGCCGCTGAGCCTGCGCGTCTGGAGCCTGTGCTCCACAATGGGAGAGGCCACAACAGTGACAGGCCCGCGTACCGCAAAAAAAAAAAAAAAAAAAGAGTGTGCAGGCCTCAGGAGGGGAATGGCCATACTCTGAACAAGCACCACACTCCTGCCGGCCACTCAGTTAAGTTGTCTGAACCTTGAGGTCCATGGATACAATGTTACAAAAGCACCAGAGACCCATGCTTCCAGCAAAGCGGCCACTAGAGCCACGGTCACTCCCTCCTGTTACAAAATATCTAGAATAAGTAAGTAGTCATGATAGACCCAAAGTAGTAAACTATCATTGCAAGGTATTTTACTACTCTGAAAAGCTGGGCAGGTGTTTGACAGATGCCAGAAACCCCTGGATAAAAAGGAGCCTTGAAGGGCACACGTCAGTAGACAAGGTGGCCACAGAGAAAATCTCCAAGGGATAAAGGCAGGCTTGTCCGTCTCACCACAGCTCTGGCTGAGGAAGTCTCACCAGCAGGCTCTCAAACAGATTAAGGATTGGTCTTTACACTGCCTGATGGCCAGAAAACCCAAGCCACAAAATTTCCTTCACGTACCCTGTGCTGGCAGCACAGCAGGGGCCCTCCCAAGTCCTCTCAGGAAGCACTCGGCCCTAATCAAGAGATCAGGGAAGCCTCAGATTTGATCAAACATGAGTCCACAAGCAGATACAGGATACAAAATAAATAAGAAAGTATTTCACGAACAAGGAACAAGAGGCTATCAAGAATAGCCAGATTTTGGGACTTCCCTGGAGGCCCAGTGGTTAGGACTCCACGCTTCCACTGCAGGGGGCATGGGTTCGATCCCTGGTCAGGGAACTAAGATCCTGCAAGCTGCATGGCGCGGCCAAAA
Organism: Tursiops truncatus; assembly: GCF_011762595.2. Lineage (NCBI taxonomy): Eukaryota > Metazoa > Chordata > Mammalia > Artiodactyla > Delphinidae > Tursiops > Tursiops truncatus. The sequence goes on from NC_047055.1 coordinate 42,497,367, forward strand.
CAAACAAACAAATAAGCAAAAAACAGATTTTGAAGAGATGAAGAAATTAAAAATAATGAGTGGGGGAGGGAGGGGCTTCTTCATTACAAAAAAAAAAGCAAGCTAATATATGTAGAGGATACGACAGATTTAGAAAATCACCATTTTGCAACCACCAATGCAATAACTGATAAGGCAATGACCATCAATGAATGCTACAGCCATAGGGTAAAAGGATATTCAGGACGTCTCGAACTGTCACTTCCCAGATGATTATAAATTTCAGAGGGAACCAGTCCCCTCACAGTAGAACGTGGCGTCAGCCCCCTGTTGTGATGCAGGTTCCAGACACATCACCTGCATCACGTTCTGCCAAAGGACTGAATGTTTCAGACACAATCAGACAACCACTGGAGGACAGCTGTAGGGTACTCTACAAAACAACTGTCCTGGGCTCTTCAAAAATGTCAGTGTCATAAAAGAAAACAAACCAAAAATGCAGGGGACAGGAACCGTTCTCGATAAAGAGACTAAAGAGACAATAATGAATGCAATGTGTGATATGTGATTATAATTCAATTTAAAAATATAAAAAAATGAAAGAGCCACAAGCTGAAATGACTTGGAGATATTTTAATATAAACTAGATATTAGCCAATTTTATTAGCAACATTACATTTCTTGGGTGGATGACCATATCATGGGAATGACAGAGAAGGTCCCTTTGCACTTACTTTCAAATGGTTCAGAAGTAACATAGAGAAAACACAAATCTCACAAAATATTTACCCTTAGTTACCTATGAGTAGAGTACAGAGGGATTCATCAAACTGTTCTTTCCACTCTTTTGTAGGTTTCAAATTTTTCAAAATGGAAAATATTCAATGGACTGGATTAAAGAGTAGCTTCCTAACAGCTTACAAGACAGACTGGAAGAGAGGTCTAATGAAGCTACCCAGAACGCAGAAGAGTCAAAACAACAGAAAACATAAAAGAGGTTCAAAGACTAAGAAGACAAAATGAGAAGCTCCAGCCCAGGATTTCCCAGTCTTGGCACTGTGGGCATTTTGGGCCAGAGAACTCCTCCTGCAGGGGCTGCTCTGTGCTCTGCAGGGTGCCCTGCAACCCCCCCGGCCTCCACCCACAAGATGCCAGCAGCACTCCCAGCCCAACCAAGTGTGACAACCGAAAACATCTCAGGACAGTGCTAAATGTTCCCCGGGGGGCAAACTCGGCCCAAGTGGAGGACCTCTGCAGTGGAGGTCCTCACCTAGCTGGAGTTCCAGAAGAGAAGAGAGAGAACAGGGAAAGGCAGCATCTGAAGAGACAAAGGCTGACCAGTTCCCAGAACTTATTAGACACAATATGTACTCAGATCCATATCAAGCAGGATAAATGAAAATAAATCCACACTTTGACATATCACAGTGAAACACCAAAACCAAAATATCCCAAAAACATCCAGAGAGAAAAGACAAAATCCTCAAAACCAGTCTTCTCAAAAGCAACAGTAGAAGCCAAAAGGTAGCAAATATCACTGAGAGAAACAGTATTGAGAGAACACATCTGTCAACTGAATTATATATCCAATATAACTATCTTTCAAAACAAGGGCAACACAATAAATACAAACCTGACTTTGCCACCAACAAACTTCTAGAAGGAACTTCTTAATGATGTACTTTAGGAAGGAAATGGAGGGAGAGCAAAGGTCTAAGATATGAGAAGGAACAGTAAGCAAATAAATGGTAAATACAGTGACAAGCAGAAAGGGAATTAAAGCTCACGTTTATACTTGTTCACAAATATAGCACTTCCTCCTCTATGGTTAGACACCAGTAAAAGACATACTATCAATTCAATCATATGACTTCAAAATGATAATTAGAGTCATCATCTTACAACCGCCACTTTAATAACTCCCTCAAACAGGCAGGGCTGTGCTACTGCTTCAGAAAGGCTAAGGGACTTGCCTGGGGTCTCAGCACCAGAGCTGGAACCCCTTTCTTTACACAATGACTCCCCCAGGCTCCTCCTCTCCTGCACCAAGCAGCCCTCCTGAAGAACAAGCAGGGCCCAGACTGGGGACTCTAGTGCGTTTCAAGCACCCAGCCAAGCCTCTCACAGATCCCACAAGTTGTCCTGCACCCTCGACCTGGAAGGCCCTTTTCTTCCCTGCAAAGTCAAATGTCAAGCTTCAACCCCTCCAGCCACACCAAGCCAAGTGTCACCTCCTGCTACAATTCCAGCTGCATTTAAGATCGGGCGATGCCTCGCAGCTTAGTGCTCAACTGGAGTTTTTCATGCTGCCATGGTGTCCTCTCTGCCCTGGAGAGACTATAAGGCCCTTGGAGATAAAAATCACGTCTCTAATTCTTTTTTCCTTTTTCTTTCCATCTCTCACACAGCCAGAATAGTGCTGGGTCAAGTTAGCATTTGGAAAATTGCTTGCTGACTGGTTTTCTTTCCCAGATGTCACTCTCAAGATTTTATGAAGCCCTAGGCCAACAGAAATGTATTTCCAAAGCAAAGGAAACTTGAAAGAGATAAAAGACAAATTACAGAGACAATAAGACACCTCTGAAGACTTCACTCTCTTTTCTCTGGAGGTCAGCCAGGGTAATTTGAATTTTAGAAGCATGGATTTTAGATACTCAACTGTATTATTGCACATCGGTTTTAAAAACATACGTATAACCAATTTAGCTAAACAAAGACTAGTTAAGATACAAATTGAATTTGGCTTACACATTAAGATCATCCTCTTGGGTAGATTTTAAAAAATGAGAGAAAATGAGTACCTTGCCAGTTCCAGGAGGCCCTGCCAACAAGACAGCTCTTCCAGCAATTTTCTTGCTTTTGATTAATTCCACTATCACACCACATGCCTAGATACCACAATAGAAAGAAATAATAAATCAATATTAAAATGTTTCACAGGAGGAAAAATTCCAGTGTCTGGTCCACACAACTCAGACTCATCGAGTGCCAGGACACCACAGGCGCTGTTCTAGGCGCCAGAGGCAGTAGAGGGCCATGGAGCTCATGTCCTAGTGGAGGAGACATACAAACACAGAATCTCTACTATGAAGAAAAAAGGGCAACAAAAGAGCAAGTGGCTGGGGGCAGAGGTTACTCTATAATAAAGAGTGATCTGGGAAGGCCTCTTTGACATTATATTTGATATACGAAGCTGCAGGCAGGGCAGGAGTCAGTGTTCCAAGCAAAGGAAACAATAAATTCAAAATACAGGAATGAGCTTGGCATGTCCAAGGGACAGAAAAGCTGTGCTGACCAGAGTTCAGAAAACAAGCAGACCGGGAAGATGAGGTTGTAGAGGCAGGAGGGGCAGCACTCAGAACAGAATCTTCCAGTCCATAGTAAAGTTTGGATTTTATTCTACATGTAATGGGAAGCCAGTGAAAAAGCCTTAGGCCACATGTCATGTTCTGAAAATTTGTTTTTAAAGTATCTTGATGGCTGCTATGTGGAGAACGGACAGGAAGGGTACAAATGGGAGCAGTGGCATATACTCCAGGGGCCCACACACCTCAAAATTGGAAACAAGACTGTGTGTATATGTTCAAATGTGCATTCTTCCAGGGAGGGCTCACAGCTTTCATCACATTCCCAAATTAACCCACTAAGGGCTAAGAATCAATGACATATTCTACTAGTTGGCCATCAGTTAACTATCCCAGAATGCTGTAAGCAAATGCTGCACGTGAGGTTTAACCTACAGCATCCTAAGATCCAAGGAATGCCTTTCAAATCCTCAAGATTAAATTACTTGTTTGTTCGTATATTTTAAATATTCGGAGTATTAAGCCATTTACAGCATCTATATTATATATAGACAGGTATGGACATTATATACATACAGCATGTATTTCGCATGAACCCTTGAAGTTAGGGGCGCCCAACCTCCACGCAGGCGAAAATCAGCGTATAACTATACAGTCAGCCCTCCATATCTGTGGTTCAGCAGCCCTGGATTCAACCAACTGGGGGTCATGTAGCACCCTAATACGTATTGATTGAAAGAAATCTGCGAATAAGTGGACCCATGCAGTTCAAACCCATGTTGTTCAAGAGTTGACTGCGTATTGATACGTGTGTGTATATATGTTCAAATATTCCATAAATAGGTTCCTGGTTTTATGTATTTTATAATATTTAACTCTAAAGGAGTAAGGCTGAGAAAGTCACACTCCTTAAACACCCAATCTCAAGGTTTCTCACACCAATCTAAAAACTGAAAACACAACTGTCTCCAAGGTGCACCGTCCTTGCCTCAGGGCAGGCCCATAGCTCCTCTACCTGGGTAGTACCTTGTGGACAGGGTCTTGTGAGCACATCTTATCTCCTCTCCCACTTTCCCCATGGACTGTGGAGACGTACCTTGGTCCCACACTTAGACAACCCCTCAAAAACGTGGGTTCAAGGAATGCATGTGGATGTGCCCTATTCCATTTCTGGCTTAGCTGGAAAAGCACAGTGCACTTAACAGCCTAGAAGATATTCTTCAGACGCTGCATTTCTAAAAAGACAAAAGAGCCATTATGGTCTTTCCACAGTAACCTCTGATATCATAATCCTCAGCACTGGAACTCTTTGGGCAACTCAAAAGAGGTAGAAGAGCCTTTGCCAACCTTGGCTACGTACTCTTATTCACACACTTCCCCTTGCATTTAATCTTCTTCCATTTAGGCTCCTTCTCTCCAGTGAGACATGTCCAGTGAATTCCAAAATTTAAAAAGTATGAACTGGAAGGGCCTTTAAGAGATAACCTAGTCTAACTCTCATTTTTCAGATGAGGACATTAAACATCAAGGAGGCTGCTGATGTGACCAGACTCAGACAAGGACCTGGTAGCAGAGGTGGGATGACTAATAATTCAGTACGTAAATTCTGAGTCCCTATAATGAGTCAAGTTCTGGGTATATGATACTACCCGGTCTCTATCCTTGGGAAGCTCATATTCGTACGGAGGTACACAGCGTCAGAGTCAAGAGTATGGATTCTGGAGTCAGATAGACTTAGGTTTAAATCCTGGCTCTACCAATTACCAGCCGAGTACCCTTAGATCCATAACCTAACCTCTAGGAACCACCGTTTCCTCATCTGAAAACAGAGTTCATAGCATAGTGGCACAAAGGCTAATGGGTTTATGGTAAAGTATGCTAATGTCTATAACTTACTTTGAAATGCAAAAGTAGATTGTTAGATGGATAAATGAACAGACAGAAGACAAAGCAACAGACTAAAATGTTACTTGTAGAATTCAGGAACACAGGTACGCACTACACAAGTCTTTCAACTTTTTGGTATGTCTGAAAAGTGTCACAACAAAGTGAAGGAGGGACAGGTATAAGGGTGGTGATGAACAATAAGACAATGGAAACGGAGCTGCTTAGCACAGTGCTCGGCACGCGAAAAGCACTCAACAATGTCAGCTACTTGCAGAGACAGGCCCTCGGAGAGCAGAAGCTGGATAAAGAGAAATTTCAAAGTCACCTTGGCCCTGTCACTATTTCCTCTCTGGAAACCTGATGTTCCAAATGGAAACCAGAGGCTTCTCTTTGGCCCTTTCTATTAGCACAATCAGGCTAGGAGGCAAGAGCCTTTTCCAGGAGTTCTGTAGCTGCCGAGCCACCGCAGGGGCAAAATGGGCTGACGTTAGGGCTGAAGGGGGCCCGAAGGGGGCGGTCCTACCACAGAGCGCGCTGCTTCAGGAGTCAGGGGCACACAGGCACAAACTCCAGCATTACTATTACTAAACTGGGTGGCAAGCGGATGGGTGAAGTGACCTCTCCCACCCTCAATGTTTTCATCAAAAAAAAAAAAATACACACACACACAAAGAGCCTGAACAGTTTTGTGATGATAATGCGGCCGAAGGCAATTGGCACCAGCATCACTTAGCAGAAGTGGGCTTAACTGGAATGTTCAGAAAGGCCTCTGTACCTGCCACCTGCTCAGGCGGATCACCTCCCGATTATAAAAGTCCCAGAGCCTCCCACTGCGCTCATAGCAACTCAAACGCCGTGCCCGGGCCCGCAGAGCCCCGCAGGAACTGATCCCCGAAGTCTAATAACGGCCCTTCTGTTCAGCGGTTTAAACGTCTGTGTCTGAAACGTGAGCTCCCGGAGAGCAGGGACCTGGCCCATCTACTCCCCGCCGACCCCCGTGCCGCGCGGACGGCCTGGCCCCGAGCGGCGGTCAGTCAGGACTCGCGGCCAGAAGCGAGGCCGCGGGGTCGTCGCCGCGCCCCGGGACGTCCTCCCCACGCCCCACCCCCAGGTCCGCGCCGCCTGGGCCCACCTCAGCCCCGTCCCCGCCTCGGTCTCCCCCCTCAGTTCAGTCCCCATGCCTCAGCCCCCGCCCCGCCGCCACACCTCGCGCGCGTTCTCCTGGCCCACGAGCCCCGAGGCCGCCTGCTTGGCCAGGCCGCTCTCGTCCAGCCCCAGCCCCTTCACGTGGCTGTGGGAGGCGATGCGCTGCGTCTTGGTGGTGCTCTTCACTTCCTCGATCTTCAACCTGCGCACCTGAAGCCCGAGCGCCCGCTCAGCCCTAGCAGCGCGCAGCCGGTTACCACGCGGCCGTTACCAGGCGGCTGGTCCGGCCCCGCCTCAGTCAGCTCCCCATTGGCCGCAGGGGGAACGCCTCAGCGCCCCATTGGCTCCTGGCTTTGCCCGTCGCGGCTGCCGGGAAGGCTCCGCCCACCAGCTTCCGGCTGTGTCCCGAGGTTGGCTTCCCCGCGGCCGGCGCTTCCTGCCCGGGTGGGCCCGAAAGGGCCGCTGCGCCCCAGTGAGGGCCTGTGTTCCGCTCTTCACGGCGCCTTCGCGTCCGTGACAGCATTCGAATGGATACCCTTTTGCGGAGCTCAAGTTCGACCTCGGTGTTGGAGATGAAGAGACAGGTTTAGAACTTAAGCTTCGATTTGTGCCCACTAATCACTTTTCTGACTCCCACGCCTTTCATCTCCCTGGGGAGGCTGTGCTCAGCATCCGCCTTGGGATAGTCCTCCTCTTCTTCTCCTCGCCTCCACCTCTCCTTTTACTTAGATTAAGTTGGCTGTGGATGACGTTTAGTGTAATTCCTAATGCAGATAAAGATGCGGGCTAAAAGAGGCCCAATAACTTATGAAGAACGCACAGCAAGTAATCAGAAGAGTTGGAACTCCACCTGAGGACTTCAGGCTTTGCAGCCGGTGTAAACCTCATCCCATCTCACGACCTCAGATGAGACAATTAGCCAGTGGCTGTGTCCTGTCCGGTTCCATGATGATATTAACACTCCTCCAAAAAGTGTACTCTTCCCATCCACCCAGTCATTCCACAAACATTTGTTAGCACCTCCTGTGAGCCAGACACTACAATGTGCTAGGATGCACACATAAAATACAAAATCTCCAGCCTTGAGAAGCTCAGTCCTTAGTTGGGAAACTTGCAACATGAGGTGTGCCAAAGCAGGTACCCCCACGTGGTGTGCAGCCCAGAGCAGGGCCATCTGGAAAAGCTGGAGAGCCAAGGAAGGCACCATGACGTGGTAACGCCTGGACCAATCCCTGACAGAAGGATAACATCCTCAGAAGCAGACGGTATGTCACCATTTCACACCTGAGTGGACTCAGGTCCAGAGAAAGGGAGGGACTGGCCCAGAGCTCAGGGGAGCTTGCATTAGGGTTGAGACAGACCTGAAGTCAAATCCAGGTGCAGGAGTTCCTGACTCTCACACCTCCTTGTACTTCTCCATCTTAACTTTTGAGTCTATGTTTCTGATTACTTGCAAGACTATCAGGTCAATGTTAGTCTCTCCCACTAAATGGCAGGCATTATGAAAGTGTAGACCACGTCTGTGTTGTTCATCATTTTAACCCCAGTGTCTGGCACACAGCCTGGCTCACAGTTAAGGCTTCTTATAAATTCAGTAGGGTTCTGGACCCTCACATACACACAAAATCATGCAGTTTTGCTGCAGGTATTTTACACAGCAGATCTTATGGGACTTGATAATGGTTTCTGTCAGTGAATGGAACCTTTTGGCCCCCCACTTCCCCCTCCACCAGAGCTGTTACATTTTTTTCCTGCTAAAGAACAGTTCAAACATCTGATCCAGCCTAGCATTCTCTTTTTACAGGTGAGGAAACTGAGGCCCTAAAAGGGGATGGAGTTTGTCCAAGATCACAAACTGAGCAAATGCCTTTCCCAGGCCTAGACCCCAGGTCCAGTGTGCAAAGAAGCTGGGCCTGGCTGCAGAGCCAGGCAGTTCCTTTCATTTCAACAGAAGACGACGCGGCAGGCGTGTCCAAAGTGTGCAAGGTGTGTGAAGGTAGGTGAGGCCCATAGCAGTGGACAGGGTTTATTATGCCCGACCAGCACCCTTCCTACCTCTTCTGGCCACCTTCACTCTAATTTTCTGTCGAGAACCACCCTTCCCCCACTTGGCATCTAGGTAGTTTAGATGGGTTGACGCCACCCCCAACTTTATTTCAGGAATGGACACGGGACCCTGGCCTGGCCTATCAAAGTATCCCCTCCTCCCCAGAATGGTGATTGGTTCAGAGATGTGAGCGGACAGTCCAATGACACTCAGACCTGCACTTTTACTGGAAATATCGGGAAAGAGACTTGGGTCCTAGGTTTCCAGGTCATCTTTGCCACTTCATGGGAAGACTCTGTCTGAGAATGAAGCCAGCACAAAGGAAAGGAAAGCTGGCAGATTCCTGATGAAATCCTCTACGTTCCCAGATCCAGCTTTGCCCTACTTGGCAGTGTAAATGGCACTGACATTGGGGCTTAAAATAACTTGAGTTAGGGTTCCACCCATGGGTTTGTGCAGTGACACACATACAAGGAATGGAGTGGACAGTTGCATCCCAGCTTGTGCTGTGTGACAACCCCAGACCTGCCTGCTCTCTCACTCTCACTCCCATGAGCCTTGCTCTTTCACCTCCAGTGCCTTGACCCCTCTTTTCTCCAGTCCAAGCTTGAGCATCTCAGCCACTGGTTCCCAGTGCTTCTGCTTGCTCCTTGCTTTGACTTCTTTCACACCTGACCTTTGAGCCCACAAGCCCAGGTCAAGCCTGTCTCTGCCTTCTCCAACATCTTGAGAAGGCTGCTGCATGTGGAGGGGGGCAGTGACCCAGGGGCCCTGTGGAGCCACACATTGTCATGGTCTCCAGGCTCAGCTGAGTGCTGAGAGTGTATCCTAACTAATAGGACATTTAATAATGGTCTGCAGTAATCAAACAGCGTGGCACTGGCACAAGGATAGACATATAGACTAATGGAATAGAATAGAGAGCCCAGAAATAAACCCTCAGTATATCAGCAAGGGTGCCATGACCATTCAAAGGGGAAAGAGCTGAAACTTAATTCTTTTTTTTTTTTTGGCCATGCCACGTGGCATGTGGGATCTTAGTTCCCCAACCAGGGATCAAACCTGCGTCCCCTGCAGTGGAAGCGTGGAATCTTAACCACTGGACTGCCAGGGAAGTCCAGTAACTAAGTCTTGATTTGGTGACTTGAGGCTTAGCATAAGCCACTGCATTTTGGGCCCATTGTTTTAGTTTTAACAATTTCCTCCTTTTGACCAGTCTCTCAGCCTGAGGGATGCAATACAAATTTAAGGCATTAGTGTTATTCCCAGCTACCACTCTGGAGGCCTTGCAGCTTCTGCTGACCCTCTGTGTGGTGCTCACAGGTTATGACGTCGGGTGCACGTTCTTTGTCAGTCTTTCTTTCGTTCTTTTTCTGATGTTTCAGTCGTAGGGAGATCATTTGCTTGGTGCTTAGTGGCTGCAAACATGCATTTAAAGCTCTTGAGAGAATATAATGCACTACTAAGATTATTACGATGATTACAAGCAGGATAATTCCCAGTGTCTGGGGTGCACTTCAGAGCCATGATCCCCAAGATCCAAACCAATCAGAATCAAAATCAAAGAAAGTCCCTGTTGAAGGAGTCCCCTTTTTAAGCTAATTGGCTTAGTCCCTGGTCTTATATTCCCACATTCTCACCCCCCTTTCTGATTGTTGCCAACCTAATTGGCATGCTTGTTATTTCAGCCCCAGGCTGATTTCTGGGGACAGAAGGGACACCTTAGAGGTGGTACAAGACATAAAATTAAATAATGTTGCTGGCATCTTAGAGGTGGTACAAAGACATAAAATTAAATAAAGTTGATCCACATAGTGAGAACATTATTGCCTTTTTAATTCTAATTTAGTGAGTCTTAGGGGGCGGAGTGTGACTTTAACCCCTTTCTAACGCTTGCTAATCTCTCTTTTTATTAAAGATCCTGATTCTGAGGTTGTTGTGGTTCCCAGCTAGTTATGGCAAGTGATAATGTTTTTCTGTGTAAGGGAGATACTTTTATTTATTTAAGTCAAACTTAAAGAAAAATATGAAGTTGTAGGTGGTACCTGGATATTGCATTATGAAGTTGGTTCATATCACTGAGGTTGGAAAAAACCTGACATAAAACAAGGATCAGCTGGCAGGGAACAGAGGGCCTGAGCAAGTCACCTCTCCTGGCCCTCTCCCCTCTGCTGTAAAGTAGCGATAACAGCATCTCCTAGGTTTATTAAAAGAATTCAGTGAGATCTTTTACAATGGGCTCAAGCACTGGGAGGGGCACAGAAAATGGCATCAGAGCTTTGGAACATAAAGACATGGGCTATTTCTCCCTTGGATATCTGCCTGCTGTGTGTGTGTCCTGCCCTTCGTGGTAATTTTGTCATGCTTTTCAAATGGAAACAGTACCCGAGGGCACTCACCGGAATTGCTTTGGAGCCCGAGGCAGGAAGTGGGGCTGGGGACAGGGTCAGGTTAGCCAGGGTGAGGCCTGTGCCTCCCATTGCAACCTTCTCTGCTAGGGAACAGTTTCCGTCCGTCTCAGCAGGCACATCCCATTGTGGTGGGGAAACCCAGCAGCAGATGCCGAGAAAGCAGCTGGAGCCTGCAGGTCCCCAGGGCTCCATCTGGACCATTGTCCCACTGGCATCCCACTGGCGTCACATGGCAATGGGGTCAGAGTTCAGGACAGCCTGGGCTAAAGCAGCAGGTCTGACCAGGGGACAGGCAGTGAGGCTATTTCCAGTGTAGGTCTTAGCTGTCAGACTGATTCTCTGACCAGGTGGGAGGGAGTTAGGAGCCCTTCACTGATTTAATAAATGGGAAGAGACTCCACACTCCAAGTAGATGTTTGTATTAGTTTCCTATGGCTGCAGTAACAAATTGCTACAAACTTAATGGCATAACACAACACACAGGTATTCTCTTACAGTTCTGCAGGCCAGTATCCAAAACGGGCCTCACTGGGCTAAAATCAAGGTGTGGGCAGGGCTGCGTTCCTGTCTGGAGGCCCTGGGGGAGCACCCACAGTCTGGGTTTTTCCAGCTTCTACAGGCTGCCCACCTTCCTGGACTTATGTTCTGCTTCTGCCTTTAAAAACAGTAACGGCCAGCAGCGTCTTCTCATGACACCATCTCTGGTTCTGATCCTCCCGCCTCCCTCCTATAATGACCCTGGTGACTACATCAGGCCCGCAGGATAATCCAGGGTGAGCTCCCCACCTCCCCCATCCCCGCCATCACAAGATCCTTAACTGAATCACACCTGCCAAGTCTCATTACCATGGAGGGCAACACCATCACAGGTTCCAGGACACGGACATCTTTGGAGGCCACTGTTCTGCTGCGGCCAGGCTTCCCTCCAGGGGTCCCATTAGGGCCCAGACTGATTTCCCCAGGTTTTAGTCCAATATCAGAGAGCACACTTTTCTATTGCCTGTCCTGGAAAAAATTCCAGGGTTTTCTCCGATTGTGCTAACTTGGGTCACACGCTCACTGCCAAACCAACGGTCATGGCTACTGGAATGGACCTGAGTCTCAGGCCCACCCCTAGAGCTATCGTTCAGTCAGCCCCCATCATGACCTGGAGGAGAGGAGTGTGATACCTCCAAGGAGAGTTGAGGAGTCTTACAGAAGAAGAGGGAGGGGACGCCGACCACTGTAGACCTTAAAGAGTTTGTATCCATGTCCAGGTGGAAGGTGTGCTCCCAGGCACACAGCCAGCATGAGGTAGGGCCGTGATTTGAACCTGTGTGGGGCCAGTTCTTGCCAGGACATCAGCTCCCACCCTGCAGCTAACAGGGCATTAGCAGATCTGTTCAGTACTGGGAGTGCCACGGAGCACAGTGGTGGCCTGGGTGACAACCTCATCTGAGGTTAGTATGGGACATGTCGAGGAAGGTACGTGGTTAACACAATCACTGACAAGGTAGATACCCTCAGAGAAAAGGGAAATTTCCATTTTACTCCTGTAAGAATCTTTAAAGCCAAACTCAAATCAAAGAGCAAAGTATAATAACTTCTTCTGAGCAAATTTATAATTAATCCTGGATTAATTGGCCTTAATGAAGTTGAATTAATTACTAGCTGTTCGTAGAGAACTTTGAACTACCTTCGTACAAAATGGCATTAAAGAAACAGAAAGGAACCAGCATCGCATTAACATTAAGAACAAATCCCAAATAATTGCAGTTCTGTGGGCCGTTCCCTGTCAATCATTTCCCAGGTACCAGGTCCAGCCTTGGAACCCAGGCTGGGACCCAGGAGTCTGCTGCAGAGGATCGTGTCTTTGTGGGCTGGAGGTTTGGAGGTGGGTCCACTCAAGAAACAGTTATGGAGCCTTTGATGTGCCAGGCCGAGGGCAAGCAAAGATGTGTCAGGGGTCCTCAGCCTGCTGGGACAGGGGAGAGCACCAGGGCACCAGCCTGGTCTAAAGCAAACTCACCTCACTGGGGTAGAAGCCAGGATAGGGACAAAGGACAAAGGAGGGGGCGTGATGTGACCTGCATTTTGCTGGCAACAGGGCTCCAGTTCCTACAGGGTGTCCCTCACACTCTCCCTGGCTCTTGGAGTGAGCTTATGACTCACACCTGCCTAGGCAGAGGTCTGTATTTCTCTGCTTGGTGCAGGGGCACAGCTGACCCCAAGATACAGTCTGAATCTGGCTGACTTTTCAGACAACTCAGAGCTTGCTGTCTCCTTGGCACTTGTGGAGACAGGGCTAGACTCCAGGCTACTTGCTGGGGCAGCACCTGTCTTGGAGCCAGCTGTGGTGGGAGCTGGAGACGGTAAGACCTGGCTTAAAGCCCCAGCCCTGCTGCTGGTGAGCGCTTAGGTGTAAGTCGGGCCGGGTAACAGCTACAGCCCGCAGCCCCAAGACTCGGCGGCCTCACCAGGCAAAATGTCTCTCAGATTTCACATAGAAACACTCTAGTCTCTTGAAAAGCGGAAAGATGGGGCAATGTTGGGCTAGCATTCCCGCCTGGTGTCACTTGGCCAAAGCTGAGCCGTGGCTCCCCATCTGTCGCCACAGGACATGTGCTCTCCACCTCCGCAGTCTCCACCACCCCGGGCACCTTAAACCCTGCTGATTACTCTCTGGCAAGTCACCTGCCTGGGCAGGGCAGACCTTTAAATTTGTGATCCGTGTTGTTGCCCGTAGGCGACACCTTTTCTGTGGGTGGCATTTCAAGAGAATGAGCGTTGCAGGCCTTCCCCAGCACGCGCGCACTCACACGACCTTCTGCGTACAGTTTGGCAGCCCCCTGAGGCCAGGCTGACTGCCCGGGTCCGAGATTCTCCAAGCAGCCTTCCCAGGTTTCCCCGCGCTGGCTCTTCGGCAGGACGGGCTCAGCTTCGCGTCCCGCCCTCCCTGCCCCGGGCCTGGTTCTTCCACAGCTGCTGTATTTCCCCAGGGCTTCTCGGGGTCCGTAGTGGTCTGGTTCCGTCTTTACTCCCGGTTATTGTTCCCCCCCCTCCGGGTGCCCCATGTCCTGCGGGGAGAGCGACCTGTCCCCGCGCGGTGGACAGAAGGCGCCGGGTGCCCAGAGGGCGCTCAGCTAGAGCCCGTGGAAACGAACGAACGAACGCGAGGACGGACGGAAGTTGGCCCCGGCGCCTGGCTCCCCGGCTCAGCGGACTGACCGCGCGGCCGGAAGCTTCGGCGCCGGAATGCGCGAGCGGGGCGCGGGCGGCGGGGGCTGCTTAGCGGGCTGACAGCAGCGGCGGCATGGCGGGCCGGCGGGTGAACGTGAACGTGGGCGTCCTGGGCCACATCGACAGCGGCAAGACGGCGCTGGCGCGCGCGCTCAGCACCACAGCCTCCACCGCCGCCTTCGACAAGCAGCCGCAGAGCCGCGAGCGCGGCATCACGCTCGACCTGGGCTTCTCGTGCTTCTCTGTGCCGCTGCCCGCGCGCCTGCGGCCGGCGCCGCTGGGGGCCGAGCCCGAGCCCGGGGCCGAGCCGCGGCTGCAGGTCACGCTGGTCGACTGCCCCGGGTACGCCTCCCTCATCCGGACCGTCATCGGCGGTGAGCGCGGGCGGGCGGGGGGTGCGGGGCTCGGACGCGCCGGGGCGGGGACGCCCGCCGGGAAGCCTCTCGCGCCGCCCCGAAAACAGCGAAAGTGGTTTTTTTTTTTTTTTAACCACATGCGTTCGTAATACACGCACAGGTTAGGGAAACGCAGAGACCCTGAAAGGGCCCAGAAGGCGTCCACTCGCTGTCCTTTGGTCTCCTGCTGCCCATCACCGGAGTCAGCCGCTGTCACCTCCTGTGCCATTTCGGAGGAACTCCGTGTTCAGGCAGCGTTCCTGTGTATATGTCGACCCCTCCTTTTCTCGTGTTTTTTTTTTTTTTTTTTCACAAAATGGTAACACCACTCGATTGAGTACTTCACTCAATACTCAGGCCTGCCCATTCATACATATAAAGTAACATCATTCTTTTTAAAGGTCACATGAAAGTCTGTTGTACACTTGCACCACCGTTTTCTGAATGTCTTAATGATGGACATTTATGTCGTTACTCATTTTTGCTAACGATGCTTCAGTGAGTTTTATAGAACAGACGTCTTTGGTGGGTGTGCTAGTGTGTCTGTAAGGAAAGACCCTAGAACTGAGATGCTGGGGCAGAGAGTCATGGTGGTTACTGCCCAAAAGCCTTCCTGAGATGTACCATTTAATTAATTGTAATTATACAAGTAGTACATGAATACATTCTACTTCTGAAGAAATAGAACGTTACAAACCAGGCAGAAGGCCCCTAATTACCCCTCCCATCTCGCCAGAGGAAGCCACTAGTACACCTCTGTGGATTACTTTTCCACATCCATTTCAGTATACTTGACTCCATGGACAGGTGTTTTGTTTATATAGAAAAATGGTAGTACATGGCACAAAGGGTGTATATATAGTTCAGAGACTCCTCACTGCTGACTCAGGGACCTGGTACCTCCCTGCTTTCCACTTCCTCCAGTCCCTTCCGGTGGCATTCT
Source organism: Tursiops truncatus (assembly GCF_011762595.2). Taxonomy (NCBI): domain Eukaryota; kingdom Metazoa; phylum Chordata; class Mammalia; order Artiodactyla; family Delphinidae; genus Tursiops; species Tursiops truncatus. The sequence continues at coordinate 42,512,699 of NC_047055.1, forward strand.
CTGCACCCACGAGCACGTATAGGAACACTTCTTGGTCAGATGGTTTTATTGGCCTGCTGGTGGGCAGCTGCACTGGTCGCGCGCTGGGCATAGCGGGCCCTGCTGTATGATGAGTGTTGAGTACTTTCACCTTGTCACCTCCCGTCTGGTCCATGCTGCGGGCAGTCTGAGATAATTTCCCCATTTTCAGGAGAGGAACCGGAGGCTCTTAGAGGAGCAGGAACCTGCTCTGGTCCCCCGCCTCACACCTTCTACTCCAGCCGTGCTCCAGCCACAGATGCATGTGAAGGGGCTCGCAATCCTCTCTGCTTTCCCCTCCCCTTGTAACTGATTTCTGTTTGGTCACATCCAGGTACATTTTAGGACACGTTCTCTGAGCCAGTGTAGGTTGGAGGTTAAAAAATGGGAAGGCAGATTGTTGGTCTTTTCTTGTGACAGGTGTAGGGAGTGAAGGACATGCTTCTGGAGTCTGTGGTGAGGCCTGGCTTTCTCCCTCACTGACCTTGTGACCTCGGATGTGATTCTGGACTGTCCACACTCTGGCAGATCTCAACTGGCTTTGCTTTTCTTGCACGTTTGCCACTTCCCGGGCAAACGCTTCAGGGAGTGTGGTGGTTACTGTTCAGCCATCGAGGGACTTGGGACTCGGGGAGGCTGCTAGGAAGTGGCCAACCCAGGGCTCTGCTTGACTCCAAAGCTGCCACTTCCCGGGTCACTGTACTCTGCCCTCCTCTTCCACGTGTACGTTCGTGGTGTTTCTTCATAGGACAGAAGGTTTCAGGCACCAAATTATAACGTCTCCAAGCATTTGACAAGTCCTTGGTTTAGACTGTAAATTGTTGAAGAAATGAAGAGGGATTTCTCTCCTGTTGTACGAACATTGCGGCTCTTACGTTTCTCTCACCCCTGAGAGGAGACTCTCCTTGTCTTCTTACAGGTGTTAACATGTGACCTGAGCACATTGCAGTGGTGGGACCAGGGCTGCTACTCTTCTTCCTTCAATAGATGAGATTACCACCATCCACTCAGGGAAGTGAGAAGAAAAAGTGGCTTTTTTCTTTTGCGGGGAAAGGAGCTGCATCTGAGTGCCTGCCCGGGTCCACGCCTGTGGCTACAAACTTGTGTCTGTGTGATGACGCTGAGTGATGGGGGTGTAGGGGGGCATGGGCCCCACTCTTCTGATGAGAAAACTGAAGCTTGGAAAGTCAAGTTCCCTGGGCAGGCATTGGAACCTGCTCTGCCGCCCCTGACCCGGGTCTGGTGAATCCCCTTCATTATCCTCATGTTGCAGAGGCCACGTGTGTCTTTACTTGTCCTTCCTCTCCAGACTATGGGCCCTCCCCTCCTCCCTCTGCTGACCCCCCACATGGTGGACAGTCTGCTCCTTTTATGGATGTCTTCAGATCAGGTCAGCCATCAGCTGAAGACTGTCCGGGCGCTCATTGCCCTCGCAGTGACCCACGATCTGGCCTCTGCCCTCCCCTGAGGTTCATCCATGGCTCCTGACCTCCAGTCACACTGGCCTTCTCCTACTTATTGGATGGGCCAGTGTTGCACCTGCTGTGCCCTCCTCATTTAAATCTCAGCTCGAGTGTCACCTCCTTGGAGAGGCCTCCTCTGACCTACTGGCCTAAAGTGTCCCCAGTTCTCTACCGTCATACTTCCTCATGTCCGTGTTTTGTTTCCTGCTAGCCCTTGGTGCTGTCTGATATGCTTGATGTGCTTGTTGATGGCCTCTGTCCTCCACGAGAGCATAGCAGGAATTGGGCCAGAGCCTGGCATGTAGGAGGCACTCGGAAGTCCCAAATGAATGAAGCCGGGGTTGGGGGGCGGGTCGAAAGTCACCAGCAGGGCCCCTCTGGGGGCTGACAGCAGAGCCAGGGGAAGAGTGCTGTGCGGTGTGCAGAGTGACTCATTAGGGCTCTTTGCACAGGGGTGACTTGCTTTGCGGGACGTGGTGGAGAAAGAAAAGCTTGCCCGGTGGCGGCACAGCCTGGGTGGGGCTCTGAGGCATGAGCCTGCTGTCTTGTCTGTTCAGAGCCAGGGGTAGCTGCCAGCATTTAGCAGCTGGAAATGGGCCTGGTGAGTGGGGAGAGGTGTGGAAGGTGAAGGCGGGATCATGTAGAGTGGTGAGTGGGGCTTAGATGGGGCCCTCGGTGCAGATTTCTTCTAAGGGCCTTGGAATGCTTTTAAAGTAGGTTTGTGATGTGATGAGGCCGGAGCTTTAGAAAGAGGCAAGGTGGCTGAGCAGGGACTCCAGCTGGCAGCGCACCTGTGCACAGATTGCTGGGAGGCGGGGCTGCCGCTGCAGTTCCCAGCTCACTGGGAGTGATTCAGACCCCTTGCTAAATGCCCTATCCAAAGCAGAAGGAAATTAGAGTGACTGTCTGAGTTCCATGATGATACCTTTAAAGCTTAGTGTATCTTAAAGCCAGCTCTCTTTAATTCCATCGCTCCCCCAAAATACTTTCATGTACAAAAAGATCATTTTTTAACTTAGAGAAAATTGGGTTTTATCTTCTTGATCCCTGTGGCCATAGATAAAACTCCTAAGTGGTGCTGGGGGTTAATAGTGACAACAGTACTTAGCATGTATTTAGTGCCAGCATTGTGACTTTTTTTTGTTTGTTTAACCCTCATAGCAATCTGGGAGGTAAGAGGTAATACTCCCATGGGACAGATGCAAAGGCAGAGGCTCAGGGAGGTTAGGGAACACAGATCAGAAGGGTCAGAGCTAGTTTGAACCCACGCTGATCTGCCCTTGGAGCACTGGCATTCTCAGTGTGAGTGGACAAGGGTGCCCATCCGCTCCAGGCCCTCTGATGGTGTTTCTGGGCAGTATTTTTCTCTGATGTGTTTTAGAGTATAAATCTTTCAGGGTTAGAACTTCAAAAAGATTCAGTAATGTATGTTTTAAAGACTTGGGTGGGGGTGAGGGACTTGGATCCATCCTCAATCTCACTCTGGCAGGAAGGAAGAGGTCTGAAAAATGCTGGTATCTTGGCTTGGCAATTTATAGTCCTCTGGTGGCTGCCACGATTAACAGTGCATTGTCTCCCAGTCTTTTGTTCCTGTGGTTAATGAACAGCAGCTCTTTTGCCATGACTGTCACCCTGATCGCTAGCCTCCTGTGCGCCCCCCACGCCCCTCCGTTTAAGCAGTGCTTCCTGCCAGGTTTGGGCCCTCTCTGGACCCCCCTGGCTGGAGCAGCTGATCTACCACAGCCTTGCAAGTGTGACTCAGGGCTCCTAGCTTTGGAGGTCAGTCAGCAGCCCTGGGGGTGCCTGTCTCTGGGAGGGAGCATTCTTTATGACACTTAACCTACTTCCCCTTCTCTGTTTTTCCAGCTCTCTGTGCTCGTGTGACAACATGGAGAAGTATGGTCCCTTGGGCCATTTTATCCAAGAGTGCACCTGCAGTCTGTCTGAGATGCTCTCTTTGGACCCATGAGACAGGTTCATGTGCGAACGACCGTGTGTTTTCCACCAGGTTTTTACACTGCTGTTTGGGTGTCTGCGCTTAGTCCCCAGCAGGCGGTGTGGCCCAAGCAGAAACGACAAACCGGAGGCCTGACCACCCCAGGAATATGGGTGTTTTTCTGATGCAAAACCAACCAAACAAACAAAAAAAGACACTCTGGTTTTCTTAGCCCCTAGTCTTTTAATGAATCTGTCCAGAAATGCATTGTGTTGGGCCTCCCTGGTGGCGCAGTGGTTGAGAGTCTGCCTGCCGATGCAGGGGACATGGGTTCGTGCCCCAGTCCAGGAAGATCCCACTTGCCGCGGAGCGGCTGGGCCCATGAGCCATGGCCGCTGAGCCTGCGCATCCGGAGCCTGTGCTCCGCAACGGGAGAGGCCACAACAGTGAGAGGCCCACATACGGCAAAACAAACAAACAAAAACAAAAATAGAAATGCATTGTGTTATGTTATGGTATCATACGTTTGTCCTAAAATATTGAGGCATATTTAAAGGCGTTGATGTAAGTGGAAATGCTGCTTTAGCCCTAGCCTCTTTAGCTCCTAGAATCTGTTGGGTCTTCATTTCCTTTTCCTCAGTGCGCACCTGGCCAGGACCTCCTCTCCTTCCAAGCTCAGCACCCTCAGTGTCTCCAGGAAATGCAAGTCCAGCTCCGTCTGTGGCAATTTCTCTGCCCCTGGATAGTGGGTGACTGCTTGTGTTTGGGTAACAGTGTGGGAGGAGCATAACATCAGAGACGCGGCCTTGAGTTTAAATGAATGCAGAATATTTGAGCAGGAACCAACAAGAAAGAAAAGTGGAAGCAGGTAGTCATATTTCATTCTGTTGAGGTACATTTTTCTTCTCGTGGGGCTTGCCCTTGAGAACAAAACATATCAAATGTTAAATCAAAGAATATTTTGCAGTCATGCTAAGAATAGAAAATAATGCAGACTTGCCTTGATGAGACGAATATTTTGCTGGAAGGTTATAATCAAAGTCAGAAGGAAATCATAGCCACAGCTTTTGGTAAAGCTGTAATCATTTAAAATAAATTGCTTTTAAACTTTTCACTTAGCATCACCTTTGTGGCTCTTGGGTTTTTCTTCAGAATCACTCCATCCAGGCTGGAATAAGATTTGGGCAGGCGCTCCAGGAACCAACCGGTAAATTAAGCCCTGAGACCTATTCCCCGCTCTCTCATCCTTGCATTGGCCAGGGCCTGGACCAGGCTGGGCCCGAGTCTCTGTCTGACCAGCAGGACTTCGAGGCCGTGCTGCACAGGGTGACAGAGATGACGGTCTCTGGAGCTCTGGGTCACCTGAGGTGACCAGGAGGCGTTCTACCTGTTGTTCCCGTTAGCCTGGAGGCCTCTGTGTGGCTCTAGGGCCAGGCCAGGGCCAGGCACAGAGTGGACAGTCAGGGCTGTTTTTAAACATTTGTATTGAGATATAATTCACATTCCATAAAATTTGCCCATTTCAAGTGCACGCTTAAGTGTTTTCATCCTCTTCACAGAGTTGTATAGCCATTGCCACAGTCTAAGCTCCATCACTGCGAAAAGAAACCCCACAGCCATTAGCAGTCCTGCACCTTCTCCCTGACCCCAGGCCTGGCAACATCTAATCTACTCAGTGTCTCTGCCCATGTGCCCATTCTGGACATTTCGTATAAATGGAATCATACAATATGTGGCCTTCTGTGTCTGGCTTCCAAGGTTCATCCATGGTATAGCGTGACCTATACTTCATTCCTTTTTAAAAAAATCTATTATTTTTAATTGTGGTAAAGCACATATTTCATAAAATGTACCATCTTAACCATTTTTAAGTTTATAGTTCAGTGGCCTCCATCTCTAGAACTCTTTTTATCTTACAAAAGCTAAACTCTGTGCCCATTAAACTCCCCTTTCCCTTCCCCCATCATTCCTTTTTTATGGCCAAAGAGTATCCATTATAGGGATGGATCACTTTTTAAAAATCCGTTATCAGTTGAAGGACATTTGGGTTGTTTTCACTTTTTGACTCTTATGAATAATCCTGCCGTGGACATTTGTGTTCAAGTCTCTGTGTGGACGCATGTTTCCATTCTCTTGGGTTTATCCATAGGAGTGGAATTGGTGGCTCAGAGGGTAACCCTGTGTCTTCTTTTTGAGGAACTGCCAGACTGTTTTCCACAACAGCTGCACTGCTTTGCTTCCTACCAGCAGTGTAGGAGGGTCTGATGTCTTCACTGCCTTGCCAGCACTTGTTGCTGTCTTTTTGATTTGTACCTGTTCTAGTGCGTGTGATGTGATATCTCATTGTCGCTGTAACTTTCATTTCCCTGATATTTTCTTGTGCCATTTGTATATCTTCTTTGGAGAACTGTGTATTCAGATCCTATGCCCTTGTTTTTAGTTGGGTTATTTGGCTTTTATTATTGAGTTGTAAAGGTTCGTTATGTATTCTGAATACCAGTCCTTTATTAGGTATATGATTTGCAAATATTTTCTCCCATTCTGTGGATTATCTTTACTCAGTAATATTTGAATTAAACAAATAATTGAGTTGAATTAAATAAATGAACATATTTTGAGAGGATTAAATGTACCCAACACATTATTTAGGCTGTGGTGGGTGTGTAGGAAGTGCCATTTGCTTGTTTCTGGACGGCCTTTAGGGCACCTCCTGACCTTTTCCTGCCCACTCCTGTCCTTAGTGCCGACAGGAGGTGGCTCATCCTGTCTGTCTACCCCTGGGAGGGTCTCATCCCACACTAGGGTGTTGTGCAGATATGTTTTGATGGCCCATATGCTAAAGTCTTTTTTTATTTCATTTTATTTTTTAAATTGATTTAATTAATTTATTTTTGGCTGTATTGGGTGTTCATTGCTGTGCACGGGCTTTCTCTAGTTGCGGCAAGTGAGGGCTACTCTTTGTTGCGGTGCGCAGGCTTCTCACTGCAGTGGCTTCTCTTGTTGCAGAGCACGGGCTCTAGGTGTGCGGGCTTCAGTAGCTGCAGCACGCAGGCTCAGTCGTTGTGGCTCGCGGGCTCCAGAGCGCAGGCTCAGTAGTTGTAGCGCACAGGCTTACTTGCAGCGCGGCATGTGGGATCTTCCCGGACAAGGGCTTGAACCCGTGTCCCCTGCATTGGCAGGCGGATTCTTAACTACTGCGCCACCAGGGAAGTCTGCTAAAGTCTTTTTTTTTTTTTTTTTTTTGCGGTTGGCGGGCCTCTCACTGTTGTGGCCTCTCCCGTTGCGGAGCATAGGCTCCAGATGCGCAGGCTCAGCGGCCATGGCTCACGGGCCCAGCCGCTCTGCAGCACGTGGGATCCTCCCAGACCAGGGCACGAACCCATGTCCCCTGCATCGGCAGGCGGACTCTCAATCACTGTGCCACCAGGGATGCCCAAAAGTCTTTTTTTAAAAATTCATTGCCAGCGTTTAAAAATTGGCAGATTTCATAAAACAACCCAGAAGTTCAGTGCTTCGGGTGTGGGCAGGTGTGCAGCTGAGCTGCAGAGTCCGCGGGACCCAGAGCTCAGGAGCTTGGGGAGCCTCCTGTCAGGGGAGGGCGGGTGTGTTTTCAGCTGGGAGATCCTTCGGGTGCTTTTAAAGAGTCTGAGGAGAGGACCTGGGACAGAGGTCTAGGGCCACTGGAGGCAGGAGGGGGACACCGCCAGGAGGGAGAGTGTGGCTCTGGGGGTACAGATGCAGGAATGCCCTGTGGCGGGCCGGAGGAGGGGCATGGTGCCTGGGGAGCATCTCCCGTCCGGATGCTGTTCTGGACCCTTGATTATCTCATGGCATCCTGCCAGCCAGACCCCGAGGGGGTGTTTCCCTCTATACTCAGGGTGCCGCCCACAGAAAGGAGGCTGCAGAGGTCAGAAGCCGGCTCCAGGTCACGTGTCGGCGGCCTGGCTGCCCAAGCTGCCATTGCACCTCAGCCTGCACCTGCTTTGGTGGGAGCCCAGCTCCTGGGCAGCACTTTCTGTGTAAGTCAGTTTGTCAAAAACAGAGACTTCCGCCTCCATTCTCCCCTGGATTATTGGAAGTTTGTTAATTGGGTCTTTTATTTTCTTATGCGTTGTGATTAGGCTTCTGCTGCTTTGAAGTGGCTGTGGCTGCATGGGGAAGGGGACTTTGTTAATGTGGGTGATCCTCTCTTGGCAGGAGAAGAAACAAGTTTTGCTGTTGAGAGAGAAGTTGACTTTCCCTCTTGCAGTATCTCTTGTGTTATGATGATGCCTCTCTTGTCTTGGGGCCTTCAAGAAGACTAGAATAATTTCCTTTGTCTCTAACCTACTTCCTGAGGATATTTATTTGGTGGCATGCACAGGTGCTACCTAAAAATAAACCTGACTTTTTCCTTTTAAAATTAGTGCTTGGAATTGCCAGCATTGACCTGCTTGGCCTCTGGAGCCGGCCTTGCTTGGCCACGGGGCTCCACACTTTGCTGTGGGGTTACGCAGGTGGCTTAAAGCTCCAGGAGTGGGTGGCTCGGCCTTGGTCACCTGATGCTGGGACGAGGGCTCTGCCTTCCGGTTGTACTGTGGGTGGCACTTACTCTGCTCGGGGTCATTTCCAGGTGAATTTCAGGACCTCATGCCCTAGGCACCCAAGACCCTCCCGTGTGTGTGTGTGTGTGTGTGTGTGTCCGTCCCCAGTGTTCCCTGCTCTCTAAAATGATGATTGTTCAGAGACGGTCTTCAGAGCATCTGCTCTAGAGAAAAAAGACTTTCTGTAAGCCGGGCTCCATTTCCTAAGCACTTGCTGTTTGGAGTCCGCAGACAGGCAGAGCACGGGAGGCTGGGAGAAAGCTGCGGGTCACCACTGGCGTCGACCTGGCTGGGGAGGGCTGGCACATGCTGGCTGCGAGCGACAGTGTTTGAAAAGTCTGTGCAGAGCTTTCCCAGCACCATCCAGAAGGATCCTCTGTGCTGGTGGGAGTGTCTTCCAGCAGCACAGCCCAGGGAGGCAGCCACATAACCGACGAACTGAAACTGTAATTTGATTTTAGTTAAGTCACATTTCAGTAGGCAGCTCTCGACCTGCTATCCAAGTGCCTGCTGGGCTGGCTTCTTCATCAGTGAGCCCCACAGGTCCCCAGACTCCACACTTGCAAGACCCCATCCCCACCCCCGCTTGGCAGTAAGTGCCCACAGTGGGGCAGGCCAGTCACGCGGTCCCCAGTGTGTCCTCCTTCACCTTCACGGACTCCTTACAGACTCTTGCCTGTCCTTCGCCTCCTCTGCCCATCACCACAGCTGCTCCTTGGACAGGCCTCCGTCCACTCTGCACTGGACGAGCACGACCTGCCTGAAGCGTATCGATTCCAGCCCCCTTTTCTTTTTCAGTACGCGGGCCTCTCGCTGTTGTGGCCTCTCCCGTTGCGGAGCACAGGCTCCGGACGCGCAGGCTCAGCGGCCATGGCTCACGGGCCCAGCCGCTCCGCGGCATGTGGGATCTTCCTGGACCGGGGCACGAACCCATGTGCCCTGCATTGGCAGGCGGACTCTCAACCACTGTGCCACCAGGGAAGCCCTCCAGCCCCCTCTTGAAACTGCCCTCCCCTCTGTGGCTGAGAACTCTTTCTAAATGGCTAATATGATTATTTGACTCCCCTGTCTAAAAGTCTTCCTTTGCTCTCTGTTGGCATAAAGGCTAAACTCTGCATAGGCTGACAGGGCACTTCCTGATGGGTCAGTGTCTCTGTGTCGCTCAGGATTCCAGGCTTAACGAGCTGCCTGCAGGTCTCTGGACAGACAGACCGGGGTCTCTCATGGCGTCTTCTGGCTACACCACGTCTCTGGGAAGCCTCACCGTTGGCCCTCCCCAGCCTCGACCAGGTGAGGGTCTGTACCATCCTGCGGGCCCCCCGGACCCCTTGTCCTCCCATCTGTTGTCATTGCATTTACTCGACCTGATCCCTTTGAGGATGGGGTCCTGCTGTCATCTGACTCCAGGACCAAGGGCAGGGCCTTGGTGCAGGCACGCAGCATGGACGAGTGAGTGAATGAATGAATGAGTGGGTGACAGGTCGTTTCCCTCTGCCCGCGGCCAGCATCCAGCCTCCTGTGGGGCTTCAAGCCACCGGCCAGCCACACAGGGTTCACAGCTGAGCAAGCCTGCCTGGAGGTTAGACAAGTTAATCTTTCAGTGGAAATTCAATCCTCATATTTCATTTTCAGGCCACTTAGCGTAGCAAAGTAGTTTAACTCGGAGCAGATTTCTGCTGTGCTGATGGTTAATTTCATGGCCCACAAAGGGTCAGCACACTGATGCTGGGGACATGGTGACCCGGTGCAGCTCACCGCACACGGCGAGGGCCCGCAGCCCTGTTGTTTTAGAGAAGCAGTTTTCACACATCCTTCAGTGGGCTGGTTTTGAGTTAACAGGGGTGACCTTTTCAAGAACATTTTTAAAAGCTATAACATAGATCCCTCCCAGACCGTATATTTTCCTTTCTCCACGCAGTTCAAAGGGGCTGAGTTGTCTCATAGGTTTTTGCAGGCAATCTTCAGCTTGACCCTGGTTGTTTAAATCTGCCGGAGGATATTTGAACAAACGTGTACTTTGGTAATTCTTCTGCCTCTGTGAACCTTTAACCTTAAGGTTTCTTTCAGAGTCTGGGGCTGCATTGTCACCAGCCGTTCCTGCTGGGGCTCTCAAAGGCCATTGTTTAGCATGTCTGTTTTCACTTTGCTACTGGAGTTCTCTGGAGGAAGGGTATTAATTCAGACCTGATCTGAGACAGGACGAGGACTTCTAAACTTGCCCCGGAGCTTGGGGACTGGGAAATGAGCATAATGCGAGCCTGTGGCCCAGCATGGTGTCCTGCAAGTAGCCTGTGAAGCTGAGGGGAGGAGGCCCTCCAGAGGCGGGCTGGCGTGGTAGCTTCCAGCAGGTTACCCAGCTCAGCCAGGTCTTGTCGGACAACATGACCAGAAGTGGTTGCCAAGGTTGTCCCTGGTGGCCAAGCCTGGGGCCCGAGTCCCTCCTGAATGTAGACTTCCTGGAGCACCAGGGTCTTCAGAACCCGGGAGGCTGGACATGAACTCGGGGTCCACACACGCTTACAGAGCCCTCGTGTGATGAGATGCTCCTGGGGAAAGAGAACAGGCTCCCCAGGCCAGAGGGCACAGGCTGGACACTGGGCCTGCCAGTTTCTCCATCGAGTTCTCCATGCGTTTCCCCGAAGGAAAGCTCAGAGACCCCGAAAGTGTGTGATGCCACAGTCCTGGCATCAGGGGTGCTGTAGCGTCTGAGATGGACTTTGCCCACCCCTCTCCTGACACCTGTCTCCTGGTGGCTTCTGGTTCGTTCTGGCACCTGCTCTTTGCAGTAGAGGTTGGGCGCTGTTAGCCTGGTTCCTTGGCTGTCTTTCCCTTCTCTTCCCAGGATTCTTAGTGTCCTGAAACCTGGCTAGGTGACCTAATTCCGTAAGGTTTTTCTGCAAAAAAGATGTTGCAGAAGGAAAGGCATGTCGATGCATTCATTCATTCATTCATTCTGCAAACCCTGACCCACCTACTGCACGCTAGGAGCAGGGTTTATATGGGTGAGCCGGGCAGAAGTGGAGCGCAGTGTGCATTGTGGAGGAGGCGGGTGTTACAGAAGTGAGCAGCAGCACGCAGCACGCAGCACGAAGTTGTGAGCGTGCTGGAAAGGACAAGGTAGGACGCCCGCAGAGGGAGTAGCACATGGGAGGGGTTTGAGGCAGGAGATGGTCAGGCTGCTCCACACATGAGAGGCTCAGTCTGGCTGACTGTGTCAGAGCCAGGGTCCACAAAAGGAATCTGCTGTGGGGCTGGCGTTTCTGGACGGATATATATATTTGGAGTCTGTCAATCTTGGCTTTGCTGGAGGTTAAAGCAGCCGCATGCCCTGTGGTTCTGATAGGGAGACAGAGAATGGGAGGGAGGGCCGCAGCCAGCCTCCTGTCTGGCCTCCGCAAGGCCGTCCTGTTGGCTTTATGCACCTGAGCCCTGTTTCTGGTCTTGGACCCCCATTTTCTTCCCGTGCTAGAGGAAGGGGCTGATGTGGAAACAGGAGGCGGCAGGTAACCCTGGCATAACGTGAGCTGGACAGCTGTCACGACTCTGGGGCTGGGGCTCGCCGTTTAACACTGGCCCTTTGACCACCTGTGGTTCACACGTTCCCGAACCACTGAGCCAAGCTCTGGGCATCACAGCTGGTATGTAAAGGAGCTGAAGTCGCTGGCACCCAGCCCACCTCCTGACTCCTGGCCGCAGGTATGCAGACACTCCCGAAACATTCTCTTGTCCCCTTTCCTTCCGGGGTGCCCACTGGGTTGAAGGTAATGCACTGGGGGCAGATTTTGCCTTTTCTTGCCCAGAGATGAGTTTGGCATGAGATTTGGCCCATCCTGGCTTGTGCCTGGAAGGGTGGAAGAGTGGGTTCAGCATCTGGGTGGCTCATAGTTCGGAACAGAACTGGAAGACTCACTCAGAGAAGACCAGGGCTTCTTCCCCTGGAGGTTCCTGCCAAGTAGGCCTGGCCTCAGACTGGACTGGATCTTTGCCTTTGCTCTTGTCATTTTACATCCTTTGAGGCTCTCTTGCAATGCCAGGTTGGTCTTCTGGGCATGGAGCCCTGTCCCCAGGTTGCAGGTAACCCTGCAGGTCGGGGCTCCTCCGAAAGAAGAGGAACCACGACTGATCTTTCGGTGTTCCTCTGAGAAACAGCAATGTGGGTTCCCTCTGCCTTTTTTTTTCTCCTTCTGGAATCAAATGGAATCTTTTCCTGGCAAATATTTCCTAGATAAAAAAAGTACTGTATACTGTTATTGTAGATTTATTAGTCATTTCTAAAAGTTTTTTAAAGTAAGCAAAAAGAAAACTTGCCATGGTAACCAATAAAGTTTTTAAAATTAATTATTTATTTTTATTTTGGCTGCACTGGGTCTTAGTTGCGGCATGTGGACTTCTTAGGTGCAGCATGTGGATTCTTAGTTGCGGCATGCATGTGGGATCTAGTTCCCCGACTGGGGATCGAACCTGGGCCCCCTGCATTGGGAGGGTGGAGTCTTACCCGCTGGACTGCCAGGGAAATCCTGAGGAATGAATCTTTTCTAGGAAAGATAAGAGTCAGTTATTTTTGGTCTGATTTCTTCAGCTGAATCTTTCCCTCTTCCTCTTACCTCACAGTCTGTCCCGGAAGGCAGTCTGGGGACACTGTGGCAAGCACCCTGGACACAGATGTGTGTCATCCTTTCCCAGCACCCCTCCGGGCCGCGGAGAGGCAGCTGTAGGCCTGCCTGCGAGCCGTCCATGGGTGCTGGGTGGAAACGTCTCTGCACCGACTCGGCACTGTTCAGTGCACAAGAGGGCAGTGTTTGCTTGCGGTCCTGGATGGAGATGATCACTGTGGAGGGTAACAGGTCAACAGAGTTAGAATGACCTCGGGGCTTTTCCAAGACAAAATAAACCATAAGCTGCAGCCAGGGTGGCGTCCCATATACGCCTTTAAGTGGTGACCCCTCCAGAAAATAGCTGCTCGCTATGTTTTTTTTTCCTTAAAAAGAAAAATATTGTTTCTTTCAGTGTTTGTTTTTTATTTAATCAATGGAAGTATCGTTTGCAGCCTTGTACCTACAGTGGCAGAGGTTAAAGAGTGTTGCAAACGCAAAACAACTGCCTTCCAATTAGAAACCATACGGGAAGATTTCTGTTTGAAGCAAGGGGTCAAATGTGCATTCTCCCCTTTTCACATCATCAGATTATGTGACTTAACTTTGAAAGCGTCTGAAGATGTGGGCCCGGCTGTCAGCCCTCTCCACTCAGTTTGCTCTCGCTTTGTGAGCCCATGGTGCTAACCAAAGCAGGGGGTCTCCAGGAGAAGAAGGTGGCCCTCCGCCTCCCAGAGGGACAGGGTCCCACCGAGCGGAACCGTTTCTGCGCTTGTATGAGGACTTGCCTGTTTCCAGCTCTTAGGTGGTGTTTTCCGGGAGCGGCTTTCAAGGCTGAAAGTCACTTATTGGTGCACGGCCCCTCCCCCCACCATATCCCCCACCCCAGACTCGGGATCTCAAACCCTCTTTGTTCCCGCCCGACCTGGAAGCACTGGTTTTGGGTGCCTCCAGGATGTGAACACCCCAAGCAAGGCCCAGCACCCCGAGGAAGCAGGCGGAGCTCAGGCATGGCCCAACCCGGCTCTGGGCAGCCCAGCGCAAGGCCACTTTTCTAACGGAGGCTGTTACACCTGAACCGCAGGTGATTACCTCACTCAGGTGGCTGTATCAGAGGAGCCGTCTGCAGAGCTTCTGGCACACGGTTGGGATGGTTGTGATGACGTTGACCCCTGTGCCCCGACCGTGAGAAGCATATGGGGTGCAGGTTGTTGACGTGAGGCCAGAGGCGCGGACGCGGACGGCTGTTCGGTGATGTGCCGCTCGGGCCCTCTGAGCACGTGCGGCGGGGGTGGAGTCTGGGCGGGGTTGCCACGCTGCCACCCGTCCTCTGCCCTCCGACGACGGCGGCCGACAGCCGTCCAAGGGGAAAGCTGGGATCCCAGACGCAGCCTGTGTGAGACCACACGTCTTCTTCTAATCTTTCCTAGTCGCAACGCAAATCTTCCAAGGTTAGTGCATCTACAAGATAGACACCGCGTGCACGGTGGGTATGTTAGCACGTGTGACACCCTCACCGTCGTTAATTGAACAGTGGCGTCTAATACAGAATTTGAGTTTAACACTACCAGTGCGGAGAGCCATGAGTGGCGGGTGGCCTTCTCGTTTGCTTCCCTGTGAAACCCCTGTCCTGGCTTTTATTAGAAGGATCTGCGTAGGAAAGGAAGCCTGAGCTGAGGCTTTCAAAAGACACTCATGCCATGTTTTTCCAGGAACGTAATTTCTGAAAAATGCCAGAACCCTCAATTTCCAAAGGAGCCTGGTTTGTAAAGGGAATGAAAAGTTGTTTCTGTGTGTGGATTCTGAGTTGTTTTCCATCGCACTCCCTGAGGCAGGGTTGGCAAGCGGGGTACAGGACAGATGTTCCTTGGTAGTAATTTCCAGGCAGATTCTTGAATGCCTTGTATACTCTGGGTCACCGTCAGCTCATAATGGAGCAAGATTGAGTGAGAATTCCTCCAATGAGAGATGTGAACGGCACACCGGAGAGATATGATGGTGCAGATAGGGGGCATTCTGTGAGAAAATATTTCCTGTGCTATCTGTAAAATTCAGATTGAATAACCATTCTGAAGTGCTCCCTTTTAAAAGAGTTCCTTCCACAAGCATTGCAGGCTGAGTAAATACCAATAATTTTTATTTCCCTCTCCTTATCGGTCCCCTTACTGAAATGTTCCTGCACAGCCTATCTGGTCTTTTCAAGTGAACATCAAATGATTAGTGTCAGCCTCCAATTTGAATTATGATCCGCATTTCAAAACACAAACTGCTGCTTCACTTCTGCCTTTGGAGGCAATTATCAATATTTACCAATACTGGGGAAGGGCTGGAGAGGGAGGATATGCTGCTGAAGCGTGGCCCCAGATGCAGAGGCACGGGGAGGTGTGTGCCCACATGTTCAGGGGACACAGGCCCTTCCCCGGGCGCCGACTTTCAGGTGGGTGAGGGGTTGTGTGGCCCTGGGGACTCAGAGGAGGTTGGGAAAGCCATGCCCGATGCCTGTAGGAAATGCCTGCTCTGGCCTCTGCTCTCCGAGACCCTCCCCTCTCTTTCCTGGGGACTGCCCAGCGTGCCTGGTGTGGGTGCCCTGGGGGGGAAGGGCTGCTCTGAGACCACGTGGGCCTGAGGCCACCCCACGGCCTAGAAGGCAGACACTCGGGAGCAGAGTGTGCTGTTGTCCTCCCTAAAATACATTTATGACACTTACCTCCACGTTGCATCCCAAGTATACTAGGCGGCCTTCTCTTATATCTTAGTAGACATTCAATTCAGCTTTGAATAATTCCAGTTTTTGCAGTTTTATGTTTGTATTTTGGAGCCAGTAAACCTTTTAAGTTTGCAAACACTGTAAACTTCAGTACTTTGCTTGTCGTGTCTGATTAATGGTGCCTTTGGGAAGTCTAGAGCTGGTTTCGACTTTGCCCTGTGGGACTTCCCTCAGAGTTAAGAGGCTGCAGGCAGTGGGCCCTGGCTTTGGGCTTGGAGAGACTGAAATGGGAATTTCGGCTCTTCTAGTAGCTTATTGCACGACTGCGGATGTTTTGCTTTTCTGAACCTTAGTTTCCTCACCTGTTTAATAACGGAGTAATACCTTTTTTATGGGGTTTGCTGTTGGGATCTGCAGTGGTAACGGTGATGTGGTCAGCGGTGGCCCAGGTGCTGGGGGCGGCTCCCATGGGGAGCTCCTCCTGCCGGGTGCCCGCAGACCAGCACTGAGGGTCTGCACAGGATATCCCGCTTCTGAGGGCTCGGGAGGGGCGAATGCCCCCTTAGCTGTGCTTCCGTATAGGGAGTAGTGGAAAGAGCCGGGCTCGCATGCTGGCCCAGGTTTGAACCCCAGCTGGGTACAGTGAGCTGCTTGGAACCTCAGTTTTCTCATTGTCAGGCTGGGGAGAATCACCAGCTTGTGGGTTTTTGTGAGAATCCATGAGATAAGCTGTGGATAGTGCTTACCTCAGTGCCTGCAACCTACAAAGTTCTCAGTAAATGGTGTTAACTGTTGTGATTGTGACCATATGATTTGATTTTTTAATCTTTAAGAGACTGTTCATATAAAAATAAATCGTTCGGGACTTCCCTGGTGGCACAGTGGTTGAGAATCTGTCTGCCAATGCAGGGGACACGGGTTCGAGCCCTGGTCCGGGAGGATCCCACATACCATGGAGCAACTAAGGCCGTAAGCCGTAACTACTGAGCCCGTGTGCCACAACTACTGAAGCCCGTGTGCCTAGAGCCTGTGCTCCGCAACAAAGAGAAGCTACTGCAATGAGAAGCCCGCACACCGCAATGAAGAGTAGCCCCCGCTCGCTGCAACTAGAGAAAGACCTCGTTCAGCAACGAAGCCCCAACACAGCCAAAAATAAATAAATAAATAAATAAATTTATTTTTAATTAAATAAATAAATAAGTCGTTTGTCAGAAGTCTCTCTTGTGTTTGGTGGGGAAGGAAGGCCAGATGGATGGCGACCGCTACCACGTGAATGTATGATTTTTGTCTCTGCTTTTAAATTGGTGGTAATGTCATTGGGGAGAAACTAAATTGACACAGTTGAAGTACAAGTGCTTAATTATGTTGATTTGGCTGTAAAACTGTGAGGCAGTTGGAATTGGAAGGAGGAAGGCCCACAGTGGGGAAAGACGGGATGGAAACCAGAGGAGAGAAGTGGATGTTTGTTAGAAAGCAGCGTTTTTTGTCTACCAGGAGAGGTCGGGCTGCAGGAGGCCTTGGCTTGTTTTGTGTTTGGAAGTGGAGAGATGCCCAGTCACTGCTGAATGCAAGCGAGCCCAAAATATGTGATGCAGGAACAGAGCTTTTCTTGAAGTGATGTATGCATCCGTATTACAGGGAAAAAACGCACCCACAGAACAGCATAAATGCAAACATGGCACAACTTAAAAACCTTGAAGTTTAGAGTCTGAGAAGCTGAATTTGAGTCTGGCTTCAGCATCTGTTAGCTGTATATTCTTGGGTAGATTCCCTAACTTCCCGGTGCCTGGACTTCCCGGTCTGCAAAATAGGAAAGAATCATCTTAAGGATTAGAAGAAATATATCTGGTGCATGATGAGCTTTTAATAAACTGGTGTAACTGTTGTGACCGTTACTTTCCTCCTGACAACAAGGCCCCCAGTCTCTGCTGGGACACGATGTTGCAGTTGTAAACGTGGGCTTCCCTGAAACGCTCTAGTTCCTTCTGTCGTATAAACGAACGTCCTGGACCATCGATTCAGTGTCATGGGAGGTTTGTAGGTGAGTTTACATGACTAAGCTTTGGAAAGCTCTTTTTTGTTAACTCCTTATTTTAATACCAGGACAGAAGAGGGCCCTTCATAGCTTAATATTTTTGAAGCCTGAACTTGGCCTGTGTATAGACCCGGGGAAAAATTCAGAAAATCTTAGTTTTTCTAAAGACTGGATAGGGGTGCCGTTCTTTAAATTGGGGAAACAATTTTTCCCCCTGAATTTACTGTTTATTTTGGGGGCATGTATATTTCCAAATATATCAAATATAATACATAATAATGATGTATTTTAAAGTTTCTAAACTAACAATAAAACATTAGCCCTTTACGGAGTTTTTAAAAGGTCTTGCTGATTTTTTGTTTCCCCCAGATTTGCATGACTGAAATTTTTGGAAGCTTTGCCTCTCTAGCCAAGCAGAAAACACCTCTGTTTAGAGATGGTAAGGAGATCCACGTCCAGCCAGTCTCATTACAGCAAACTCTAGGGACCCTCCTGCATGCTTTCATTTTGCTGTAGCACACACAGATGGCTTAAACCAAGGGGGTTTCTTACAATATAGAGATACTCATTTTTGTCAAATGTGTCTTCGAGAAGCAGGATCCAGTTTGTTTTTATAAACAGGAAAGTTGATTTGCGAGGAGGTGAATGAGGACTCCAGACAGGAGGTGGCATGTGGCACCTTTAGGGCTTGTTTGGAGGCGTCACACCATGAACAATGTGTAGACGTTCTTTGTATAAATGGTTGGTGTCCGGATCTCCAAAGATGCTGTTGATACAGCCACGTGGCACTTGGGTGGATTTCAGGTTCGGGATGGGTCAGTGCATGTGTGGAAAACTTACGGCAAAACAGCGTGTTGTAGTCAGTGCAAGTACAGCAAAGAACGCAGAGTCAGGGTCACCAGGGACGTAGTGAAACTCGTGCACCAGAGGCTTTGTTATTGAGGGACTAGACTTTTTAGTTGTTTTAAAAGAGAGTCTCTTGCGCAAATTTGAAGTGTGGAAACCATCTTATTTTCCTACAAGTGAAACATTTAAATACTTTTTCCCCATGATATTTTTCAGCATATGAAGTGAAACTGGAAGTGGTTTCAGTAAGTAACATATTTTGGGGGCCGAGGAGAAGCACTAAAAATTCTTCACGGGAAATCAGCAGCATCCAGACGAACTGTTGGGTGAATATTTTCTAAGCCATAACCAAATTTTACTTCTGTTTTATTCAGACTCAAACTTAGTTTAATAGTGATATTTCTAAATGAAACTTTCTAGAGGTAGGTGCATTTGGGGGCCAACAAATTGGTAGAAGCAGTACACAGAATCCAAGTTCAAAGTGGCACATTGTTTTTTCCCATTAAGCTTGCTTACTGTGTGACGTTCCAGAGTCCATATTGAATCTTTACCACGGAACATTTGTGATTCCAGAAGCCCAGAACCCAAACTGAGTTAGTCTGACCTCCTGTTCCTTTCTTGTGCCGGCTGTCAGGACCTTTTTACTTTACCACGGATCAAAAACCACTTCTCACTGATAGCTCTGCCTTGTTCTGTTAAATCTCCAGATCCCTGTTGTTATTATTGTAATTGTTATTTTACTGTAAAAAATATCATTGTCACTATTATTGAACAAGTCTGGATTTCAGTGTGAAAAGATGCAGTCATGCATTTTGATTCAGTGCATGTGAAGCCATGCCAGGAGTTTGAATGTATTTTAGGGCGTTTTCACTGTGAGGCCGGGAGTAAGACCTGTTTTCACAGCCTAGAAAGGTTGCCATGAATTCCAGCACTTGGGAATCCCAGGTTTCATGCTGACTTGTTCTAGTAAAAGGAAAATTAGCCCTTGATACTGTTTTAATCTCTTGAATGAATGGGACCTATTTCTGATTCCGATTTGACTGAGGCGATTTCTCCGTTTCCCTAAGTGCCACTTCCCAGGGCAGACAAAACATGTTCTGTGCACGAGAAACGTGAGATGCTGGCAGCATGGAGGAGGAAGGGGGAGAGGAAGCTGTTTGCAAAACTACTTAAAATAAATTTGAAGGGTCAAACATGGAACACAGTTACAGAAGAGAAAGGAAAAAGTGCCTTAGGTCAGTTCAGCTGAGTAGCTAGGCATTCACATTGGCTGGAGGGTTGAGTACTTCTTGCTAATCAGATACAATGGGTGCAGATAATATTTGACTATCTGAGGCTCGATCTCACCGCCTCAGTATCAGGGAAATTAACCAAGAGGGGCATGTTTTAAAGGGCTGATTTGGGCAAACAGATACCGTTCGGAAGAGATGCAGGCAGTTCACCTCGTCATCCGAAGCTCTCAGACTGGACTCTCCAACTCATGGTGTGTCCGTCAGAGCCTTGGGCTGTGGCAGCAGGGCTGGCTGGCGTTAGCACTTCATTTGAAAGCGATGGGTACTTTTAAATTAAACATGCAGAGTTATCTTGGTGAGACATTGAATGGGAGGTTGCTGGATTATTGAATTTGGCCCACAGTTTAGCCAGATCAGCAGGGATTTGGGGGTCTGAAGCAATTAATATGCAAGTACATTTGAGTCAGCAAGGTAGGAGATTACTGTCTTATCAGGGCAAAAAACCCCCACAACTTTTATTTCCCCAAGAACCATACTTTTTAGGAGGTAGATAAAACCTATTGTTTGAGGTTCCTGTTTGAGAGTGACCACCTCAAATTGCCAGATTTTAACCACTAAAACACACAAGATGGAATAACTGCATTAAGGAAAAAAAAAGTTTGACCTTTTATCTGCATTATGCTTAACATAGAGGAAACCCTGAGTTCTTTCGTCATGTTCTTTTTTGTTTTGCTCATATAGATTGGGAGAAAACTTAATTTTCTTTGTTGAAAAAAAACATTCACTGAAGTGATCCAAGCACATGAAGTTGTTTTGTCCCGTCAGATTGAGTGCGTGAACAGACAAAACTGAAAAGGATTTCCTTTACTCCTGCAGGCAGGGACGCTTGGTATAGCCGGAAGCTTTAGTCTTTGAAAATCACATTTGCCTTAAAAATGAAAAATAAGAAAATGATGGCTCATGGAGTGGTGAAGGCCTTTATTTCTGTATTTTCTATGGAGACCCTTTCCTTCCGGAAGCTTTGATTTGAACCGCCTGCCTAATCGGGACTTGGGAGGCCTCAGTGACTTGGAAGAAGGTCATTCTTCCTTTTGCCAGGGCCTGAGCGCCCCTGAAAAGCTTACGGCCCTGGCTGTATGGGGGCACTTCAGGACATGGCCCTGGAACACGTGACCAACAGACCACGTCCTCTGGGCAGGTGACACGGGGACGCAGCCTGGGCGCGAGTGGGTGTGTGGCCCGGTTCCCTGGCAAAGGGCCTCCAGGGTTTCCTATGGGGCCTTTTCCATCCAGTGCAGCCCCTTTTCTACTGCAGATGAAGGATAAAATGCTTGGGAGAATGACCGTCATTGTTCCCATTCCCAAGTCCTTTCTGTGTGTGGAGAGCATTCTGAGTTTGTCTGCTTGTTTGCTGTCCTCCATCAAGACTCATGGCCCAGCCGACATTCTTCCGAGCAGATCACATGCGCTTGGCAAACAGGTGGGCTTTCTGAGCACTTTTTTTGTGTTTTCAGCCACAGTCCTTAGTTCTCAAGGGATCCTCCTGCCAGCCTCCATCCTAATTTCAGATTTAGGAAAAGAAAAAAAAAAACAAACACAAAACAAAACAAAGCAAGGAGGCTTGATGTAAAATGGAAGTAGAACTTGGCAGTGGCCAGCGAGATTGTGATAAGGGTTGGAAGCATCTCTCCTCGGAAAGGTCTCTCTTGCTGGAGGAGTGGGCTCGTCCAGCGGCAGCTGGGGTGGGTGGGCTCCGCCTCACCCGCAGGCTGGGTTTCCTTACCTTTGGACTGAGATATGGCCCCTTTGTGGGTTGTTGGCCTTCCTCAGTGGGAGAAAGCCCCCGGACTAAGTCTGTGGACGGCAACTGAGGGTCACAGACCTGCAGGCTTGGGTCCCTGTTACTCTGCATTGTCTCCTCTAACCCTCCACAATTTCTGGGAGGAAAGTTTGTTTTGTGTTTCCCTTTTTTAATAAATGAAGAAAAGGTAACTCAGAGGGTACCCCAAACTATATAGCGGGAAAGTGACTGATACAGAATTTTTATGAAAAGTATTCTGTTTTCCTTTAGATGCCACATGCCCGTGGTGGGAAGCGCACCCAGGACTGGAAGGCACAGTGGCAGTCTGTCGTCCTCCAGTCCCCCAGCCGGCGCCTCATTGCTGGTTGTGTCAGGGAGCTGCCCAGGGGACACACTGCTGTTTCACACCGTACTGCATGGACTTGGTGGTTTCCTCTGCTGCATTTGTGCACATAGGTTAAAGGGTGGGTCCCAAGACAGCCCTGCCTGGTGATGTCCCTCCAGGCCTGTGCAGATGCCCCTGCCCACTCTCCTCTCCTGGGTTAGTGTTGTCCTTGCCCACAGAGGCCTGCTGCCGGCTTCTGCTCTGGCTCCTGACCTGTCCCAGCCCGCCTCGCAAGGTTGGTGTCTCGGGTTGGTGGCCTTGCCCAAGAGAAGGAGGAGCAAGAGGCCTTTCTTTCCATCTACCCTCTGTGTGTGCTCTGTAATCTCGACCTTCTTTGCGATCCCACCGACCCAGGCTTGAATTCTGGTTCTACTGTTGTATTAGTAGCTGAGTGACCTTAGCCTACTACTTAACCTTTCTGAGCTTCAGATTTATCGTAGGTAAAAATGGTGCTCCTAGTACCTCCCGGTGAGAGTTGCTATGAGAAAATAGGATAAATGATCCAACTCGCACCTTCAGTAGCCAGTTAGCTTTACTGAGCTCGTGTCTGACACTGTCGTAGATCCTCTGACCTGTGTTATCTCATCTAATCCTGATAAACACCCTCCCCGCCCGCCCCCCCCCCCCCGGCCCCCGTCCTATCCTGCTAAGTGACTTAAGTGAGGTCCCCTGCTGAGGGCCGTCATCTAATAGTGGTGGAGTAGACTTCTGATGCCACCTTGTCCCTCCAGAGCCCACAGTCTTGACCACTAGGCTGTGCTGGCCTCCTGTGGATGTGGCCAGAGTGGACTGTACACACTGAATGATGTGCCACTCAGTGAATTCTGCTTCTGGTGAAGCTGAAGCTCTTTTCTTGCACGTTCATGCCAGAGAGGGTCATTTCTTCCTGAGGAAAGCTCTTGGAGTTTTGCTTCTAAGGAATGTGACCTGGAACAGGATGAGCCATCTGCCTGCACCTGTTTCCACGTCTGTAAAACGGCATGACAGCACTTCATCTTCTTGTGGTGCCTGGCAGGCAGGAGGTCCTCCGTTAATGTGTTGGCTCCTCTTTCTTCTTATTTGGCCAATTCATAAGACTACTGGAGAGAAATCTGAAGTTCTGCAGATGCCCACGGAGTGACTCAACACGAAGTTGCCTTCGGTTCTTTGTTCCCCTGGCAGTGATGGGCCGGAGTGCTGGGGCATGGGGGCAG
Organism: Tursiops truncatus; assembly: GCF_011762595.2. NCBI lineage: Eukaryota > Metazoa > Chordata > Mammalia > Artiodactyla > Delphinidae > Tursiops > Tursiops truncatus. Next base: position 42,535,490 of record NC_047055.1, read on the forward strand.
CCTTTCTGCTCCGCGGACACGCTCTCCGTGCTGCGTGTCTCTGTGACTCTGACTGCTCTAGGGACCTCACATAGTAGAACCCTACAGTGTTTGTCCTTTGTGACAGCCTCATTTCACTGAGCACAGTGTCCTCAGGTTTCATCCAAGTTGCAGTGTGTATCAGAATTTCCTTCCTTTTTAAGGCTTGAATAATATTCCATTGTCTGTATATTCTTCCAGGTTTCTAAAGCATAGGTTAAGTACATAAACACACACCTGTACTTGCCAGTATATTTATTTACAACCATCTTTGTAGTTTTGTATTTTGCTCTGACTTAAAATGTTATCTTTTCTGTATTATTACGTGATCTTTGTTAATATTATTGTTAGTGACGACATAGTGTTGGATTCTGTTTAGAATGAGCTATTTATTTTCCTTATCTTTTACAGAGTTAGTTTTACTGAACTCATTGCATATTTCTAAAGTTAGCAACATTTCTCGGGGATACTGGGAAGTTTGCGGTCTGCTCTGCCTCACTCTCTGTGAGATTCTTGGTTGCATTGTGAGCTCTTTGGCATGGGTGAGCAGCAATGGCTGTATTTTGTACCTTACCTGGACATGGTAAGAAATACAGGTCTACCATATCTGATCCATAATTCCAAAATTCCAAAACCTCTAGAAATTGAAAGTGTTTTTTTGGGAGTTTAGTTGTAAGCCTGATCTGAACTAACTGAGGCTATTTATAACTTTTTATAAACTTTTATTTATAAACTTTTCAGTTTTCCCATTTAGTGTGAATACTTACAGGGAATGCCCCATTCCTGCTAATGCATTACATAATATGTGGTATATTTTTATATGTATAGAATTCCCTTTTTAGGGGTAATATTTTAAAATTTATTCATAATTGAAGTACTTCACATGTAACTTCTTTTTGCTTAATGATACAATGTGGACATCTTTCTATGATGTTAATTTATAATAGAACATTCCTTTGTACAGTAAGTATATATTTTTTAAAAACTGTTTTTATGGGCTTCCCTGGTGGCGCAGTGGTTGGGAGTCCGCCTGCCAATGCAGGGGATGCGGGTTTGTGCCCCAGTCCTGGAGGATCCCACATGCCGCGGAGCGGCTGGGCCCGTGGGCCATGGCCGCTGGGCCTGCACGTCCAGAGCCTGTGCTCCGCAGCGGGAGAGGCCACAGCAGTGAAAGGCCCGTGTACCACAAAAAAAAAAAAAATTAATTAATTAATTTAAAAAAAACAAAACTTTTTATAACAGCTTTATTGAGATACAATTCATATACCATACAACTCAGCCATTTAAAGTATCCATTTAACAGCTTTTAGTATTCACAGAATTGTGTAACCATCAGCACAGTCTATTTTAGAGCATTTCATCACCCCAGAAAGAGACCCCGTCCCCAAGAGCAGTCACTCCGCCTCTCCCCCTTCCCTTCACCCTAGGCAACCACTAATATACCTTCTGTGTCCATAGATGTGCCTATTCTGGACATTCTGTATAAATGGAGTCATAGATAATATGTGGCCTCTTGTGTCTGGCTTGTTTCACTGAGCATCATGTTTTTAAGGGTTGTCCACCTTGCCACGGGAGTCTTACTTCATTCCTTTTCGTGGCCAAATAATATTCCATAGTATGGATAGGTCACATTTTGTTTATTAATCAGTTGAAGGACATTTGGGTTGTTTTCACTTTTTGACTACTGTGAATAATACTGCCATGGACATTTGTGTTCAAGTCTCTGCGTGGACGGATGTTTTCTTTCTCTTAGGTTTATACCTAGGAGTGGAATTGGTGGGTCAGAGGGTAACTCTGTGTCTGCTTTTTGAGGAACTGCCAGACTGTTTTCCACAGCAGCTGCACTGCTTTGCTTCCAACCAGCAGTGTAGGAGGGTCTAATGTCTTCACTGCCTTGCCAGCACTTGTTGCTGTCTGTCTTTTTGATTGTATCTGTTCTGGTGTGTGTGATGTGATATCTCATTGCAGTTTTGATTTGTGTTTCCCTGATGGCTAGTGATGTGGGGCATCCTTTCACATGGTCATTAATGTACCTTCTTTGGAGAAATGTCTGTTCAGCTCTTTGCTTATTTTAAAATTGGGTTATTTGTCTTATTGTTGAGTTATAAGAACTTTTAGTATATTCTAGATAATCCCTTATCACATATATGATTTGCAAATATTTTCTCCCATTATATTGTCTTTTCACTTTCTTGATGGTGTTCTTTGAAACACAAAAGTTGTAAATTAAAAAAAAAAATTATTGGAGTATTGTTGATTTACAATGTTGTGTGAAAGTTTTTAATTTTGATGCAGTCCAATTTATTTTTCTTTTGTTGCTTATGCTAAGAAACGCTTGCCTAATCCAAGGTTATGAAGAAGTATGCCTATGTTTTCATCTAAGGGTTTTATAGTTTTAGCTCTTATATTTAGGTCTTTCATCTATTGGAGTTAATTTTTGTATATGGTATGAGGTAGGGGTCCAGATTCATCCTTTTGCATTGCGGATATCCAGTTGTTCCAGTAACATTTGTTGGAAAGACTGGTCTTTCCCCCAAAGAATTGTGTTGGCACTCTTGTCAAAAATCAATTGAGTGGGGCTTCCCTGGTGGCGCAGTGGTTGAGAGTCCGCCTGCCAATGCAGGGGACACGGGTTCGTGCCCCGGTCCGGGAAGATCCCACATGCTGCGGAGCGGCTAGGCCCGTGAGCCATGGCCGCTGAGCCTGCGTGTCCGGAGCCTGTGCTCCGCAACAGGAGAGGCCACAACAGTGATGGGCCTGTGTACCGCAAAAAAAAAAAAAAAATCAATTGAGTGGAAATGTGAGAGTCTGTTCCTGCAGCTCAGTTCTATTCCATTGATCTATATGTCTGTCCTTATTCTAAATTACTTTTTTAAAAGTTCTGAATTCTGAAACACATTCACCCCCAGAGTTTTAGGGACTAGATAATAATATTAGCTTGCTGTTGACCCTTGGGGAGGGTACTGTTTTTTCAGCTCCACAGACACCATTACACTTCCCTTTCTTGCCTGTCTCACTAGGTGATCTCCATGGCGCACTCTACAACCCGTGAGCAGGGCGTCCACACTGCCGCTGGGTCAGTGTGATAATGCCGTTACTTTCAGAATGCAGGCTTGAACATAAATGGGAGTTGTTGTAGGCACCAGCTGGAAGGTTGACAGCCCACGAGTCCCCCATCTCCAAACACACTGCTCTGCAGGTGTGGGCGCCCAGGGACCATGTCTGAGCTTTGTGACCCTGGCCACCCCCAACCCCATCCGTATTTAACTGGTCCAGGGAGAGATACCTAAACAGATGTTCTCCTCTAGGGACTTGAGACTCAGGGAAAGAGGCAGAGACCCGTGAATCCTGGAATCGGCATTGGATGCAAATAGTAGAGAGAGAAGGCTACCGAGGTCCCCAGAGCTGCTGTGAGGTACCCAGGATACTAGATGAAAGGCGCTCCATTTGACTTTGCCTTATGCCAATACCTTTGGTATTACTATTCCACAGAATCACATCTAATTGACTGTTTCCAAACATCCGTGTACGTTTTGACTGTAGAGCAGGGTAGGTTGCCAGCAGCCCCTCTCTGCTCCGGCTGCCTTGTTGGCAGAGGTTGTTGGTACTGCCCCCTTCCCCGGGCTCCCAGCTCCTCCGTGCCCAGGTGCCAGGCACCTTGCCCCTCTCTAGCCTTGCCCACCTGTGTCCTGGGCCCTCCTCAGCTGGGGTTGGAGGAGGGGCTGTCGTGGGGAGGATGGCTTCAGCCCCCAGGATGGCCTCCCACGCCCGTGGGTCTGTGGGGAGCCGGACGGCAGTGGAGGGGAGCAGTGCCCCCCGAGGTGGGTCACACATGCCAGTGCACGGGAATGGTGTCAGGTGACCTGCACCGCCTGCTGGGCCAGCCCTACCCTTCTCAGTGCTCTCGCACCCTGACCACCCAAGGGCGAGGGGCCATGGTGCTGGTTCTGGACACTGCCCACCATGCTCTCCGCCCAGGGCAGGCAGCTCACAGAAGGCACAGGCAGAGCAGCAGCATTTCATTTTTTTTTTTAATGGTTGCCTTCTCCTTGTGGCATGTCACTGTTTTCCACTTATGGCAGCCATACAAACTTTCCTATTATATTTTTATTGGGGTAAAATATACATAACATACATATATAACATGCATACATAACATAAAATTTACCATTATGACCATTTTAAGTGTGTAATTAAATAACATTAAATATAGCCACCATGTTGTGCCACCATCACCTCTATTTCCAAAACTTCCATCACCTCAAACTGAAACTCTGTCCCCATGAAGCACTAACTCCCTAACCTCATCGCCAGCCCCGGCAGCCACCGTCCTACCTCTGTCTCCATGGTACTTCCAGGTACTTCCTGCGAGTGGAATCGTACAATACTTGTCCTTTTGTGTCTGGCTTACCACACTGGGCATAAGGTTTTCAAGGCTTCTCCATGTTGTAGCAGTCGTGAGCGTTTCCTTCCCTTTTAAGGCTGAATAGCCTTCCCTGTACGTGTACACCGCGTTTTGTTGCTCCATCTCCCGTTGAGGGACACTTGGGCTGGTCCCACCTTTGCCTGTTGTGAATGGTGCCGCTGTGAACATGGCGCACAAGTCTCTGTTTGACTCCCGGCATTCAGCTACTTTGGGGATCTAGCTAAGAGTAGAATTGTTGGGTAAAATGAGATGAATTTTCCTTTAAGGAGCATCTGGGGTGGGCTTCTGGCTGCTCCAGCATCATCTGTTGGCCTTGGGCTGTTACCCCACCTCTGAGCCTCAGCCCGACAACCCGTAGAATGGGGAGGACCCTTCATTTCCCTGCAGGTCGTGATGATTCCACCGTCGGGGGCGCCCAGCTGCTGGCACCCCACCCCTTTGCTCTCCCCCTGCTCAGGCCCCACGGCGCTGGGCAGGCTCACTGGCGAGTGTGCGAGCAGGGTTCCGAGCCCGAGTCCTGTTGTCCCGGACCACGTTCCCCCCTGGCCGCCTCCTGCTCTGACACCTAGACTGGAACCCGAGACACTTGGGGATCTTCCCCAGCTTCACACATGTAAACAGTGCTCCACCGTGGGCCGATTTTCTCTCTGGCTTGGTTTTTTCTTCTCCCTCCTATTGAATCTGTCTTTTGACTCCTTTTGTCATTTAACTGATAACCCTTTCCCCAATATTATTGAGCACCTGTTCTGTTGGGGGGACACCAAGGTGGAGATGCCTTTCCTGCTCCCAGTACCCCCAGTCTCCTTAGATAGAAAAGAGAGGGATGGTTGCCATCGTCAGGGGGCAGTAATCACGTGTCGCAGCCATTTTCCTTCCTTCTGGAGGCTGCCCCCCGCCAAGGCACAGGGCGCTTGCTTGTCTTAAGTGAGGGGCTCCGTGGCGTTATAGGAAACAAGATGGGTCTCAGAGTCTAGGTTTGAGTTTGAGCTGTGTCCAGGTGTGTGCAGCTGTGTCCAGCTGTGTCCAGGTGTGTGTGTGGACCAGATCCCTGGTCCACATGCTGCGCAGCAACTAAGGAGCCCGCAGGGTGGTTAGTTGCTATGCCCCCCAGGCCGCTCGCTCTGTCCTCCCGAGTCACTGAAGGGTGCTGCAGTTCGGGTCCCCCACCAGGTGCTGTGCCGTGGCCACAGAGCCCCCTCCAGAGAGAGCAGCCCCCGAAAGGAAGCAGAGGAGGCCAGCCTCCAGTCGTCCATGCTGGCGGGCCCCCCCCACTCGGGGGGTCCTGGGATCGTGACAGCTGCTGGTGCTGCAGGAGGGGACCCCTCTCCCTGCCCTCAGCCTGGGTTGTTTAGTGCCTGCCTTAGAGGATGACTCACCTGGTCGTCTGGATGGTAATAATGACTTTAAAAGGTTTTAACTTCCTCGACTTGTCCCGGCCACCAGTCTTTGCACGGTTACCTTGTACAATCCCACGACAGCTCTCCCTGGTGGGCTGGAATGTGAATGGAGCTTGCCCAACTCCAGAGCAGTTTCTCTGAAGGAGGAAGGTTTCTCCTCTGGATGGGTGGAGTGGTGGTGGGGCAGGCACTATCCACCGGGCGGGAGGGCAGCCGCTGCCCCCGGGGTGGACGGCCACTCCAAGCCCTGCAGGGCTGCCCTGCATGCCTCCCTGGCCCCTCCCACCCACGCAGCACCTGTCCTGGTTGGTGGCCTTTGCTCTCTTCAGGATGGAAACAGCCCCTCGGGGGTGCCTGCACTTCAGACACCTTTGGGGCAGCAGGGACCGTGGGCTGGCGGGAGCGCGATGGCCAGTTCAGTGGCAGTTACTGGAAAGTTTTGGCTTTGCCCAGCCTTTCTGGGGACTAATTGTGGGAAATCTCTCTAGAGCCTTAAATAAATTCTATTTGTGGTTTCGTAATCCATCTTCTAGGAAATTATCAAAATGAGCCAGACTTTATGCTTAGAGATGTTCTCAGCATCCATCACTTACAGTAGCAGAACATCAGAAACCACACAGGTGAACAAATTAAGGCGCTTTTTGCCACCCTTCTTGAAAATGATACTTATGGAGAAATTTAAAAACATGAAAAATCACATTAAATATTATGTTAAGTGAAAAAGCAGGGCAAGGAATTCCATTTCAGCCTAGTTCAGTAACACACGAAATCCACAGGCACAGGAAAAACACTAGAAAGAAAGACATCACATGTCAGTTTAGGGACTTCCCTGGCGCAGTGGTTAAGAATCTGCCTGCCATTGCAGGGGACACGGGTTCGATCCCTGGTCCGGGAAGATCCCTGGTCCACATGCTGCGCAGCAACTAAGCTCGTGCACTACAGCTACTGAGCCTGAGCTCTAGAGCCTGCAAGCCACAACTACTGACGCTCACGTGCCCCAACTACTGAAGCCCACACACCTAGAGCCCATGCTCCGCAACAAGAGACGCCACCCCAATGAGAAGCCCATGCCCCCGCTTGACACAACTAGAGAAAGCCCACGCACAGCAACGAAGACCCAACACAGCCAAGAATAAATAAATAAATTAATTAATTTAAAAACATGTCAGTTTAACAGCCGACTTTAGGGGTCACTTTTTAAAAAAAAAAATTATTTATTTATTTTTGGCTGTGTTGGGTCTTCGTTTCTGTGCAAGGGCTTTCTCCAGTTGCGGCGAGCGGGGGCCACTCTTCATCGCGGTGCGTGGGCCTCTCACTGTCGCGGCCTCTCCCGTTCGGGAGCACAGGCTCCAGACGCGCAGGCTCAGTAGTTGTGGCTCACGGGCTTAGTTGCTCCGCGGCATATGGGATCTTCCCAGACCAGGGCTCAAACCCGTGTTCCCTGCATTTGTAGGCAGATTCTCAACCACTGCGCCACCAGGGAAGCCCTAAGGTCACTCATAGTTTTCATTTACATAAAGGAGGTATTTTTTTCCAAGGTTTTTTCTTTCCCCATGTGATTTCCCAAAATGTCTGCAACGAACATTATTAGTTTAATAGTCCTCGCTTCCCCCCAATTACATAAAAATCAAACCAGAGCTCTGGCCTCAGAGCTCGTTCCTGTCCAGGGAGGTGGCCAGGCGTCAGCTGTTGCCGCCCCTCTGCTCCTTCTGAGGAGCCGCCCTGTAATGCATACTTCACACAGTCCTTGCGTGAAGTCTGTTGGCAGTTTGGGGTTCTTCCTTTAACCTAAACTAATTTTAAAGTTGAGGGGCCAGGCTGTTCTGTGAGTTTTGTTGAGGAAACATGAAGAAAATCTGCCCTCCTTGTATTGGTTTAACTATTAAAGCATTTAAAATATTATTTTTCCTCCTTTCAGATAAACCAGAACACAGCTGACTGTCCACTGCTGTGCAGTGCTGGAAGCTAGCCCCCAGTGGTTAACTCCATGGTAGTGGAGAGGGCAAATTTTAAAGAAATAATTAAAAAGCTCTTGGCAACTTGTCATTCTTTTGTCTCATGATAGAAAACCAGGCCTGTGTCTTGTTGAGCACAGTGTTTGGTGACCGGCAGAGAAAAGAACATTCCAAAGTCCACCTTGGAGCTGTTGTCATCTGCCAGATCTGTCCTGTCTGGTGGGGTGTGGGCAGGTCCTGGCTGTGAGACCCTCTCTGAGCCTCGGTCGGTCTCCTCACCTCCACGATGGGCAGAAAAGCGCCTCTCAGGCACAGGTGGAGGTGCTGGAGGCGTGTCAGTTTCTGAAGATGGCTAAGCCTTCCCTGTGTCCCCAGAAGGTGGGTTGGGGTTTGGGCAGAGGGCAAAGCCAAGGGGTTTGCCGTGAGGATTTGCTCTGAGGTCTGGGACAGCACGTCTAGACAGTGACCAGAGAGCCCTTTGAGCAGCTGGGTGGGTGGGGGTGACTCTGGCCCATGTCCCAAGCAAAAGGTACAAAACTGTTGCAGGGGCTTCCCTGGTGGCGCAGTGGTTGAGAGTCCGCCTGCCAATGCAGGGGACACGGGTTCGTGCCCCAGTCCAGGAAGATCCCACATGCCGCGGAGCGGCTGGGCCCGTGAGCCATGGCCACTGAGCCTGCGCATCCGGAGCCTGTGCTCTGCAACGGCAGAGGCCACAACAGTGAGAGGCCCGCGTACCGCAAAACATAAAAATAAAAATAAAACTGTTGCAGGAGGTGTCCGATGCCAGGCCTTCAGGAGGCAGCTCTGGCCTGGCTGGACTCGGGCAACAGGCCGCCCTGGGTGAGGGTTGTTCTTGCTGCCTTTCTGGGAGGGCCTGGAGTGTGGGCAGCCCTCCCCGCTACAGTTAGGCCTCAGAAAGTACGTCTGTACCTCTCTGCTGCCTTGTGTGAGAGTCTCCGCCTGAGGAGAAGAATAAAAAGGAAACAACTCATTTATAGTAATTGTCTTCTGACATGCATAACCCCAAATCGTTTGTAAAGACAAAGTTCTGAGCAAAATGAAATTGTTCCTTTATGATTAACAGAACGATGGACACAAACACAAGATGTTCCTTTGCTGATGTGTACTTTCTGATTCTACTGCATATGTAGAATTTTTATGGAAAGCAGAAGTGGGTTGGTGTGCGCATGGGTGGGATGTGTGCTGTGATACAAGAACACAGAGGCCCTTTATATAGTTTTTAAATACAAAGTCATTTTTTTCTGATTATAAAACTAATACAGACCTATTTTAGAAAATATGGATAATAGGCAAAATTATAAGGAAGAAAATAATCATCTAGTTTACATGGTTGAAATTATAAATTTTCTGTACGTTTTTCTGCAGCTTTTAAAAATTTAACATTATATCCTAGGCAGTTTTCTCCACACCATTAGTCACTTTCTCTAAACATCATGTTTTCATGCCTGCAGGTGTTCCATTGTATGAATATACAGCTTCTTTAAGCGTGTGGTGTTGGGGAAAGCAGACACGCTTGGCTTAGAGAAAACCTGTGTTCAGAACCTTGCAATGATTTCCTGGCCCTGGTGACCTCTGGAGCCTGGGCTCCTTATCTGTGAATTGGGGACAGAATCAATCCCTGGTGGGCTTGCTGAGAGGGCTCTGTGAAAGTGGACGTGGGCTGGTGGGTGCTCAGCAGGTCCACGCAGGTGGCCGCTGCTGTCACGGTGGATGGCGGCGGTGTGAACGTGGGCCTCCGCAGCGCATTAAGAAAAAGCAGCCCAGCTCTGGCCTCATTTTTTAAACACATTCTTTTTTCTCTTGCTGTGATTCCTCCTCTTGCACTTGCCCCTTTGTCCTGTGTATTTATGTAACCTGCCTTCCATCCTCTTTGCAGTAAGGCAGGTAGAAACGCACAAACACTTAACCATTTCCTCCAGCGCTGGACGTTATATTGTTTCTGATTTCTTGCTCTTGTAAATGATGCTGCACAGAGTATCTTTGTGTACCAAGTCCTCCTGGGTTGGATCATTTCCCGGGGCTTGAACACCAGAAGTGGAATTACAGAGCCAAAGGGCACGTGCATTTTCACGCCTCTGATCCACACTGGCAAGTTCCTCTTAGGAGGTTGTACCAGTCTGTGCTCCTGAGCGTGGTGTGAGGGACGCCCTGTGTCGCCGGCTCCCCGAGTTCACGTGACCGTGTCCTTCTCCAGCCCTTCCTCCCCGTGGCCCACTGGCTGCTGTGCCCCACGCCACCCTCACTAACTGGAGCCCGGGCCTCCTCCCCGTTGGTGACTCTGACTCGTGATGGGAAGGCCGTGCTGTCGCCAGCCAGTCCTGCCTGTGTAGACGCCCCTCTACTGAACAATGAGCACATTCAGGCCCAACTCGTGTTTTCCGTTATTAAAAAACAGAGCCAGCTGTCTCTGCCTGTGACTTTAATCTTTAAGCCTTTATTCCCTCTACCCCACCCCCTTCCCCTAACCTTTTGTTTGTGCAGTTCCGAGCTCGGGATGTGTGGGTCCAGGAGCTTCTGAATGTGCGGCGCCTCTCCCGGCAGCTGCACATGGTGGTGGCCCTGAGCGATGCTGTTTCAGGCTGGGGGGCTGCAGACGGGAGGGAAGACTGGTACTCTTGCCCCCAGTGGCCCCTGGGACTTTGCACAAGCTGTTTTGGTATTATGTAGCTCTGGAGCCAGTGCCCAGTCCCATCCTCTCCCCAGATTCAAATTCAGTAGAGACCCCTTCTGACTCGGAGTCGCTTAGTCTTAATAAAGTTTACGTCTTTCTGTGGCCTCTTAGCATTTCCTCCTGGGGAATAGTTCTTGTGGTTGAATTATATTTGTGATATTTAAATAAAAGCAAGAGTCCCAAGAAAGGATCTTCAGTAGTAACCCTAGGCCTCCCAAAACAGCCAGAAGCACACAGCCGGACAGATGTGTCTTCAGGGTCAGGAAGGCGCTGTCCTGGCAGCAGCGTGGACCGGGTGTTGATGTGGAAATGGGGGCAGGGCTGAGCCCTGGCCGCAGACACGGGCACACAGGGGAGGCGGGGCTGCGCGGGTTCTGGCCCAAGAAGGCCCCCCTCCTGCGGCTGCAGCGCCATGTCCTCCGAGCTGCCTGTCCTCCTCCCAGGGCCCGGCCAAAGACGCTGCACGTGGAGGGGCCTGTCTGAGTGAGGCCGAGGGGAAGGAGATGGTCTTTCCAAGTCTTCTTAACAAGTGTATGCGTTCTTACCTGCAAACACGCCTTGTTTGACTGCAGACTTTTCATAGCATTCCAGCATATCATAAATGCTTTAGAGAGAGTCTCCCCACCCGTCAGAGGTTAACAGATGGGCTGGTGCATAGTCATGTGGCTTTTTCCACGTGGATTTATATTAACACCCATATTAATTAATGTATTCATATTGTCATTTTTAAATTTCATAGTAGGGCTGTGCCACACCTGCTCTTCTGCACTTTGTTTTCTCCACTTAACAGTGCCTTGGTTTTTCCACGTACATTCAGACCATTCAGACCCAGCGTGTGAGTGGCTGCAGGATTCCCCTCTGTGCAGGACACGCCCCTGTGTGCGGGGTTCCCCCGTGTGGGGCACAGCGTACCTAGTCTTTGAGCGCTGGCTGTCCCGGGTGTCTCCTGGCTCTGCTCGAGCATACCTTTTTGCACCTCGTGGAAGTGTTTCTGTCTTAGAAGTAGTGATTGTTGGGGCAACTACATTTTAATAGATATGCCACACGCACCCCATGTACTCTTTATCTTGGTTTTATAAAAATAATATTTTAAGTGAGTTACCATCAGGGCATCAAGAAAATGTAGGCTGTGTCTAAACTCTCAGGACTGTATTTATTTCACGACTTTCTGTGCACACCGTCACACACCTGGGTTTGCAAACTTGAATTTGAAAAGCCAGGCTCCAAGCTTAGTCGCCTTCCTCTATTCATCCTGTTTTTACTGCGTGCCTACTGTGAGCCAACTTCTGACCCCGCAGTGAGAAATACGGAAGACATTCCCTCTCTGAGCGCTAACGTGAACCTTTCTTGGCGGCCACGTTTTTACAGCTCTCTTGCCACACCTTGGGGCAGGAGGGAAAGAGTATGGGTTGAAACCATGGCAGCACATAACTGTGCAAAAATAAATGGGACGCAGGTTTCATACAAAACGACCACCACAAAGCTGCTGAGGAATAAACCTTTGTTCTGCATGGTCAGGGTTTTGGTCTTTATACCACCCCGACTGTCCCATTAGGACGTCTGTGGTCACTGGGTGAACGTGGCACCTTAGGGTGGAGTGGAGGGGCTCAGGGACAAGAGAAGTTAGAGTTTCTCCTGGGACAGGACAGTTTGCTGTTGATTATTTTGTTAACTGCTGGTGACCCATGGTACTGGTGATCCCAGACTTGAGTTGTTCACAATTCACCCTTGCAATTTTCATCTTGTCCACATACTGCTACTAGTACTGTTATTGTTATTATTTTCCTTTAAATTGACTCATTTCTTTTATTTAACCTTCTCCTAAGTAACATTATCCTTGAAATATGGGTTTAAAGTGCTAGTTACATTTTCCTGCAATGCATATTAAAATAAATACGTAACTATTACAGTAACAATCTGATGGGGTGTGTCATCTACTTTGGGAAGCACCATGTCCTGGCATAGTTGCTCTGCACCCTCTTCCCCGCCTGGGACGTGGTGTCCGTAATGGTAGGTGTGGTGGCAGGGGCGGGAGGTGAGACGTCTCCGACCCCGAGCTGTGGGTGTGCTCAAGAGGGAAAAGGAAGATTCTGGAGAGCAGAGATGCTGTGAGGAGCTGGGATCGGTGAGTAGGGAGAGGCCTGCAGGGTACAGGTCCCAGGGACTTTGAGGGGCAGGGTGATGGGCCAGAGACTGAAGCATCCGCAGGGCCTGAGCAGACACCGGACAGGCCCTGGGACCGAGGATGACTTCTCTGTTCCTGGACTTGACTGGCTCATGTGAGGATGGCCACCCGGCCTGACTCGGGGTGGACGCTGACCCAGGCTGGGGAAGCTTCTCGCGGTGGGAGGAGGCCCAGGGAAGAAGTGTCAAGTTACTTCAGAGAGAGTGAAGCGCTGCAGGTGCTGGGTGTTTCTGTTTGTTGTTTTGTGATGTTTCCTTTTTTACGTTTGTTTTCTGAGAATTCATTATATGTAAAATGTAACACAAATCTTACTTGTATGATTCTTGGAGTTTTGACAAACTCATACCTGTGTACCCCAAATGCCGACCAGGATGTAGAACATTGCGGTCGATGCAGAGTGGCTGTGTTGCCGGTTGGAATCCCCTGGGAAGGCTGCCTGGGATGCTGATCTGCTTGTGGGGTCACCGGGCTGTGGGCTTGTGCTGGGAGCTTTCCTAGGGGATTCTCATGTGTAGACAAGTTTGGGAATTACTGCTCTAAAAAGTTTCCATTTCCATTTCCCCTCCTCACTCCCTGGAGTTAATCACGGGTGTGATTTTTTTTCCACATAGATTAGCCTCCCTGTTCTAGGACTTGATGTAAGTGGAATTGTCCCTCTTCCCTGGGACAGAACAATATTGAAATTGGGCCAGTTAATCACCCTACAGTGGCCTCTGAACGTTCAAGTGAAAGGAAGACTTGTATATCTCTCACTTTAAATCAAAAGCTAGACATGATGAAGCTTAGCGAGGAAGGCCTGTCGAAAGCCCAGATGGGCCGAAAGCTGGGCTTCTTGTGCGAGCAGTCAGCCACGCTGTGAAGGCAAAGGACAAGTTCTGGAGGAAATTACCGGTGCTTCTCCAGTGAACACACGAATGGTAAGAAAGCAAAACAGGCTTATTGTTGATGTGCAGAAAGTTTCAGTAGTCTGGATAGAAGAACAAACCAGCCACAACATTCCCTTCAGCCAGAGCCTCATCCAAAGCAAGGCCCCAACTCTCTGCAATTCTATAAAGGCTGAGAGAGGGGCAGAAGCTGCAGAGGAAATGTGTGAAGGTAGCAGACTTGGTTCGTGGGGATTAAGGAAAGAAGCCGTCTCCATAGCATCAAAGTGGAAGGGGAAGCAGCCAGTGCTGATGTAGAAGCTGCAGCAAGTTACCCAGAAGATCTAGCTGAGATAATTGGTGATTTTCAATGTGGATGAAACAGGCTTCATGGGAAGAAGATGCCACCTAGGACTTTCATAGCGAGAGAGAAGTCAGTGCCCGGCTTCAGTGCCTCAGAGGACAGGCAGACTCTCTTGTTAGGGGCTAATGCAGCTGGTGACTTCAAGTTGAACCTAGGACTGAGTTATCATTCCAAAAATCCTAGGACCCCTAAGAATTATGCTAAATTGGCTCTGCTTATGCTCTGTTAATGGAACAACAGAACTTGGGTGACAGCACATCTGTTTACGTGGTTTACTGAATATTTTAAGCCCACTGTTGAGACCTACCATTCAGAAAAAAAAGATCCCTTTCAAAATGTTACTGCTCACTGACAATGCACTTGGTCACCCAAGAGCTCTGATGGAGTTGGACAATGGGATTAATGTTGTTTTCATGCCTGACAACACAACATCCTTTCTGCAGCCCACAGATCAAGAAGTAATTTGGATTTTCAAGTCTTATTATTTAAGAAATACACTTTGTTAGGTTGTAGCTGCCATAGACAGTGATTCCTCTGATGGATTTGAGCAAAGTAAATTGAAAACCTTCTGGAAAGGATTCACCATTCTAGATGGCATTAAGAACATTTGCGGGACTTCCCTGGCGGTCCGGTGGTTAAGACTGCGTGCTTCCAGTGCAGGGGGCGCGGGTCCGATCCCTGGTCGGGGAACTAAGATCCCACGTGCCTCACGCGCATGGCGTGGCCAATAAAAATTAAGAAAAAAAAAAAGAACACTTGTGATTCATGGGAAGAGGTCAAAATATCCAAATTAAGAGGAGTTTGGAAGAAGCTGATTCCAGCCCTCCTGGATGACTTTGAGGGGTTCGAGACTTCATGGAGGAAGGACTGCAGACGTGGTGGGAACAGCAGGGGAACCAGAACTAGAAGTGGAGCCTGAAGATGGGACTGAATTGCTGCCATCTTGCGATGAAACTTGGGAACGGATGAGGGGCTACTTCTTATGGATGAGCAAAGAGAGTGGTTTCTTAACACGGAATCTACTCCTAGTGAAGAGGCTGTGAAGATAGTTGAAACGACAGCAAAGGCCTTAGGATATGACACAAACTTCGTTGATAAAGGAGCTGCAGGGTTTGAGAGGATTGACTCCAGTTTTGAAGGAAGTTCTGTGGGTAAAATGCTGCCAAACAGCATTGCTGCTCCAGGGAAATCATTCATGAAAGGAAGAGTCCATCAGTGCAGCGAACTTCATGGTGCCTTTGTTCTCAGAAATGGCCGCAGCCATCCCAACCTCAGCAGCCTTCATCCTGATCAGTCAGCGGCTGCCAGCACTGGAGGCGAGACCCTGCACCAGCAGAAGGGCTACAGCTGGCTGAGGCTCAGGTGATGGTCAGGGTTTTTTAGCATATTTTTAAATTAAGGTCGTACATTGTCTTTTTAGACATAATGCGATTGCACACTTAATAGACTACAGTATACTGTAAACATAACCTTTTACACACTGGGAAACCAAAGAATTCATGTGATTCACTTTATTGTGATACTTGCTTTATTGAAGTGTTCTGGAACCAAACCTGCAATATCTCTGAGGTATGCCTGTAATAATGTTGACTACTCTTTAATATGTTTATTGCTATCTGTATATCTTATTCTATGTAGCATCTTTCAAATCTTTTGCCCATTTAAAAAAATATATATTTATTTATTTGGCCACACCGGGTCTTAGTTGCAGCACGCGGGATCTTCGTTGCCGCATGCAGGATCTTTAGTTGCAGCATGTGGGATCTAGTTCCCCGACCAGGGATTGAACCCAGGGCCCCTGCATTGGGAACATGGAGTCTTAGCCACTGGGCCACCAGGGAAGTCCCTCTTTTGCCCATTTTTAATTGGGTTTAGAATTTTTAAAAAATTATAGAAGTTCTCTGTGAATCTGTTTACCAGTTCTTTGTCAGATGTATGTTTTGTAAATATTCTGTCACGATCTGTGGCTTTGCCTGTTTGTTTTCTTGATGTCTTTTGATAAGCAGACATTTTAGTTTTTTTGTTTTGTTTTGTATTTTGGCTGTGATGTGCAGCAAGCGGGATCTTAGTTCCCCGCCCAGGGATCAAACCTGTGCCCCCCGCAGTGGAAGCTCAGAGTGTTAACCACTGGAGTGCCAGGGAAGTCCAGCAGACATTTTTAATTTTGATGAAGGCTCTTTGTTCATTTTTTTTCTCTAATGGTTTTCACTTTCTGTGACCTGCTTAAGAGATCTTTGCCTGTTCCAAGTCGTGAAGGCATCCTGCTCTGTTTCCTTCTAAAAGCTTTATGGCTTTAGCTCTTATATTGAGGCCTTCGATCCACCTGAGTTAGTAGTGTTTGTATCTACCATGAGCTGGCGTCCACCTGACCTTTGTTCACCTTGTTCACAGGGCTCTTGGGCGGTTCCAGTTCAGCGTTTGTCCCTGTCTGTTCATTTGCTGACCTGGTCACTGGTCTGTGCACTTGTCTGCACCCAGCATGTGGGCCCTCCCTCCTATGGGCCAGGAGAGACCCCTGCCCCGTGGGAGCTCCCGGCCACGGGGACAGACGCAAAGCCCCCTCCTCAGGGCTGCGGGCCCAGAGAGGGGAGAGCAGAGGCGGGACCCCTGCCGACGGGTTGTGGGTGGGGTGCGTTCCTGCCATTGCAGTGAAATCTCCCTGATGAAAGGGTTGCCGGACCCCAGCACAGGGTGTGCTGATCTCAGGCAGTCTTTGTCTGTAAGAACCTTCACCTGTAAACATTTTATTAGACCATTAAGTGGCCTTCAGCCTCTCCCACGTTCACTAATGCCGGAGAAGGCCGAGCATATGTTGCCATTTTTATGAAACTCTTGCTTTTCCAGAGGCTTATTCTTGGACCTAATTTACTCTGAGTCTCATCCCACAGATCTGGCTTAATTTGTGCAGCTGGGACGACCGTCTGTAGGCAGGGTCTTCCTGGAGTTGGGAGATGAGCCGCGTGACAGGCACACGGCTCTTAAAAACTGTTCTGCTTGTGAACGTACCAACCTTGGGACACTCTGGGTGCAGGGTACCAAGGGCACCAACCCACTTGGACCATACCTTTGTCCTCCTTTTCAAGTTAACATAGTGATTCCACGTGTCTTACGGTGCAAAGCATGTTGGTATTCAGAACCCTGCTGAAGACGTAGGGGTACATACCGAGCACAGGGCACTCTGGTGCTTGGTGTCATGTCCCGTGTTCCTCTCAGGATGTGGAGCTGGGTCGTGGGATGCATTCTGGAGCAGCTCTCTGGAAGGGGCTGCCTGGAGAGCCTAGGCAGAGTCTTCTTTTCCTTCTGGTCCCCAGGTGGTATCTGTAAACCTGTGTTAGCGGTCCCCTCAGGCTCCAGGGAGGCGGAAGTTCCCCATGCAGTCGGCTTGCTTGGACTCATTTGACCAGCCACCAGCCTTGAAAAATTATCCTTGCCTTTGTCAGGCTTCAGAGGAAGGGGTGATCTCTGGGTGACAGGCCAGGAGCCAAGGCACCAGGAGCAGAGCGGGGACTGGGCGCGCAGCATTGCCTGCCACACCCCGGTGCCTCGTCAGCGGACAGAAGGGAGTCGGCTCTAGAGAAGGCTTTTCCTGCCTCCCCGGAAGCCCACCCGTAGGAGGCAGCTGGGGTTGGAGGGAGGGTGGAGGGCAGGCAGCCAGGAGCCTGCACCAGCAGCCTGGGTTCTGCCCACATCACAGAGGGCCCTCCGGGGCTCCAGTTCAAGAAAATGACATCTTTGAACATCAGCATGAGAGTAGAGTACATTTATTTCTATAATTCAGAGTTTCTTGCTTCATTTTAAAACCTCAAAGTTGTTCAACCTGAGTAAGAGCCTTAGAAAACAGTACCTACAGGTGGCGGCCCCTCCTCGCTCCATTTTCCTTCCTCCAGCTCCCTCCCGCCTTCTTGCAATGTAGGACTCAACTGTCATTTCACCTCAATTTCCCTGGAAAGTGGGTGGCAGCTTGGGGAAGGTTCTGTGGAAGCAAGTCTCTGGGGTGTGTTGCCTTTGTCCTCTCACTAGAAATGAGCTCCTTGGGCAGAGGCCTCAAGAGATGACAGTGAGGCCAGGAGGTGTGGTGGGTGCAGCAGCCTTTGTGACAGTGGCACAGGAGTGAGCAACATTGGAGGAGCTGCTGTGTGGCGGGACTTGCCTTCAGGTCCTTTTGGAGTCCTTGCTGACTTTTCTTTTCTGGAGCATCTTTAATATTATATTATGATTTCATAAGAAAAAATTTTGAACTAAGGAAAATCATTCAGTGACACGTCACTAATACAATGCAAGTCGGTTCGAAATATAATACGAGACTTTTAAAGTTTCAGTTTCCTCAGTTACATAAAATAAGACAGCTGAACTAAAAATTTTGTCTCAGTCAGTGAGGCACAGTTCCTTCAGTGACTATTTGCAGCCACCGTGGAAGATAATTACTCAATGGAAAGTGACCTAGTACAGACCCAGAGGCCATCAGTTGACACCAGAGTATTAACTAAGTGATGCAGGATTGTAGAATTCCTGAGGTCTCTTTGTTTCCAGGAGGGAAACTGGAAATTGCCGTGCTCTGTCACCTGATAGCTATAATTAAGGTACTTTTGAAGAAGGAGTATGGGTAAGAGGGAGCACCTCCGCAGTCTTGGGGGTAGGCTGTGACAGCACCGTCACACATCTGAGGAAACCTTGGTTGAAGGGGAGTGGGGGAGTCCCAGCGGCTGGTGGAGGACTGAACCTGAAGGTACGGCCCTGGGTCGCTGAGGTCACAGCGATGGGGAGACTCTGCACCAGCCTCCAACTCTGACATGTGGCCTCTGCGCCATCTCACCTCCCTGCCGTGTGGATGGTGCCTGGACCTCACACTTGGACTCTTAGCTGTGTTCTGGCTTTCTGCATCCTTAGTGGGCTCATGGTCTTATGTCCAATTTCCAGGTGACCTGCAAGCCCTTGATGTGAGGGGTGAGGCCCACGGCCTTTGTGTCTCTGCCTGCATTTAGGACAGGACTGTGCACACCAAGGCAGCGGGGCCTTCCTGGGGGGGAGGAGTGTAGGTTTTGGATTGAGGATGTGAATCTGGATCCCGGCTGCACAGCCTAATATCTGTGTGACTTTGGGTGAAACGATGATGATTGCGACAGCAACGGCGGAAGGGAATAATTCCTCGGCCTTGTCTGTGAAGTAAGGGTAGCCATGATGCGCACTGCACAGCGTTGGTGGTTCAAGTGAGATCATGTGTGTAAGCAGTCACTTTAGTTGCTTGGAAAATGCCATGAAGGCACTAAAATCAGGACGCTTGAGTTGAGTAGAATTGTTAAAGCATGTTAGTACGTAATCTTCATTAGTAAAGGACAGAAATTCATCCCAAACTGCTTCTTACAACCAGCATGATTTGTGGGCTGGGTTTAGGCACAGCTGGATCCAGGGCCCCCCATCTCTCGGGCCATGTCCCTCGTGCCCGCTTGTTTCTCAGGCCGGCTGCCTCCTGCAAGGTTGTGGACCTGCCCGTGGCTCTGGGCTCAGCTTTCTCGCTGCCGAGTCAGTGCCCCCAGCAGAAGACGCAGCGGAGACTGAGTGGCTGGATCTGGGCCCAGCCTGTGCCTGGCACTTGGCCTGGGGTTCCTGCCAAGTAAACAGAGAGACGGAGCCGGGGGATGAGGACCTCGGAGGAGAGCAGCTCTGTGAGCAGTTGGTGGACGGGGCACAGGGTCCCCGTATCAGCAGCAGATGCAGTTCCCTCGTGGGTTCCGAATCCCTCAAAGTGGGAGCTTTTCTCATGTGTCCCCCAGCCCAGCACAGCTACCAGCTTCCGTTACAAACCAAGCATTTGGCTATTTTTCTTGCTCTGGGAATGGTTGATAAAAAGTTTCTGTTTAGTTGAAGCATTGCAAAAGTTATACAGGAAAAATAAACAAATCTGAGACCCTGGCCAGTTGTGGCCTGGAGGGACATCAAAGGTTGGCCAGTCACCAGGCCCCACTTGCACTGGGGCGCTTTGTGTCCACCCTCAGGTCTGCAGACCTGGGGCTGGAAACCAGCTCCAAACGGCTGTGCTCGGGCTGGACGTGCTGAGCCCATGCTGGAGCAGCTGGTGGTCTGTACCGGCCTTCTTCCTGCCCCAGCCCGGGGCCCTGCCTGCCCGCCCCCCCTTCCACCCCTCGACCAGCCCACTCAGGCCTGCACCAGCCTCTGGCAGCTGCCTCTACATGGGTTGTATCTCACACCCTCTCACTCCTCAGCACTCAGCTCACTCGCCCCGTCTCCCAGTGAATCGCTCACAAGACCCCCAGGAGCCCTGTTAGCCCAGCTTGCAGAAGCTACAGGTCACTGGCCAGTTTCTCGCTGGGCCACTCTCGGAACGGGGCCCGGTGTGGTCCTGGTTTAGGGCAATGGGGACCATAGGAATGGGGACTGAGTTTGGAATCCTTTGACAGGAGAGGCGGGTGGGGGCAGCCTTTGTCCGGCTGGCTTTGGCAGTGGTCCTGAAAACTGTTTTCAGATCCCTGACGTAGCAGAGGGAGACCTCTGGTCCTGGGATGGACTCTTATCATATAAGAATAGCCCAAGCATTTTCACTCTCTAACATTTTAGTAGGTAATGATTTTTGTTATAAAGTATTTATAGTTATTGCGAAGTGAATTTTCTTGTCCCGATTTTGGAAAACAGCACAGGAAGAAGAAAATAAAAATCACCCATGATCCCACATCCATGGGTGTTGATGATGTTAGGGAAAGGGTGGTATGAGCCATGAGAACCAGTCAGATCTTAATCATGTCCCATTTGTTGGGCACCTTCTACGTGCCAGGCTCTGTGCTTGACGCTCGGAAAGCTCCACAGCCCCTCGGGTGTCACAGGTGAGGAACTGGGGCTCGGAATGGGCTGAAGAGGTTGGCTACAGCCACGCAGCAGGCCAGTGAGGAGAGAGCTGATGTGGGAATCCAGATCCAAGTAAGGGGGCAGCGACCATGAGTCAAGACCACAGCACACACACGTTTCTTTTAACCCAAGTCCCTTTTTAAGGGGCTCTTTTGCAAATAGCATCTAAAGCACCGAAAGATGCTGTGCAAGGGGTTTTACTCTGCGTGACTCAAGGCAGCAAAACGCAAGAGGGGAATGGAAGAACAAGACCAACCGCAGCAGGCCTCCCGAGTGGACCTCTCTGCCGTCTCTGGCCTCAACCCAGACGTGACTGTAAGAACCGCTCTGGAAACAGCTGATGACAGACTCTGTGCTTTCAACCTTTCTGTTTTCGCTGTTGCCAGAAAAATAATCAGCTCTGTGTCTCAAGTGCTTGATAAAGTGGCCCAGACACCAGCTGTAGCTTAAAACAGTTTCTGGTTTAGGTGCTTTTAGCCATCAGATGGGTGGCCTCCTGGGCTGAGTGTGGCGCCCACATCCGAGGACGGCCGCACCCCTGTCCTCACCGCGTCTGCGTCTCGTTCTGTGCCTTCGGTCCTCCTTTGCCTGTGCTTCCGGAGGCTTGGGCTTGGGTTGAGAAGGGCAGTTCTGGGCTGGGCGTTGGCTGCCCGGGGGCTGTGCAGGAGGTGGGGAGCAGAGGTCGGTGCAAGGGCAGAGCCTTCTCTCTCCAGCCACAGCCATCCTGACTCTCTAGCTGATGATTTCTTCTGTAACTTCATTACGTACTTTTAGTTTTTCTTGGTTTGGGACCTTCTCTGCGGGCTTCCTCCTAAGGAGGACAGGACTCCCTCCCCTTCATGTCGCCGGCCTCAGCTGCAGTCACGGGGTTCCGGGAGCCTCCGCAGCCAGGGGGGCCCCAGGCCTCTGCCGAGAAGCTCACAGACGGTGGGAGCAGGCAGCGGGAGGAGGGAGGCCGCAGGCAGGGTAGAGGGTCTGTATTCGCACGCTCTTCATGGAGGTGGAGAGAGCCGCTCTGAGGCTGTGGTGGTGGCAGGGAAATCGGGGGCGAGCGGGACGGGGGACTGGAAGAAGGAGAGGTGGGTCTGAGCGCTGGCACACTACTCGCCGTGAGTCTCCATTACCTTTAGCTGCTCCATTTCTTCTGGCTTCAACTTATCCCGCACAGAGTAGGGAACAGCGGAGGGGCTGACAAAGACAGGTATCTGCAGGAAGAAGAGGTGGGGTAAGCACCAGGAACTCTAGTTCCAAAGAAGAAAACCAGCCCCTGGCCTGTACTCCTTCCTCAGGATGAGGTACACGTAACACCCTCGACACACACCTTTCGGCTCTCCTCGTCACGAATCTTGTAGCTGACATCCATCAATGCAGAGGCAGTGCTAGCTTCCTGGACAAAGAACCGAGCCCCATTTTGCATAAAGTGGAACTACAGGGATTGAATGCAACAGCAATAGTATCAGAAGCCAGCAGACCCTGCTGAACCAGGTCTCTCTCTCCCCCTTCCCTATGCCCATGCGTCTGGCTTCGGCATTCTGTCTTACGTCCACTGCAGTGAAAGGGACACTGCAATGGCTCTGGATTGACTTCATTAGCCATGTCTTGTCATACTTTATCCCATAAGAAATCTAAGGATGAAAAGAAGGCATGGGAGAAAGGACAGACAACAGGGAATTTAGGCTGGAGGAAGAACCTTTTCCTGTTCTTTCCCGGCCTTCTACTGAGCTTGAAAGGGCTTGTAAAGAAGGGACCACTGGCATGATTTCTTACGGGTGTGCGTAATATGGATTTCCTAAATACTCTTTCTCTCCAGTCAAACTCTCTTCCAAATAATCAAGGTGTCAGAGATGATCTTCCTTTTATAAATTTCCAGGAGATCCTACCCGGTGCAGACACTGCTTGCCCCTCAGACAAGGTCTCCAGAGGCTCGACCCTCCGTCTCCCACACTCAGCTTGCCAAGCTGAGACCTCCAATGTGGAGTCGCTCCATATCCTTGGCAGTAGTTTCCATCTTTGCTTTGAGACAGGCTCCTCCGTTCTCCTCACGGTCAGCCTGTTCCCTGTACATTGCCTCTCTGAACCTGCCCTTAGATGAACAAGACTGTTAACTCCTGGTAATAAAAAGGACAGATTACAAACTGTCCCCAGTGAGAGAAACCAGCATCTCTACATGAGACCAACACAGCTCCCCCTGCCTTTTCTCTCCTGCACATTCCATACATTTTACAGGATACTCACTGTGACCCTGAACCAGCTCCCTGGGGTTCCTTCGTGTGTGTTCTCCCCCATTTCCCTCTCCAGAGGTTTTCTGTTTCTCCACACAGTAGTATGCATGTGGCCTTCACTATGCCATTTCACTCCTCTCTTGTTGCCTGGGATGGTACAGGGAGAGCTGCAGGGGGGATGTGGAGAGAAGGATGGTGAGTGGCCATAAGTGCTAAGAAAGTCTTCTGTACACCCTCATCTCTTTGACACCAGCTCTACAATTAGGATTGCTCAACCATTATTTCACTTCTAGCATGCCTCAGATTTGCAGTGAGAGAAGAAAAACAAGTCCACGGAGCGTGAGAGAGGTGCATAGTCCCAGGGGCTGCTGTGTACAAACCCTGCTGCCTGGCCACTTACTGTCTTACTTCGGGGTCCTCCTGGACATCCCTCTTCACCACGTTTCCATCATCCTCCTGGAGGTGTGAGGGCTGAGGCTCACTCCCATCGTGTTCATAATGAGGGCACCTGTCGTCAGAATTACCTGGGAAAGAACTCCAACCTTTCTTTCTTCCTTGAGGTGATCTGCCACCATCACTGTATTCTGAAAAGAGGAGCAAAAATACAAGTTTGCAGACACATCTGTGGTCCACTTACCACGTACCATGTCTTAGGCTAACAGCATGGTAGGGCAGGCCAAGTGCTAACCTGGCCTAAGGGACCAGTCCCACAAGCCTCAGAAAGGACACTCTTCTGCCTGTGCAGAGAGGACAGCCTTATCCGACAGATGGCACTATCAGGGGAAGAATCGAGGAGGAGCAGGATGAGGAAGAGGAGGGCAAGGAGGACAAAGAGGGAGGAGGGAGGAGAGGACAACTGCGCTGAAACTTTTAAAACAGTGGTGCAGGACTGATAAAGAACCGAGGTGTATGCGTCCATGGGCTAGACTGGACACCAGTCATATAGATACCAGGAAGGCACCCGAATCTTGCCTTCTCTCAGGACTTTCCAGCAACCACACCAATACCTCTCTCATGCTTCCCAAATCCAATGAGCCACCAAACCGATTCCACTAACAACCAGCAAGCTAGCTGGACTTCCTTTGCCAGTGCACGTGGAGCTTTAATCTCAGGTGACACTGATGTAACGGCCTCCTGAACTGTCTCCCTCCCTCCAGCTTTGCCCTGAACAATACTCTGTTTGAAAGAGCCAGAGTGAGCTCTCTATTGGGCCAGCCTGAAATGCCTTTCAGCTCAGCAGGCAACTCTTCCTAACTTCAGCCCTTCTATAACAAGGGTGTGAATGATAACCTGGAATGATGTTTCAACCACCATTTCCAAGTGTTTAGGGATTCTTCTTTTTGCTTTCTACAACTGGTTTCTAATTTGATTCCATCATGGACAGGTAACACTCTGTGAGATTTCAATTCTTCTTTTTTTTCTTTTTTCTTTTATTTATTTATTTTATTTTTAATTTAATTTTTTTTTTTGCGGTACGCGGGCCTCTCACTGTTGTGGCCTCTCCCGTTGTGGAGCACAGGCTCCGGATGCGCAGGCTCAGCATCCATGGTTCACAGGTCCAGCCGCTCCACGGCATGTGGGATCTTCCCGGATTGGGGCACGAACCCGTGTCCCCTGCATCGGCAGGCGGACTCTCAACCACTGGGCCACAAGTGCAGCCCCTATTTTTATATTTTTTAAATAAATTTATTTCTTTATTTATGGCTGCATTGGGTCTTTGTTGCTGCACACGGGCTTTCTCTACTTGTGGCTAGCGGGGGCTACTCTTCGTTGCGGTGCACGGGCTTCTTGTTGTGGTGGCTTATCTTATTGCAGAGCATGGGCTCTAGGCATGTGGGCTTCAGTAGTTGTGGCACGTGGGCTCTAGAGCGCAGGCTCAGTAGTTGAGGTGCACGGGCTTAGCTGCTCCGCGGCATGTGGGATCTTCTTGACCAGGGCTTGAACGTGTGTTTCCTGCAATGGCAGGCGGATTCTTAACCACTGCGCCACCAGGGAAGTCCCTCAATTCTTTTTGAATTTACTGACGCTTGTCTGATGGTCGAGGAGATGGTCTAACTTGGTGAATGTTACAGAGACCCTCGGGGAAAAAAACTGTATTCTGCTGTTGTTGCGCAGACTGTTCTATTTATGTCATGCAGATCTCATTAGTTTACTGTGTTAATCAGGTCTCCTATATCCTTGCTGATTTTCTCTCTAGCAATTCTGTCACTTGCTAAGAGGGAGGTGGGTGTGGAAAGCCCCCACTATAATTTTAGATCTGGCACTTTCTCCTTTCATCTCCATCAGTTTTTCCTTCATGTACTTTGAGGCTCTGTTGTTTGGTGTGTACACATTTAGGATCTTTATGTCTCCCTGGTGTCCTGATCCTTTCATCATTCTGTAAGACCTCTCTTTGGCTCTTGCTCATTTTCTTTACTCTGACATCTACTGTACTGGATACTGAAGCTACAGCCACGCTTAGAAAGTGTCCTGGGTGTACCTCACCTTGTATTCACTCCTAGCAGCTGTGTTGCTGTTCGCCCCTCCACCCACAAGTTCTCCCCTCCAACATATCTAATTCACCATGTCAAAAGATTTGGAAGTTTTTCCACACCTGCAGAAATAAGATCGTGTCAATTCTCCCTCCCATGGGTGGATTCACTAAGGGTATTTTATTTTTAACGCATTCCACTGAAACAGTGAACCAGCAGATAATCATACTAGTGGCTTGTGGGGAGGGAGGATTATGGTAATTACACTGTTAGAAACCAGCTTCCGTTGGGTTGTAATACTTAAAGTCCTCTAGGTTTGTGTGCTGTGCCTTTTGTACATTAACTATTCCATGTTGTCTCAGGGCACGCTTATGAGTAAAGATCCGCCCACTGTTGATCACTCCACGATGGAGTGATTACGACCAGGCCTCAGATGAACTCCTCTGGGGAGCCCTTGCTTTCCCTGTGTGGCCCGCTGTCAGGGCAATCCTGCTACTCACAACCTTGGGACTTTCCCTGTGTGGCACTGGAAGTGAAAGGAAACACAGATAGGGCATTTGACCCACAAATGCCACTTGCTCAGTCCCCAAACCTCGGAGGGGGCCTGGCGTGCTCTCTTTCTGCCACACTCCACATCCAACTGGTCAGGAGATTCTCTCGGCCCCTCTCTCAAAGTATGTCCAGAAGCCAGCCACTTCTCACCACCTTCATTACCACCACCCTGGCCAAGATACCAACAGCTACCTCCTGGACTGTACTGCTGTCCAGCTGGCCCCTCTGCTTTCATCCTGGCTCCCTTACCTGTCTCTTTTCAACGCAGCAGCAGAGAGCAAATCAAATCATTTCACTCCTCTGCTCAACACCACATAACGATGGTTTGAAGCCCACCAACATGTTCAAAAGCCAGGAGTTCATAATGACACTCATCAACAATAACAACAACAAAGAGGAACCTTACTGGTGACCTTTGGAGAATGCCGGGCAACCAACTCGTTTTCAGGAAAATCCAGCAATGAAAGGGAAAAATTCACATTTTAAAGGGAGCAGTAAGGGCATGTGGTCTACGTACGGTGTATAGGAAGAGTCAGAGTCATTTGTAAGAACCCACTTTCCTTCCGAAATAATGTTGCCGAGGGGAAAGCGTAAAAGGGAGCTACATAACAGCTACCGCAGTCCCCCGGCTGACCAGCTACGTCGGGTGCCTGAACAGGGCTAGAGACCTCCCTCATCAAGGTGATTCAGACATAGGAATCTCAGGCATTGCCTTGTTTTGAAACTCTTCCAGGAGAGTGGGTATGTGATCAAAAGCCACAGAGGGGTCATCACACGCACACATGCGCCCACACACACGCTCACATGAACACGCATACATTCACTTACTGAACATTTGCAACTCAGTCTGATTCCTGTCTCACAGTCGTGCTGCCAGAATCAAAGGTGATCTCAGGAGTATTTTAAAGCAACTAGTGCCTTCCGCTCAGGCTGCCTGGGTTGCCCCTCAGCCTCTACCACTACGCGCTGATCCTCCCACGACGAAATAGTCGTTAGTATCCTTTATGACATCATGTGTATTCATATGGTGACTTCCTGTGTCGTTTTGGAATTCTACCTACATCATGGCTATGCCACTGAGTACATGGCAACAGCATCCCCACTATGGTAGGGAGAGAACACGGTGAGAAGCAAGCCAACACTTGCCCAGCAGCAACCAATGTTTGCTCAGTGATGGGCAGACTCACTAGATTTCTTTGACCTCTTCACAAACACCCCAAGACGATTGTATCCACGGTCCCTTCTCAGGCTCACAGGGGTTAGATACAATAAATTTTCCATGATTCTCAGCCAAGTAAGTGGCAGAAGGGGGATTGTGTCCTCACCTATCAGTCTCCCTCCACATCCTAAGTGTTCCTCCAGCTACTGCACTGGTTCTCCTTTAGTGGTGAGCTTTCAGGTCTCGGGGACAGATTTCTGTGAGCAGACCTGGGATGATGTTTTGTGACCAGGTGCTAGTTGCTCCTACTTGGGTGGGTCCAGGTACTTCAGACCAAGTGGAGATATCTGTCTTGAAGTAGAGGAGAAATCTCTCTAGATCACAGGGTTTGCAGGTTAGAAATCCCTTTGGGCTGGCAATACCTGGCATAGAATAACAACTAATTAATATCTGTTAAATGAATGTGTGTAATGGCGACTTGTGATCATCAACAAAGCCACATTTGAGAATCTGCAGATCTCAACCATTTCCACCCACATCTATTTATTTCAGACAAAAAAAAAAAAGAAAAACTGGGCTGCAAATCTGTTTCATAACCTGCTTGTAAAACTAGCATGTGTTGATTCTTGCTTTTGCAAAATTAATATTTTTCATTCATGTACAGTTAGAAATAGAGCTAAGCCCCTCCCTGTTGACTAACACTAATACTACAGCTTTTCTGATCACAGGAAGGGAGGCTTTTGCAAACAGTGGGGACACAGAAACAAGGAGAAACTTTCCTTGAATCCAGCAGACACAGCTTCTTCCAGAATATCTGGTGGGTGGGGGAAGAAAGTTCCAGACCCACAGGCATGACTGTGGGTGCTCAGCTTTGTGACAGACAGTAAGCATGGCTTATTTCTCAGAGGAAGAGAAAAGTGTGAGTGTGCATGGGTGTGTGTTAACATTTTGCATTATAAGCTTTTATAACTAGGTTACAGATACATGTATTCCAAATCATGTTGGTAAATGCACTGCCCTCCAAACTGGATCCTACTCTACATTTTCTGGATCTCACTGTATTACATATGACCAGTGTTTGCTCCTTGGTCTTAGTCTTAATATGCTCTTTAATGAGTCTTTTCATATTTGTGTTTGACTGATTTCTTTAAATTACGCAAGTACTGTGATAGAGTTCTGTGTACCAAAAAAAAAAAAAAAAAAAAAGGAACAATACCCATGGGTTGACCAGGGTTATAGAGCATCCCCAGTGGTGGAGGCCAAAGAACCCAGTGGAGCACAGCTTGGGCTTCAGGGTAGGTCCAGGACTTTAGTCCCTGCTCTTCAGCTTCCCAGAAGAACCACACCAATAGTTTTCAATGTAAGACATAGTTTTCTAAGGACGTGTGATGATAGTTACAGCAATATGCCTTTCCGCTAACAGTGTATGAGAGCCAAATTGCCTACAGTATGCTTAAACCATTCAGAAGTCATTCTTATACTTTGACCCAGACATTTCCCTTTTTGAATTTATCATACAAAATATTTCCTGCCTAAATATTTACCTACAGCTACATGGCTGTGCTTTACAGGCTCTTTGGCACAGAAGGACGATGAGACCAGAGTGACTGCTATTGTCAGAAGAGGGGTAGAAATGATTGGCATTGGAATCAAGCACAGGTGGAAAAGAAGGGACGTGAGTACCTGACATACAGAGAGTAAAGGCCAAAGGATGGATGTAGGGGCCAGAAAAATGAGGGTGAGCACTGGGAAGAGAATGAAACACACATGAAAAATGTCTCTAAGGACTGAATTCATCCTGGCCATATGCACACACCCTCTGGAAACCTTCCTTTCTTTCCATGTGTAGCTTGTCTGTCTCTGTTACTTCACCTTCAGTTTGAACACCAGAGAAACAGTTCCCACACAGTCTGAGAAAGGAGAGACAGTACAGGGCAACAGCGTGCAGCGATAGGCCTCTCAGACAGAAGGCTGGAGTTCAGGGCACCTTGGTCCCAGACCCCACACTCATCACTGCCTACCTGACTTTGTGAGTCCCATCCCAGTGCTCATTTCCGTCTGAACACAGAGTCACACATTAATGATTATGGGCAAAAGATTTGAGGTAAGATCGATCAGAGTTTGAATACTGGTGCTAAATTCTATGGTCCAAGGCAAGTAACTTTGACCTTACGGTGACTCAGTTCCTCTGCCCCCCTGCCCCGCCAAAGTGAAGACAGTAATAGTTTCTACCTCATCAGGTAATTGTGAGAATTGAGTTGGTAATATGGAAATACATGGAAAGCCCCTGGAGAAGTGCCTGTGACCTAATGAGCACTACAAATAAGTTAGGTATTCCTAGGTCAGGTACTTAACACAGTATCTGGTGTTCAGTAAGGGGTGAATGTGTATGAGTAGCATTTGTTGTTATGAAAAGGAAGATGGACGGCTGTATGGGGGCAGGTTGCAGTGTCAGCTACTAATGTATCTTGTAAAGTGGCAATAGTAAAACCGGGCAGCCCCAGTGGGAAGCAACTTGACATACTGTTTAAGGGGACCAAAATTAAAAGTTCAGAGCCTGAAAAAGGCATGTGGAAAGATTAATGTGGGGGGGGGGCTGAAGTTCCCATTTCCAAATGCTGCTCAAAAAAAGAAAAAGCATCATTGTTCAAGAAACAGTTTGGGTTTAAGTGTTAGGTTACAAAAAGCAAGATAGAATATTCCTGACACCGCATGATACAATGTGAAAAAAAAAAGTCAGGGTATAAAACTGTATATTACAGTGTGGTTCCTCAGAAGAAGATATTAATGAATGTTAATGTTTTTATGGTTCCTCAGAAGAAGATATTAATGAATGCTTATGTTTTTATGTGTAATTATAAACATTAAGAAGTCAAGGCAAAGGAACGCATGAGAGTGTCAACTATGTTTATAAATGGGTGACTGGAATGCAGAATTGTTATTCGTTCACATGTATGCTTTGCTTGTATAAAAGGATGTTTGTGTCTGGGTCAGCGTCTTCCCAGGTGCTTAGGGTGAAGCACTATACCTGTTGGCTCCTTACGCAGCATAACAAGGACAATTTATCA
Organism: Tursiops truncatus; assembly: GCF_011762595.2. Taxonomy (NCBI): domain Eukaryota; kingdom Metazoa; phylum Chordata; class Mammalia; order Artiodactyla; family Delphinidae; genus Tursiops; species Tursiops truncatus. Next base: position 42,565,720 of record NC_047055.1, read on the forward strand.
TTGATAAGCAGATATGATTATCTCCTCACTGATTAATAAGCTGCAACACTTTACATGACTCACCCAACTTTTCCTGATCTGCAGTTCCTTACATGTAAGAATCAGGGGTTAGGGCTAACCGCCAGCTTAATCAAGATATAGAACACATACCACACTCCCTAAAGGTTCCCAGTTAATCTCTTCTTCTTCCTCTGGCCCCATGCAAACTTTGATCTGCTATCCATTTCCATACATTAGCTTTTCCTGCTCTAGAATTCCGTATAAATGGAATCACACATCCTGTACTCCTTTGTGTCTGGCTTCTTTAACTTAGCATAATTTTTTTTCTAGAGATCCACCCGTGTTCTTGCCTTTTTATTGCTGGGTAATATACCATTGTATTGATTTGTTTACCTTTAATGTTGTTTCAATCAAGTTTCAGGAGGTAGTGAAAGTCCAACCTCGTGTTCAATCAGCCATCTTCCTGGTCAGTGTTCTTTTCTTATACAATGGATATAATTTCAACCTTTACCACTCCATTATCTCTCTAGAGAAATACTATCTTTAGGTCTTTTCCAGCCTTTTCTCTTTTTCCTATTCCCTCATTACCAATCACTCCATGTGTTGCGTTTGTTCTGTCCCTTCCACGCTTACCCTGTGTTGTGACCGTCTCCTGAAGAGAAGACTTCACTGTCGAGTCAGCCCTGGGCTCCTGGTTGCTTGGCTTTAACCCATACCTGGCTCTGGGCTCATCAGTGGTTTAGCCTTCCTCCCTGACCCTAGCACTGGTGGCCCCTGCCTTACCGGTGTGTTTTCCCATTCCCTCCCTCCCTCGCTCACTCCCTCCCTCCCTCGTTCCTTCCCTTCCTTCTTTCCTTCCTTGAAGGAGAGCATTCTCTGTTTATTACATGGAAATTCTTATTTCATACTTTCCACCACAGTTATGTATTTATTATGATTGGAATATTCTATGTATTCATTATTGGAATGTTATTTTTCCATAACCACAATTATAAGATTTTTAAACTAAATATTGTAAAATACTTGCACCCTCATCATTTAAATTGTTCAGGCAGTTCTCAACCTCATTTACACACTAGAGTCACTTGGGAAGATTGAAAAAGTCACTAGCGCCAGCCTACACCCACAACAATTAAAACAGATTTGGGGGCAGAACCAAGCAATCACATTTTTAAAACTCGTCATGTGATTGCAGTGTGCAACCAAGGTTGAAAACCACTATGTTAAAAGGCATCGACTTTGGGGTTATGCTTGGCAGAAGACCTTAGGAATGCCTGCCACCTCACTTTGCTGACTTTCCACTCAGTGCTCTTTTTGGGGACCTAGTGATTCCATTAGCTTACAGTGGGGATTGGTAAACTGTGGTCCACGAGCCTGTTTCTGCATGACCTGCAAGCTAAGAATGTTTTTACATAGTCGAATGGTTAAAAAAAATCCAGAGAAGAATCGTATTTCCCGGCATGTGAAAAGTATTTGAAATTCACATGTCCCTGCCCGTATATAAAGTTTTATAGGAAGACAGCCATGCTGTGTCTGTGGCAGCTTTTGCTCTACAATGCAGATCTGAATAGCTCCATCGGAAACTGAAAGGCCTGCAAAGCCTCAAATATTGGTCATCTGGCCCTTTCCAGGGAAAGTTTTTTGAGCTCTGGCTTAAGAGCATGTGTCCTTAAAGCAAATGCACAGTAACAGCAGTAAATGGCTGATGGTCCCTTTGGCTAAGCCTGGGAAGAAAATTTACTGTAGTTACTTGCGACTTCACTGTAGGGTCCTTCCTTCGTTGTCCACTCATTCATCGTGTTCTGGGTCAAGTGTGGGAATTGAGTAAGGGACTACCATTCGCCATCACGATAGCTCGAGTCACCAAATCTATAGCTTTATTTATTTATTTTTAAATTCTTATATTTTATTATAAATAAATACTTATCTATATTTTATTTATTTTTACACTGATCAAATGCAACTTTGGAGTATGTTCAGATATTTCAAGATCCAAGGGATCTGTTGATCAATTAGCCACCTTCAACGATTGCTGTAGGTCAAACCAATGTGACTACCCTTCCAGCCTTGCTGCTTATTAAGGTAAACAGCACTCACCTTGAGGCAGGAGGTTAAGTGCTCCTACTGGGCCTGCAACTCCAGGACCACAACATCCCCACTGAAATGAGGGGATCTCCCATCTCATCTGTGGCCTACACAAGTCAGCCACTTCAGAACACTTCGAAGATGAAGATGCCCTCTGCACTAATGTGTTTCTCAGTGCTGTGGGGAAGGGAGCATCCTGTGAGTCCCTAACAGCATCTGTTTGGTCCACCGACACATTGACTTCAAAGGCATTTCATTCAAGTGACCACAGGCAACAACTCCTGCAACTGTTTCACCATTGTGTGCCATGGAACACCAATATTTCATCCTCTAATGTCACTTGGATCCTTACTGTCTTCAGATCCACCTAAGCCAAATACCTTTTCTCAGATTCCCACCTCCTTCAGGGCCCTTGGCTTGCAACCACTTTTGGTGTCAAGTACTCTTTCAATCAAAGTTCCCACTTGCCTATGCCAGCTATTCGTTCTAATAGCTATTTTATAAAAATAAGACACTGTTAATAAAATATATTCCATAGCTGACAAAAACTCTGTGAGGGCCAGAAAAGCCGGCTTGGATGCTACGCAGCCAGGGGAAGTCCACTCACACTTTGGGACTGCTATAGCTGAAACACCACTGCTGCCTGTGTGCTAACTGACATGTATGCATTCTAGGCACTCTGCTGTGACTGCTCCATAAGAACCAGAGACCCCTCCCATCATACACAGTTGACCATGTCACTGAGCCATACGTGGCTCCCATGTCATTCAGTTACGCCTCCAAGTCTCAGGATGGTGCATATGCTTGAAACCACCGATATCCCATTTAGAACCCGAGCTGTAAGGGGTTCTGGTTAATGTGTACACACACACACACACACACACACACACACACACACACACACTGGTTTCATCACACACTGGTTTCATGTTTTTAGCTTTTTGGTCACTAAAGAACAGGAAAGCTTATGAGTGTTCATGTATGTCAGAAGAGTTGCCAATGGAATCCGATTCATAGTTGATTTTATAGAACGTTATAATTTTTGCTTCTGTAAATGGTATATTCCGAATGGAAATGGTACTTTCTATTTGTTACAATTATCTTGTGTATATTAGTCTTATACTCAACAAACTTATTAATCTCTATCATTAATCTTAGTTTCCTTAGCGTCTCTTGAATTTACATGAAGGTAACTATGTTATCTTGACAGCTTTATTTTCCCTTGTACACATTTATTAATTCCCATGTGTATAGATGCATATATACATTCTGGCTCACTGTACTGCCTAGGAGATGTAGTATGATGCTAAAACAAAGTGGTCATGTAAGTCATCTTTGTCTCTCTTCTGATTTTAAAGGGAATGCTTCCAACATTTCGCTATTAAGTATGATGTTTGATGTAGTTTACCCTATTTTTAATATCTGTTGTCAGTCTAAAGAAACATCTTTCAATTTATGAATTGCTGAGAATTCCTGTTATTGTCAGTTTTACTGCTGATTGGTTGTTTCAATTTTTGTAGGCCTTTTTTTACTGAATATTTTGTGATAATCCTCCTTCCTTTATTTCACTAATGGGCTAAATTAATGTCACAGATCTCCTAATGTTAAACCAATGTGGCATGCTTGGGACTAAACACGACTTTGTCATACTGTGTTTCCTGTCTTCGCCGTGGCAGGATTTAGCTTGCTATTAATTTATGTATACGTTTTGCATTTGTGTAACCAACTGAGATTGGCTAATAATTTTGCCTTCTCGTGTATTCTTTGTCAAGAATACGTTTAATAATATTAAGATTTTCTGTTTCTTTAGCATGGAAAATCGTGTTATTCTCTGGAATTGATCTGTTTTCACTAAATTTTAAATTTATCAGCATATCTTTTCCATAACACTGTTGTATCTTTTGAATCTTTGCTGAAACTGAAAGTGTGGCAGCTTTTCTCATTTCAGAGTGGCTTCTCCGTGCCATATCTGTAATTTTCTTGACCCTTGTTGCCAGATGTTTCCTTATTATCTTATCTCTCTAAAGTGCTTGCAGCTGGCATTTTTTTATTGTTGTTGGTCTCTGTCATATCTGTTATCAGTTCCGTTCATTTCTGTTCTTATTTTTATTATTTTTCCTTGAAAAGGGTGGAAAGACAGATTAATTTTTATAAAGTAAATGATCCATGAACAGGCTTTTCATCTACCACCATGCTTTATTTTCTAATTTTTATGTTTGAATATAATGAACACTCAAATATCCAATCCATTCATCTGTTTGGAAGAGGCCTGCAGCTTTGCAGTGCTGCCACTGCCACCACGTGTATTCAGTTCCACTGTTGGCACATCAGATGTTTAAGGAAGAGGGAACTGGAGCACTACTGCTAAGTACAGCTGACCCTGGAACAACAGGGTTTGAACTGCGTGGGTCTGCTTATACGTGCATTTTTTTTCAACAAAGGTATAAAAAAGTACTCGTGTAGAACATCGTGTACAAGACAGGTATTGAAGTGGATAGCCTATCCTTACACAGGCATAAGGTGAGTGATATTTAATAAAAAATTAATGACGTGTTAGTTTTCTTACTGTTTTATAACTTTGCTTTCAAAGAATTACATACCAGTACAGTACGTCTCTCTGTCTCTCTGTCTCTCTCTGTCTCTGTCTCATAATTGGAGAAACTACACATCAGCCTATCATCACCACTGGTATGTGTTTTTTTAGTATAACAATGTTTCCAATGCTGTATCATGAAGATGACTGTGATACTGTATGCCATAAAAGTTTTATAATGATTCATTCATTAGTGTATGGTCTAGGCTAGCATGAAGCAATGGTATCCATCACACTAGACAACCATAAAGCAATCATATTGCTACTTCTTTGTTATCAATGCACGGATCCCGATACCTGTAAAAAAATATGAATTTCTTTGTCACACGATCTTTCTACTTTTGGTGTCTAGTGTTAGTAGTACGTATAACATCTACCATGTTTTGTATCACATAAGACAGTATTGATATAGGTACTGACGGACAGACAATTCAATTTGTAAGCAGATGATGCAAACTTATGGTATCAATAAATACAGCACAGTACTGTAAATGTATTTTCTCTTCCTTATGATTTTCTTAATAACATTTTCTTTCCTCTGGCTTACTTTATTGCAAGAATACACTATATAACACATATAACACACAAAATATGTGTTAATCCACTGTTTATGTTATCGGGAAGGCTTCCAGTCAACAGTAGGCTATTAGTAGTTACATTCTGGGGGGACTCAAAAGTTATCTGCAGAGTTTTGACTGTGCAGGGGGTCGGCGTCCCCAACCCCCGCGTTTTTCAGGGGTCAAGAGTATACACGTATTTCATTTAAGAGAATAGCATACAATTCAGAAAAGAGTATGTAAAGAACATCGACTTTGAAAACATACCTGCCTGGATTCAAATCCTGCTCTGTCCCATACTGCCCATGTGACTTTACGCAAGTACTCAATCTCTCTGCATTTCAGTTGCGTCATACAGCAGTCAGTGGTCCTGTTTGCCAAGTGTTTCCATTTCTCCCCTGTTCCAGGCCCCTGGAAGAACTGCACTTCTTGCTTTATCCCCTTTGTTTGGGCAGGGCCATAAATGTGAGTAGTTCTGGCTAATGGGTTTGAGTGATATGTGAAATAATTCTGGGCCACAACATATGGTTGTTGGTGTGAGACCTCCCTCCAGGCCCAGGGCCCTCTTCCCCTCAGGCACAGCGAATGACAACTTTCTAGATGGTGGCTGCTCTGTCGGGTTCAGTCTCCAAGTCATTCTAGTAAGAAGAGATCAGATCTCCGACATCCACCATCCTGTGATGGACGTGCACCTGCCATGGACATGTAGTGGGAGTGAGGAATAAGCCAGTGATATTTGGGGATTGTCTATGACCACAGCATAGCTCAGCCTCTCCTGACTCACGAATCTCATCTGCCAACTGAAATAACACCCTCTCAGAATTTTTCTGAGGGTGAAAAGACTTAACTTACATGACGAGGTTATCACAGTGCTTGACATATAATAGGGACTCAAAACATGGCAGCTTTAATTATTACATAATAATAAAACTGTTTTCGAAAACTGTAGGATATTTGTATAAAATGAGAGGTATTGTGTCTGCTTATCCTGACAGGTAAGTTGTACTTTTCTTTCCAGAGCGGGGCAGTATATTTGTTGCTATAGAGAAGACTGCTTAATGATGTGCACTTGCGCACTTGTCTTTGCCACCACGCTAGCAGACATATGTTTAGAAATTGAGGTTACCTCTGAAGACTAAAAAGTGAATAGATTTAAGCAGGAGGGAGACTGGCTGATGAGATAAGATAAAATGCATTTCAGAGCAATAAGTAATTTCTTAAAGAGAAGAAGAATAGATTATAATAATTATATACATACATTCTCTTGCTCTTAGTAAGCAAAAGCACAAGGTTTTAAAGTGGTAGGAGATTTAGTGTGGACAGGTCTTCCCAGAATATTTTCTGGCAACACTCGTTCCTCCGATGCTCTGTGGAAAAATGTATCATCCCCGCATAAGTTGGGGAAACTATCCTTGCCTTTGACATTCATCTTGCATATTAGCATATTATCTAAAAAACATCCTATGGTATGGAAATTCATTTACCTCTAGTCCTGTATGTTCCACACGTCTCTGAAGTAGAGTCCAATTTCGTTGTTGCTGTTTTTTGTGGCCCTAGTGTTTTGCAGAACAAGCTTGGAAATGCTGAAGTGAGAGAAAAATAAAGTGGATTATTTAAGCATCATGTAATATAAATTATCACAAGTGACAATATTCTTGAGCCATGTATCAAGAAGTATTTCTCCCCAATAAATGTAAACACAATCTCACTATCTGCTCAACTTGACTCATTCAATACCGCTTTCATGACGGACCAGGACCCTGCTGCTGAGAGATGACATCCAAGTCCATGAACCCCAGCCACCCCGTCCACGGCCGCCCCACCCACCCAGGCCAGGCCATTCTCCTCTTCCACTTCACTCTCTACCAGCAGCTGCTCCCGTAAGTCCAGGTTCAGGTCGCACACACCCACAGGCTTTCTCTGCCAGCTGTACAACAGTTAGGCCGTATCCAGAAGCCCCCTCCCGCCCCCCACCTCCGTCCAACACTCTCTCTCGGGCCCTTGGCTCTTTGCCGGACCTCGATCTGACATTGCTTGGGCGCCTCTAAAAGCCCAGTTCCCTGAGTAAACTTCTAGTATCGGCGGGGGCACCTCCTACCCGAGTACCACCCACCGCGGCAGGATATAAAAGTTGGTGGAAAGGTTGGGATCTGAGCCAGAGTCTCCTCAAAGTCCCCCCTCAGCCAGAGCGCCCACCACAGCTCTAAAGGTCTTCTGCACCTATGGGTCTGACTCTTCTGGAGGTTAAGCCGAACTGCAGTTGAATAGACCCTCCCCACTCTTAAAGAGCAGACCCTCCTGCACGACCGTAGGTGATCACATGATTTCGGGGACCACCTGAACCACCGAACTGAGGAGCCCTCAATCTTCACGTGACTGAGGGGGCTGAGTCTCACGTGACCACATGCTGGCACATGTCCATAAGGTCCACTTGACCAACAGCGAGTGGTTCAGAAGCTGCAGAGCTGACATGAGTGGAAGAACTTTGGGTGCCACGTGTGGTAGGAGACACACTGTTGCCCATACATGGATATACAGCGTTTAGTAGCCCACAACCTTCACGTGATGGAGATTGCTGAACTTGACATGTACCCTGCTGGGAAGGGTACCAGATCATAGCATCCACATAACCGTAAGCAGTAGATCACATCAGCTGAGGTTACCACATGCTGGTAGCTAGTCAGGGTCACATGAGAGAAGGAGCCACATGACACGCAGGGTTCAGGAGTCCACCATGCTCTAGTGACTTGAAGGGCTGGAGCTACCACAGGGTCATGGCGGCAACAGGGCCAAAGAGACCACATGCCCTTTGGGTTTAAGGGCCTAGGGTTCTGACCGGACAGGAAGGGCTGGTAACTATTGTCCACAGGATGGCAGCAGCCACATGATCCGCAGCTTTAGGATCCCACAAATCTCATGTGCCTGGGAGGGCTGAGTCAGCTTTCTGACAGTAGGGTCCAATGACAGTAGGGTCCAATGACAGTAGGGTTCTACTTGATCTGCAAGTTTCAGGGGAACATTACCTTCGGGAGAACAGGAGATCTGAGATTGCCCACATTCCTCATCTGCTCTGTGATGTTGGTGCCTCCGAGTGACCTTCTAAGCGCACAAGCTTGGGCTTTACGTACACCCACCCCACTCTAACGTGTTAATTTTATGTGCTTTTTTTCCCGCCCCATAGCACATGAAATTTAACACATAACAAATTAACACATGAGGATGAAATAAGTCCTCCCCCAAACCACAGTCCTGGGCATGCTGTAGAAAGTACTGTTAAGAGCCTAAGCAGTGGGTACAGGTAAGCGCTGTTGACTTCCGTTTCAGGCAGGGCTAAAGGAAATTAAACCAAATCTAATGAGTTGTAGTTGTTAATTTCGGAGGCAAAGTGTATAGTGATTACTGCGGGCCATGCACTTGAGAAGGATAACTCATTTAAGAGAGGTAACTCTATAGATTACGTACTGTTACAGAACTTTCCAGATGCGAACACTGAAGTCCAGAGGTATTAAATCAATCACTTGACTAAGAGATCACGGATATTGCAGGTGGCACACCAGGACTGGCCCACAGGCCGTCTGGCTCCAGACTCTGTGTTCTGCTCACCCACCAGGTTCCTCACCAGAAGGTAACATTGGGTACACCCTAACTACTTCAGAAAATCTGGCAAATCAGCCCCACTTACTGAAAAGTTGAGATCTTGAGAGAGCTCTTTGGGATGCCACGCTAATTAGACCCAGTCAAATTTGAGTCTATTTCATGGCCTCTATTTAAGGTTTGTGTATAGATATAAACGTATCTCTAATATGTGAAATATGTGTATATGAGTTGTTTATGAATTGCTTGATGATAGCTGAAAACATTTCCTTCTTTTAAATAAACACTGAAAAGAAGGTATCATAAAGTTTAGTCACCATACTCCCCGTGCCTGAATTACAACAATTACAAATGAGTGGAATCTGAATTCATTAGGGTTTACAGTGCATATTCCGTCTGTGTCTGCACAGAAAGAACAGAGAAAGGAGTAGGACAATATATATTGTAGGGGTTTTTTTATTGCAAATCCAGAAACACCTATTTTGCTGATTTGTGTGGGAAGCTGCAGGATCATCAGTATGTCCAAAATAAGTGTGATCTGATCTTTCTGGTTTGCTGGCCTCGGTAAACGATTCTTTACATTGCTTGGATTATTTTGCTAGGTTCCTGCAATGTGGCATGGATGCATAAATAAGCTGAAGAAAATGCAACAGATCAAACTTTCCACTGTGGTTAAAGTTGAGGTATTAAGAAAGACAAGAGACTCTGTGGTTCTAGGCCTACTGAAAAATGTCCTAGTTTGGTGTAAAGAATTGTAAGAGAAGACAGTTATTCATGCAGGTCACTGTGTCTCATGTAACTGTGGAGAATTATTTGTGGGACACATAAATTCAAGAGACAAAAAAGGAGGCATATCTTTATTTAAAATAGAGCCTATTATGAAACTTTACGCTGGATTTAGGAAACATCTCCATGTAGTCATAGGATGGAATCTGATACCAAGACCTGATATAGTTGTTATAATTAGATACAGATGAGCAGATCAACAGTGCAAGATGCAGAACAATTTTATCAAGCCTATCTATGCTCACCTGATGGTGATTGGGGTCAACTTTTTTGACCAAAAGTCCAATTCTGGCCTCTTCATTATCCCTCTTAAGTCAGATTTTGCTCCTGTCAGACCTGATAACTCAAATCAATCATTCTTTCTCTGAGATGACGATCCGGAGTTCCTCAGGACCTTTTGAAAACATTTAGCTACATCAGTGGGGCCCTGTCACCACGCTCTACTATATATCACGGGGGCGGGGAAGAAACTCTATGGTTAAAGATCTGTGTATCTGGGGTCCAGTTTAGGCATTACATTTATCAGACACTGTGTTTAGGCAGCATGATAAACCATTTCTCTTGCATGTGATTTGGCAGGATTTCACGGGAACAAATTTTCCTTCTTTTATCTTTTTTGTTTTGAGGTGGCCACTTTGGGAGTTGGTGCCAGTGGTTTTAGGAGGAGGAGTGGCTTTATCTAACACAGAGAATTGGGAAAGGGGAGCAACAGAACAGTTGTGATGCTGTTTACCTAAAGGTAAATACTCAAATTCTTCTTGTTCTAACACACATATGTACAACTAAACTAGATGTCGTATGTGACTTTACTTTCAGAAAGCAAAGTTGACTTACCTAGCAACAGTACACAGGAGATAGCGTCAGATGGGGCTGTATCATTATGGAAACTGCATTCAGAACCTCTTTTTCTTTGTTTCTTTGTGAAATTCGTTAAGATATATGGAAGTAAGTTTATTGTCAGTGGTTTTTTTTTGTTTTTTTAACATCTTTATTAGAGCACAATTGTTTTAAAATGGTGTGCCACCCTCCGCCCTAAAACAAAGTGAACCAGCCACACATACACACACGTTCCCATATCTCCTCCCTCTTGTGTCTCCCTCCCTGCCACTCTCCCTATCCCACCCCTCCAGGAGGTCACAAAGCATGGAGCTGATATCCCTGTTCTGTGTGGCTGCTTCCCACTAGCTATTTTACATTTGGTAGTGTATATATGTCCATGCCACTCTCTCACTTTGTCACAGGTTACCCTTCCCCCTCCCCATATCTTCGAGTCCATTCTCTAGTAGGTCTGTGTCTTTATTCTCATCTTACCCGTAGGTCCTTCATGACATTTTTTTTTTCTTAATTCCATATATATGTGTCAGCATACGGTATTTGTTTTTCTCTTTCTGACTTACTTCACTCTGTATGACAGACTCTAGGTCCATCCACCTCGAAAGAAGAGAAACGGTTGCAGTTACTGTGCTGTGGCGTAGAGTTGAATATCCCTACCCACCAACCATCATGATGTAAAATTCTACAGCCCTAGGTTGAATATAATAGGTCGAATAAGAGGCTTATCCTGTGAGGATTACCATAGCATGGAAATAGGAAATTACATCCACAATTAAAATTTCTTCTGGGCAAAGGATGGAGAGAAGTGAGAAGATAAGGATTCTGTACAGGGTGCTTATTCATAAGCTGTGTCTTTTGTCATGATATGACTCTCCAGTACAATTCGGAAACCCCATCCACGTGAAAACCATTGAAAATAAAATTGTGGTTCATAGATTTTCATAGTCCTAGTCGAGAATGAACTTTTTCCTGGGCTGCTTCTTTTTATCCACTCAAACATTTTTCCATTCAAATCATAGTTCTAGAGTGTGACGTCAGGAAGTTGGCAGAATAGGAGTCTCCAAGTAAACATTTTGCCTAATCAGCCATGGGCGAGAGTGTTTTTGTGGGAGCCCCAGTATCAAGTGAGGAAGCCCCAACACCCTGATCCTTTAAAAAAAAATTCCAAGAACAGACACGTTGAAGAGAGTAGGAAGAACAGCTTCACCCTACCAATATCAAACTTCCCGCAAGGCTACACATATCAATGCCTAGATAGATGCACTAGGCCTGCAATTCCTCCCATGGGAGATAGTGAGAATGTGGTGAGCACCTGAATACCCAGTGGTGCTAGACGCTGCCCAGGAATCCCACTTCTTTCTTGCCCAAACCCAGAACCCAGAGGTGATGAGCATGGCTGAATAGTCTTGGGATAGCAAGGAGAAGGGGAAAGGGCAAAGGCTCACAGCAAACAGGGCACCAAGCTCAACAAAGGGCTGCAGTTTCTACTAACTGCCTCACAGACTGTACCTTACAAACCTCATAGGACCCATCACCTACAGAAGCCTCAGTTTGCCCACGAGCACATCCAGCACTCTATATGCCGGTCCCCCTCAGAACCGGCATTCCGTGGACACCCCTGCAGAAGGTGCACTCATGCCTCAACAGATCATGCACATGTGCATAAAGAGAACTGGCACCACTCTGCTGGATGGTGAGAACAGACATACCTTAAACACTTCAGGGTACTGAAATGGGGAAAATAAACAGGAGGCTGTCAGCATGTGTCCTGGCTTTGTGCAATTGAGAAAAGGCGTGTATCATCCAAACACTTCCTTCACAAGATGGAGCAAGAGGGGCAGAGCTGGTGAATCCACAGAAAAGGCCTCAGGGAACCCCCAGTATCCCTAGCTTGGCTGAGTGTTGCAGGTGTTTCTCTCCTGATAAAGGTCAGTAAAGGCTGATGGAGGAGATTCCTTCCTTAAATGTGAAGACACCAACACGAGATTTTCAGGGGCAGGAAAAATATAGGAAGCCCAATACCCCACAAATGATACAAGATAATTTCCCAGTAACTGACCCCATAGAAATGGAGGTCCATGAATTGCCTGACAAGGAATTCAACATGATTGTTTTAAAGATGCCCAGCCAGCTACAATACAACTCAATGAAATCAGAAAAGCAATACCTGAACAAAATAAAAAAGTCAACAAGGATAGAGAACTCATGAAAAGGAGCCAAAAGGAAATTATGGAGCTGAAGAATACAATGGATGAATTTAGAAATATAACAGAGAGCTATAACAACAGACTTCATCAAGCAGAAGAAAAAAATGTATGAACTCAAAAAGAAGTAATTTGAAGTTATCTAATCAGAGGAGAAAAAAAAAGAATGAAAAATATTGGGGAAAATCTATGGGATTTTTAAAACACCATTAAGTGGACTCATATATGGATGATGGGGACCCTGGAGGAGGAGGAAGGGAGAGAGAGAGAGGCGGGGGGGATTTTATTTATAGAAATAATGGCTGAAAACCACCCAACTTGTGGGAGCAACATGGACCCCCAAGTTCACGAAACTCAAAAGTCCTCGAACAGTCTCATCTCATAGGAGGTTATATGAAGACACATTATAATAAAAATATCAAAGACAAGGAAAGAATTGTTTTTCTTTTCTTAACTGTCTTTGTATTTTACTTATTTATTTTGAATACTTACAACAATCTAGAATTTTTGTCATTTCTATTAAAAGTTAATTTTTATTGGAGTATAGTTGCTTTACAATATTGTGTTAATTTCTGCTCAACAACAATGTGAATCAGCCATATATATATATATATATATATATATATATACACACACACATACATATATCCCCTCTCTTGTGGATGTCTTTCCTATTTGGGTCACCACAGAGCATTGAGTAGAGTTCCCTGAGCTATACAGTAGGTTCTCATTCGTTATCTATTTTATATATAGTAGTGTATATATGTCAATCCCAATCTCCCATTTCAACCCACCCCCCCTTCCCACCCTGGTATCCATATGACTGTCCTCTACATCCGTGTCTCTATTTCTGCTTTGCAAATAAGTTCATCTGTATCATTTTTCTAGATTCCACATATAAGGTATATATTATGATATTTGTTTTTCTCTTTCTGAATTACTTCACTCTGTATGACAGTCTCTAGGTCCATCCACATCTGTGCAAATGGCACAATTTCATTCCTTTTTATGTCTGAGTAATGTTCTATTGTATATGTGTACCACACCTTCTTTATCCATTCTTCTGTTGATGGACATTTAGGTTGCTTCCATGTCCTGGCTCTTGTAAATAGTGCTACAATGAACATTGGGGTGCATGTACTTTTTGAATTATGGTTTTCTCAGGGTATATGCCCAGGTGTGGTGTTGCTGGGTCATATGGTAGTTCTGTTTTTAATTTTTTAAGGAACCTCCATACTTTTCTCCATAGTGGCTGTATCAATGTTCATTCCCACCAACAGTGTAAGAGGGTTTCCTTTTCAAGGAGAGAATTGTAAAGTCTGTAAGAGAAATGCCACTTGTCATATACCAGGGAACAGCATAAGGCTATCAGATTTCTGAAAAGAAACCTTGCAGTCCAGGAAAGAGTGGGATTACACATTCAAAGTGCTGAAAGAAAACAACCGACAACCAAGAATACTCTATTCAGAAAAGCCGTCCTTCAGAAATGAAAGATAGATGATGACATTCCCAGACAAGCAAACGCTGAGGGAGTTATTCACCACTTGACCTGCCTTACAAAAATGCTAAAGGGAGTTCTTTGAGTGAAAACAAAAAATTAACAACATGAAAACCTACGAAAGCATAACTCATACGTAAAAGTAAGCATATAGTCAAATTCAGAACACTCCAACATTGTAATGGTGGTGGATAAAACACTTTTAACTTTAGTATGAAAACGGAAAGACAAAAGTATTAAAAGTAAATACAGTTGCACTAATTCATTAGTGCTCACAATATAAAAGATACAAACTGGGACAACAATAACATAAAATGAGGTGGGAAGAGGTAAAAGTGTAGCGATTTTGCATATGATCAAAGTTAAGCTGTTATCATCTTAAAGCAGACTGGCATAACTAATGATGTTTTATGTAAGCATGGTGCTAACCACCATGGTTAATTAGTTTTCTTTTTTTTTTTTTGGTAAGTCTTTGAAATGCAGTGCATTATCTCAATATGTAAGCAATATGAACATATTATTAAATAATTTTGTATTCTTTCTCTTCTTTTAATTGGAATATAGTTGATTTACAATACTATATTAGTTTTAGGTGTACAGCAGAGTGATCCAGCATTTTTTCAGATTATACTCCACTGCAAGTTATTATCAGATAATGCCTATAATTCCCTGTGCTATACAGTATATCATTGTTGCTTTCCCATTTTATACATAGTAGTTGTATCTCTTAATCCCATGCCCCTAATTTGATTTGTCCCTCCTACCTTCCCTCTCCCTTTTGGTAACCAAAAATTTGTTTTGTATATCTGCGAGTCTGTTTCCATTGTGCATATGCATTCACTTGTATTAGTTTTTAGATTCCACATACAAGTGGTATCGTACAGTATTTGTCTTTCTATATCTGACATTTCACTAAGCATAATATTGTCTAGGTCCATCCATATTGCAGCAAATAGAATTTCATTCTTTTTATGGCTGAGTAATATTCCATGTGTGTGTATATATGCCATATTTTTCTATCAATTTGTCTGTTGATGGGCACTTGGGTTGCTTCCATATCTTTGTTATTGTAAATAGTGTTGCTATGAACCTTTCAAATCAATGCTTTTGTTATTTTTCTGTAAATGTATCCAGGAGTGGAATTGCTGGATCATATGG
Organism: Tursiops truncatus; assembly: GCF_011762595.2. Classification (NCBI taxonomy): domain Eukaryota; kingdom Metazoa; phylum Chordata; class Mammalia; order Artiodactyla; family Delphinidae; genus Tursiops; species Tursiops truncatus. The sequence goes on from NC_047055.1 coordinate 42,581,029, forward strand.
TAGTTTTATTTTTAGTTTTTAAGGGAGCTCCATATTGTTTTCCATAGTGGCTGCACCAATTTACATTCCCACCAACAGCATACAAAGATTCCCTTTTCTCCACATCCTCTCCAATATTTGTTATTTGTAGACTTTTTGATGATTGCCATTCTGACAGGTGCGAGATGATATGTCATTGTTGTTGTGATTTGCATTTCTCTAAATATGAGCGATGCTGAGCATCTTTTCATGTGCCTGTTAACCACGTGTACATCTTCTTTGGAAAAATGTCTATTCAGGTCTTCTGCCCATTTATCATTGGGTTGTTTGTTGTTTTGACATTGAGTTCTATGAGCTGTTTATATATTTTGGATATTAACCCCTTGTTGGTCACATCATTTGCAAATATTTTTTCCCAATCCTTGGGTTTTCTTTTCATTTTTGTTGATGGTTTCCTTTCCTGTGCAAATGCTTTTAAGTTTAATTAGTTCTCGTTAGATTATTTTTGTTTTTATTCCTTTTGCTTTAGGAGATTTATCCAAAGGAATATTGGTATGATTTTTATCAAAGAGTGTTCTGCTTATGTTCTCTTCTAGGAGTTTTATGTTTTGAGGTCTTTCATTTAGGTGTTTAAACCATTTTATTTTTGTGTATGGTGTGAGGGAATGTTCTAATCTTTGTTTTACATGTAGATGACCAGTTTTCCCAACACCACTGATTGAAGAAACTGCCTTTTCTCCATTGTATATTCTTGCCTCCTTTTCTGTAGATTAATTGACCATACGTGCATGGGTTTATTTCTGGACTGTCTATTCTATTCCATTGATTGATGTGTCTGTTTTTGCGCCAGGCCCATGCTGTTTTGATTAGCTTTGTTTCATAGTCCGAAGTCTGGGAGGGTTATACCTCCAGCTTCATTCCTTTTTTTTCTCAAGATTGCTTTGGCAATTTGGGGTCTTTTGTGGTTCCATATGAATTTTTGGATTCTTGGTTCTAGTTCTGTGAAAAATGGCATGGGTATATGATAGTGATTGCATTAAATCTGTAGATTACTTTGGGAAGTATGGACATTTTAACAATATTAATTCTTCCAATCCCACAGCATGGGATATCTTTCCATTTCTTTGTTCATCTTCAGTTTCCTGCATCAGGGTTTCATAGTTTTCAGATAGGGCTTTCACGTCCCTGGTTAGGTTTACTCCTAGGTGTTTTATTCTTTTCAATGTGATTTTAAACTGAGTTTAGACTTGAGGATATGGGGAGGGGGAAGGGTAAACTGTGACACCACATAGCACAGGGAGATCAGCTCGGTGCCTGGTGACCACCTAGAAGGGTGGGATAGGGAGGGTGGGATAGGGAGGATAGGGAGACGCAAGAGGGAAGAGATATGGGAACATATGTATATGTATAACGGATTCACTTTGTTAGAAAGCAGAAAGTAACACACCATTGTAAAGCAATTATACTCCAATAAAAATGAAAAAGAAAAACTTTCATTTTGTGATATTTCATTATTAGTGTATAGAAATGCAACAGATTTCTGTATGTTAATCTTGGATCCTGAAAGTTTGCTTAATTCATTCATTAGTTCTAATAGTTTTTGAGTGGAGGCTTTAGAACTTTCTATACAAAGTATCATGTCATCCGCAAAGAGTAACAGTTTTACCTTGTCCCTTCCAGTGTGGGTACCTTTTATTTCTTTTTTCATCTGATTGCTGTGGTTAGGACTTCCAATACTATGTTAAATATAAGTGGTGAGAGTGGGCATCCTTACCTTGTTCCTGAATTTAGTGGAAAGTCTTTCAGCTTTTCGCCATTCACTATGATGTTGGCTGTGGGTTTGTCGTAAATGCCCTTATCATGTTGGGACATGTTCCCTCTATACACACTTTGTTGAGAGTTGTTGTCATGAATGGATGTTCAATTGTGTCAAAAGAGTTTCCTGCCTCTATTGAGATAATCATGTGATTTTTATCTTTCATTTTGTTGATGTGGTGTCTCACACTGATTGATTGGCAAATGTTGAATCATCCTTGTGACCCTGGAATAAATCCTACGTGATTTATGGTGTATGGTCCTTTTGATATACTGTTGGATTTGTTTTGCTAATATTTTGTCCAGGACCTTTTCATTTGTATTAATCGAAGATATTGCCCTCTCATTTCCTTTTTCTGTAGTGTCTTTGTCTGGCTTTGGTGTCAGGGTATTGGTGGCCTTGTTGCATTCTTATTTTATGATGTCTTTGAAATGCCATGTGTTATCATTTCAACAAAGCAACAACATATACAATTCATTTAACACATTTATCTTTCTAAGTCAGAAATGCAGTAGCAAAATGGAGGTAACAACAAGTCATTAACTATTTTTATTAATTATTAATTAAGTTTTACATTATTTTCTCTGTTTTTGAAATGCAGTTTATCACTTCAACATGTAAGCAATAAGAAAAAATAATTGTAAAAAATTTTTTACTGAGTCTTTAAAATGTGTGTGTTATCATTTCAACAAGGAAACAATGTAAACAACACTCATTACTTTTACATTCTTCTTTCTTACTAAGTCTTTAAACTACAATCTGTTTTCACATCAACAATGAAAATGCAATCTGTTTTCATTTCAACAAGGAAACACTATACACAAAATACTGATTATTTTTTCCATTCTTTTCTATTATCGTTGACATTTTCTACGTTACCATTTCAACATATAAACAGTAGGAACAACCTATTAATTAACTTTATTTTCTCTCAATTAGTCTTTGGAATGCAATGTTTTATCACGTTGATATGTAAACATATAAACACGTAATTATTATAACATTTTTCTTACTAAGTCTTTGAAATACAATGCTATCATTCTAACATGTAAGTATATAAAGAATTTAATTTACATTCTTTTATCTTTACTGTCTTTGATATGGAGTATGTTATCATTTCATCATGTAAACAATACACGTAAATTATCAATTAGTTATTCTACATCCTTTGTTTCTTACTAACTCTTGGATACACAGAGTGCATTCAACACCTAGGGTACATCACATTTGAGATTAGCCAAATTTCTAGAGTTCAGAAGCCACATATGGTTAGTGGGCACCATACTGAGCAGTGCAACTCTAGTGGAGGGGCAGAGGGAGCAAATACATATGCAACAATGTGTACCATGAAGGAAATATACATGGTACCTTAAGCAAAAGCAGCAGCAGAATAAATCTGCTTAAATGGGGAAGTAAGAGAAAACCTATCTGAGGAGGTAACATTTAAGCCATGACCTGAGGCCTGAGCAGCTACCCAACAGCACAAAAAGACCAATGTCATTTGAGCAGACTATGTGAGGGGAAAAAGTGAGAAAAATACTGTGTTATGGGGGAATAAATAATTTCCCAAGTCTTCCACGAAAGAGTAGAGAAACTGATAAATCATAGGAATGCCTACACTCTGAGTGAGATCAGGGACTTTATCTTTCTTAGCACCTGGAAAAGTACCTAAATCATAACAGATACTTGCTGAATGTGTGTGGAATAAGGAATAACTGAGCCAGGGGTCTGAGACCTGGGAAATTAGGCAGCAATATGCTGATGAAGATACCAGTAGGTAGTGGGCATAGTTTGTTTCCTTTTAGTTGCATACGGTTTCTCATAAGCCACCTGAGGAAATCAGAAATACAAGAAGTTTGCAGGTCCCTAGAGGGTAAAATTATTCAACAACTACCACCTCTAGGAAGAGTTTCAATTGATCTGACTTGTGTCAAGTGCCCATAAATGGATAAGTGAACCAATCAGTGTGGATAAGGAAATGATGTACCATGACTGGGTCAGCTTACGTCACATACCCAACACTGTGGATAGTAACCAGAAAATGTAGAGGGCAGTGGGCAAGAGATCCAGCGGACATTTCAAATTCCTCTATTTCCTTTTTAAAGTTCCTCTTTTATAGAGATCAGTTTACATATCCAGTGTTCCTAACCCCAGTTTCCTAGAACAGTAGAACTTTATATATGTGTCTCTACAAACTTGGGTTTCAGGCAAAAAAAAAAAAAAAAAAAGTGAACACTTTCATGACCACACATCAGTGTTGAAACACCTCCCTGTGCTGTGGAAATCACTCTGAACAACTGACCCATTTCATGTCGTTCCTCTGTGCCCCGTGCAGCATCGCTTCCAACTGAGCCTGAACTTCAGCAAGTTTCTGTCGGTCCAAACGGTCATGAAAAATCCATTCCTCGTAGCAATGGACAGGGACAGGATAAATCACATGCTTCAGCTTCATCAAGGAAGTCAAGTGCTGCAGAAGGCTCTTGAGCACAGGCATTGTAATGGGATTGAAGGCAAAGCTAAGGACACGGAGGTGAGTACAGTGGCTCAGGGTTGGGATGACGGCAGAGAGAGTAGAATCAGTTATCATACAATTGTTTATCACCAGATGTTGCAGGGTGCTTGAGACCTTCTCCAGCAGAGCCTGGAAGGGCTCATAAACTTCTGAGAAGATGTGGTTGTTACTGAGACTCAATACCCTTAGGTGGGTGGCCTGAGAGCTCTGGGACAGGACAGTGACATCTCTGTGAGAAAGCTGACAGTGAGGTAGATACAGTGAATCCAACTGAGGTGGCACAACTCTACAGAGAGAAAAATGTAAGGTTATTTCAGAAGAATGAGGGCAATGAGCCCCAAATTTTAGGTACCTAAGGCTCTAGAATAAACTACTGTGTTCATGGTTTGCAATAAGTGGTTAACAATGTGGACTTTGGGATCAGACTTTATAGATTTGTGACCCTGAGAAAGTTACTTTACCACTCTGAGGTACAGGGTTTTAATCTTGAAAACGTGCACAGCAGTCATTATTATACAGAACTGCGGGAAAGATTAAGTGAAGAAATTGCATGCACTTAGTATATACGACATAATCAGTGTTGGATCTGATTCACTTATTTGGCGAGGATGGGTCTGGGAAAACAGCCAACTGAGGGTTTCCTTTGACTAGTACCAGATGACAAGCTCTCCATTCAGGGTGTAAGCCTGGGGGGAAATACAGGAGCAATATTATCTGGCAGTGTTAACTATTGGGGCCCATCCATGGACATGTGCATTAGTCCTATAGCTTAATGCTTCTCCATCTGAATGCCTCCCCTTCCTCTCTAGAGAGCTGTAAAGTCCAATAGGAGAAGGACTGAGTCTTTTTCACCAATATATTTACAGACTTCTTTTAGGATCTGCCCACGGTCACTGAATGAATGAATGAATGAATGAGCACAGCTTCCTTTTCTAACCTCATCTGCTGCTCAGCATAAGGTACCCCTCTCTCCCCCAGCTATGTTCAAACTCCCAGCAGTGCCTATGCTGAGGCAAAGAGAGAAATGGGTTACAAGGAGCTTAGGAAGATCCAAGCATGGTCTCTTCTGTGTTAACAATGAGGTGATCAGGGAACCCAGGTTCCTCCCCACCCCCTCACCTGAGCAGTTTGTGCAGTTGATCTGTGAGGCAGAAGAAAGACAAGCTCAGCTCCTGGAGATGGTCCAGCCGCCCAAGGCAGAGGAGAAAAGATCTGAATTTCCTTCTATTATAAGTTTTAAAGGGGATGTTACACAGAGTAAGGCTGTTCAGGTGGATCACCTGAGCCAAAAGGGTGATGACTTCACTCAGATTAGCCTGATCCACTTCCAGGTTCTCAATGCACCCCAGATCCAGAAACTGCAGGATACTTTTGTGCCCAGACATTCTATCGATTTGCAAATCTCTGCAGCAGACGTGCAAGGACCCAACATTCTGCTGAATCTTACTACAAAGGAAAGAGAGGAATTGTTCTGTTCTCAAGGTACTATTGAGGGAAATATCCACTAGTAATTCCATGGGTTCCTGAGCTGACTGAGGCTCAGACCCGGAATTACCAATCCTGAGGCACCTGACTCTATGCTGAGCTTCTATCTTAAGGATAGAGTGCTGAGAGTAAATGCATGACTGAAAACAGAAAGGGAATGCGGTCCCAATCTCAGAGCATATTGTCTTACAGACCAGATCACTCCTTAAATCTAGGATCCTCAGTTTGGGCCCCCTGTAAGGAAAGGAAGAGACAGAACACATGAGAGATAGCTGATTTTAATATAACCCAGCAAGATCAATGATGAGAAGCAGGGACAGAACACTTTAACCCTGGTTTTCACTTCATTGCCATTCACCAAGAAGTTCTTTCCACACAAATGCAGCATCTTTCATCCTTTCCCCACCCCCTCCTTCACCTCCGGTCTTTCCCTGTCTCAATGCCCATACTCCACTTCTGTGTAATCGCACTCAAATCCATTCATAGTATCCTCAAACACCTCTACTCTATAATCAACTCTATAAGGCAATAGAGTCCCAAAGGACCGACAGCTCTGCAAAGACTGCAGTATTCACCACTGGCTACTATTGGGAGACTGTTAGGTATTCCCCTGCCCCAGGCTACAGCATACACTCCTGCTGACTCCCTGTGTCTCTACTGGTCATAGTCTTACCAAGAGGAAGAGTTCTGGGCAGGGAGGATCTGCAGACCATCAATCACGGCTTCCAAGATGTCATAGTATGATTCCCGTGTGGTCAATGACCCAATATGGAGACAGCGAAAAGGCCAAACCTTCACCATTGCCTTTAGGATCGTCTTATGCCCACCCAAGAAGGCAGCGTTGAACAATGGAACAAAGAGGTCTCTTGGGATTTCGTCCAGGGCATGGATAGTTGCAGGCTCATTATTCAGCAGACTCTTTGCAGCAAGCTCAAGGAGGGTGACTGTGGTCTTTTGGTCCATCTTCAAAAACCTGCTTCAGAGTGGAGAATTTTTAGAAATCCTGAGAAGGTATCTATAGTCACTTGTTTGCTTCCAGGGTTAGCTGTGGACAAAATACTTATTGAATAAGTATGTGGTGAACCATAGGGCCAACTCAAGTGACCACTACTATAGGAATAGAATGAAAATGGACTTGTGTGCACGCATGCATGCGCACACACACACACACACACACACACACATCCATGAGATAAAATGCCATTAGAAATCAGAGGTAAGTTAGCAGAAGACAATGCTGACCACCTAGCTGCCTTCCTCAAATTATTTCCTCCTGAGGAGCTTCCAGATGGCAGAAGAGTAAGAAGTGGAGATCACCTTCCTGCCCACAAATACATCAGAAATACATCTACATGTGGAACAACTCCTACAGAACACCTACTGAATGCTGCCAGAAGTCCTCAGACCTCCCAAAAGGCAAGAAACTCCCCAAGGACCTGGGTAGGGTAAAAGAAAAAATAAAAAACAGAGACAAAAGGATAGGGATGGGACCTGCAGCAGTGGGAGGGAGCTGTGAAGAAGGAAAGGTTTCCACACACTAGGAAGCCCCTTCGTGGGCGGAGACTGCAGGTGGCGGAGGGGGGAAGCTTTGGAGCCGCAGAGGAGAGCGCAGCAACAGGGGTGTGGAGGGCAAAGCGGAGAGATTCCCACACAGGGGATCGGTGCTCAACAGCACTCACCAGCCTGAGAGGCTTGTCTGCTCACCCGCCGAGGTGGGCGGAGCCTGGGACCTGAGGCTCGGGCTTCAGAGGTCAGATACCAGGGAAAAGACTGGGGTTGGCTACATGAACACAGCCTGAAGGGGGCTAGTGTGCCACGGCTAGCAGAGAGGGACTCCAGGAAAAAGTCTGGAGCTGCCAAAGAGACAAGAGACTTTTTCTTGCCTCTCTGTTTCCTGGTGCACCAGGAGAGGGGATTAAGAGTGCTGCTTAAAGGAGCTCCAGAGAAGGATGTGAGGAAATAGTTAATCAAGTGCAGGAAGCACAGAGAGTCCCATAGAGGATAAATCCAAGGGGAAACACGCCAAGACACATATTAAACAAAATATCAAAAATTAAACACAAAGAAAAAATATTAAAAGCAGCAAGGGAAAAACGACAAGTAACACATAAGGGAATCCCCATAAGATAACCAGCTGATCTTTCAACAGAAACTCTGAAAGACAGAAGGGAGTGGCAGGACATATTTAAAGGGATGAAAGAAAAAACCTACAACCAAGATTACTCTAACCAACAAGGATCTCATTCAGATGTGAAGGAGAAATTAAAAGCTTTACAGACAAGCAAAAGCTAAGAGAATTCAGCACCACCAAACCAGCTTTACAACAAATGCTAAAGGAGCTTCTCTGGGTAAGAAACACAAGAGAGGGAAAAGACCTACAATAAAAAAAAACCCAAAACAATTAACAAAATGGTAACAGGAACATACATATCGATAATTACCTTAAATGTAAATGGATTAAATGCTCCAACCAAAAGACATAGATTGGCTGAATGGATGTAAAAACAAGACCCATATATATGCTGTCTATAAGAGACCCTCTTCAGACCTAGGGACATATACAGACTGAAAGTGAGAGGATGGAAAAAGATACTCCATGCAAATGTAAATCAAAAGAAAGCTGGAGTAGCAATTCTCATATCAGACAAAATAGACTTTAAAACAGACTATTACAAGAGACAAAGAAGGACACTACATAATGATCAAGGGATCTATCCAAGAAGAAGATATAACAATTGTAAATATTTACGCACCCAACATAGGAGCACCTCACTACATAAGTCAAATACTAACAGCCATAAAAGGGGAAATCAACAGTAACACAATCATAGTAGGGGACTTTAACACCCCACTTTCACCAATAGACAGATCATCCAAAATAAAAATAAATAAAGAAAAACAAGCTTTAAATGATATATTAAACAAGATGGACTTAATTGATATTTATAGGACATCCCAACCAAAAACAACAGAATACACATTCTTCTCAAGTGCTCAAGGAAAATTCTCCAGGATAGATCATATCTTGGGTCACAAATCAAGCCTTGGTAAATTTAAGAAATTTAAAATCGTATCAAGTATCTTTTCTGACCACAATGCTATGAGACTAGATAGCAATTACAGAAAAAAATGTGTAAGAAATACAAACACATGGAGGCTAAACAATACACTACTAAATAACCAAGAGATCACTGAAGAAATCAAAGAGGAAATCAAAAATTACCTAGAAACAAATGACAATGGAGACACGACGACCCAAACCTATGGGATGCAGCATATGCAGTTCTAGGAGGGAAGCTTATAGCAATACAATCCTACCTCAAGAAACAAGAAACATCTCAAATAAACAACCTAACCTTACACATAAAGCAATAGAAAAAGAAGAACAAAAAAAAAACCCCACAATTAGCAGAAGGAAATAAATCATAAAAATCAGATCAGAAATAAATGAAAAAGAAATGAAGGAAACGATAGCAAAGATCAATAAAACTAAAAGCTGGTTCTTTGAGAAGATAAACAAAATTGATAAACCATTAGCCAGACCCATCAAGAAAAAATGGGAGAAGACTCAAATCAATAGAATTAGAAATGAAAAAGGAGAAGTAACAACTGACACTGCAGAAATACAAAGGATCATCAGAGATTACTACAAGCAACTCTATGCCAATAAAATGGACAACCTGGAAGAAATGGACAAATTCTTAGAAATGCACAACGTTCTGAGGCTGAACCAGGAAGAAATAGAAAATATGAACAAACAATCACAAGCACTGAAATTGAAACTGTGATTAAAAATCTTCCAACAAACAAAAACCCAGGACCGGATGGATTCCCAGGCAAATTATATCAAACATTTAGAGAAGAGCTAACACCTATCCTTCTCAAACTCTTCCAAAATATAGCAGAGGGAGGAACACTCCCAAACTCCTTCTACGAGGCCACCATCACCTTGATACCAAAACCAGACAAGGATGTCACAAAGAAAGAAAACTACAGGCCAATATCACTGATGAACATAGATGCAAAAATCCTCAACAAAATACTAGCAAACAGAATCCAACAGCACATTAAAAGGATCATACACCATGATCAAGTGGGGTTTATTCCAGGAATGCAAGGATTCTTCAATATACGCAAATCTATCAATGTGATAAACCATATTAACAAACTGAAGGAGAAAAACCATATGATCATCTCAATAGATGCAGAGAAAGGTTTCGAGAAAATTCAACACCTATTTATGAAGAAAACCCTCCAGAAAGTAGGCATAGAAGGAACTTTCCTCAACATAACAAAGGCCATATATGACAGATCCACAGCCAACATCGTCCTCAATGGTGAAAAACGGAAAGCATTTCCACTAAGATCAGGAACAAGACAAGGTTGCCCACTCACACCACTATTATTCAACATAGCTTTGGAAGTTTTAGCCATAGCAATCAGAGAAGAAAAAGAAATAAAAGGAATCCAAATTGGAAAAGAAGAAGTAAAGCTGTCACTGTTGGTAGATGACATTTTACTATACATAGAGAATCCTAAAGATGCTACCAGAAAACTACTAGAGCTAATCAATGAATTTGGTAAACTATCAGGATACAAAATGAATGCACAGAAATCTCTGGCATTCCTATACACTAATGATGAAAAATCTGAAAGAGAAATTAATGAAACACTCCTATTTACCATTGCCACAAAAAGAATAAAATATCTAGGAACAAACCTACCTAAGGAGACAAAAGACTTGTATGCAGAAAATTATAAGACACTGATGAAAGAAATTAAAGATGATAGAAATAGATGGAGAGATATACCATGTTCTTGGATTGGAAGAATCAACATTGTGAAAATGACTCTACTACCCAAAGCAATCTACAGATTCAATGCAATCCCTATCAAACTATCACTGGTATTTTTCACAGAACTAGAACAAAAAACTTCACAATTTGTATGGGAACACAAATGACACCGAATAGCCAAAGCAATCTTGAGAACGAAAATTGGAGCTGGAGGAATCAGGCTCCCTGACTTCAGACTATACTACAGAGCTACAGTAATCAAGACAGTATGGTACTGGCACGAAAACAGAAATATAGATCAATGGAACAGGACCGAAAGCCGAGAGATAAACCCACGCACATATGGTCACCTTATCTTTGATAAAGGAGTCAGGAATGTACAATGTAGAAAGGATAGACTCTTCAATATGTGGTGCTGGGAAAACTGGACAGGTACATGTAAAAGTATGAAATTAGAACACTCCCTAACACAAAAATAAACTCAAAAGGGATTAAAGACTTAAATGTAAGGCCAGAAACTATAAAACAGTTGGGAGAAAACAGGCAGAACACTCTATGACATACATCACAGCAAGATCCTTTTTGACCCACCTCCTAGAGAAATGGAAATAAAAACAAAAATAAACAAATGGGACCTAATGAAACTTAAAAGCTTTTGCACAGCAAAGGAAACCAAAAACAAGATGAAAAGAGAACCCTCAGAATGGGAGAAAATATTTGCAAAGGAAGCAACTGACAAAGGATTAATCTCCAAAATTTACAAGCAGCTCATGCAGCTCAATAAAAAAAAAGAATCCAATCCAATGCATAAATGGGCAGAACCTAAATAGACGTTTCTCCAGAGAAGATATACAGATTGCCAACCAACACATGAAAGAATGCTCAATGTCATTAATCATTAGAGAAATGCAAATCAAAACTACAATGTGATATCATCTCACACCGGTCAGAATGGCCATCATCAAAAAGTCTACAAACAATAAATGCTGGAGAGGGTGAGGAGGAAAGGGAAAACTCTTGCACTATTGGTGGGAATGAGAAATGATGCAGCCACTATGGAGAACAGTATGGAGGTTCCTTAAAAAACTAAAAATAGAACTACCATACGACCCAGCAATCCCACTACTGGGCATACCCTGAGAAAAGGTCATGAAGTACCTAGGGGTAAGACGGGAATAAAGACACAGACCTACGAGAGCATGGAGTTTAGGATATAGGGAGGGGGAATGGTAAACTGTTACAAAGTGAGAGAATGGCATGGACATATATACTCTACCAAACGTAAAATAGGTAGCTAGTGGGAAGCAGCCGCGTAGCACAGGGAGATCAGCTAGGTGGTCTATGACCACCTAGAGGGGAGGGATAGGGAGGCTGGGAGGGAGGGAGATGCAAGAGGGTAAAGATATGGGAACATATGTATATGTATAACTGATTCACTTTGTTATAAAGCAGAAACTAACACACCATTGTAAAGCAATTATACTCCACTAAAGATGTTAAAATAAATTAAAAAAAAATAAAATAAATTAAAATATAGGGGCAAAACCAGATTTGACACACACAGAAAAGGAAATGTCAATGTGACCACACAGGCAGAGGTTGTTTTGATGTGACCACACGCCAAAGGATGCTGGCAGCCACAAGAAGCTGGAAGAAGCAAGAATGGATTCTCTCCTGGAGCCTCCAGAAGGAGAACAGCCCTGCCAACACATTGATTTCAGCTCAGTGATATTGATTTCAGACTTGGCTTCCAGAGCTATGAAAGAATAAATTTCTGCCATTTTAAGCCACCAAAAAAAAATAAAATAAAATAGAAAAAGGAAAAAAAAAGAAAATGGTCAGAGAACCTCGGTGTAAGACGGGAATAAAGATGCAGACCTACTAGAGGCTGGACTTGAGGATACGGGGAGGGGGAAGGGCGAGCTGGGATAAAGTGAATGTCAGGGACATATATACACTACCTAACGTAAAATAGATCGCTAGTTAGAAGCAGCCCTATAGCACAAAGAGATGAGCTCGGCACTTTGTGACCACCTAGAGGGGTGGGATAGGGAGGGTGGGAGGGAGGGAGATGAAAGAGGCAAGAGATATGGGGACATATGTGTATGTATAGCTGATTCACTTCGTTATAAGGCAGAAACTGACAAACCATTGTAAAGCAATTATACTCTAATAAAGATGTTAAAAATATTATTTTCTCCCAAAAGGATACAAACCAATAAGAAGGAAAATGTACATCTACACAAAAGCCACACCCTCATCAGTATTTTAAAATGGAGAAGGCCAAAAATTCAAAAGTATTGTGAGTAAAAAAAGAAAAATCATGAATCCTGGCATAAGATTTGTCACACTCCCATTACTAGGCTTTGTGGAAAACAAAAAGACAGACCAAGAAAAGCTGCCAAGAGAGAGGAAAGATGGAAAAGGGCTGAAAGCTGATCTAAAACTACAGCAGAAGGACTAAGCCCAGAATAAATCTAAAAATACCAAAAATGTGTCCTAGAATATGAGAGCCTGGACTACAGGGAAGGCACTCCAAAATCGGAGCTTATGAAGGGACAGAGATGATTTAAAGTGCAGTCTTTGAAAGATATAACTCTTAGGGAAGAAGAAAGGCAAAGAGTTAGGGAGAAGCATCCGTTGGCGCTTGGGTAATGATGGAGAAAATAAACAAAAGGGGAAAATTAAGGATCTTGCAAGACATAAGAGAACCGCAAAATCAGAGCACTCAGGACTTCTCCCTTCATCACCAAAACAAACAAACAAAATAAAAAAGGATCTGGTCTTTGCTATACTAAGAAAATATCACATTATTAAACTAGGAATCTTGTCGAAGAAACCAGTATCATACAGATGAACAGAATGAAGGGAATTCCATACAAAGCTTTGTAAAAAAAAAAAAATAGATGAGGGAACAAAAGTGCATACATATTAAACAACCATGAAGGAGAAAAAGAGTGGAAGTCAACACTCCAAACAAAATTAATTATACTCAAGCAAGCATTGGAGGATATGAAACCCACCTTAAACAGAATATTTAAAAAAATCAAAAGACAGAGATTGACTAAAAAGAAAGGCTGAAGCATAGATTTCATAACCAACTTGGGTGTCCTTTAAATATCACAGCCTACAGAAAAAGCTTTTGAACTTGCAGAAACTTAGGAAATTCTGCACCCCTCAGCCCTTCCTAAGGAAGCTACTAGAGCAGGGGTCTGCAAACTGGCCCACTGAACCAAATTCAGCACACTGCTTGATTTTGTAAATGAAGTTTTATTGGATCAAAGCCATGATCAATCATTTATGTATTGACTATGAATGCTTTTGCACTACAGTAGCAAAGTTGAGTAGAGAGACAGTGACACTGTGACCCAGGAACTTACAATATTTCCTATACTTCTCTTTACAGAATGTTTGCCAAGTAATCTAAAAGAGGAACTGGGATTGTGATCCCACTGCGATGAGAAGGAAAACTTCACCAAAATACCCAATGGTGAGTATTTTACATACAATAGTAAAATGAAGGTGGGGGAAAGGGGAGAAGGCTAATGTACAGAAGTTTTATGCTGTGAAAAAAACCCACAGAAACTCTGCAACTAAAAATGAGAGAAGGTAGAGAAGTAGAAGAAAATACAACAAACTTTTTATCATAATGCAGTAGGTGAGTGTTAAATGATACTGGAGGAAAAAATGCATAGACCAGAGAGTAAAGTTAAGAAAACAGGTGGTTCAGGATGATTTTAAGAAAGCATTAAACGTGACCAAAAACATGTCTTAATGATAAAAGCCAAAACTCACAATGAAGATATAACCCTTAGGAATATTTATGAACCAATAACAAACAAACACCTTTATAAAGCGAAAATGCAAGGAGACGTAGATAAAATAATAATAATAACAGGAAACAGTAACAGTAGGAGATTTAATACACCAAACTCAGTCTAAGGCTGATCAAGTCATATAAAAAAAGAGAAAGCTAATCAATAATGTTATATAGGGAATATATTCTTGTCAAAAATGGATCATAATTATCTCACAGAGATTAGATAATTAATTTCTATAAAGTAGAAATAGTACAAACAATCCTCTCTAACCCCAATGCTATAAAAGTTAGTAACAAAAATTGAAAACAGAAAGGCCTTTCCACCTGAAAAAAATTTTTAAAGCTTCTCTTAAAAACTGTTGAATATAAGAAGAGATGCAAACTGAAGTTGTAAAGAAATTTTTTAAAAGATTGACTGAAAAACTACATATTGGCATCTATGGGATACATTTAGAGCAGTGATCTGAGGCAAATTCACACAGTAGACGCTTTTATGAGTAAAAATGGAAGAATGAAGATTAATTAAAGTATGGCCTCAAAAAATGAAAAAACAAAAGCAACTAGGTAAAAAAGAACAATTAAAGAAAGCAAAACATAAAAGCAGAAATGAATGAGATACAAAATAGAAAAATGAAATCTTGTTTTTCAAAATGGACAAACCCCTAGCTGGCTTGATGAAGGAAGAAAGGGAGAGATCACACATACACAAAATAATAGACAAAGGAGAAATAATCATTGAAACAGAAAAAAGAGGAGATTACTTTGCCAACCTCTATGCAAATAAACTTGAAAATCTATATGAAATAGGTAACTTCCTAGATAAATACAAATTACCAAAATTCTGATTCTACTGTTAGAAAGCTTAAATTAGGCAATTTTCATAGAAGAAATAAAGTTATTACAGCAATACCCTCAAGAAGCACCTTGCTCAGATGGTTTTACAGGTGAATCCTAGTAAACCATCAAAGATCAAATAGTACCAAAGCTCTATGAGTTATGTAAGAACATTAGAAAGGAAGGAAACTTCCCTAACTTCTTATATGAAGCCAGTAGGATGCTAACAGGTAAAAGGTAGATACCAAAATACTAAATAGAATATTAGCAAACATCCAACAATACATTTAGAAACTAATATACTGTGATCAAGTGCAATTTATTCCATTAATACAAGGCTGGCTCTATATTAGGAATTCCATTGATATCATTCACCATCGTCATATAATTAAGGACAAATATCATATGATTAAAACCACAGATGCCAAACAAATCTTTGGGAAACTTCAACACCCATTCATGTTAAGAAAAGAAAAACCTCAAGAAGTGGGAAAGAGGGACGCATTCTTAACATGATAAAAGATATATAATTAATTCCTCATGCAAGTATTTTATTTAGTGGGGGACTACCAGAGGTTTTCCAATAAGCTCAGGAATAAGAAAAGTATGCCCATTATATCATTCCTGTTCAGTCTTCAACTACAAGCATTAGTCAGTTGACTAGAGAAATCAATTAGATTTATGAGAATGAATAACAAGAAGTAAAGCCACCTCTGTGTGCAGATATTACCGTACACCTGAAAAGCCCTATAGAAACAATGACAGATTGAGTAAAACAATAAGAGAAATCATCAAGGTAGTAGGATATAGAGTTACATACAAAAGTCAATGGTCTTTGTGTGCGCACACACACACAGCTGGAGGACACTTTAGTAGAGAAAATTCCATATACAATAGCAAAAACAAAGCTTAAATGCATAGAAATAAACTTAATGAGAGCAGCTATGCAAGGACAATTTTTAGACACTCCTGAACGACATAGAAGGAAACTTGAATAAGTACAAAGACATTGGTCAATGTTCTTGGATAGAATAACACAACATTAAGAAGATGTCAGTTCTCCCTAAACTAATGTATAAATTTAATATAATCTCAAAAATACCAGCAAATGTTTCTATGGAGTTAGATCAATGGATAATAAAATTAATATATTTTTTAAAAATCATGCAAGAATAGCCAGGATATAAGTGAAAAAGAAAACCTGTAAATGGGGAGTAATGATACCAGACATTAAAGCATGCTATAAAGCCTCGGTAATTATAACACTGTGGTACTGGTACATGAGTAGACAAATAGTCCAGTGAAACAGAATAGAAAACCCAGAAAAACGAGAATAATATATGGAAATTTCAGTATATGATGAAAGGGCATTTAAAATCACTGAGGCAAAGATGGACGTTCAATAAATGATGCTGGAACAACTGAGACATTTGGGAAAAGAATCAGTGTAGATCCATATCACACACCATACACAGAAATAAACTGTAAACGGGTTAGGAATCTAAACAAATGAAACCATAACAAAATCTTTAAGAAAATATGGCAGGACTCTGCTTTAACCTCAGCGTAGGGAAAGGCTTTCTAACTGTGACTCAAATTTCCAGAGGCAATGAAAGAAAACAATGATCTATGTGCCTACGAAGGATTTTTTTAATGTACGGCAAACACATCATAACTAAGTCAAAAGGCAATTGACAAACTGAGATAAAGTATTTGCACATGCCTCACGGACAAATGAATAATAGTCCAAGTATATACAGAACTCTTGAAGTATTGAAGGACAAAAGGCTAATATTTCTACAGAAAAATGGGAAAAGATATGAACAGATAATTCACAAAAAATATATAAAACAGTCCTCAAAATATAGTCACACTTTCTCATAATTAGACAAGTGCATACTAAGACAATGCCGAGATATCGTTTCTCACCTACCACATCAACAAAGGTCACAAAAGTAGGGCAACATGTTCTGTTAGTGAGTCTGTGGGGAAACAGTCACAGTAGCTAGTGGGAGTGAAAACCAGTACAACCCTTCTGGAGAGAAATTTGGAAATACCTAACAGAAATACACATGCACTTAACTTTTGGCCCAACAATACTACTGCTGGGAATAAAACTTGAAGATCCATTTCCACCAACACAAAAATACTTATGCCTAAGGTTATTCACTGCAGCATTGTTTGTAGTTGCAGAATGTTGAAAACCAGTTAAATGCCCCTACATATGTCAGCCGAGTCCAATGCAGCTGTATAAAAAGAGAAACAAAAACAAAAACAAAAAAACAGTGAAGCCCTCTATGGCATAAAGAGTTTTTTTATGGGATGCTGTTAACTGAAAAAGGAAAAGTGCAAAGGAGCATTATAAAATGCCGTCCTTCATTTAATAAACAAGGGAATATAAGAACACATATATGTATCAGTTCATTTGTGCAGAGTAAATACAGGAAAGATTAAACCAGAAGCTAACGAGATTGGTTATCTACAGGGGGAGTGTGGGAAATAAGTGGCGAATGGGAGGGGCTTAGAAGGCATGAGGAAAGAGTGACACTTGTCTAATAGATGTTTCTGTGCAGCCCTGACTCTTTGAATCACAGTAATATTTCACATACCCCAGAATTAAATAAAAAATTAAAATCAACTAAGATGTGGGGGGGAGGCAAAGTCAAATACAAACACCAACAAATTAACCTAACTATATTACAAATGAATGTCTTAACCACAGCTGAAGAGGTGAGAAAGAAAATAGCTAAGCTAAGCAACTTAGGGAAATAGTAGTTCTTTGACTGCATCCTCTGAGGCCTAAGACATAAAGAACTGTACACAAACACAAGTTATCAAATCTGTTTCTAATAGGCGTATTGGGTAGCCTTTCTGCAAGTACTTCATGTATATATCAGGAATGAACAAGTAAGTAAATATTGAAGATAAGGAGAGCCAGGTGAGACAAAGAAGTTAAAAACAAGGCTACAATGGATTAAAATAAGAAGTATCAGTATGAGCTCCTGGCTTTCAATATCTATACATATAGGTAGAGAAATTGAGAAGTATCTGTAAGCATGAGTATATACATACAATATATTTCCTTCATTTGTGGATGGAGAGGGAGGACTTAGCAGCAGTGAAACCGCAATAGCAATGAACACACACTGAGATATTGGTTTCCAAATGTCATTTTCCAAGAAAAGGAAACATGGCTCTTTGCAGAAGTGTTTTGATTTCAGGGCCGTGGTGGGGACAAAAACACAAGATGAACAGGAATACCTTACAATGCCAGCAAGGAAGTACACAAAAAAGGATCAGGTCATGCTGAAAGAACACAGACCCCACCAAAAGGAGCTTGCAGTCACCAAAGCTGGAACAATTCAAGAAACTAAATAATGATTTAATTTGATTATAAGTCACAATATAACATAGTTATTCATGATTCAATACTGACAAATAATTTGATTAGCTATTTGATTCAATAATTTGAAATAAAACAAGTTTTATAAACAACTTGAAAATTTATAAATAAATAAATGGGGGAGAAAAGACAGCTCCTCAGAATTCCAATGAACCAATGTAGTAGGAATAAGGAAATAGAAAGTCACCATTAAGTCATAATTGTTGTAGGCAAGATCAACAGATGGATTTTAAAAGTCGTGAATAACAGTCTGAGAAGAAATAGGATATTTTCATGGTCTGAAAGTATTTCCTACACGATATTTAGTACTTACAAATAGGAAAACAGTACTATTACAATGGAGCAACACAGTTGTCCCTACCTTAATCAAGTGTTGCAAATGAATATCATCATTAATACAACATATGGACATCATGTAACCCCTCACATGATGCTTGGAGCAAGGAACAGAATTGCTTTTGCAGCGCCGTGGTATAAGACCGAAAATTAAGGCACAGTGACACGTATGCCTTGACATTTGGGGGAAACCCAGAGGGTCTCAAATGGACTAACCACAAGTTCCCATTCCCCTTTTGTGCTGCCGGGAAGAAGGTCCCCTAGCCAAAGAACCAGCCTTATCATGGGAACTAGCCACAGTGCCTGCTCGCCCCTGACTATCAGGTTTCAGTTCCCTACCAGCTCACAGAAGTATTCAAACAAGCCAATCACATCCTCCCATGTGAACCAAGGGTCACCTCGTCCTCTTGCTACTACAGACTGCCCCCCACAGCCCCTGCTTGTTCACTCTCTTCCAGAGAATGACTCCTGTGGGGCTCTACCTGGCCAGTGGTGTCCTCCTCCCCAGGCTGTGAGTAAACGTTACTAATAAGCTGCCATGGGTAGTATCTGTCCAGTGTCAGGTGTCGTGTGTTCAGCCACCCCCATAACACAAGGGTGGAAATTCCTCCATCACCAATGGGATGAAGGGGAGGAGAATAAAACAGGTACTGTTGCCAAAAATGTATAAGTTCAACCAAATCACAAGAACACATCAGACAAACCCAAGTTGACACACATTCTATAAAATACCTGACCAGTATCTTCAAAAGCGTCAAGATTGGGAAACACCCAGAAAGCTTAAGGAACTGTCAGCCTGGAGGAGACTAAGGAGAAATGATGGCCAAATGCAATGTGGTATCCAGAATGGGATGCTGGAATAGAAAAATGAGATTACTGGGACAAATGGTGAAATTCAAATAAAGTATGTAGATTAGTTAATAGTACTGCATCAATGTTAATTTCCTAATTTTGATAGTTTTTCTTTGGCTGTATAAGATGTTAACATTAGGGAAATCTGGGTGAAGGCTTTCTATACTATTTGCAAAGTTTCTGTGAGCCTAAAATTATTTTAAAATAAAGAATTAAAAAAATCACTGGTTAAAGGAATGGTTATTGTATAAACGACATTGTTTAATAAGAGTTTAACTAATTGAAATACAGTTAGGAGGATGGATAAATGCTCATGCCGCATCATCCATTAAAAAACTATTTAAAACTGCTTTAGAGAGCCCATTAAAATAAATAAAAGTGCAGTCATCTCCAAGATGTAGATGAGTATTTATCTGCTCTTCAGAAGGTAACCATTTTAAGTATAAAAGAAATGAAATACCATATATATATATAGAGAGAGAGAGAGAGAGAGAGAGAGAGATAGAGAGAGAGAGAGAGAGAGAGAGACCAGAGAGAGACAGAGAGGTGGGGGAGGGGGCAGAGAGAGACATACATTTCAATACTTACAATTTAAAGTCTGGGATATCAAAACAAACCGCAAACAAAACTGAGGTGCAAAGGAGAAATACAATTTTTTTTTTTCCCGGTACACGGGCCTCTCACTGTTGTGGCCTCTCTAGTCACAGAGTACAGGCTCCGGACGTGCCGGCTCAGCGGCCATGGCTCACGGGCCCAGCCGCTCCATGGCATGTGGGATCTTCCCTGACCGGGACACGAACCCCTGTGCCCTGCATCGGCAGGCGGACTCTCAACCACTGCGCCACCAGGGAAGCCCCAACTTTTTTTTAAGAAGCAGAAGGCTGATCGAGGGATTTTAAACAGAGAGCAGGAAATGATTAGCCACACAACTGAAGCGAATCACAGCTGAGGAAAGAGAAACGCATGGAGCATGGACAGGACAGTGGACCCAGCAATCCGTTCGATTGCCTGTCTTATTAACCCCCAAACCTTGATCCTGGGTAATTTAATTTAGGTCAATAGAGGCGTAATTTATAGAAAGAATGCTGTTGTAATTTACCTGATTGGAACAAGAGTTGGAAAAAACTTGAGCTGTCCAAGACCCCAGCAGTAGGAGCAGGTTCCTCCCACTCCAGAGCTCGGAGCGGAGAAGCCTCAGTGTTTCCGGAACTGGGCGTCTTAACGGGTCCCTCTCAACGTTAAGCTCACCGGAAGAGGACTTTGATTGGTGCAGCTCAGGTCACATGACCCTCTATCACTCAATCTACTCTGTACTGGGAGGAGGGGCCAGATTCCCGACCCCACCCAGAGGGCCGAGGGGAGAGAGCCTTATGCAGGAGAGGGTTCTTCTCAGGCGCCAGCGCCACTCTCCTACATCTCCTTGGCACAGTGTCTCTCCTTGTCACCTGGGCACCACCTGGCCAGGGTTACTGCCAGGCCGGGTCTCAAACCTAGAGAACTGACGTCCAAATTGATAGTCTACACAACAGAGGGTGTGAACTTAAAAACGAGTGGCGGGCTTCCCTTGTGGCGCAGTGGTTGAGAGTCCACAGCCAATGCAGGGGACACGGGTTCATGCCCTGGTCCGGGAAGATCCCACGTGCCGTGGAGCGGCTGGGCGTGTGAGCCATGGCCGCTGAGCCTGCGCATCCCGAGCCTGTGCTCCGCAGCGGGAGAGGCCACACCACTGAGAGGCCACACCACCGAGAGGCCTGCATACCGCAAAAAAAAAAAAAAAAGAAAAGAAAAAGAAAAAAACACGAGTGGCCAATGATGACAAAAAGCCATCAGACTTTAGTGTCCCTGGGGCTCCACTATATTAAACAAGCAGTCGAGTCCCCCACCAAAACATAGGAAAAATGTATTCTTGCCTCTGTGCAGTAAAGCCGGCATAGCATTTACATTGATATTTGACAAAAGCAACGTAATGGAGAAAACTGCCACCCACTAATAACTCTACTATCAATTGCAAGGATAGCTAATAGTATTTGTTTCCAACCCTCTCCCTGGACTCCTGCTTCCACTTCTTCCCTGTCTGCTTCCTTTTCTGATCCCAACTGTTTACCACCTTTTGGAATACAATACACTTTATCCATATGCAATTTTGTAAATTGGCCATCTCCCTTGATGGAAAAATATAAATTCCAGGAGGGCAGGAATCTTTGTTGGTTTGTTCATTAACATATGCTAAGTGCCTATAGTAATGCCTGGTTCAGTGGATACTTGAATATTTGTTGAATGAATTTTTCTCCAGCCACACTAGCCTCTTTTCTGTGCCTCTAACCCTAACTCACCAAACATGTTCTCCTACAATTATGTGTTTTCCTGTAACAGCCTGCCCCAGATAGCCCTATAACACCTTCCTTACTAAACTCACATCTCTGTCAACTTATCAGACAAGCCTTACTTTTCTTCATGACACTTAGCATTTGATCATAGCTTTTCTGGGTTTTTCGTTTGTTTATTTGTTTTCTTTTTTGTTTTTATTTTGCTTTTGTTTACTTTTGTTTTTCCTGTTTCCTTTCTTCAACACTTTTTCTTTTTGTTTTAATTTATTTTTGGCTGTGTTGGGTCTTTGGTGCTGCGCGTGGACTCTCTCTAGTTGCAGCAAGTGGGGGCTACTCTGCATTGCGGTGAACAGGTTTATCATTGCAGTGGCTTCTCTTGTTGCGGAGCATGGGCACTAGGTGTGCGGGCTTCAGTAGCTGTGGCACACGGGCTCAGTAATTGTGGCTCACGTGCTCTAGAGCACAGGCTCAGTAGTTGTGTCGCATGGGTTTAGTTGCTCCGTGGCTTTGGGATATTCTCAGACCAGGGCTTGAACATGTGTCCCCTGCATTGGCAGGCAGATTCTTAACACTTGCCCCACCAGGGAAGACCAACATTTTTTCTTATACTCTTATTGTAGATAAAGAATTAGACCAGCCATGGCCATTTTAATTTTTGCAGTACAATGTCATCTGTCAGTAGATGGGGTAATGACATCAAATAACTTAAGACTGGATCCCTGGTTTTATGGCTCTACCACTTAGTGGTACCACAAGTTGCATGACCTTGGCCAGGCACATCAACTCTTCCAAGATTTCATTATCCATATTCAAAAGGGGAACGGCAATATATTTTTAAAAATTTATTTATTTTCAGCAGGTCCTTATTACTTATCTATTTTATACATATCAGTGTATACATGTCAATCCCGATCTCCCAATTCACCCCACGACCACCCACAACGCCCAACCGCACTTTCTCCCTTTGGCGTCCATACATTTGTTCTCTACATCAGTGTCTCTATTTCTGCCTTGCAAACCAGTTCATCTGCATTATTTTTCTAGATTCCGCATATATGTGTTAATCTATGATATTTGTTTTTCACTTTCTGACTTACTTCACTTTGTATGACAGTCTCTAAGTCCATGTACGTCTCTACAAATGACCCAATTTTGTTCCTTTTTATGGCTGAGTAATATTCCATTGTATATGTGTACCACGTCTTCTTTATCCATTCATCTGTTGATGGGCATTTACGTTGCTTCCATGACCTGGCTGTTGTAAATAGTGCTGCATTGGTGTGCGTGTGTCTTCTTGAATTATGGTTTTCTCTGGGTATATGCCCAGTAGTGGGATTGTGGGGTCATATGGTAATTCTATTTTTAGTTTTTTAAGGAACCTCCATACTGTTCTCCCTAGTGGCTATACCAATTTACATTCGCACCAGCAGTGCAAGAGGGTTCCCTTTTCTCCACACCGTCTCCAGCATTTGTTGTTTGTAGATTTTCTGATGATGCCCATTCTAACTGGTGTGAGGTGATACCTCATTGAAGTTTTGATTTGCATTTCTCTAATAATTAGTGATGTTCAGCAGATTTTCATGTGCCTCTTGGCCATCTGTATGTCTTCTTTGGAGAAATGTCTATTTAGGTCTTCTGCCCATTTCTTAATTGGGTTGTTCCTTTTTTTAATATTGAGCTGCATATGCTGTTTATATATATTGGAGATTGATCCTTTGTCTGTTGATTCGCTTGCAAATACTCTCTCCTATTCTGAGGGTTGTCTTTTTGTCTGGTTTATAGTTTCCTTTGCTGTGCAAAAGCTTTTAGGTTTCATTAGGTCCCATTTGTTTATTTTTGTTTTTATTTCCATTACTGTAGGAGGTGGATAAAAAAGAGCTTGTTGTGATTTATGTCAAAGAGTGTTCCTCTGATGCTTTCCTTTAAGAGTTTTATAGTGTTCGGTCTTACATCTAGGTCTCTAATCCATTTTGAGTTTATTTTTGTGTATGGTGTTAGGGAGTGTTCTAATTTCATTCTTTTACATGTAGCTGTCCGGTTCTCCCAGCACAACTTATTGAAGAGACTGTCTTTTCTCCATTGTATATCCTTGCCTCCTTTGGCATACATTAGTTGACCATAGGTGTATGGGTTTATCTCTGGGCTTTCTATCCTCTTCCATCGATCTATATTTCTGTTTTTGTGCCAGTATCATATTGTCTTGACTACTGTAGATTTGTAGTATAGTCTGAAGTCAGGGAGTCTGATTCCTCCAGCTCCGGTTTTTTTTCCTCAGGATTGCACTGACTATTCAGGGTCTTTTTTATCTCCATATAACTTTTAAGACTTTTTGTTCTAGTTCTGTAAAAAATGCCATTGGTAATTTGTTAGGCATTTCATTGAATCTGTAGATTGCTTACGGTTGTATAATCATTTTCACAATGTTGATTCTTCCAGTCCAAGAACATGGTACATCTCTCCATCTGTTTTTGTTATCTTTGATTTCTTTCATCAATGACTTATAGTCTCTTGAGTATAGGACTTTTACGTCCTTAGGTAGGTTATTCCTAGGTATTTTATTCTTTTTGTTGCAGCAGTAAATGGGAATGTTTCCTTAATTTCTCTTTCTGATTTTTGTTGTTAGTGTATAGGAATGCAAGAGATTTCTGTGCATTAATTTTGTATCCTGCTACTTTACCAAATTCATTGATTAGCTCTGGTAGATTTCTGGTGGCATCTCTACGATTATCTATGTAGAGTATCATTTCATCTGCAGACAGTGACAGTTTTACTTCTTCTTTTCGAATTTAGGTTCCATTTATTTCTTTTTCTTCTCTGATTGCCTTGGCTAGGACTTCCAAAACTATGTTGAATAATAGTGGTGAGAGTGGACATCCTTGTCTTCTTCCTGATCTTAGAGGAAATGCTTTCAGTTTTTCACCATTGAGAATGATGTTTGTGGTGGGTTTGTTGTATATGGCCTTTATTGTGTTGAGCACATGCCACAGAGCAACTAAGCCCGTGCACCACAACTACTGGGCCTGCATGACACAACTAATGAAACTCGTGCATCTGGAGCCCATGCTCCGCAAAAAGAAAAGCCACCGCAATGAGAAGTCCGTGCACTGCAATGAAGAGTAGCCCCCGCTAGCCGCAAGTAGAGAAAGCCCGTGTGCAGCAACGAAGACCCAACGCAGCCATAAATAAAGAAATAAATATATTAAAAAAAATAAAAATAGGGGCTTCCCTGGTGGCCCAGTGGTTGAGAGTCCGCCTGCCGATGCAGGGGACTTGGGTTCGTGCCCCAGTCCAGGAAGATCCCACATGCCGTGGACCAGCTGGGCCCGTGAACCATGGCCGCTGAACCTGCACATCCGGTGCCTGTGCTCCGCAACGGGAGAGGCCACAACAGTGAGAGGCCCGCGTACCGCAAAAAAAAAAAAAAAAAAAAAAATTAAAAATAAAAAAAAGTAATTAATTAAATAAATAAAAAAACAAGAATTGAAATCTTGCAGAGTGTGTTTCCTGGCCACGATGGAATCAAATTAGAAACCAGTAATAGAAAGCAAAAAGAAGAATCCCTAAACACTTCTTCAAGGGCTCTTTAAAAGTCAAGACTCAGTAGCAGGGGCTGGCTGAGCCTTAGGGCTAAGGCAGGCACTGTGGAAAGGTGTTTTTCATTCTTTCTCCTAATGAGAATATACATATCTTTATGAAGGAAGCAAATCTCTCTCTGGTATGCCTTGAGTTCAAAGTTTTAAAGACAGATTTTGCCATTTTACACGCACTCATTTGTGTGTTAGAACACCTGTGCATAATACTTATATATATCATTCCATGCACTTTTACCAGCAGTGTAGGTGTTCTAACTATCACCACAAACAAGATCAAAAACT
The DNA here is from genome assembly GCF_011762595.2 of Tursiops truncatus. Lineage (NCBI taxonomy): Eukaryota > Metazoa > Chordata > Mammalia > Artiodactyla > Delphinidae > Tursiops > Tursiops truncatus. The sequence goes on from NC_047055.1 coordinate 42,607,064, forward strand.
GTTTCATCACCACACGTTTCCCTCATGTTAGCCTTTATAGCCACACCCACCTTCTTCCTGATCCCACATCCCTAAACTCTGTCAAACACTCTTATAATTTCCTAAATGTCATAGAAATGGAATCATATAGTACACTACCTTTAGGAATGGATTCCTTTCACTCAGCATAATTCTCCTGAGATCCATTCAAGTTGTAAAGTGTGTCTATCGTCTGTTCCTTTTCATTGCTGAATAGGATTCCACGGTGTGAATGTACCACAGTTTGCTTACCCATTCCCCCGATGAAAGACATCTGGGCTACTTCCACTTTTTAACCATTGTGAGTAAAACTGTGATGAACTTCATGTAAAGGTTTTTGTGTAAACATAAATTTTCATTTCTCTGGGTAAATTGCCCAGAGTGCAACTGCTGTATCATTTGGTAATTGCATGTTTCGTTTTGAAAAACCTGCCAAATTGTTTTCCAGACGGCCTGTACCACTTTGCATTCCCTTTGGCAATGTGTGAGTGACTCAATTTATCCAGTGTTGCCTGCATTTGGTTTTGTCACTTTTTTTCAGCCATTCTGATAGGTGGGTTTAAAATTTCATTGTGCTTTTAATTTGCATTTGCATGATGGCTAAAGATGTTGAATAGCTTTTCCTAAGCCTATTTGCCCTCTGTTCATGTCTTTCATCCATTTTATAATTGGATTAAGAGGCAAGAAGTTACCTCTAGAGAGCTGCCCTGACTCTGGCTAACAGGCAGAGTAAGAGAATGTGAGGCCCCTCGAGACTCACTTTTCTTGACAGGGAGGGCAGAAGTGGGGCTGAAGCTATTAAATGTTCCTTAAATTAGGACTGAACTTGGATATGGAACAGGATTAAGAGATGGGGGCATCTCTGGGTCCATCTGTGGAGATCTGGATAGGGCAGAAAAAGAAGGAGGATATGGGGTAGAGGAAAAACAGTGGAAGGAGGGAGATACCGGGGGATGCCTTCTAAATGATGCTAGATTCACCACTCTCAGCCTGCTCAATGGAGTGCAAAAAACTATTCTCCTAGACATGTGGTTTTCAACTCTGGATATCCATTAGGATCCCCTCGAATGCTCAGATTCAACCAGCTGAATCAGAGCCTCTAGGGATAAGCCTAGTCATCAGTATATTTAAGGTTCACCCCAGTTGATTCTAATGAGCTGTCAAAATTGAAAACCTTATCGGATGGTGTATTAGGTTGCTATGGCTGCCATAACAAGGCACCACAGGCTGAGTAGCTTAAACAACAGAAATTTATTTCTCACAGTTTTAAAGGTTGGAAGTCCAAGATCCAGGTGTCCACAGGTTCGGTTTCTTCTGAGGCCTCTCTCCTTGGCTTGCAAATGGCCTCCTTCTTACTCCTTCTTCACATGGCTGTCCCTCTGTGCATACACACCCTGGTTATCTCTTTATGTGTCCTAAACTCCTCTTATAAAGAAACCAATCATATTGTATTAGTGTCTACCCTAATGGCCTCATTTTAATTTAATCACCCCTTAATGGCCCTATCTTCAAACACAGTCACATTCTGAGGTACTGGGGGTTAAAGCTTCAACATATGAATTTGGGTAGGACACAGTTCAGTCCACAACAGATGGTATGAGAAACACCATGGTCTGAGACATTCATCTCCCTTTTAGCTACCTTCCTGGAACTACTATACAACACTTCTGCCATCACCTCATTAGGTAGAAGTTGGTCATGTGACCATTCTTGGCTGCAAAGGAGGCTATAAATGTGGTCTTTTACTGGAAACATTACTGTTGCAAATAAATTTAGGATTCTTTTATTAGGAAAGAAGGAGAATAGGTATAGAACATATGCTACACTTTCATACCCAAGGCAGCTAGAAGCACTACCTCCATTATCCTGTTCTTTCTACCCAGTTTTCCAACCACAGTTTTCATGGGTTCAAACAAAACTGCTGCTTCAGAGACACCTGAGCTCACTCTCCCATCCTCCCAAATCCCATGTCCCAGACTATGCCTGAGTCCTCACAACTTAGCATGCTTAATCTACGTCATTCACTCAGTCAGTCATTCATTCAACAAATATTTATTGGTTACCAGTGATATGTGAGGCACTGTGATAGGCACTGGAGATAAATCAGAGAACCTGACAGACAGGGTCATGGTTCTCATGGAGCTCACATTCTACAGGGGTTGATACACTCAAGATTTGAGAGCCATTAAGAAAATAATATGGGAAAATGTGACAGAGAATGACTAGGGTGGGGAAGGCAAGGAAGGATTTTCAGAAGATGTAACTTAGATTTAATATGGAAATAACAAGAAGTACACAGTCAGCAGTGGGAAGATATAGGAGCTGAGTGCTTGAGGCAGAGAGAAGAGCAAGACGAAAGGCCCTAAGATATGGGCAAGCTTGGCAGTTTTAGGGAACAGCTTGTATGCCAGTGTGTATTGGGAGGACAGTGTTAGAAAATGATGTGAGAATGGTAGGAGGGGCCCAATAACAGAACGTCCTGTGGGCCATGGGAAGGACTCTGGGTTTTGTTCTTATTATGATGGAGCCATTGGGTGCTTTCTGAAAGGAAGGGAATTATTATTATAATCTACCTTATTAAAGCTCATTCTAAATGTTCCTTGGAGGACAGACTGAAATAGAGCAACTGTACGATCAAGAGACAAGATTAGGAGGCTACTAAACACATGACAGTGAGAGGTTACAGTCTCGTAGACCACAGTCGTAGCAATGGAAGGCGAGATATGGGGTTTGAGATGAGCTGTATCTTGGAAGTACTGAACTTGTTGATGAAGTCCACGTTTGTGGTAAGGGATATTGAGGAATTAAGTGTGTCTCTTGGAATTTGGATTTTTGCAGCTGGGTTAGGGTGGTTTTCTTCGATGAGGAAATGAATGGAAGACCAGCTTCGGTGCAATGCCAGGAAACTGACCGTTGTGTTTTGACCATGTCGTTTGTGGAGCCTATGAAAAATCTGGGTGGGGAGCATGTGGTTGGATGTATAAGTCAGGAGATCCTGAGAATATTCTTGGCTGTGGCAAAAAAAAAAAACCCAAAACAAACAAACAAACAAAAAATACAAGCATGCAAGCAAACACAGAAAAAGCCAAACTGTACAGTTCAATCTGAAAATACAGGTTGATTCCACATATGAGCATGACACAGCTCTAGATTCTGGAAGGGATACAAAGACATATTAAAAACCAACTTCACTGAGCTATAATTTGTGTTCAACATAATGCATCCATTTTTTTTTTTTTTTTTTAGCTGTGCTGCGTGGCTTGCAGGATCTTAGATCCCCAACCGGGGATCGAACCTGGGCTGCCAGGGGCTACTAACTGTCAGAGAAGAAAGATATATGTGTGGAATATAACTATCATTCATCCACTTATTCATCCATTCATGCACCTAGTGCATGTCAAGCTTAGTGCTAAGAAGGGAAGATAGGACCATGAAAAATTTCAGACAATGTCTCTGCCTTCCTGAAGATTAGGAGTCGAAATAGTGGCTCTGGTTGCTAAATAGTAAGGGAGGTATTTGGTGAGATAATTGGGCCCCCAAAAGGTCTAACCCCAGTGCACAGACTCAACTCTTCCCCTTCTGCATGTCTCATTGACAATGCTGTGGCATAACCTAGAACATAGAGCTGTTAGAATAGAATAAGCCTGAACATTCTGTGCATAAATGGCTGAGGAAACAGCTTTCCAAACTTTCCATCCAGCAATCAGCCCTGATTATGTGCAGAAGTAGATCTCAATTTCATTTAATTCTCACAGTTGGAGTTGTATGACTAATTATTTTGTCTCTGTATCTAATTAAGAAGCTGAGGTTAAGAAGGGTCAAGTGTCTTGGAAGAAAATAGCAGATCTATTGATAATAGGCAAGTGTTAGATTTTAAGCTGTGCGCTATTAACTAGTGTGGAATACTAGTTCCCATCCTTTAGGTCCAGGCTGAGGTAGTAGCAATGCAAATTTCTCAGTCAAATGCCTGGGATTCATTGGCCATTCGAGAAATTTAGGAACTGGAGAAGCTATAGGAAAATGAAAGCCTAACATATCATCCTCCTGACTGCTCCGCATCATTGCTCCTGCCTCTGCTCTCTTGTTTTCTATGGTAACGTCATCTTAACATTAGGTTCTGTTATTGACTGAACTGTGTTCTCCCAAAATTCATATCCTGAAGCCCTAATTACCAGTGCCTCAGAATGTGACTGGATTTGGAGATAGGGCCTTTAAAAGGTGATTAAGTGAATTTAAGGCTGTTAGGGGATACGTTAATCCCATCTGACTGGTGTGCTTATAAGAAGTGGGGTTTAGGACACACAGAGAGACAGCAGAAGTGTGTATACAAAGAGGGACAACCATGTGAAAAAGCAGCAAGAAGATGGCCATCTTCAAGCCAAGGAGAGAGGCCCTAGAAGAAATCACCCCTGCTCACACCTTGATCTTGTACTTCCAGCCTCCAGCACTGTGAGAAACAAATTTCTGTTGTTAAGCCTCGTAGTCTGTGGTATTTTTGTTGTGGCAGTCTGAACAGTCTAATGCAGGCATTATGAACATGTTTCAGTAGCTCATATAGCAGGTAGAGTAGACTGTCAGAAAGGATGAAAATAAAGTGATGGTAAAAAATACCAATGGTCAGTAAAACTGAAAGAAAGATGGTTAATTTGTATTACTATCAGGCAAAATAGACATCAAGCAATTGCAACCAAGAAGTCTACTATCAAACCATAAAAGAAAATGTGTTGAGAAGATTACAAATTCTGAACTTACATTCACCCGATAACATATCTTCAAAAACATATATAGCAGTAAGTAACAAAGCTACAAGTAACAGAAAGTAAAATCCACTTCTGTGTATACGATAAGGAAAGATACTGGCTTATATAACTGAGAGCCCAGAGGTAGAGGAGACTTTAGGTTAGTTGATCTAGTGGCTCAAAGATATAAAGACTCAGGCCCAATCTTGAACCAATGACTGTGGCTAGGGACATAGGATTATTGCATGAGATCTAGAGTAACTCTGGTCTCACTCTTGGAACTAGCAGGCAAATTTCCCCCAAACATGTGACTGTATGAGGGAGGAAATGCACTAATGAAAATTTGAGACCACTTAGGAAGATGAGGAATGTATATTGCATAGGTAAACAAAAATATTCACCTTCAGGCACCATTTGAAAGCACAATTATCAATATGAGCATAATACCCACAGTACTCAAGCTCAAATGGTTTTCAACTACTATGCCTTTCCAGGTAACAAATACTTCTATTCAGGAAATACCTACATTGAATTAGTGAATGGGTAGCTACAGAGCACTAGAGCTCTCACCCCTGCAGTAAGTTTAGGAAGGACCACAAAGGCATCCATGGTAGCGTACTTAAATCTCTTTTTCTTTCTCAAATTTTTGGCAAAGCTTTTTCTTTACTATCGTACTTTGATATTATTGTGTCAGGATAGTTTGACTAGAAGGGAATGGATTCTTTATAGTTACAATTTCATCAAGTATTACCATTCTGTACACATACAACACAGAGTTCATAAAGGTATGAAAGGTGAGAAGCAAGAAAATTGTCAACATTTATGATCAGCAACAATTTTCTTTAAAGAGCACCATTAAATTTCAATATGGAATATCTTTAAAAGCTTCAAGCTTTTAGAAGAAATCCAGTCTCATGAAAATGTAATAAAATTAAAGAACATCTTCTGTTAATGTACATATTTGTAAATATGCAAAAAGGAATATTCCTCTGGGAACACTAGCCCAGGAACCACCACAGCCCTGCCGCCTGGCATACCAGGACCCAGCCCATACACCAACAGGCTGGCACCAGCTCTGGGACACATTGGGCCCCTCAACAAGCTGCTCCTGGATCTGGCCCCACTCACCAGTGGGATGATGCCATCTTTAGGACACCCCCGACCCTATACCCAGCCATGTCAGGAACTGGCCCCACACACCAGCAAACAGGCACTAGCCTCAGGAATCCAAGGCCCTGCAGCCAGAGACCCAGGGACCTGGCTCTGCCCACCAGCAAGCCAGCACTAGCTCCAGGACTCCCTGGGCCACAGCCCCACCCACCAGCAGGCCAACACCAGTTCCAAGACACCCTTCAGCCAGCTGCCCTGGGATCCAGCCCCACTCAACAGTGAGCCAACACCAGCTTTTGGACACCCCCAAACCCGGCAGCCAGCCATGTGGAACTGGCTCTGCCCACCAGCAGGCTGACACTAGATACAGGACCTCTAGCCCCACCACCACCCACTGCAGAGCCTAGCACCACCCACCAGTGGGCCAGCGCTAATCCCGGGACTTCCTGGGGCACTGCAGCCAGCAGCCTCATGACCCAGCCTCACTCGCCAGTGGCCACCAGCCTCTGCACAAGGCAGGGCCTGGCAACCCACTGGACCAGGGGCCAGCCACACCTACCACACCACCCACAGTAGTGTGCTGGTCACAGCAGAAGGACACATGCAGCCCTAACAGGGGGCACCCTTAGAGCATATAGCTTTGGTGACCAGAGGGGAGAGCTCGGCTGGGTCACACAGGACGTCTCCTACAAAAAGCCACTTCTCTATGGTTCGGAAATGGAGCCAACCTACCAGACACAGAGAAATAAAACAGCAAATTAGACAAAATGAGGCAACAGAGGAATCTATTCCAAACAAAGGAACACGATAAAACCCCAGAAGAAAAACAAAGTGAAGAGGAGATAGGCGATCTACCTGATAAAGAGTTCAGGGTAATGATCATAAAGATGTTCAAAGAACTCAGGAGAAGATTGGATGAACAGAGTGAGATTTTTTTTTTTTTCAGAGTGAGAAGTTTTTAACAAAGATTTAGAAAATATGAAGAAGAACCACACAGAGAAGAATACAATAACTGAAATGAAAAATACACTACATGGAATCAACAGTAAATGAAATGATGCAGAGGAATGGATGAGCAAGCTGGAAGACTGAGTAGTAGATATAACTAAAGCAGAATAGAAAAAAGAAAAAAGAGAAAAAGAAATAGGACAGTTTAAGAGACCTCTGGGACAACAGCAAGTGTACTAACATTTGCATTATAGGGGTCTGAGAAGGAGAAGAGAAAGAGAAAGTGAAAGGGGCAGCGAACATATTTGAAGACATGATAGCTGAAAACATCCCTAACCTGGGAAAGGAAAGAGATATCCAGGTTTAGTAAGCACAGAGAGTCCCAAACAGGGTCAAGCCAAAGGAGACCATACCAAGACACACTGTAGTTAAAATGGCAAAATTTAAAGATAAAGAGAGAATATTAAAAGCAGCAAGGGAAAAGCAACAAATAACATACAAGGGAACTTCCATAAGGCTATCAGAGCAACTGGAATGAATCCAACTGGATCACGGTGTATGATCCTTTTTAATGTAGCATTGGATTTGGTTTGCTAATATGAGGTTGAGGATTTTTGCATCTATATTCTTCACAAATTTTGGTCTGTAATTATCTCTTTTGGTAGTGTCTTTGTCTGCTTTTGGTATCAGGGTGATGGTGGCTTCATGGGATTAATTTGGGACTGTTCCCTCCTCTTCAGTCTTTTGGAATAGTTTGAGGAGTATAGGTATAAGTTCTATATATGTTTGGTAGAATTCACTGGTGAAGCTGTCTGGTACTGGACTTTTGTTTGCAGACAGTTTTTGTTTTGTTTTAATTACAGATTCTATTTCACTTCTGGTGATTGATCTGTTCAAATTATCTGTTTCTTTTTGACTCAAATTTGGCAGGCTGTATATTTCTAGACACTTGTTCATTTCTTCTTGGTTGTCTAATTTGTTGGCATATCACTGTTCATAGTATTCTCTTATGTGTTTTGGTTTTTGTGGCTTTTTTTTGGTTTGTTGTGGTATTGGTTGTTGCTTCTGTTTCATTTCTTAGTTTGTTTATTTGGGCACTTTCTCTTATTTTCTTGGTGAGCCTGGCTAGAAGTTTGTCGATATTCTTTGTCTTTTCAAAAATCTAGTCCTTGGTTTTATTGATCTTTTCTATTTTTATCTCGATTTTATTTCTTTCCTCTGATCTTTCCCAAAGAAGTGACTTTGGGATTTTTTTGGTACTTCCTTTTCTAATTCTTTTTCTCTTTCTATTTATTTGAGATTTTTCTTGTTCCTTGAGGAAGGCCTGAATCGCCATGTACTTCCCTATGAGAACTGCTTTTGCTGCATAACATAGATTTTGTATGGTTGTGTTTTCATTGTCATTTGTTTTGAGGTATTTCCTGATTTCTTCTTTGATTTCATCATTGACCCACTGGTTTTTTGGTAGCATGTTATGCAGTCTCCATGTATTCGTTGTTTTCCCATTTGTCTTTCTGTGGTTGATTTCTAGTTTCATAACACTGTGGTTATAAAAGATGCTTGAAGTCATTTCCATCCTCTTAATTGTGTTGAGGTTTGTTTTTTGACCTAGTATGTGGCCTCTCCTAGAGATCGTTCCTTGAATGCTTGAAAAGAATGTGTATTCTGTTTATGGGGGTGATGTAGTTTCCTGTAGATATAAATTAAGTCCAAGTGGTCTACTGTGTCATTTATGGCCTCTCTTGCTGTGTTGATTTTCTGTCTGGAAGATGTGTCCATTAATGTCAGTGAGGTGTTAAAGTCTCCTAGTATTATAGTATTCCTGTTAATTTCTCCCTTTATTTTTGTAACTATTTGTTTTATATATTTAGGTGCTCCTATATTGGCTGTATATATGCCAACTAGTGTAATATCCTCTTCTTTATTGATCCCTTTATCATTATATAATGTCCTTCTTTGTCTTTGTTTTAAGTCTATTTTGTCTGATATCTGTACTGCTAAGCCCGCTTTCTTGTTGTTTCCATTTGCATGAAATAGCTTTCCATCTCCTCACTTTCAATGTGTCTGTGTCTTGTGCCCTGAAGTGAGTCTCTTATAGGCAGCATATTGTACATTCTTGTTTTGTTTTGTTTTTTTATCCATTCAGCCACTCTGTCTTTTGATGGGAGCACTTAGTCCACTGATATTTAAAGTAATTATTGATAAGTATGTACTTACTGCCATTTTAAACCTTGTTTCCCAGTTGACTTTGTAGTTCTCTATATCTTTCACTTTGGCCATTTTAATTATGCTACGTCTTGGTGTCACTCTATTTGGGTTCTTCTTGTGGGGGACCCTCTGTGCTTCCTGTACCTGGATATCGGTTTTCTTCTTTAGGTTTGGGAAGTTTTCAGCCATAATTTCTTCAAATACATTTTCTATCCCCTTTGCTCTCTCCTCTTCTTCTGGTACCCCTATTATGCATATGACTGTGCACATTATGCATATGATTATGCATATTACGCATGCTTTATATTATCCTATAGATCTCATATGTTTTCTTCATTTTTTAAAATTTGTCTTTCTGTTTGCTGTTCTGATTTGGTGATTTCCATTATTCTATCTTCCAGATCACTTATTTATTCTTCTGCTTTGGTTAGTCTGCTATTTATTGCTTTTAGTTTGTTTTTTGTCTCGGCAATTGAGTTGTCTAGTTTTGATTGATTTCTCTTTAGAGTTTCTAGTTCCTTGTTGCAGGGATCTGCATTTCTATCAATAATCTTTCTTAATTTCTTTAGCCTTTTTTTTACCTCCTTTCTGAATCTGGGGACTAGTAGACTGGTGAGGTCTCTTTCATTATTTGTTCCTTCAGGGGATTTCTCTTGTTCTTTTTGTTGGGAAGAGTTCCTCTGTTTTTCATTCCACTCAACTTTCTTTCTCTCTGAATTTAGGAGAAGCATGAATCTACTGTGTTCTTGAAGGGGTGTTTTGAGGTTGGAGGATCCCTGTGTAGACGGTATGAGTCCAATATTTTTGGTGCAAGGGCTGGTTTTGGTGTGGGTGCTTGCCATGTATTTCCTTAAAGTGTGCTGGCTCTTGTTCCCTTGATAGGAGGTGTGTTTGAAGTTGTGTTGACCAGAGCCTGCACTGGTTGTTGGCTGGGGCCTCCTCTTTGCTCTATGGCTGTCACAGCCCTGTTGGGGCTGGGGCCTGCTTCCCAGCTGTTGGAGTAGAAGCCCTGAGGGTCAGGTTCAGTCAGGTTCCATTGCCCCTGAGCACACGCCCTGATGCAAAGGAGGTGACCACTGAAGCTAATGAGGTCCGTGTGGTCACCACAAACCTATGTGCCTCCCGTGCAGACATCCATGGTTCTGCCCAGAAGCAGCCCAAGGTTGCATCCCTTTCTCTGTTGTGTTCATCCCAGACCTAGTGCTGGGCTGTGGTGTGGAGTAGGCTGGTGCTGGCGGCCGGGGCCCTGTGGCTGCAGGAATTGAGGTGGTTGTGCCGCTGCCTGGAACCTGGGCTGCCTCTGTGGCAGACCTCTCCCAGGACCTGTCAGCTCCAGATCTGGCTCCAAGCTATGGTGTAGTGTGAGCGGAGCAAGTGTGCTCCCACCGTGAAATGAACGGCTGCATACTCCTGCACAGAGCCCGTCCAACCGAGATGCAGTGCCCAGCTGCTGTGCCTTTCCGTGGTGCCATCTGGTGCATGTGCTGGCAAAGTCCACCACGGCCAGACCTGCCCCCACTGTGTGCACACTGACAATGGGCACTGTGGCAGGACCTGCCCCCACTATGTGCGGGCTCACTATGGGCTCCTTGGTTTGGCCCAGACCGTACCCCAGGCCCTCCGGGCTGTCTCCACACATCTAGATCAAGTCCTCTCCCCGGACCTGTGTACCTAAGATTCAATGCTCAGCTGCTGTGTGCATCTGAGGCCCCGCCACCTTGTGTGTGCTTTGGGTTGGGAAGTGCAGCAAGGCAACAGCCGCCAGAGCCGGTCTCTCTCTGCCCTGATTGTTAGCAAGCCAGCACGCATGGACTCCTTGTGAGTAGATTTTAGGCTTTTGCAGCCCCTCCAACTATCCCAGCGGCTATTCCAGCAGGCAAGGGGGCTCCTCAGGGCAACTGTCTGCCTATGTGTATCTTTTCTCCTTTACAGATCTCTCCCAGGGGTGCCAGGACCGTCCTCATGCCTTTAAAATTTTTTTCTGTCCCTCTGGATACGTAGAGACATTCCTTGCAGCTTTGGTTCTGTAGGAGATCTTCTGCCAGTTTCCAGTTGGTTTTCTGTGAGAATTGCCTCATATGTAGGGGTATTTTTGATGTGTTTGTGGGGAGAGGTGAGCTCCACATACTCCTCCTCCACCATCTTGATCCCCCTCCCCATTTGGGAGACTTTGAACTGCATCAAAGTGTCCCATATAAAAACAGATACACTAGACTAAATTAGAATTTCAGAATCCAGTGATAATCAACTATTGCAAGTGCCTGTCAGTTTTTAGAGAGCACAGTATATGACATGTTTTTCCAGATTTTGTGGGGAAAAAAAATGTAGAGCATCATGTACATTTTAGATTATCATTGGACCCAAAGAGGCTACATGAAGTAGATAATTAAAAATCATCTGGTGATGTTATGGAAATGCAAAGTTCATTGATAGAACTTAGTCCTCAAAGCCTGCTTTTATTCTAAAGAAAACTGGCAAAGGTCACTCATTTACATCATATGGGAACATACCCACCAGCAGTAGATGGCAGTGTGATATCGTAACAAGAAAACAATGTGGCTGTTTACGTAGAAACCCATCTCACAATACTTTCAAAGACTATAGTTAGAATTTTTGGGGGGTGTGTGGCAAAATATTACTTACAATGAGTGGATAACAAGAGCCAAGCTAGGACCACTTCAATTCTCCCTGTCTACTAATTTTTAAAGCCTTGAAACTGTAGTATGCATGTGGCCTTCACTGTGGCATCTCCCTCCTCTCTCGTTGCCTCGGATGGTACAGGAAGAGCTGTAGGGGCAATGTGGAGAGAAGAACCACAAGCTAAGAAACTATCCTATTCTTTGAGATTCAAGTGGCATATTATTTTAAAAATATGACAATTTTTTTTGTATTGCTTACATGTTGAAGTGATAAACTGCATTTCAAAAACAGAGAAAATAATGTAAAACTTAATTAATAATTAATAAAAATAGTTAATAACTTGTTGTTACCTCCATTTTGCTACTGCATTTCTGTCTTAGAAAGATAAACATGTTAAATGAATTGTATATGTTGTTGCTTTGTTGAAATGATAACACATGGCATTTCAAAGACATCATAAAATAAGAATGCAACAAGGCCACCGATACCCTGACACCAAAGCCAGACAAAGACACTACAGAAAAAGGAAATGAGAGGGCAATATCTTTGATTAATACAAATGAAAAGGTCCTGGACAAAATATTAGCAAAACAAATCCAACAATATATCAAAAGGACCATACACCATAAATCACATAGGATTTATTCCAGGGTCACAAGGATGATTCAACATTTGCAAATCAATCAGTGTGAGACACCACATCAACAAAATGAAAGATAAAAATCACATGATTATCTCAATAGATGCAGGAAACTCTTTTGACACAATTGAACATCCGTTCATGACAACAACTCTCAACAAAGTGTGTATAGAGGGAACATGTCTCAACATGATAAGGGCATTTACGACAAACCCACAGCCAACATCATAGTGAATGGCGAAAAGCTGAAAGACTTTCCACTAAATTCAGGAACAAGGTAAGGATGCCCACTCTCACCACTTATATTTAACATAGTATTGGAAGTCCTAACCACAGCAATCAGACAAAAAAAGAAATAAAATGTACCCACACTGGAAGGGACAAGGTAAAACCGTTACTCTTTGCGGATAACATGATACTTTGTATAGAAAGTTCTAAAGCCCACCCAAAAACTATTAGAACTAATGAATGAATTAAGCAAACTTTCAGTATCCAAGATTAACATACAGAAATCTGTTGCATTTCTATACACTAATAATGAAATATCACAAAATGAAAGTTTTCCTTTTTCATCTTTATTGGAGTATAATTGCTTTACAATGGTGTGTTACTTTCTGCTTTCTAACAAAGTGAATCCGTTATACATATACATATGTTCCCATATCTCTTCCCTCTTGCGTCTCCCTCCCTCCCACCCTCCCTATCCCACCCTTCTAGGTGGTCACCAGGCACCGAGTTGATCTCCCTGTGCTATGCGGCTGCTTCCCACCAGCTATCTATTTTACGTTTGGTAGTGTATATATGTCCATGCCACTCTCTCGCTTTGTCACAGCTTACCCTTCCCCTTCCTCATATCCTCAAGTCTAAACTCAGTTTAAAATCACATTGAAAAGAATAAAACACCTAAGAGTAAACCTAACCAGGGACGTGAAAGCCCTATCTGAAAACTATGAAACACTGATGCAGGAAACTGAAGATGAACAAAGAAATGGAAAGATATCCCATGCTGTGGGATTGGAAGAATTAATATTGTTAAAATGTCCATACTTCCCAAAGTAATCTACAGATTTAATGCAATCACTATCATATACCCATGCCATTTTTCACAGAACTAGAACCAAGAATCCAAAAATTCATATGGAACCACAAAAGACCCCAAATTGCCAAAGCAATCTTGAGAAAAAAAAAGGAATGAAGCTGGAGGTATAACCCTCCCAGACTTCGGACTATGAAACAAAGCTAATCAAAACAGCATGGGCCTGGCGCAAAAACAGACACATCGATCAATGGAATAGAATAGACAGTCCAGAAATAAACCCATGCACGTATGGTCAATTAATCTACAGAAAAGGAGGCAAGAATATACAATGGAGAAAAGGCAGTTTCTTCAATCAGTGGTGTTGGGAAAACTGGTCATCTACATGTAAAACAAAGATTAGAACATTCCCTCACACCATACACAAAAATAAAATGGTTTAAACACCTAAATGAAAGACCTCAAAACATAAAACTCCTAGAAGAGAACATAAGCAGAACACTCTTTGATAAAAATCATACCAATATTCCTTTGGATAAATCTCCTAAAGCAAAAGGAATAAAAACAAAAATAATCTAACGAGACCTAATTAAACTTAAAAGCATTTGCACAGGAAAGGAAACCATCAACAAAAATGAAAAGAAAACCCAAGGATTGGGATAAAATATTTGCAAATGATGTGACCAACAAGGGGTTAATATCCAAAATATATAAACAGTTCATAGAACTCAATGTCAAAACAACAAACAACCCAATGATAAATGGGCAGAAGACCTGAATAGACATTTTTCCAAAGATGTACACATGGTTAACAGGCACATGAAAAGATGCTCAGCATTGCTAATATTTAGAGAAATGCAAATCACAACAACAATGACATATCACCTCGCACCTGTCAGAATGGCAATCATCAAAAAGTCTACAAATAACAAATATTGGAGAGGATGTGGAGAAAAGGGAATCTTTGTATGCTGTTGGTGGGAATGTAAATTGGTGCAGCCACTATGGAAAACAATATGGAGCTCCCTTAAAAACTAAAAATAAAACTACCATATGATCCAGCAATTCCACTCCTGGATACATTTACAGAAAAATAACAAAAGTGTTGATTTGAAAACATACACACACCCCAAGGTTCATAGCAACACTATTTACAATAACAAAGATATGGAAGCAACCCAAGTGCCCATCAACAGATGAACTGATAGAAAAATATGGCATATATACACACACAATGGAATATTACTCAGCCACAAAAAGAATGAAATTCTGCTCTTTGCTGCAACATGGATGGACCTAGACAATATTATGCTTAGTGAAATGTCAGATATAGAAAGAGAAATACTGTATGATACCACTTGTATGTGGAATCTAAAAAATAATACAAGTGAATGCATATGCACAATGGAAACAGACTCACAGATATAGAAAACAAATTTTTGGTTACCAAAAGGGAGAGGGAAGGTAGAAGGGACAAATCAAATTAGGGGCATGGGATTAAGAGATACAACTATTATGTATAAAATGGGAAAGCAACAATGATATACTGTATAGCACAGGGAATTATAGGCATTATCTGATAATAACTTGTAGTGGCGTATAATCTGAAAAAATGCTGGATCACTCTGCTGTACACCTAAAACTAATATAGTATTGTAAATCAACCATATTCCAATTAAAAGAAGAGAAAGGATACAAAATTATTTAATAATATGTTCATATTGCTTACATATTGAGATAATGCACTGCATTTCAAAGACTTACCAAAAAAAAAAACCCTAAAATTAATTAACCATGGTGGTTAGCACCATGCTTACATAAAACATCTCTAGTTACGTCAGTCTGCTTTAAGATGATAACAACTTAACTTTGATCATATGCAAAATCGCTACACTTTTACCTCTTCCCATCTCATTTTATGTTATTGATGTCCCAGTTTGTATCTTTTATATTGTGAGCACTAATGAATTAGTGCAACTGTATTTATTTTTAATACTTTTGTCTTTCCGTTTTTATACTAAAGTTAAAAGTGTTTTATCCACCACCATTACAATGTTGGAGTGTTCTGAATTTGACTATATGCTTACTTTTACGTATGAGTTATATGCTTTCGTAGGTTTTCATGTTGTTAATTTTTTGTTTTCACTCAAAGAACTCCCTTTAGCATTTTTGTAAGGCAGGTCGAGTGGTGAATAACTCCCTCAGCTTTTGCTTGTCTGGGAATGTCATCATCTATCTTTCATTTCTGAAGGACGGCTTTTCTGAATAGAGTATTCTTGGTTGTCGGTTGTTTTCTTTTAGCATTTTAAATATATAATCCCACTCTTTCCTGGACTGCAAGGTTTCTTTTCAGAAATCCGATAGCCTTATGCTGTTCCCTTGTATATGACAAGTGGCATTTCTCTCACAAACTTTACAATTCTCTCCTTGAAAAGGGAACCCTCTTACACTGTTGGTGGGAATGAAAATTGATACAGCCACTATGGAGAAAAGTATGGAGGTTCCTTAAAAAATTAAAAATAGAACTACCATATGACACAGCAACACCACACCTGGGCATATACCCTGAGAAAACCATAATTCAAAAAGCACATGCACCCCAATGTTCATTGTAGCACTATTTACAAGAGCCAGGACATGGAAGCAACCTAAATGTCCATCAACAGAAGAATGGATAAAGAAGGTGTGGTACACATATACAATAGAACATTACTCAGACATAAAAAGGAACGAAATTGTGCCATTTGCACAGACGTGGATGGACCTAGAGACTGTCATGCAGAGTGAAGTAATTCAGAAAGAGAAAAACAAATATCATAATATATACCTTATATGTGGAATCTAGAAAAATGATACAGATGAACTTATTTGCAAAGCAGAAATAGAGACACGGATGTAGAGGACAGTCATATGGATACCAGGGTGGGAAGGGGGGGTGGGTTGAAATGGGAGATTGGGATTGACATATATACACTACTATATATAAAATAGATAACGAATGAGAACCTACTGTATAGCTCAGGGAACTCTACTCAATGCTCTGTGGTGACCCAAATAGGAAAGACATCCACAAGAGAGGGGATATGTGTATGTGTGTATATATATATATATATGGCTGATTCACTTTGCTGTTGAGCAGAAATTAACACAATATTGTAAAGCAACTATGCTCCAATAAAAATTAACTTTTAATAGAGATGACAAATTAAGGAAACTAAGATTAATGATAGACATTAATAAGTTTGTTGAGTATAAGACTAATATACACAAAATAATTGTAACAAATAGAAAGTACCGTTTTCATTCGGAATATACCATTTACAGAAGCAAAAATTATAACGTTCTATAAAATCAACTATGAATCGGATTCCATTGGCAACTCTTCTGACATACATGAACACTCATGAGCATTCCTGTTCTTTAGTGACCAAAAAACTAAAAACATGAAACCAGTGTGTGTGTGTGTGTACACATTAACCAGAACCCATTGCAGTTTCCTGCATCAGTGTTTCATAGTTTTCAGATAGGGCTTTCACCTCCCTGGTTAGGTTTACTCCTAGGTGTTTTATTCTTTTCAATGCGATTTTAAACTGAGTTTAGACTTGAGGATATGGGGAGAGGGAAGGGTAAGCTGTGACAAAGCGAGAGAGTGGCATGGACATATATACACTACCAAACATAAAATAGATAGCTGGTGGGAAGCAGCCGCATAGCACAGGGAGATCAGCTCGGTGCCTGGTGACCACCTAGAAGGGTGGGATAGAGAGGGTGGGAGGGAGGGAGACGCAAGAGGGAAGAGATATGGGAACATATGTATATGTATAACGGATTCACTTTGTTAGAAAGCAGAAAGTAACACACCATTGTAAAGCAATTATACTCCAATAAAGATGAAAAAGGAAAACTTTCATTTTGTGATATTTCATTATTAGTGTATAGAAATGCAACAGATTTCTGTATGTTAATCTTGGATACTGAAAGTTTGCTTAATTCATTCATTAGTTCTAATAGTTTTTGGGTGGAGGCTTTAGAACTTTCTATACAAATTATCATGTAATCTGCAAAGAATAACGGTTTTACCTTGTCCCTTCCAGTGTGGGTACCTTTTATTTCTTTTTTTGTCTGATTGCTGTGGTTAGGACTTCCAATACTATGTTAAATATAAGTGGTGAGAGTGGGCATCCTTACCTTGTTCCTGAATTTAGTGGAAAGTCTTTCAGCTTTTCGCCATTCACTATGATGTTGGCTGTGGGTTTGTCGTAAATGCCCTTATCATGTTGAGACATGTTCCCTCTATACACACTTTGTTGAGAGTTGTTGTCATGAACGGATGTTCAATTGTGTCAAAAGAGTTTCCTGCCTCTATTGAGATAATCATGTGATTTTTATCTTTCATTTTGTTGATGTGGTGTCTCACACTGATTGATTTGCAAATGTTGAATCTTTCTTGTGACCCTGGAATAAATCCTACGTGATTTATGGTGTATGGTCCTTTTGATATATTGTTGGATTTGCTTTGCTAATATTTTGTCCAGGACCTTTTCATTTGTATTAATCGAAGATATTGCCCTCTCATTTCCTTTTTCTGTAGTGTCTTTGTCTGACTTTGGTGTCAGGGTATCGGTGGCCTTGTTGCATTCTTATTTTATGATGTCTTTGAAATGCCATGTGTTATCATTTCAACAAAGCAACAACATATACAATTCATTTAACACGTTTATCTTTCTAAGTCAGAAATGCAGTAGCAAAATGGAGGTAACAACAAGTTATTAACTATTTTTATTAATTATTAATTAAGTTTTACATTATTTTCTGTTTTTGAAATGCAGTTTATCACTTCAACATGTAAGCAATAAGAAAAAATAATTGTAAAAAATTTTTTACTGAGTCTTTAAAATGTGTGTGCTATCATTTCAACAAGGAAACAATGTAAACAACACTCATTACTTTTACATTCTTCTTTCTTACTAAGTCTTTAAACTACAATCTGTTTTCACATCAACAATGAAAATGCAATCTGTTTTCATTTCAACAAGGAAACACTATACACAAAATACTGATTATTTTTTCCATTCTTTTCTGTTATCGTTGACATTTTCTATGTTACCATTTCAACATATAAACAGTAGGAACAACCTATTAACTTTATTTTCTCTCAATTAGTCTTTGGAATGCAATGTTTTATCATGTTGATATGTAAACATATAAACACGTAATTATTATAACATTTTTCTTACTAAGTCTTTGAAATACAATGCTATCATTCTAACAGGTAAGTATATAAAGAATTTAATTTACATTCTTTTATCTTTACTGTCTTTGATATGGAGTATGTTATCATTTCATCATGTAAACAATACACGTAAATTATCAATTAGTCTACATCCTTTGTTTCTTACTAATTCTTGGATACACAGAGAACATTCAACACCTAGGGTACATCACATTTGAGATTAGCCAAATTTCTAGAGTTCAGAAGCCACATATGGTTAGTGGGCACCATACTGAGCAGTGCAACTCTAGTGGAGGGGCAGAGGGAGCAAATACATATGTAACAATGTGTACCATGAAGGAAATATGCATGGTACCTTAAGCAAAAGCAGCAGCAGAATAAATCTGCTTAAATGGGGAAGTAAGAGAAAACCTATCTGAGGAGGTAACATTTAAGCCATGACCTGAGGCCTGAGCAGCTACCCAACAGCACAAAAAGACCAGTATCATTTGAGCAGACTATGTGAGGGGAAAAAGTGAGAAAAATACTGTGTTATGGGGGAATAAATAATTTCCCAAGTCTTCCACGAAAGAGTAGAGAAACTGATAAATCATAGGAATGTCTACACTCTGAGTGAGATCAGGGACTTTATCTTTCTTAGCACCTGGAAAAGTACCTAAATCATAACAGATACTTGGTGAATGTGTGTGGAATAAGGAATAACTGAGCCAGGGGTCTGAGACCTGGGAAATCAGGTAGCAATATGCTGATGAAGATACCAGTAGGTAGTTGACATTTGTTTGTTTGTTTCCTTTTAGTTGCATACGGTTTCTCATAAGCCACCTGAGGAAATCAGAAACACAAGAAGTTTGCAGGTCCCTAGAGGGTAAAATTATTCAACAACTACCACCTCTAGGAAGAGTTTCAATTGATCTGACTTGTGTCAAGTGCCCATAAATGGATAAGTGAACCAATCAGTGTGGATAAGGAAATGATGTACCATGACTGGGTCAGCTTACGTCACATACCCAACACTGTGGATAGTAACCAGAAAATGTAGAGGGCAGTGGGCAAGAGATCCAGCGGACATTTCAAATTCCTCTATTTCCTTTTTAAAGTTCTTCTTTTATAGAGATCAGTTTACATATCCAGTGTTCCTAACCCCAGTTTCCTAGAACAGTAGAACTTTATATATGTGTCTCTACAAACTTGGGTTTCAGGCAAGGAAAAAAAAAAAGTGAACACTTTCATGGCCACACATCGTGTTGAAACACCTCCCTGTGCTGTGGAAATCACTCTGAACAACTGACCCATTTCATGTCATTCCTCTGTGCCCCGTGCAGCATCACCTCCAACTGATCCTGAACTTCAGCAAGTTTCTGTCGGTCCAAACGGTCATGAAAAATCCATTCCTCGTAGCAATGGACAGGGACAGGATAAATCACATACTTCAGCTTCATCAAGGAAGTCAAGTGCTGCAGAAGGCTCTTGAGCACAGGCATTGTAATGGGATTGAAGGCAAAGCTAAGGACATGGAGCTGAGTACAGTGGCTCAGGGCTGGGATGACGGCAGAGAGAGTAGAATCAGTTATCATACAATTGCTTATCACCAGATGTTGCAGGGTGCTTGAGACCTTCTCCAGCAGAGCCTGGAAGGGCTCATTAACTTCTGAGAAGATGTGGTTGTTACTGAGACTCAATACCCTTAGGTGGGTGGCCTGAGAGCTCTGGGACAGGACAGTGACATCTCTGTGAGAAAGCTGACAGTGAGGTAGATACAGTGAATCCAACTGAGGTGGCACAACTCTACAGAGAGAAAAATGTAAGGTTATTTCAGAAGAATGAGGGCAATGAGCCCCAAATTTTAGGTACCTAAGGCTCTAGAGTAAACTACTGTGTTCATGGTTTGCAATAAGTGGTTAACAATGTGGACTTTGGGATCAGACCTTATAGATTTGTGACCCTGAGAAAGTTACTTTACCACTCTGAGGTACAGGGTTTTAATCTTGAAAACGTGCACAGCAGTCATTATTATACAGAACTGCGGGAAAGATTAAGTGAAGAAATTGCATGCACTTAGTATATACGACATAATCAGTGTTGGATCTGATTCACTTATTTGGCGAGGATGGGTCTGGGAAAACAGCCAACTGAGGGTTTCCTTTGACTAGTACCCAGATGACAAGCTCTCCATTCAGGGTGTAAGCCTGGGGGGAAATACAGGAGCAAAATTATCTGGCAGTGTTAACTATTGGGGCCCATCCATGGGCATGTGCATTAGTCCTATAGCTTAATGTTTCTCCATCTGAATGCCTCCCCTTCCTCTCTAGAGAGCTGTAAAATCCAATAGGAGAAGAATTGAGTCTTCTTCACCAATATATTTACAGACTTCTTTTAGGGTCTGCCCACAGTCACTGAATGAATGAATGAGCACAGCTTCCTTTTCTAACCTCATCTTCTGCTCAACATAAGGTACCCCTCTCTCCCCCAGCTATGTTCAAACTCCCAGCAGTGCCTATGCTGAGGCAAAGAGAGAAATGGATTACAAGGAGCTTAGGAAGATCCAAGCATGGTCTCTTCTGTGTTAACAATGAGGTGATCAGGGAACCCAGGTTCCTCCCCACCCCCTCACCTGAGCAGTTTGTGCAGTTGATCTGTGAGGCAGAAGAAAGACAAGCTGAGCTCCTGGAGATGGTCCAGCCGCTCAAGGCAGAGGAGAAAAGATCTGAAGTTCCTTCTCTTAAAAGATTTAAAGGGGATGTTACACAGAGTAAGGCTGTTCAGGTGGATCACCTGAGCCAAAAGGGTGACGACTTCACTCAGATTAGCCTGATCCATTTCCAGGTTCTCAATGCACCCCAGATCCAGAAACTGCAGGATACTTTTGTGCCCAGACATTCTATCGATTTGCAAATCTCTGCAGCAGACGTGCAAGGACCCAACGTTCTGCTGAATCTTACTACAAAGGAAAGAAAGAAATTGCTCTGTTCTCAAGGTACTATTGAGGGAAATATCCACTAGTAATTCCATGGGTTCCTGAGCTGACTGAGGCTCAGACCCAGAATTACCAATCCCGAGGCACCTGACTCTATGCTGAGCTTCTTCTATCTTAAGGATAGAGTGCTGAGAGTAAATGCATGACTTAAAACAGAAAGGGAATGCGGTCTCAATCTCAGAGCATATTGTCTCACAGTCCAGGTCACGTCTTAATCTAGGATCCTCAGTTTGGGCCCCCTGTAAGGAAAGGAAGAGACAGAACACATGAGAGATAGCTGATTTTAATATAACCCAGCAAGATCAATGATGAGAAGCAGGGACAGAACACTTTAACCCCGGTTTTCACTTCATTGCCATTCACCAAGAAGTTCTTTCCACACAAATGCAGCGTCTTTCATCCTTTCCTCACCCCCTCCTTCACCTCCGGTCTTTCCCTGTCTCAATGCCCATATTCCACTTCTGTGTAATCACACTCAAATCCATTCATAGTATCCTCAAACACCTCTATTCTATAATCAACACTCTAAGGCAATAGAGTCCCAAAGGTGACCCCAAGTGCTGACCGACAGCTCTGCAAAGACTGCAGTATTCACCATTGGCTACTGTTGGGAGACCGTTAAGTATTCCCCTGCCCCAGGATACAGCATACACTCCTGCTTACTCCCTGTGTCTCTACTGGTCATAGTCTTACCAAGAGGAAGAGTTCTGGGCAGGGAGGATCTGCAGACCATCAATCATGGCTTCCAAGATGTCATAGTATGACTCCTGTGTGTTCAATGACCCATTATGGAGAAAGCGAAAAGGCCAAACCCTAACCGTTGCCTTTATATCATCCTATGCCCACCCAAGAAGGCAGCGTTGAACAATGGAACAAAGAGGTCTTTTGGGATTTTGTCCAGGGCATGGATAGCTGCAGGCTCATTATTCAGCAGACTCTTTGCAGCAAGCTCAAGGAGGGTGACTGTGGTCTTTTGGTCCATCTTCAAAAACCTGCTTCAGAGTGGAGAATTTTTAGAAATCCTGAGAAGGTATCTATAGGCACTTGTTTGCTTCCAGGGTTAGCTATGGACAAAATAATTATTGAATAAGAATGTGGTGAATCATAGGGCCAACTCAAGTGACCTCTACTATAGGATTAGAATGAAAATGGACTTGTGTGTATATTTAATTAAATCTGTGTAGACACACACACACACGCACATGCACACACACACACACACACACACATACACAGACACATACTTACATGAGATAAAGTGCCATTAGAAATCAGAGGTAAGTTAGCAGAAGACAATGCTGACCACCTAGCTGCCTTCCTCAAATTATTTCCTCCTGAGGAGCTTCAAGATGGCAGAAGAGTAAGACGTGGTGATCACCTTCCTCCCCACAAATATAGCAGAAATACATCTACATGTGGAACAACTCCTACAGAACACCTACTGAATGTTGCCAGAAGTCCTCAGACCTCCCAAAAGGCAAGAAACTCCCCAAGGACCTGGGTAGGGTAAAAGAAAAAATAAAAAACAGAGACAAAAGGATAGGGATGGGACCTGCACCAGTGGGAGGGAATTCTGAAGGAGGAAAGGTTTCCACACACTAGGAAGCCCCTTTGTGGGCAGAGACTGCAGGTGGTGGAGCGGGGAAGCTTCAGAGCCACGGAGGAGAGTGCAGCAACAGGGGTGCGGAGGGCAGAGCTGGGGGATTCCCGCACAGGGGATCGGTGCTGACCAGCACTCACCAGCCTGAGAGACTTGTCTGCTCACCCGCCTGGGCGGGCGGAGGCTGGGACCTGAGGCTCGGGCTTTTTAGGTCGGACCCCAGGGAAAAAACTGGGGTTGACTACATGACCACAGCCTGAAGGGGGGTAGTGTGCCACGGCTAGCAGAGAGGGGCTCTGGGAAAACGTCTGGAGCTGCCGAAGAGACAAGAGACTTTTTCTTGCCTCTTTGTTTCGTGGTGTGCCAGGAGAGGGGATTAAGAGCGCTGCTTAAAGGAGCTCCAGAGAAGGACACGAAGAAATAGTTAATCAAGTCCAGGAAGCACAGAGAGTCCCATACAGGATAAATCCAAGGAGAAACACGCCAAGACACATATTAAGCAAACTATCAAAAATTAAACACAAAGAACAAATATTAAAAGCAGCAAGGGAAAAACGACAAGTAACACATAAGGGAATTCCCATAAGATAAATAGCTGATCTTCCAGCAGAAACTCTGCAAGCCAGAAGGGAGTGGCAGGACATATTTAAAGTGATGAAAGAGAAAAACCTACAACCAAGATTACTCTACCCAACAAGGATCTCATTCAGATGTGAAGGAGAAATTAAAAACTTTACAGACAAGCAAAAGCTAAGAGAATTCAGCAGCACCAAACCAGCTTTACAACAAATGTTAAAGGAACTTCCCTAGGCAAGAATCACAAGAGAAGGAAAAGACATACAATAAAAAAAAAGAACCCAAAAGAATTAACAAAATGGCAACAGGAACATACATATCGATAATTACCTTAAATGTAAACGGATTAAATGCTCCAACCAAAAGACATAGATTGGCTGAATGGATGTAAAAACAAGACCCAGGGCTTCCCTGGTGGCGCAGTGGTTGAGAGTCCGCCTGCCGGTGCAGGGGACACGGGTTCGTGCCCCGGTCCGGGAAGATCCCACATGCGGCAGAGCGGCTGGGCCCGTGAGCCCTGGCCACTGAGCCTGCGCTCCGCAACGGGAGAGGTCACAACAGTGAGAAGCCCGCATACCGCAAAAAAAAAAAAAAAAAAAAAAAAAAAAAAAAAAAAAAAAAAAAAAAAAAAAAAAAAACAAGACCCATATATATGCTGTCTACAAGAGACCCTCTTCAGACCTAGGGACACATACAGACTGAAAGTGAGAGGATGGAAAAAGATACTCCATGCAAATGTAAATAAAAAGAAAGCTGGAGTAGCAATTCTCATATCAGACAAAATAGACTTTAAAACAAAGACTATTACAAGAGACAAAGAAGGACACTACATACTGATCAAGGGATCTATCCAAGAAGAAGATATAACAATTGTAAATATTTACGCACCCAACATAGGAGCTTGTCACTACATAAGGCAAATACTAACAGCCATAAAAGGGGAAATCAACAGTAACCCAAGCATAGTAGGGGACTTTAACACCCCACTTTCACCAATAGACAGATCATCCAAAATGAAAATAAATAAAGAAAAACAAGCTTTAAATTATACATTAAACAAGATGGACTTAATTGATATTTATAGGACATCCCATCCAAAAAGAACAAAATACACATTCTTCTCAAGTGCTCATGGAACATTCTCCAGGATAGATCATATCTTAGGTCACAAATCAAGCCTTGGTAAATTTAAGAAATTTATAATCGCATCAAGTATCTTTTCCGACCACAATGCTACGAGACTAGATAGCAATTACAGAAAAATATGTGTAAGAAATACAAACACATGGAGGCTAAACAATACACTACTAAATAACCAAGAGATCACTGAAGAAATCAAAGAGGAAATCAAAAAATACCTAGAAACAAATGACAATGAAAACACGACTACCCAAACCTATGGTATGCACCATAAGCACTTCTAGGAGGGAAGCTTATAGCAATACAATCCTACCTCAAGAAACAAGAAACATCTCAAATAAACAAACTAATATTACACATAAAGCAACAGAGAAAGAAGAACAACAACAAAAATAAAACCCACACTTAGCAGAAGGAAAAAAATCATAAAAATCAGATCAGAAATAAATGAAAAAGAAATGAAGGAAACGATAACAAAGATCAATAAAACTAAAAGCTGGTTCTTTAAGAAGATAAACAAAATTGCTAAACCATTAGCCAGACCCATCAAGAAAAAATGGGAGAAGACTCAAATCAATAGAATTAGAAATGAAAAAGGAGAAGTAACAACTGACACTGCAGAAATACAAAGGATCATGCGAGATTACTACAAGCAACTCTATGCCGATAAAATGGACAACCTGGAAGAAATGGACAAATTCTTAGAAATGCACAACGTTCCGAGACTGAACCAGGAAGAAATAGAAAATATGAACAGACCAATCACAATCACTGAAATTGAAACTGTGATTAAAAATCTTCCAAAAAACAAAAACCCAGGACCAGATGGATTCCCAGGCAAATTATATCAAACATTTAGAGAAGAGCTAACGCCTATCCGTCTCAAACTCTTCCAAAATATAGCAGTGGGAGGAACACTCCCACACTCATTCTACGAGGCCACCATCACTCTGATACTAAAAACAGACAAAGATGTCACAAAGAAAGAAAACTACAGGCCAATATCACTGATGAACATAGATGAAAAATCCTAAAGAAAATCCTAGCTAACAGAATCTAACAGCACATTAAAAGGATCATACACCATGATCAAGTGGGGTTTATCTCAGGAATGCAAGGATTCTTCAGTATATGCAAATTAATTAACGTGATACACCATATTAACAAACTGAAGGAGAAAGCCCATATGATCATCTCAATAGATGCAGAGAAAGCTTTCGAGAAAATTCAACACCTATTTATGAAAAACACCCTCCAGAAAGTAGGCATAGAAGGAACTTTCCTCAACTTAATAAAGACCATATATGACAAATCCACAGCCAACATCGTCCTCAATGGTGAAAAACTGAAAGCATTTCCACTAAGATCAGGAACAAGACAAGGTTGCCCACTCACACCACTATTTTTCAACATAGCTTTGGAAGTTTTAGCCATAGCAATCAGAGAAGAAAAAGAAATAAAAGGAATCCAAATTGGAAAAGAAGAAGTAAAGCTGTCACTGTTGCAGATGACATGATACTATACATAGAGAATCCTAAAGATGCTACCAGAAAACTACTAGAGCTAATCAATGGATTTGGTAAAGTATGAGGATACAAAATGAATGAACAGAAATCTCTGGCATTCCTATACACTAATGATGAAAAATCTAAAAGAGAAATTAATGAAACACTCCTATTTACCATTGCCACAAAAAGAATAAAATATCTAGGAAAAAACCTACCTAAGAAGACAAAAGACCTGTATGCAGAAAATTATAAGACACTGATGAAAGCAATTAAAGATGATATAAATAGATGGAGAGATATACCATGTTCTTGGATTGGAAGAATCAACATTGTGAAAATGACTCTACTACCCAAAGTTATCTACAGAATCAATGCAATTCCTATCAAACTACCATTGGCATTTTTCACAGAACTAGAACAAAAAATTTCGCCATTTGTATGGAAACACAAAAGACACCGAATAGGCATAGCAATCTTGAGAATGAAAATTGGAGCTGGAGGAATCAGGATCCCTGACTTCAGACTACACTACAAAGCTACAGTAATCAAGACAGTATGGTACTGGCACAAAAACAGAAATATAGATCAATGGAACAGGATAGAAAGTCCAGAGATAAACCCATGCACATATGGTCACAGTATCTTTGATAAAGGAGACAGGAATGTACAGTGGAGAAAGGATAGCCTCTTCAATATGTGGTGCTGGGAAAATTGGACAGGTACATGTAAAAGTATGAAATTAGAACACTCCCTAACACCATACACAAAAATAAACTCAAAAGGGATTAAAGACTTAAATGTAAGGCCAGAAACTATAAAACCCTTGAAAGAAAACAGGCAGAACGCTCTATGACATACATCACAGCAAGATCCGTTTTGACCCATCTCCTAGAGAAATGGAAATAAAAACAAAAATAAACAAATGGGACCTAATGAAACTTAAAAGCTTTTGCACAGCAAAGGAAACCACAAACAAGACAAAAAGAGAACCCTCAGAATGGTAGAAAGTATTTGCAAATGAAGCAATTGACAAAGGATTAATCTCCAAAATTTGCATGCAGCTCATGCAGCTCAATAACAACAACAACAACAAAAAAACCATTCCAATGCAAAAATGGGCAGAAGACCTAAATAGACATTTCTCCAAAGAAGATATACAGATTGCCAACAAACACATGAAAGAATGCTCAACATTATTAATCATTAGAGAAATGCAAATCAAAACTACAACGTGATATCATCTCACACTGGTCAGAATGGCCATCATCAAAAAATCTACAAACAATAAATGCTGGAGAGGGTGTGGAGAAAAGGGAAAACTTGCACTATTGGTGGGAATGAAAAATGATACAGCCACTATGGAGAACAGTATGGAGGTTCTTTAAAAAATTAAAAATAGAACTACCATACAACCCAGCAATCCCACTACTGGGCATATATCCTGAGAAAAGGTCATGAAGTACCTAGGGGTAAGACGGGAATAAAGACACAGACCTACGAGAGCATGGAGTTTAGGATATAGGGAAGGGGAATGGTAAGCTGTGACAAAGTGAGAGAATGGCATGGACATATATACTCTACCAAACGTAAAATAGGTAGCTAGTGGGAAGCAGCCGCGTAGCACAGGGATATCAGCTAGGTGGTCTGTGACCACCTAGAGGGGTGGGAACGGGAGGCTGGGAGGGAGGGAGATGCAAGAGGGTAGAGATATGGGAACATATGTATATGTATAACTGATTCACTTTGTTAGAAAGCAGAAAGTAACACACCATTGTAAAGCAATTATCCTCCAATAAAGATGTTAAAATAAATAAATAAATAAATAAAAATTTACAAATAGGGGCAAAACCAGATTTGACACACACAGAAAAGGAAATGTCAATGTGACCACACAGGCAGAGGTTGTTTTGATGTGACCACACGCCAAAGGATGCTGGCAGCCACAAGAAGCTGAAAGAAGCAAGAATGGATTCTCTCCTGGAGCCTCCAGAAGGAAAACAGCCCTGCCAACACATTGATTTCAGCTCAGTGATATTGATTTCAGACTTGGCTTCCAGAACTATGAAAGAATAAATTTCTGTCATTTCAAGCCACCAAAAATAATACAATAAAATAGACAAAGAAAAAAGAAAAAAAAAGAAAATGGTCGTAAGAACCTAGGGGTAAGACGGGAATAAAGATGCAGACCTACTAGAGGCTGGACTTGAGGATACGGGGAGGGGGAAGGGCGAGCTGGGATAAAGTGAATGTCAGGGACATATATACACTACCAAACGTAAAATAGATCGCTAGTGAGAAGCAGCTGCATAACACAGAGAGATCAGCTCGGTGCTTTGTGACCATCTAGAGGGGTGGGATAGGGAGGATGGGAGGGAGGGAGATGTAAGAGGGAAGAGATATGGGGACATATGTGTATGTATAGCTGATTCACTTCGTTATAAGGCAGAAACTGACAAACCATTGTAAAGCAATTATACTCTAATAAAGATGTTAAAAAAATTATTTTCTCCCAAAAGGATACAAACCAATAAGAAGGAAAATGTACATCTACACAAAAGCCACACCCTCATCAGTATTTTAAAATGGAGAAGGCCAAAAATTCAAAAGAATTGTGAGTAAAAAAAGAAAAATGAATCCTGGCATAAGATTTGTCACACTCCCATTGCTAGGCTTTGTGGAAAACAAAATGACAGACCAAGAAAAGCTGCCAAGAGAGAGGAAAGAAGATGGAAAAGGGCTGAAAGCTGATCTAAAACTACAGCAGAAGGACTAAGCCCAGAATAAATCTAAAAATACCAAAAAGGTGTCCTAGAATATGAGAGCCCGGACTACAGGGAAGGCACTCCAAAATCGGAGCTTATGAAGGGACAGGGATGATTTAAAGTGCAGTCTTTGAAAGATATAACTCTTAGGGAAGAATAAAGGCAAAGAGTTAGGGAGAAGCATCCGTTGGCGCTTGGGTAATGATGGAGAAAATAAACAAAAGGGGAAAATTAAGGATCTTGCAAGACATAAGAGAACCGCAAAATCAGAGCACTCAGGACTTCTCCCTTCATCACCAAAACAAACAAACAAAATAAAAAGGATCTGGTCTTTGCTATACTAAGAAAATTTCACATTATTAAATTAGGAATCTTGTCGAAAAAACCAATATCATACAGATGAACAGAATGAAGGGAATTCCATACAAAACTTTGTAAAAAAAATAGATGAGGGAACAAAAGTGCATACATATTAAACAACCATGAAGGAGAAAAAGACTGGAAGTCAACACTCCAAACAAAATTAATTATACTCAAGCAAGCATTGGAGGATATGAAACCCACCTTAAATAGAATATTTAAAAAAATCAAAAGACAGAGATTGACTAAAAAGAAAGGCTGAAGCATAGATTTCATAACCAACTTGGGTGTCCTTTAAATATCACAGCCTACAGAAAAAGTTTTGAACTTGCAGAAACAGGAAATTCTGCACCCCTCAGCCCTTGCTAAGGAAGCAGTCTGCAAACTGGCCCACTGAACCAAACCCAGCCCACTGCTTGATGTTGTAAATAAAGTTTTATTGGAACAAAGCCATGATCATTCATTTATGTATTGACTATGAATGCTTTTGCACTACAGTAGCAAAGTTGAGTAGAGAGACAGTGACACTGTGACCCAGGAACTTACAATATTTCCTATACTTCTCTTTACAGAATGTTTGCCAAGTAATCTAAAAGAGGAACTGGGATTGTGATCCCACTGAGATGAGATGGAAAACTTCACCAAAATACCTAATGGTGAGTATTTTACATACAATAGTAAAATGAAGGTGGGGGAAAGGGGAGAAGGCTAATGTACAAAAGTTTTATGCTGTGAAAAAAAACACACAGAAACTGTGCAACTAAAAATGAGAGAAGGGATAGAAGTAGAAGAAAATACAACAAACTTTTTATCATAATGCAGTAGGTGAGTGTTAAATGATACTGGAGGAAAAAATGCATAGGCCAGAGAGTAAAGTGTTAAGAAAACAGGTGGTTCAGGATGATTTTAAGAAAGCATTAAACGGGACCAAAACACGTCTTAATGATAAAAGCCAAAACTCACAATGAAGATAAAACCCATAGGAATACTTATGCACCAATAACAAACAAACACCTTTATAAAGGAAAAATGCAATGAGACGTAGATAAAATAATAATAATAACAGGAAACAGTAACAGTAGGAAATTTAATACACCAAACTCAGTCTAAGGCTGATCAAGTCATATAAAAAAAGAGAAAGCTAATCAATAATGTTATATAATGAATATATTCTTGTCAAAAATGGATCATAATTATCTCACAGAGATTAGATAATTGATTTCTATAAAGTAGAAATGGTACAAACAATCCTCTCTAACCCCAATGCAATAAAAGTTAATAACAAAAGTTGAAAACAGAAAGGCCACTCCACCTGAAAAAATTTTTTACAGCTTCTCTTAAAAACTGTTGAATATAAGAGGAGATGCAAACTGAAGTTGTAAAGAAATGTTTTAAAAGAATGACTATGAAAAACTACATATCGGCATCTATGGGATACATTTAGAGTGGTGATCCGAGGCAAATTCACACAGTATGCACTTTTATGAGTAAAAATGGAAGAATGAAGATAAATTAATTAAAGTATGGCCTCAAAAAACGAAAAAAAAAACTAGGAAAAAAAGAACAACTAAAGAAAGCAAAACATAAAAGCAGAAATGAATATGATACAAAATAGAAAAACGAAATCTTGTTTTTCAAAACAGACAAACCCCTAGCTGGCTTGATGAAGGAGGAAAGGGAGAGATCACACATAGACAAAATAATAAAAGACAAAGGAGAAATAATCATTGAAACAGAAAAAGGAAGAGATTACTTTGCCAACATCTATGCAAATAAACTTGAAAATCTATATGAAATAGGTAACTTCCTAGATAAATACAAATTACCAAAATTCTGATTCTAGTGTTAGAAAGCTTAAATTAGGCAATTTTCATAGAAGAAATAAAGTTATTACAGCAATACCCCCAAGAAGCACCTTGCTCAGATGGTTTTACAGGAGAATCCTAGTAAACCATCAAAGATCAAATAGTACCAAAGCTCTATGAGTTATGTAAGAACATTAGAAAGGAAGGAAACTTCCCTAACTTCTTATATGAAGCCAGTAGGATGCTAACAGGTAAAAGGTAGATACCAAAATACTAAATAGAATATTAGCAAACATCCAACAATACATTTAGAAACTAATATACTGTGATCAAGTGCAATTTATTCCATTAATACAAGGCTGGCTCTATATTAGGAATTCCATTGATATCATTCACCATCGTCATATAATTAAGGACAAATATCATACGATTAAAACCACAGATGCCAAACAAATCTTTGGGAAACTTCAACACCCATTCATGTTAAGAAAAGAAAAACCTCAAGAAGTGGGAAAGAGGGATGCATTCTTAAGATGATAAAAGATATATAATTAATTCCTCATGCAAGTATTTTATTTAGTGGGGGACTACCAGAGGTTTTCCAATAAGCTCAGGAACAAGAAAAGTATGCCCATTATATCATTCCTGTTCAGTCTTCAACTACAAGCATCAGTCAGTTGACTAGAGAAATCAATTAGATTTCTGAGAATGAATAACAAGAAGTAAAGCCACCTCTGTGTGCAGATGATATTACCGTACACCTGAAAAGCCCTATAGAAACAATGACAGATTGAGTAAAACAATAAGAGAAATCATCAAGGTAGTAGGATATAGAGCTACATACAAAAGTCAATGGTCTTTGTGTACACACACACACACAGCTGGAGGACACTTTAGTAGAGAAAATTCCATACACAATAGCAAAAACAAAGCTTAAATGCATAGGAATAAACTTAATGAGAGCAGCTATGCAAGGACAATTTTTAGACACTCCTGAACGACATAGAAGGAAACTTGAATAAGCACAAGGACATTGGTCAATGTTCTTGGATAGAATAACACAACATTAAGAAGATGTCAGTTCTCCCTAAACTAATGTATAAATTTAATATAATCTCAAAAATATCAGCAAATGTTTCTATGGAGTTAGATCAATGGATAATAAAATTAATATTTTTTTAAAAAATCATGCAAGAATAGCCAGGATATAAGTGAAAAAGAAAACCTGTAAATGGGGAGTAACGATACCAGACATTAAAGCATGCTATAAAGCCTCGGTAATTATAACACTGTGGTACTGGTACATGAGTAGACAAACAGTCCAGTGAAAAAGAATAGAAAACCCAGAAAAACAAGAATAATATATGGAAATTTCAGTATATGATGAAAGGGCATTTAAAAGCACTGAGGCAAATATGGACGTTCAACAAATGATGCTGGAACAAATGAGACATTTGGGAAAAGAATCAGTGTAGATCCATACCACACACCATACACAGAAATAAACTGTAAACGGGTTAGGAATCTAAACAAATGAAACCATAACAAAATCTTTGAGAAAATATGGCAGGACTCTGCTTTAACCTCAGCATAGGGAAAGGCTTTCTAACTGTGACTCAAATTTCCAGAGGCAATGAAAGAAAACAATGATCTATGTGACTACGAAGGATTTTTTTAATGTACGGCAAACACATCATAACTAAGTCAAAAGGTAATTGACAAACTGACATAAAGTATTTGCAGCATGCCTCACGGACAAATGAATAATAGTCCAAGTATATACAGAACTCTCAAGTATTGAAGGACAAAAGGCTAATATTTCTACAGAAAAATGGGAAAAGATATGAACAGATAATACACAAAAATATATAAAACAGTCCTCAAAATATAGAGTCACACTTTCTCATAATTAGACAAGTGCATACTAAGACAATGCCGAGATATCATTTCTCACCTACCACATCAACAAAGGTCACAAAAGTAGGGCAACATGTTCTGTTAGTGAGTCTGTGGGGAAACAGTCACAGTAGCTAGTGGGAGTGAAAACCAGTACAACCCTTCTGGAGAGAAATTTGGAAATACCTAACAGAAATACACATGCACTCAACTTTTGGCCCAACAGTACTACTGCTGGGAATAGAGCTTGAAGATCCATTTCCACCAACACAAAAATACTTATGCCTAAGGTTATTCACTGCAGCATTGTTTGTAGTTGCAGAATGTTGAAAACAAGTTAAATGCCCCTACATATGTCAGCCGAGTCCAATGCAGTTGTATAAGAAGAGAAACAAAAACGAAAACAAAAAAACAATGAAGCCCTCTATGGCATAAAGAGTTTTTTTATGGGATGCTGTTAACTGAAAAAGGAAAAGTGCAAAGGAGCATTATAAAATGCCGTCCTTCATTTAATAAACAAGGGAATATAAGAACACATATATGTATCAGTTCATTTGTGCAGAGTAAATACAGGAAAGATTAAACCAGAAACTAACGAGATTGGTTATCTACAGGGGGAGTGTGGGAAATAAGTGGTGAATGGGAGGGGCTTAGAAGGCATGAGGAAAGAGTGACACTTGTCTAATAGATGTTTCTGTGCAGCCCTGACTCTTTGAATCACAGTAATATTTCACATACCCCAGAATTAAATAAAAAATTAAAATCAACTAAGATGTGGGGAGGAGGCAAAGTCAAATACAAACACCAACAAATTAACCTAACTATATTACAAATGAATGTCTTAACCACAGCTGAAGAGGTGAGAAAGAAAATAGCTAAGCTAAGCAACTTAGGGAAATAGTAGTTCTTTGACTGCATCCTCTGAGGCCTAAGACATAAAGAACTGTACACAAACACAAGTTATCAAATCTGTTTCTAACAGGTGTATTGGGTAGCCTTTCTGCAAGTACTTCATGTATATATCAGGAATGAACAAGTAAATAAATATTGAAGATAAGGAGAGCCAGGTGAGACAAAGAAGTTACAAACAAGGCTACAATGGATTAAAATAAGAAGTATCAGTATGAGCTCCTGGCTTTCAATATCTATACATATAGGTAGAGAAATTGAGAAGTATCTGTAAGCATGAGTATATACATACAATATATTTCCTTCATTTGTGGACGGAGAGGGAGGACTTAGCAGCAATGAAACCGCAATAGCAATGAACACACACTGAGATATTGGTTTCCAAATGTCATTTTCCAAGAAAAGGAAACATGGCTCTTTGCAGAAGTGTTTTGATTTCAGGGCCGTGGTGGGGACAAAAACACAAGATGAACAGGAATACCTTACAATGCCAGCAAGGAAGTACACAAAAAAGGATCAGGTCATGCTGAAAGAACACAGACCCCACCAAAAGGAGCTTGCAGTCACCAAAGCTGGAACAATTCAAGAAACTAAATAATGATTTAATTTGATTATAAGTCACAATATAACATAGTTATTCATGATTCAATACTGACAAATAATTTGATTAGCTATTTGATTCATTAATTTGAAATAAAACAAATTTTATAAACAACTTGAAAATTTATAAATAAATAAATGGGGGAGAAAAGACAGTTCTTCAGAATTCCAATGAACCAATGTAGTAGGAAAAAGGAAATAGAAAGTCACCATTAAGTCATAATTGTTGTAGGCAAGATCAACAGATGGATTTTAAAAGTCGTGAATAACAGTCTGAGAAGAAATAGGATATTTTCATGGTCTGAAAGTATTTCCTACACGATATTTAGTACTTACAAATAGGAAAACAGTACTATTACAATGGAGCAACACAGTTGTCCCTACCTTAATCAAGTGTTGCAATTGAATATCATCATTAATACAACATATGGACATCATGTACCCCCCCACATGATGCTTGGAGCAAGGAACAGAATTGCTTTTGCAGCGCCGCGGTATAAGACCTAAAGTTAAGGCACAGTGACATGTATGCCTTGACATTTGGGGAAAACCCAGAGGGTCTCAAATGGACGAACCACAAGTACCCATTCCCCTTTTGTGCTCCCGGGAGGAAGGTCCCCTAGCCAAAGAACCAGCCTTATCATGGGAAATAGCCACAGTGCCTGCTTGCCCCTGACTATCAGGTTTCAGTTCCCTACCAGCTCACAGAAGCATTCAAACAAGCCAATCACATCCTCCCATGTGAACCAAGGGTCACCTCGTCCTCTTGCTACTACAGACTGCCCCCCACAGCCCCTGCTTGTTCACTCTCTTCCAGAGAATGTCTCCTGTGGGGCTCTACCTGGCCAGTGGTGTCCTCCTCCCCAGGCTGTGAGTAAACGTTACTAATAAGCTGCCATGGGTAGTATCTGTCCAGTGTCAGGTGTCGTGTGTTCAGCCACCCCCATAACACTAGGGTGGAAATTCCTCCATCACCAATGGGGTGAAGGGGAGGAGAATAAAACAGGTATTGTTGCCAAAAATGTATAAGTTCAATCAAATCACAAGAACACATCAGACAAACCCAAGTTGACACACATTCTATAAAATACCTGACCAGTATCTTCAAAAGCGTCAAGATTGGGAAACACCCAGAAAGCTTAAGGAACTGTCAGCCTGGAGGAGACTAAGGAGAAATGATGGGCAAATGCAATGGGGGATCCAGAACGGGATGCTGGAATAGAAAAATGAGATTACTGGGACAAATGGTGAAATTCAAATAAAGTATGTAGATTAGTTAATAGTACTGCATCAATGTTAATTTCTTAATTTTGATACGTTTTTCTATGGCTATATAAGATGTTAACATTAGGGAAATCTGGGTGAAGGCTTTCTATACTATTTGCAAAGTTTCTGTGAGCCTAAAATTATTTCAAAATAAAGAATTAAAAAAAAATTCAGGGCTTTCCTGGTGGCACAGTGGCTTAGAGTCCGCCTGCTGATGCAGGGGACACGGGTTCATGCCCCGGTCTGGGAAGATCCCACATGCCATGGAGCAGCTAGGCCAGTGAGTCATGGCCACTGAGCCTGCGCGTCCAGAGCCTGTGCTCCACAACGGGAGAGGCCACAACAGTGAGAGGCCCGCGTACCGCAAAAAAAAAAAAAGAAAAAGAATTCAGTGGTTAAAGGAATGGTTATTGTATAAACGACACTGTTTAATAATAGTTTAATTGAAATATGGTTAGGAGGATGGATATATGCTCGTGCTGCATCATACATTAAAAAGCTATTTCAAACTGCTTTAGAGAGCCCATTAAAATAAATGAAAGTGCAGTTATCTCCAAGATGTAGATGAGTATTTATCTGCTTTTCAGAAGATAAACATTTTAAGTATGAAAGCAATGAAATACCATATATATATATATAGAGAGAGAGAGACAGAGAGAGAGAGAGACACCAGAGAGAGAGACAGGGAGAGGTGGGGGAGGGGGGAGAGAGAGACATACATTTCAATCCTTACAATTTAAAGTCTGAGATATCAAAACTAACCACAAACAAAACTGAGGTGCAAAGGTGAAATACAATTTTTTTTTTAAGAAGCGGAAGGCTGATTGAGGGATTTTAAAGAGAGAGCAGGAAATGATTAGCCACACAACTGAAGCGAATCTCAGCTGAGGAAAGAGGAACCCACGGAGCGTGGACAGTGGACCCAGCAATCCGTTCCATTGCCTTTCTTATTAACCCCCAAACCTTGATCCTGGGTAATTTAATTTAGGTCAATAGAGGCGTAATTTACAGGAAGAATGCTGTTGTAATTTACCTGATTGGAACAAGAGTTGGAAAAAACTTCAGCTGTCCAAGACCCCAGCAGTAGGAGCAGGTTCCTCCCTCTCCAGAGCTCGGAGCGGAGAAGCCTCAGTGTTTCCGGAACTGGGCGTCTTAACGGTTCCCTCTCAAAGTTAAGCTCGCCGGAAAAGGACTTGGATTGGTGCAGCTCAGGTCATGTGACCCTCTATCACTCAATCTACTCTGTACTGGGAGGAGGGGCCGGATTCCCGACCCCACCCAGAGGGACCGAGGGGAGAGAGCCTTATGTGTGAGAGGGTTCTTCTCAGGCGCCAGCGCCACCCTCTGACATCTCCTTGTCACAGTGTCTTTCCTTGTCGCCTGGGCACTGCCTGGCCAGGGTTTCTGCCAGGCCGGGTCTCAAACCTAGAGAATTGATGTCCAAATTGATAGTCTACACAACAGAGGGTGTGAACTTAAAAATGAGTGGCGGGCTTCCCTGGTGGCGCAGTGGTTGAGAGTCCGCCTGCTGATGCAGGGGACACGGGTTCGTGCCCTGGTCCGGGAAGACCCCACGTGCCGTGGAGCGGCTGGGCGTGTGAGCCATGGCTGCTGAGCCTGCGCATCCCAAGCCTGTGCTCCGCAACGGGAGAGGTCACGACAGTGAGAGGCCCGTGTAGCGCAAAAAAAAAAAAAAAAAGAAAGAAAAGAAAAAGAAAAAACACGAGTGGCCAATGACGACATAAAGCCATCAGACTTTAGTTTCCCTGGGGCTCCGCTATATTAAACAAGCAGTCGAGTCCCCACCAAAACATAGGAAAAATGTATTCTTGCCTCTGTGCAGTAAAGCCAGCATAGCATTTACATTGATATTTGACAAAAGCAACATAATGGAGAAAACTGCCGCCCACTAATAACTCTACTATCAATTGCAAGAATAGCTAATAGTATTTGTTTCCAACCCTCTCCCTGGACTCCTGCTTCCACTTCTTCCCTGTCTGCTTCCTTTTCTGGTCCCAATTGTTTACCACATTTTGGACTACAATACACTTTATTCATATGCAATTTTGTAAATTGGCCATCTCCCTTCGTGGAAAAATATAAATTCCAGGAGGGCAGGAACCTTTGTTGGTTTGTTCATTAACATATGCTAAGTGCCTATAGTAATGCCTGGTTCACTGGATACTTGAATATTTGTTGAATGAATTTTTCTCCAGCCTCACTAGCCTCTTTTCTGTGCCTCTAACCCTAACTCACCAAACATGTTCCCCTACAATTATATGTTTTCCTGTAACAGCCTGCCCCAGATAGCCCTACAACCACCTTCCTTACTAAACTCACATCTCTGTCAACTTATCAGACAAGGCTTACTTTTCTTCATGACACTTAGCATTTGATCATCGCTTTTCTGGGTTGTTTCCTTTGTTTGTTCGTTTGTTTTCTTTTTTGTTTTTGTTTTGCTTTAGTTTACTTTTGTTTTTTTCTGTTTTCTTTCTTCAACACTTTTTCTTTTCCTTTTTGAATTTTAATTTTAGTTTATTTTTGGCTGCGTTGGGTCTTTGTTGGTGCGCGCGGGCTCTCTCAAGTTGCAGCCAGTGGGGACTACTCTTCGTTGCGGTGCACAGGTTTCTCATTGCAGTGGCTTCTCTTGTTGCGGAGCACGGGCTCTAGGTGCGCGGACTTCCCTAGCTGTGGCACACGGGCTCAGTAATTTTGGCTCACGCACTCCAGAGCACAGGCTCAGTAGTTGTGTCACATGGCTTTAGTTGCTCCGTGGTTGTGGGATATTCCTGGACCAGGGCTCGAACCTGTGTCCCCTGCATTGGCAGGCAGATTCTTAACCCCTGTGCCACCAGGGAAGACCAACATTTTTTCTTACACTCTAATTGAAGATAAAGAAGTAGACCAGCCACAGCCATTTTAATTTTTGTAGTACAATGTCATCTGTCAGTAGATGGGGTAATGGCATCAAATATCTTAAGACTGGATCCCTGGTTTTATGGCTTTACCACTTAGTGGTACCACAAGCTACATGACCTTGGCCAGGCACATCAACTTTTCCAAGATTTCATTATCCATATTCAAAAGGAGAATGGCAATTTTTTTGAATTTTATTTATTTACTGATTGATTTTCAGCAGGTTCTTATTACTTATCTATTTTATACATATTAGTGTATACATGTCAATCCCAAGCTCCCAATTCATCCCAGCACCACCCACAACCCACCCGCCCGCACTTTCTCCCCTTGGTGTCCACACATTTGTTCTCTATATCTGTGTCTCCATTTCTGCTTTGCAAACCGGTGCATCTGCACTATTTTTCTAGATTACACATATATGTGTTATTCTACGATATTTGTTTTTCTTTTTCTGACTTAATTCAGTCTGTATGACAGTCTCTAGGCCCACACACATCTCTATAAATGACCCAATTTTTTTTCTTTTTATGGCTGAGTAATATTCCATTGTATATATGTACAACATCTTCTTTATCCATTCATCTGATGATGGGCATTTACGTTGCTTCCATGACCTGGCTGTTGTAAATAGTGCTGCATTGGTGTACCTGTGTCTTTTTGAATTATGGTTTTCTCTGGGTATATGCCCAGTAGTGGGATTGCTGGGTCATACGGTAATTCTATTTTTAGTTTTTTAAGGAACCTCCATACTACTCTCCCTAGTGGCTATACTAATTTACATTCCCACCAACATTGCAAGAGTTTTCCCTTTTCTCCACACTATCTTTAGCATTTGTTGTTTGTAGATGTTCTGATGATGCCCATTCTAATTGGTGTGAGGTGATACCTCACTGTAGTTTTGATTTGCATTTCTCTAATAATTAGTGATGTTCAGCAGCTTTTCATGTGCCTCTTGGCCATCTGTATATCTTCTTTGGAGAAATGTCTATTTAGGTCTTCTGCCCAGTTTTTAATTGGGTTTTCCCTTTTTTTAATATTGAGCTGCATGTGCTGTTTATATATACTTGAGATAGTTCCTTTGTCCATTGATTCGCTTGCAAATACTCTCTCCCATTCTGAGGGTTGTCTTTTTGTCTTTTTTATAGTTTCCTTTGCTGTGCAAAAGCTTTTAAGTTTCATTAGGTCCCATTTGTTTATTTTTGTTTTTATTTCCATTACTCTAGGAGGTGGATAAAAAAGATCTTGCTGTGATTTATGTCAAAGAGTGTTCTTCCGAAGTTTTCCTTTAAGAGTTTTATAGTGTTCGGTCTTACATTTAGATCTCTAATCCATTTTGAGTTTATTTTTGTGTATGGTGTTAGGGAGTGTTCTAATCTCATTCTTTTACTTGTAGCTGTCCAGTTTTCCCAGAACCACTTATTGAAGAGACTGTCTTTTCTCCATTGTATATCCTTGCCTCCTTTGGCATACATTAGTCAACCATGGGTGCATGGGTTTATCTCTGAGCTTTCTACCCTGTTCCATCGATCTGTATTTCTGTTTTTGTGCCAATATCATATTGTCTTGACTACTGTAGATTTGTAGCATAGTCTGAAGTCAGGGAGTCTGATTCCTCCAACTCTGTTTTTCTCCCTCAGGATTGCACTGGCTATTCAGGGTTTTTTGTGTCTCCATATAACTTTTAAGACATTTTGTTCTAGTTCTGTAAAAAAATGCCTTTAGTAATTTGTTAGGGATTGCATTGAATCTGTAGATTGCTTACGGTTGTATAGTCATTTTCACAATGTTGATTCTTCCAGTCCAAGAACATGGTACATCTCTCCATCTGTTTTTGTCATCTTTGATTTCTTTCATCAGTGTCTTATAGTTTTCTGAGCCCAGGTTTTTTACCTCCTTAGGTAGGTTATTCCTAGTTATTTTATTCTTTTTGTTGCAGTGGTAAATGGGAGTGTTTCCTTACTTTCTCTTTCTAATCTTTTGTTGTTAGTCTATAGGAATGCAAGAGATTTCTGTGCATTCATTCTGTATCCTGCTATTTTACCAAATTCATTGATTAGCTCTGGTAGATTTCTGGTGGCGTCTTTACGATTATCTATGTATAGTATCATGTCATCTGCAGACAGTGACACTTTTACTTCTTCTTTTCCAATTTAAGTTCCATTTATTTCTTTTCCTTCTCTGATTGCCGTGGCTAGGACTTCCAAAACTATGTTAAATAATAGTGGTGGGAGTGGACATCCTTGTCTTCTTCCTGATCTTAGAGGAAATGCTTTCAGTTTTTCACCATTGAGAATGATGTTTGCTGTGGGTTTGTCGTATATGGTCTTTATTATGTTGAGGTAGTTTCCCTCTATGCCCACTTTCTGGAGAATTTTTATCATAAATGGGTGTTGAATTTGGTTGAAAGCTCTTTCTGCCTCTGTTGAGATTATCATACAGTTTTTATCCTTCAATTTGTTAATATGGTGTTTCACATTGATTGATTTACATATATTGAAGAATCCTTGCATTCCTGGTATAAATCCCACTTGATCCTGGTGTATGATCCTTTTGATGTGTTGGTGGATTCTGTTTGCTAGTATTTTGTTGAGGATTTTTGCATCTATATTTATCAGTGATATTGGTCTGTAATTTTCTTTTTTTCGTAGTGTCTTTTTCTGGTTCTGGTATCAGGGTGATGGTGGCCTAGTAAAATGACTTTGGGAGTGTTCCTTCCTTTGCAATTTTTTGGAAGAGTTTGACAAGGATGGGTGTTAGCTCTTCTCTAAATGTTTGATAGAAGTCACCTCTGAAACCATCAGGTCCTGGACTTTTGTTTGTTGGAAGATTTTTAATCACAGTTTCAACTTTATTACTTCTGATTGGTCTGTTCATATTTTCTATTTCTTCCTGTTCAGTCTTGGAAGGTTATACCTTTCTAAGAATTTGTCCATTTCTTCCAGGTTGTCCATTTTATTGGCATATAGTTGCTTGTAGTAGTCTCTTATGATCCTTTGTATTTCTGCTGTGTCTGTTGTACCTTCTCCTTTTTCATTTCTAATTTTATTGATTTGAGCCCTCTCCCTCTTTTTCTTGATGAGTCTGGCTAAAGGTTTATCAGTTTTGATAATCTTCTGAAAGAACCAGCTTTTAGTTTCATTGACCTTTGCTATTCTCTTCTTTGTTTCTTTTTCATTTATTTGTGCTCTGGTCTTTACGAATTCTTTCCTTCTACTAACTTGGGGTTTGTTTGTTCTTCTTTCTCTAGTTCCTTTAGGTGTAAGGTTAGATTGCTTATTTGGGATTTTTCTTGTTTCTTGAGGTAGGATTGTATTGCTATTAACTTCATTCTTAGAATTGCTTTTGCTGCATCCCATA
Organism: Tursiops truncatus; assembly: GCF_011762595.2. Lineage (NCBI taxonomy): Eukaryota > Metazoa > Chordata > Mammalia > Artiodactyla > Delphinidae > Tursiops > Tursiops truncatus. Next base: position 42,649,308 of record NC_047055.1, read on the forward strand.
GGTTTGGGGTTGTCATGCTTTCATTGTCATTTTTTTAACATCTTTATTGGAGTATAATTTCTTTACAGTGGTGTGTTAGTTTCTGCTTTATAACAAAGTGACTCAACTATACATATTCATATAGCCCCATATCTCCTCCTTCCCTCTTGTGTTCATTGTCATTTGTCTCTAGGTATTTTTCGATTTCCTCTTTGATTTCTTCTTGATCTCTTGGTTATTTTGTAACATATTGTTTAGCCTCCAGGAGTTTGTGTTTTTTACGTTTTTTTCCTATAATTTATTTTTAGTCTCATAGCTTTGGGGTCCGAAAACCTTCTTGATATGATTTCAATTTTCTTAAATTTACTGAGGCTTGACTTGTGACACAAGGTGTGATCTATCCTGGAGAATGTTCCGTGTGCACTTGCGAAGAAAGTGTAACCTGCTGTTTTTGGATGGAATGTCCTATAAATATCAATTAAAGCTATCCGGTCTATTGTGTCATTTAAAGCTTGTGTTTCCTTGTTAATTTTCTGTCTGGATGATCTGTCCATTGCTCTAAGTGAGGTGTTAAAGTCCCCCACTATTATTGTGTTACTGTCAATTTCCCTGTTTATAGCTGTTATCATTTGCTTTATGTATTGAGGTGCTCCTATGTTGGGTGCATATATATTTATAATTTTTATATCTTTTTCTTGGATTGATCCCTTGATCGTTATGTAGTGTCCTTCCTTGTCTGTTGTAACATTCCTTATTTTAAAGTCTATTTTGTCTTGTATGAGTATTGCTACTCCAGCTTTCTTTCGATTTCCATTTACATGGAATATCTTTTTTCCATCCCCTCACTTTCATTCTGTATGTGTCCCTAGTTCTGAAGTGGGTCTCTTGTAGACAGCATATATATGGGTCTTGCTTTTGTATCCATTCAGCAAGCCCATGTCTTTTGGTTGGAGCATTTATGCATTCACATTTAAGGTAATTATCAATATGTATGTTCCTATTACCATTTTCTTAATTGTTTTGGCTTTGTTTTTGTTGGTCCTTTTCTTCTCTTGTGTTTCCCACTTAGAGAAGTTCCTTTAGCATTTGTTGTAGAGCTGGTTTGGTGGTGGTGAATTCTGTTAGCTTTTGCTTGCCTGTAAAGCTTTTGATTTCTCTGTCGAATCTATCCTTGCTGGGTAGAGTAATCTTGGTTTAAGGTTCTTCCCTTTCATCACTTTAAATGTACCGTGCCACTCCCTTCTGGCTTGTAGAATTTCTGTTGAGAAATCAGAGGTTAACCTCTGCAAGTTCCCTTGTATGTTGTCATTTTTCCTTTGTTGCTTTTAATGATTTTTCTTTGCCTTTAAATTTTGTCCGTTTGATTACTATGTGCCTTTGTGTGTTTCTCCTTGGGTTTATCCTGCCTCGTACTCTCTGTGCTTCCTGGACTGGGTGGCTATTTCCTTTCCCATGTTAGGGAATTTTTCGACTATAATCTCTTCATATATTTTCTTGGGTCCTTTCTCTCTCTCTTCTCCTTCTGGGACTCCTATAATGCAAATGTTGGTGCCTTTATTGTTGTCCCAGATGTCTCTTAAGCTGTCTTCATTTGTTTTCATTCCTTTTTCTTTATTCTGTTCCACAACAGTGAATTCCACCATTCTGTCTTCCAGGTCCCTTATCCGTTCTTCTGCCTCAGTTATTCTCCTGTTGGTTCCTTCTAGTGTATTTTTCATTTCAGTTATTGTATTGTTCATCTCTGTTTGTTTGTTCTTTAATTCGTCTATGTCTTTGTTAAAGATGTCTTGCATCTTCTCGATCTTTGCCTCCATTCTTTTTCTGAGGTCCTGGATCATCTTCACTATCATTATTCTGAATTCTTTTTCTGGAAGGTTGCCTATCTCCACTTCATTTAGTTGTTTTTCTGGGGTTTTATCTTGTTCCTTCATTTGGTACAAAGTCCTCTGCCTTTTCATTTTGTCTATCTTTCTGTGAATGTGGTTTTTCTTCCACAGCCTGCAGGAATGTATTTCTTGCTTCTGCTGTCTGCCCTCTGGTGGATGAGGCTATCCAAGAGTGGCAATTGATGTGACTTCTTAAGACTGTTGATTGTGTTCCATTCAGATAATGCATATATAGGGCTTAGCAGAACACTTGACAGTGATGGTAAATGGATAATTATTATCATTATCATTGACTTATGTTATCAGGATTGAGCATCAAGAGATCTAGGGTTCTTCCTAGTCTCTATTGCTTAAAAATATATTTTGCAATTTCCAAGAAGTCACTTTAAACCACACTGTGCTTTAGATTGTGTTTCAGTCCAAGGGAATAATAACCCCTGTCAATACTATTTACCATAAGTGGTTTAAGGAAAATGTAATGATTTAATGAATCTCAAACCCAGTATCACTTTTTTAATGGGTAATCGCCAGTTGAAGTGCTTAGGGTGTCCAGAAAAATTTCTAAAGATCCCCAGGCAAGGATAATGAAAAGCCAGTTCTCCCTCCATCAAAGGACAAGACATTAGCCCAGCCTAATGTCAGGTTCTGCCCAGACCATCCTGAAGAGAAAACAACTGATAGGTTGAATTGGTGCGCCACTTATACAGACAGCAACTGGGCAGGGTGCAATGATAATGCACTTAACATCTTCCTCTAGGTCGACCATTGCTGGGTGAAGATCCAGAATAGCAGAAACTTTTCAAAAGAAGAATTTTAAGGTAATATTTTCCTTCTCATACCCCTACAAGAATCTTGAAAACAGGCTTCTCATATTTTTAATTTGCAAAGGATGTAATTTCTGGTATATTGTAGATATACCTGATGAATATGTTTTAGATATCCTTTTTCCAAATCTTGGCACTACAAGTATAGTTCACTCAGTTTATGGAAAATGTTTAGCATATGACTGAACAATTGGAAATATAGTTCTCACTGAAAAAAATTTCAAATATGAAGAGAATTACCATTTATAAGTAAAAGTCTGACTTCATTTGTCAATTTCAGTAAATGTGTAAATGACACTCTATTGTATCTTCCTTCTGAATTCCAAATCTAATATTAATTGGTGGATAGTAAGATAGAAAGCAAGGTAGAAGAAGCCCACTTTGTGGTCTCAGAACTATCTCCCAGGATCCATGCAGTTTCAATAAGAGATACACTATTTTTGAGTTCTATAGTTTCCACTTGTTTCTTTCTTTTAAATCCCACTGCTTTGCTGAGATTTTCATTTGTTTTAAGAGAATCTGTAACTGCTTCATAATTACTTTAGGATGGTCACTTCAAAATTCTTGTCATTATTCCAACATTATTCACTTCAGCGTTGGCATCTGTACGTTGTCTTTTATTATTCAAGATGTGATTTTCTTGATTCTTGGTATTTTGATCTCTGTCATATCCTGGGCATTTTGAATACCACATTATCAGACTCTGGACCCTATTTATCTTTATTATTTGCGTGATATTTCGGTGTAACACAGAGTTGTATGGGTTATATGTTCAGATTCCTGTTCTGATTCCACCCTAGCAAAAGTGGATTACTCTGTCACACTGCCTCACTGGTAGCTGAACTCCCACCCCAGCGCTGCCTACCTTTCCAATGAACGAGAGACACCAATTCACAACATTTTGTTGCCTCAGAATGGGAGTATAAGCTCAGTTCCCCTCTGGGCATTGGTGACACTATGGAAGGGGGATGGGAATGGCAGACTGAATAATTTGTGGCTGCCTGCAGGGCTGGGGGAAGAAGCTTGGCTAGCTTGTCATGGGTCTCTGAGACTTCAAGGGAAAAAGAGGGAAAGCTGAGTGCGAAGCAACCCTGCCTCCCACTACCGGGTTTTGTCTTGATGATGAGTGGAGGAGAGGCTCAGCTCTCAAAAGGGCCCAGCACACAAAGACGGGTGAGGGAGAAAGTGGAGTGTTGAGTAGTCCCACCTGATACCACCTCATTAATGCCGGGTGGACGTGGAGGTTCAGCTAACCACTGGCATCACTGACACCAGAAATGGGGATAATGGAATGCTTACTAGTCCCAATCTGCACTGCCTCCTTCAGTGTCATTGTTGTTGAATGGGGGTGGAGCCTTAGGTTGCTGATGGACCCCTCTGACATTACCCTGATGGGTGAATTGAATGATCATCACCTGCTTCAGAGAGGCAGGGTAGCAGATTAGCCCCCAACCCCAGCCTCTGAAACCTCAGGGGTTGGGGTAAAGTTTTTCCATTGGTGTTTGTCTGGAGAGGAGGTGCATTATTACCAAACAGGTCTTCTGTGTTTAGACCACACTTTTCATGATCCTTTGGCTAGAGGAATAGACTTTTCTTAGAGCTTTGTGTGTATCATTGTTGGTGGTTCTGAGTTGGAGGCTTCTGCAGTGCCCTATCTGGGACGTTTTGGAGGAAATAAGAAAACTGAGGGAACTTTACTCTTGTGTCCTTGTTCAAGTCCCAAGGACAGTAAGCAGTTCATCTTCTGCTTTCTACCCTTTACATTTTCCTTTGCTTTTTTGCTATGCTATAGCCACGTTGTTGTTATTATGTTCTCAAGCTTAGCTGGTACTGGAAGTTTCAAGGAAATTGATTTTAATCAGTATTTTTTTATGTGAACCATTTTTAAAGTCTTTATTGAATTTGTTACAATATTGCTTCTGTTTTACGCTTTTGGGTTTTTTGTCTGCAAGGCATGTGGGATCTTAGCTCCCCGACCAGGGACCAAACCCGCCCCCCCTGCATTGGAAGGCAAAGTCTTAACCACTGGACCATGAGGGAAGTCCCTATTCATTATATTTTGATGATTCTGGTGAGCTTACCAGAATCTGCTCATCTTTTGATCACCCACTGGATTGGAGAGCAGTTCCTCAATAAGAAAATGTAACATCAAGCTTGCCTTTTCAGTACTTTGCTTCTCCTTGAACTTCCTGATGCCTGAGCTGCCATGGCCCGTGATGGGCTCTTCCTGAAATGTGGCAGATCAAATTCATTTTCTGTGTTTTCAGGTTTCCAAGTATGATGCTCATTTAACTCTCTAAGTTATACATTATTTTAAAAATATGTTTCTCTGAGTAGTAAAGCAATACTAGTTGCAAACCACTGAGTCTTGCTTATTCAAAAGTATTCTTTACCAGTGGGAGTCTAAATGATATGGTCTGGTTTGCCAATGGAATTCATGAATGAAAATTTCAGCTACAGAGAAGAGACTGGTAAACTTTTCTCTCAGTTTAGAGACTGGTGTCCTAGTTTTGATAACTAGGTTCAAGACTGGAAGCCTGTGAAACCTTCAAAATGTGGAAAAGAGTATTATGGTTTTTTGTTTAATGAATTCCATGGGTTGGGAAGGGGGTCATGAAATTCTTGAGTGAATGTGAAAGAATGGCGAGAATATTATATGAAGAACACAAAAAGTTCCTATACGAATGAGTAAAAAGGCCAAGTATCCATTCTCTGTCATCTCCTTGTAATGATTATTTTTTTTTCCTGCAGAACTTGTTTGCATATGTATTTGTGTCTGATTTAGCATTAGACTCATTGGTCAGGTTGTGGAGCTGAAGCTGTGAGCTCTCTGTCTGTGAATCTGTAAATGAAAAGCTTTTCTTCCTAAGACTGTGAGGGTTTAATATTTTTTATACTAAAAAGGATTTAATAAGTCTTATTATTTTCTTAAAATTATCATATCTTAGTTTGTTTGGCTTATTGCATCTGAAAAATGTTTAAATAGTTTTAATAAAAAGAAATACGATAAGTCCCAGAGAAGAAACTAATCTTCCGCTACTTTCAATTTGCTGTCCTTTCAATATACGATCAATATACAGAAGTCACTTGTCTTTCCACACACTTGCAATGAGCAATCTAAAATGAAATTTAGAAAACATTTCCTTTTACAATGGTATCAAAAAAATAAAATACTTATGAGTTAATTTAACAAAAAAATTACAGAATCCACATCTGAAAAATACAAAATATTGTTAAAAGTTATTAAACAAGATCTAAATAAATGGGAAAATATCCCATGATCGTGGATCAGAACACTTAATATTATTAGGATGGCAATAATCTCCAAATTGATCTACAGATGTAATGCAATGTCTGTCAGAAACACAGCAGATTGCTTTGTAGAATTTAACAAGCTGACTTTTAAGTGCATACATATGGAATTGCAAGGAACTCAGATTAGTCAAAACAAACTTGAAAAAGGATAAAGCAAGAGGACTCCCAGTTCTCTATTTCAAGGCTTACCACAAAGCAATGGTAATCAAGATACTGTGATACTGGCACAGGGATATACATACAGCTTAACAGAATGGAATGGAGAGTCCAGAAACAACACCAAGCATCTTTGGTTAAGCAATTTTTGACAAGGGTTTCAAGGCCATTCAATGGGAAATAAGAATAGCCTTTTCTGCAAATGCTGCTGGGACAACTAGAGAGCCACATGCAAAAGAATGGAGCTGGAACTTTAATCTCACATGATATACAAAAATTAACACCAAATGGATCAAAAACCTAAATGTGAGATCTAAATCCATAAAATCCTTAGAAGAAAATATAGTGGTAAATCTTGATGACCTTGGATTTTGCAAAGAATTATTAGACATGTCAACAAAAGCATGAGCAAGAAAATATAGACATTAGGGACTTTATCAAAAGTGAGACTTTTCTTCAAAGGACATCATCCAGAAAGTGAAAATAGCACCCACAGAATTGAGGGAACTATTTGTAAATCATATATCTGATAAGAGACTTGTATCCTTAATATGTAAGGAACACTTACAACTCACTAATAATAAGACAACTAACCCAATTTTTAAAACTGGGCAAGTGATCTTAATAGACATTTCTCCAAGCAACATATAAAAATGTGCAATGAGATACTCAACATCATTAGTCATTGGGGAAATTCAAATCAAAACCACAATGAGATACCACTTCAAACCCACTAAAGTAGCTGGAATGAAAAAGGCAGGTAACACCGAACATTAGTGAGGATACGGAGAAATCAGAACCCTCATACACTCCTGGTGGGAATGTAAAATGGCACAGCCACTTTGTAAAACAGTCTGCAATTTCCTGAAATGAACGAACAGAGTTACCATACAACCCAATAATTCCACTCTAGGTATATATCCAAGAGAAATGAATACATATTCACACAAAAATTAGTGGGAAGCAGCCGCATATCACAGGGAGATCAGCTCGGTGCTATGTGACCACCTAGAAGGGTGGGATAGGTAGGGTGGGAGGGAGGGAGACGCAAGAGGGAAGAGATATGGGAACATATATATATGTATAACTGATTCATTTTGTTATAAAGCAGAAACTAACACACCATTGTAAAGCAATTATACTCCAATAAAGATGTTAAGAAAATTACAGAGTAAAGTTTATAGCAGCATTATTCATAATGGCCCAAAGTGGAAACAATCCAATTGCCCATCAACTGACTGACAGTTAAACAAAGTGAGGTATATCCACACTACAGACTATTATTCAGAAATGAAAAGGAGTGATTTACTGATATATCCTACAACATGGATCAACATTGAAAATATATACTAAGTGAAAGAAGCCAGTCACAAAAGGCCACATATTATATAATTTCATTCACGTAAAATGTCCAAAATAGGCAAATCTTTAAAGACAAAGTAGATTATTAGTTGCTTAAGGCTTAAGGGATAGGAGTATAAGCGGTGACAACTCAAGGGTTGGGTGCGTCTTTTAGAAGTGATGAAAACGTTCTAAAATTGACTGTGGTGGTGGTGGCTGTGAATATCCTAAAGACAACTGAATTGTACAGTTTGGGTGAATTGTATGATATGTGAATTATATCTCACTAAAGCAGTTAAATACACAAACAAAACAAAAAAACCCCCAAGAGACATAAATCTATATATTTCAAACTTAAAATATATTTCAAATAGACAATTTTTATAAGCCTATATCTGTTAAAGAAATTGAATCAATAACTAATAACTTTCTAAAACAGAAAGAATCAACCCAGATGGCTTAATTGGTGATTTATACCAATACATTTATGTAAGAAATTAGAATAAGTCTCTATAATCTCTTCCAGAAGATAGAAGCAGAGAGAGTACTTCCTAACTCAGTCTATGAGGCCAACATTAACCCAATACAAAAACCAGACAATCACCGTTACAAAAATAGAAATCTACAGACCAATATTTCTCATGAAGATAGATGCAAAAATCCTCAACAACATGTTAGCAAATAGAATCTTACAATATATTTAAAAATTATACACCATGACCATGTGGGATTCATTACAAGTATGTAAGGTTGATTCAACATTTGAAAATCAATTAATGTAATCCTTCAAATCAACAGCATAAGGAAGAAAGCTCCCATGCTTATATTAACGATGCAGAAGTATTTGACACAATCCAATACCCATTAATGATAAAAGCTGTCAACAGACTGAGAATAGGGTGTAATTTCCTCAACTTAAAGGGCTTGAGGACAGGTTCAGAGGTCACCAATGTTAGTAAGAGACAATGATGAATGTAGGCAGTCACTGGCTATCAACTTGGGGAAACAATTCCTATGGCACTGTCTGAAAACAAAAATAGAAAGAAGTAATTAACAGTTCAGGGTTGTGAAGCCTCTCTCTCTCTGCCTCTCCATCTTTCTCTCCTTCCTCTCCTTCCCCTGGGTAGCTCCCACCCAGACTACCCAGACTCCCTTCTCCAGTGGCACAAGGGCCAGCATTTCAAACCCATGCTGCAGGGCTTTCTTACACCCTCTTCCTTCCTCTAGGGCCCCACTGAAGGCTGTGGAGAGAAGAGGGAATGAGGTGGGAGCCCAGGGCTCTGCTACCTCACTGGGGGTCCAGCACTCTGACAAGACCTGGACACCCCCCAGGGATGGCCCAGGATGCTGGGGCAGAGAGGAGAGTGAGGTGGGGTTCAGGAGGCAGGGAGGGAGACGGAGGGGGATGAAGACAGGAAGGGAGTGAAGGTAGGAGGGGAGAGATGAGAGAGACATAGGGGCACAGAGACGAGGGAGAGAGAGAAAACAAAGGGAAGGGAAAGAAGCTCTCCCGTGGTGGGGGTCAGTGAAGAAGAGGAAAGAAAGGGGAAATGGTGCCTCTGCTGCAGCCCTTCCCTTCACCTGCCCCTGAATGGCCCTGGTGCCCCAGGTAGGAATGGAAAATATGCACAATTTGGGCTGGTGACCCATTGGATGCTGGTTGAAACTTTGTCACCTGTGTGAGCTCAACCAGACTTGGGCATGGAAAACAGAGCAGCCATGGGGGCAGACCTTCCCCAGAAGGAGGAAAGGGTCAGGTCCCAGGTCAGCATGGGGCTGAGGATCCGTGGCCCCCTCTGATGATCACCGTCCTCTCTCCTGATGGCCCCTTCACCTGTCTGAGTTGGTTCTTTATCTGAGAGCTCATACCTGTCTCAGGATGCCCAGGGTTCCTGTGAAGGACCAGGCAGGATGATGTGACATGTGCATACTGGCACAGGGATATACATACAGCTTAACAGAATGGAATGGAGAGTCCAGAAACAACAGGAGGGAGGAGAAGTGCTCCTGAGAGACCTGTCCTGCTGTCTTTTCTACCACCTCTGCCCTCTGCCTTCCACTCCTGCCTCAGGAAGCCCTCTGCTCACTGGGGGGGTGGGGCCCACGTCTGGCCCCTTGACTCAAAGAACACTGCTTTTTCCCAAGGAGGGCCCAGCTCCTGGTATTTGGCCAGAGAAATGAATGTCATGATGGTAGCTAAATAGAACCTCAGACCTTAGCCTGGGGAAGTAAAGCCCCCATGCCAACCTAGGATTGAAAGGGAGACCCTTTAGGAGCAAGGCAAGGACAGAGGAGGAAACCTCTATGTCTGTATGGATTAGGCAGGCCTGCCTCAATATTAGACTGCAAGAAGGACCGCAGAACCTCCAGCCCCCATACTGTCAACTTGAGGCAAACTGAGGTACTGGTGAGGAGTTGCTGCATCTCCTTAGCAGGAGTTTCCTCCTTTGCCTTTAGACAATCTCCCTGGTCCTTCTGTAGTCAGCCTGTTCCATGTTGTCACTTCTCTGAACCTGCCCTTAGAAGACTGAGACTATTAACTCCTAGTAATGAAAAGGACAGATCATCAACTTTTCCTGGCTCCAGCAAAGTACCTAGCATTTCTACATAAGACTAATACAACTCCTTCTGAGCTATCTCACCTATATATTCTCTGTACTTTGCCAAAGTACTCACTGTGATCTCAAACCACCTCCCTGAAGTTCCATCCTCCCAATTCTACATCTCTTTCTTTGGAGGAATTATTCCTCTCCACATGTTAACATGGATATGGTCTTGATAATGCCTTTGGTTCACTGAAAAGAATTTTCCTGAGATGAGGCCATAGGCTCAGAGCTGGTATTATGGTATGGGGTAGAACAGATGGAATAGAGGGCAGATTTGTCTCCCTGACCCTAAACAGTAACACTCTAATTCTTCTTTCATCACTCTAAACCCTTGAACTTGGGCAGCAACGAACTGTACGCGCTGGATGGCCTGTCTCCCATTATACAGACGGTCCCCATAGTAAAGATCCTGAACCTCTGCCAAACTGAGGTGAGAAGAGGGAGCCAGATCAAAGTTGTGTTGAGAGTGGAGGTGGGTAGTGGTCCTCACAGTGATGACAGGAGGAAGGTGAGGGTACCTGTGGGGGAGGGTGGGGATTTGGGAAGTGGAGAGAAGGAAGGAGTTCATGAATTCTAAGAAAGTCCTCTACACATGTTCACTCCACTGATACCACCACTATAATAAAGCAATTAATTAATCCTTGTATTCCTCAGGCTGCCAAGAGGGAGAAAGGAGAAGAATGAAAGTGTTAAATGTTTGGCCATCTATTCTGCTTGCTGACACATTGCACTCATACTGACTACACAGGGGCCCATTTGGGAATCACTCATTGCTCTGTCTCCATCTTGCTCCTGGTAGGATGAAAGATGTATACCAAAACTGTTGTGTTCAGGACAATTGCCATACCTCCCTGGGTAAACATCCTCGGATTTGCTCTTCTTTGAAATGAACTAACTTGGTCATTGTAATCTGATTTGGGAACAATACATCAATGCTCCAAATGCCAGAACAAAGTCCTAGGAAAATATCATAACCAATGAAGCAAAATCACTGACTTTTATAATCTAAAAAGAAGTATTTCACAGCTCTAAAAACGTTGGAAACCTCACTATGGTTTTATTTCCTGGGATATGAGAGATTGGGAGTATCCACAGCCCAGGAGAAAGCAAGCACAGTTGGAAAGACTTCGGCTGAGGGACTAATCTATGATGTTAGTTTGGGCTCTGTGTTTTTCATGCTGGGTCGCCTGGGAATATTCATTTAACATCTCTAAACCTTACCTCCCTTTAATACGCTAGGGGCATCATAAAATATGCCCTGAATGTTTGGTGCTGTGGTTCAAAGGTCAAAGGTAAATTTTCTACTTGAAAGAAGAATTAGAAAAATGAAAAAGAGGTCTGAAGAAAATATACAGAATGTAACATGAAGAGACAGAATGATGGAAAGTACCAAAAGAGAGTGGGTGAGAGTTAAAGGGAATATGGTGAATAAATCTAATACATGTTTAATCAGAGTCCAAGAAAGAAAGAGTGGAGAATTATTTGAAGAGATTATGATTGAGAAATATCCAAAGTAACCAAAGACATCAAACTGTTATAACCATATTAATAAGAGAAAAATACATTAAGAAAAATATTACTGTAGAAGAGTACTTCAGGTGCCAAATTCAGAGCAAGACATGTTTGAAGAGTCCTTGGTTTTGGTAGAATGACTTTGATTCATTCTACCAAATAATATTCCTGAACTGAGGAGACTGCGGTTCATTTCCACAACTAGTCTTAGTGCTCCAGCTGTGTGTCAGACATGAGCCTCTGAGGTGGGAGAGCCGAGTTCAGGACATTGGTCCACCAGAGACCTCCTGGCCCCATGCAATATCAAATGGTGAAAGATCTCTCAGATATCTCCACCTCAATGCTAAGACGCAGCACTACTCAATGACCAGCAAGCTACAGTGATGGACACCCTATGTGAAACAACTAGCAAGACAGGAACATAAACCACCAATTAGCAGAGAGGCTGCTTAAAATCATAATAAGGTCACAGACACCCCGTAACGCACCACCAGACACAGTCCTGCTCACCAAAAAGACAAGATCCAGCCTCATGCACCAGAACACAGGCACCATTCTCCTCCACCAGGAAGCCTACACAACCCACTAAACCAACCTTACCCACTGGGGGCAGATACCAAAAAAATGGGAACTACAAACCAGCAGCCTGCAGAAAGGAGACCCCAAACACAAAGAGTTAAGCAAAATGATAAGACAGAGAAACACACAACAGATAAAGGAACAAGGTAAAACAAATGAAGAGGAAATAGGAAGCATACCTGAAAAAGAATTCAGAGTTATGATAGTAAAGATGATACAAAATCTTGAAAATAGAATGGAGAAAATACAAGAAACGTTTAACAAGGACCTAGAAGAATGAAAGAGCAAACAAACAATGATGAATAACACAATAAACAAAATTTTAAATTCTCTAGAAGGAATCAATAGCAAAATAACTGAGGCAGAAGAACGGACAAGTGAACAGGAAGATAAAATAGTGGAAATAACTACTGCAGAGCAGAATAAAGAAAAAGAATGAAAAGAATTGAGGACAGTCTCAGGGACCTTTGGGACAACATTAAATGCACCAACATTTGAATTATAGGAGTGCCAGAAGAAAAAGAGAAAAAGAAAGGGACTGAGAAAGTATTTGAACAGATTATGGTCAAAAACTTCCCTAATATGGGAAAGGAAACAGTTAATCAAGTCCAGGAAGCACAGAGAGTCCCATACAGAATAAATCCAAGGAGAAACACGCCAAGACACATATTAATCAAACTGTCAAAAATTAAATACAAAGAACAAATATTAAAAGCAGCAAGGGAAAAACAACAAGTAATAGATAAGTGAATAGCCGTAAGTTTAACAGCTGATCTTTCAACAGAAACTCTGAAAGACAGAAGGGACTGGCAGGACATATTTAAAGGGATGAAAGAAAAAACCTACAACCAAGATTATTCTAACCAGCAAGGATCTCATTCAGATTTGACAGAGAAATTAAAAGCTTTACAGACAAGGAAAAGCTGAGAGAGTTCAGCACCACCAAACCAGCATTACAACAAATGCTAAAGGAACTTCTCTAGTCAGGAAACAAAAGAGAAGGAAAACACCTACAATAATAAACCCAAAACAATTAAGAAAATGGGAATAGGAACATACATATTGATAATTACCTTAAATGTAAATGGATTAAATGCTCCCACCAAAAGATACAGATTGGCTGAATGGATACAAAAACAAGACCCATATATATGCTGTCTACAAGAGATCCACTTCAGACCTAGAGACAAGTACAGACTGAAAGTAAGGGGATGGAAAAAGATATTCCATGCAAATGGAAACCAAAAGAAAGCTGGAGTAGCAATTCTCATATCAGACAAAATAGACTTTAAAACAAACACTATTAAAAGAGACAAAGAAGGACACTAGATAATGATCAAGGGATCAATCCAAGAAGAAAATAAAACAATTGTAAATATTTATGAACCAAACATAGGACCATCTCAATACATAAGGCAAATACTAACAGCCATAAAAGGGGAACTCGACAGTAACACATTCATAGTAGGGGACTTTAACACCCTGCTTTCATCAATGGACAGATCATCCAAAATGAAAATAAATAAGGAAACACAGGCTTTAAATGATACATTAAAAAAAGATGGACTTAACTGATATTTACAGGTCATTCCATCCAAAAACAACAGAATACACATTCTTCTCAAGTGCTCATGGAACATTCTCCAGGAGAGCTCATATCTAGGGTCATAATCAAGCCATGGTAAATTTAAGAAAGTTGAAATCAATGAAGTATCTTTTCCGACCACAACGCTATGAGACTACATATCAATTAGAGGAAAAAAATCTGTAAGAAATACAAACACATGGAGGATAAAAAACACACTAACCAAGAGATCACTGAAGATACCAAAGAGGAAATCAAAAAATACATAGAAACAAATGACAATGAAAACACAATGACCAAAATACTATGGGATGCAGCAAAAGCAGTTCTAAGAGGGAAGTTTATATCTTTACAAGCCTACCTTAAGAAATAAGAAATATCTCTAATAAACAACCTAACCTTACACCTAAAGCAATTACAGAAAGAAGAACAAAAAAGCCCCAAAGTTAGCAGAAGGAAAGAAACCATAAAGATCACATCAGAAAGAAATGAAAAATAAATGAAGGAAATGATAGCAAAGATCAATAAAACTAAAAGCTGGTTCTCTGAGAAGATAAAATTGATAAACCATTAGCGAACTTATCAACAAAATAAGGGACAAGGCTCAAATCAATAGAATTAGAAATGAAAAAGGAGAAGTAACAACTGACACTGCAAAGGATATACAAAGGATACACTGAAATACAAAGGATCATCAGAGATTACTACAAGCAAATATATGCCAATAAAATGGATGACCTGGAAAAATGGAAAAATTCTTAGAAATGCACAACCTTCTGAGACTAAACCAGGAAGAAATAGAAAATATGAACAGACCAATCACAAGCACTGAAATTGAAACTGTGGTTAAAAATCTTCCAACAAACAAAAGCCCAGGAACAGATGGCTTCACAGGCGAATTCTATCAAACATTTCAAGACAAGCTAACACCTGTACTCTCAAACTCTTCCAAAATATAGCAGAGGGAGGAACACTCCCAACTCACTCACCACAATGACAACAAAAGCAGACAAATATGTCACAAGGAAAAAAAACTACAGGCCACTATCACTGATGAACATAGATGCAAAAATCCTCAACAAAATACTAACAAACAGAATCCAACAGCACATTAAAAGGCTCATACATTATGATCAAGTGGGGTTTATCCCAGGAATGCAAGGATTCTTCCATATATGCAAATCAATCAACGTGATATACCAATTTAACAAATTGAAGGGGGAAAACCATATGATCATCTCAATAGATGCAGAGAAAGCTTTCGACAAAATTTAACACCGATTTATTAAAAAATGCCCTCCAGAAAGTAGGCATAGAGGGAACTTTATTCAACATAATAAAGGCCATATATGACAAATGCACAGCCAACATCATCCTCAATGGTGAAAAACTGAAAGCATTTCCACTAAGATCAGGAACAAGACAAGGTTGCCCACTCTCACCACTATTATTCAACATAGTTACGGAAGTTTTAGCCACAACAACCAGAGAAGAAAAAGAAATAAACAGAATCCAAATTGGAAAAGAAGTAGTAAAGATGTCACTGTTTGCAGATGACATGATACTATACATAAAGAATTCTAAAAATGCTACCAGAAAACTAGTAGAGCTAATCAATGAATTTGCTAAAGTATCAGGATACAAAATGGATGCTCAGAAATCTCTTGTATTCCTATACACTAATGATGAAAATCTGAAAGCTAAAGTAAGTAAACACTCCCATTTACCACTGCAACAAAAAGAATAAAATATCTAGGAATAAACCTACCTAGGAGACAAAAGAACTGTATGCAGAACATTATAAGATACTGATGAAAGAAATTAAAGATGATACAAATAGATGGAGAGATATACCATGTCCTTGGATTGGAAGAATCAAAGTTGTGAAAATGACTCTATTACCCAAAGCAATCTACAGATTCAAAGCAATCCCTATAAAACTACCACTAGCATTTTCCACAGAACTAGAACAAAAAATTTCACAATTTGTATGGAAACACAAAAGACCCCAATTAGCCAAAGCAATCTTGAGAACGAAAGAAGGAACTGGAGGAATCAGGCTCTCTGACTTCAGACTATACTACAAAGCTACAGTAAACAAGACAGTCTGTTACTGGCATAAAACAGAAATATATATCAATGGAACAGGATAGAAAGCCCAGAGATAAACCCATGCACATATGGTTACTGTATCTTTGATAAAGGAGGCAAGAATATACAGTGGAGAAAAGACAGCCTCTTCAATAAGTGGTGCTGGGAAAACTGGACAGGTACATGTAAAAGTATGAGATTAAAACACTCTCTAACACCACACACAAAAATAAGCTCAAAATGGATTAAAGACCTAAATGTAAGGCCAGAAACTCTCAAACTCTTAGAGGAAAACATAGGCAGAACACTCTATGACATATATCACAGCAAGATCCGTTTTGACCCACCACCTAGAGAAATGGAAATAAAAACAAAAATAAACAAATGGGGCCTAATGAAACTTCAAAGCTTTTGCACAGCAAAGGAAACCATAAACAAGACGAAAAGAGAACCCTCAGAACGGGAGAAAATATTTGCAAATGAAGCAACTGACAAAGGATTAATCTCCAAAGTATACAAGCAGCTCATGCAGCTCAATATCAAAAAAACAAACAACCCAGTGCAAAAATGGGCAGAAAACCTAAATAGTCATTTCTCCAAAGAAGATATACAGATTTCCAACAAAGACATGAAAGGATGCTCAATATCATTAATCATTAGAGAAATGCAAATCAAAACTACAATGAGATATCATCTCACACCGGTCAGAAGGGCCATCATCAAAAAACCTACAAACAATAAATGCTGGAGAGGGTGTGGAGAGAAGGGAACACTCTTGCACTGCTGGTGGGAATGTGAATTGATACAGCCACTGTGGAGAACAGTATGGAGGTTCCTTAAATAAATAAAAATAGAAATACCATAAGACGCTTCAATCCCACTACCTGGCATATACCCTGAGAAAACCATAATTCAAAAAGAGTCATGTACCAAAATATTCATTGCAGCTCTATTTACAATAGCCAGGACATGGAAGCAACCTAAGTGTCCATCAACAGATGAATGGATAAAGAAGATGTGGCACATATATACAATGGAATATTACTCAGCCATAAAAGAAACGAAATTGAGTTATTTGTAGTGAGGTGGATGGACCTAGAGTCTGTCATACAAAGTGAAGTAAGTCAGAAAGAGAAAGACAAATACCGTATGGTAACACATATATATGGAATCTAAGAAAAAAAATGTCATGAAGAACCTAGGGTAAGACAGGAATAAAGACACAGACCTACTAGAGAATGGACTTGAGGATATGGGGAGGAGGAAGGGTAAGCTGTAACAAAGTGAGAGAGTGGCATGGACATATATACACTACCAAACGTAAAATAGATAGCTAGTGGGAAGCAGCCAGATAGCACAGGGAGATCAGCTCAGTGGTTTGTGACCACCTAGAGAGGTGGGATAGGTAGAGTGAGAGGGAGGGAGACACAAGAGGGAAGAGATAAGGGAAGATATGTATATGTAAAACTGATTCACTTTGTTATAAAGCAGAAACTAACACACCATTGTAAAGCAATTAAACTCCAATAAAGATGTTTAAAAAAAAAAGAAAAAAGGGAGGAACCGAAAACAACACTTTGCCTAAATAACTAGAAAATGTTAATACCTTTTACAGAAAACAAAAGAGATAAACACAAAAACAAGAAAAAGTTGTGTTTGGGGCGGGCAAACAAACAAGCCAAAACAAAGAATTCAGACGGAAAGCTCTCACGGTCAGGAAGAAAAAAAAACAGAAGAAGATGTGGCACATATATACAGTGGAATATTACTCAGCCATAAAAAGGAATGAAACTGTGTTATTTGTAGTGAGGTGGATGGACCTAGAGACCATCATACAGAGTGAAGTAAGTCAGAAAGAGAAAAGCAAATACCGTATGCTCACATATGTATATGGAATCTAAAAAAAAAAGAAAAAGAAAAAGGTCAGAAGAACCTAGGAGCATTACAGGAATAAAGATACAGACCTACTAGAGAATGGACTTGAGGATACGGGGAGGGGGAAGGGTAAGCTGGGACAAAGTGAGAGAGTGGCATGTACATATATACACTACCAAAGGTAAAATAGGTAGCTAGTGGGAAGCAGCCGCATAGCACAGGGAGAACAGCTCAGTGCTTTGTGACCACCTAGAGGGGTGGGATAGCGAGGGTGGGAGGGAGGGAGATGCAAGCGGGAAGAGATATGGGGACATATGTATATGTACAACTGATTCACTTTGTTATGAAGCAGAAACTGACACACCATTGTAAAGCAATTATACTCCAATAAAGATGTTTTTAAAAAAAGACATATTAATCAAACTATCAAAAATTAAATACAAAGAAAATATATTAAAAGCAGCAAGGGAAAAGCAACAAATATCACACAAGGAAATCCCAATAAGGATAACAGCTGACTTTTCTGCAAAAACTCTGCAAGCCAGAAGCGAGTTGCAGGACATATTTAAAGTGATGAAAGAGAAAAAACTACAACCAAGATTACTCTACCCAGCAAGGATCTCATTCAGATTTGATGGAGAAATTAAAACCTTTACAGACTAGCTAAAGCTGTAAGAATTCAGCACCACCAAACCAGCTTTACAAGTGTTAAAGGAACTTCTCTAGGCAGGAAACACAGAGAAGGAAAAGATCTACAATAACAAACCCGAAACAATTAAGAAAATGGTAATAGGTACATACATATAGAAAATTACCTTAAATGTAAATGGATTAAGTGCTCCCACCAAAAGACATAGACTGCCTGACTGGTTACAAAAACAAGACCAATATATATGCTGTCAACAAGAGTCCACTTCAGACCTAGGGACACATACAGACTGAAAGTGCGGGGATGGAGAAAGTTATTCCATGCAAATAGAAATCAAAAGAAAGCTAGAGTAGCAATACTCATCTCAGGAAGAAAAGATAGTTTAGTTTGATAGGGATTGCATTGAATCTGTAGATTGCTTTGGGTAGTATAGTCATTTTCACTATGTTGATTCCTCCAATCCAAGAACATGGTGTATCTCTCCAACTGTTTCTATCATCTTTAATTTCTTTCATCAGTGTCTTATAGCTTTCTGCATACAGGTCTTTTGCCTCCTTAGGTAGGTTTATTCCTAGGTATTTTATTCTTTTTGTTGCAATGGTAAATGGGAGTGTTTCCATAATTTTTTCTTTCATTTCTTTTTCATATTTTTCATCACTGGTGTATAGGAATACAAGAGGTTTCTGCGCATTAATTTTGTATCCTGCTACTTTACCAAATTCATTGAATAGCTCTAGTAGTTTTCTGGTAGCATCTTTAGGATTCTCCATTGATAGTATCATATCATCTGCAAACAGAGAGAGTTTTACTTCTTTTTTTCCAATTTGGATTCCCTTTCCTTTCCTTCCCTTCTCTGACTGCTGTGGCTGTAACTTCTAAAACTATGTTGAATAATAGTGGTGCGAGTGGGCAACCTTACCTTGTTCCTGATCTTAGGGAAAATGGTTTCAGTTTTTCCCCATTGAGAACGTTGTTCGCTATGGGTTTGTCATATATGGCCTTTATTGTGTTGAGGTAGATTCCCTCTATGCCTACTTTCTGGAGAGTTTTTATCATAAATGTGTGTTGAATTTTGTCAAAAGCTTTTTTGGCATCTATTGAAATGATCATATGGTTTTTATTCTTCAGTTTGTTAATATGGTGTATTACATTGGTTAATTTGCATATATTGAAGAATCCTTGTATTCCTGGGATAAATCCCACTTGATCGTGCTTTATGATCCCTTTAATGTGCTGCTGGGTTTTGTTTGCTAGTATTTTCTTGAGGATTTTTGCGTGTGTGTTCATCAGTGATATTGGCCTGTAGCTTTCTTTTTTGTGACATCTTTGTCTGGTTTTGGTATCAGGGTGATGGTGACCATGTAGAATGAGTTTGGGAGTGTTCTTCCCTCTGCTATGTTTTGGAAGAGTTTGAGAAGGAGAGGTGTTAGCTCTTCTCTAAGTGTTTGAGAGAATTCGCCTGTGAAGCCATCTGGTCCTGGGCTTTTGTTTGTTGGAAGATATTTAATCACAGTTTGAAATTAAATGTTTGTGATTGGTCTGTTTATATATTCTATTTCTCCCTGGTTCAGTCTCGGAAGGTTGTGCTTTTCTAAGAATGTGTCCATTTCTTCCAGGTTGTGCATTTTATTGGCATATAGCTTCTTGTAGTAACCTCTAATTATCCTTTGTATTTCTGCAGTGTCAGTTGTTACTTCTCCTTTTGCATTTCTAATTCTGTTGATTTGAGTCTTCTCCCTTTTTCTCTTGATGAATCTGGCTAATGGTTTATCAATTTTGTTTATCTTCTCAAAGAACCAGCTTTTAGTTTTATTGATCTTTGCTATCATTTCCTTCATTTCTTTTTCATTTATTTCTGATCTGATCTTTATGATTTCTTTCCTTCTGCTAACTTTGGGGTTTTTTTCTTATTCTTTCTCTAATTGCTTATGTGTAAGGTTAGGTTGTTTATTTGAGATGTTTCTTGTTTCTTGAGGTAGGCCTGGCGTGCTCTCTTTCTCCCACACTCCACATCCAACTGGTCAGGAGATTCTCTCGGCCCCTCTCTCAAAGTATGTCCAGAAGCCAGCCACTTCTCACCACCTTCATTACCACCACCCTGGCCAAGATACCAACAGCTACCTCCTGGACTGTACTGCTGTCCAGCTGGCCCCTCTGCTTTCATCCTGGCTCCCTTACCTGTCTCTTTTCAACCCAGCAGCAGAGCGCAAGTCAAATCATTTCACTCCTCTGCTCAACACCACATAACAGTGGTTTGAAGCCCACCAACATGTTCAAAACCCAGGAGTTCATAATGACACTCATCAACAATAACAACAACAAAGAGGAATCTTATTGGTGACCTTTGGAGAATGCTGGGCAACCAACACGTTTTCAGGAAAATCCAGCAATGAAAGGGAAAAATTCACATTTTAAAGGGAGCAGTAAGAGCATGTGGTCTACGTACTGTGTATAGGAAGAGTCAGAGTCATTTGCAAGAACCCACTTTCCTTCTGAAATAACGTTGCCGAGGGGAAAGCATAAAAGGGAGCTATATAACAGCTACCGCAGTCCCCCGGCTGACCAACTACGTCGGGTGCCTGAACAGGGCTAAAGACCTCCCTCAACAAGGTGATTCAGACACAAGCAATCTCAGACATCGACTTGTCAAGTATTTGATAGAATAATCCAGTGAAGCTCTGTCACTTACTGCGTATGTGATTTTAGGCGAGTATTTTACTTCTCTGAGCCTCAATTCCATCGTGCGGTAGTGCTGTTTGCCATGTGTTTCCATTTGTCCCTGTTCCGGCGACCTGGAAGAGCTGTACTTCTTGACCTCCTTTGCTTCGACAGGGCTGTGTATGTGACTGGTTCTGGCTAATGGGTTGTGAGTGACATGTGCTATTTCTGGGCCAGAACATATGCTTGTTGGATTGAGACCTTGCAGGGTCCTCTTCCCCTCAGGCACAGAGACTGACAACTTTCTAGATGATGGCTGCTCTGTCAGTTTGGGTCTCCAAGTCATTCCAGTAAGAATGGCTCAGACCCCCAAAGTCCACCATCCTGTGAGGGGCATGCACCTGCCATGGACATGTAGTCGAAGTGAGGAATAAGCCCCTGAGATACGGGGACTGTCTATTACCACAGCATAATCTAGTCTATCTTGATTCTTGTATCTTATCTGTAAATTAAAATAACATCCTCTCAGGATTTTTCTGAGGATTAAATGAGAAAAGTGGTATGACAAGGTTGCCACAGTGCTTGACATAAAACAGGAACTCAAAAAATGGCAGCTATAATGATTAAATAATAATAACAAACTAGTTTTGAAAAAGTGTGGAAAATTGGTATAAAATGAGAGCTATTTCATCCACTCATCCTTACGGGTAAGTTGTATCATCTATTCAAGAGTGGGGCATTTTATTTTATTTTTAAGACTTCCTAATGACAAGCACAGATGCACTTATTGCTTGCCATTATGATATCAGAAACATAAATTGAGGTTATATATAAAGAATGAAAAAGTGGAAAGTTTAAGCAAAAGAGAGAATGACTAATGACATAAGATAAAATGAGTTAGCAATAAGTGGTTTCTTAATGAGAAGAACAGATTATAATTATTAGTAAGCATACGTTCTTCTTAGTAAACAAAGGTACAAGGTATTAATGCGGCAGAAGAGATTTACTTTGAGCAGGCTTTCCCAAAATGTTTCCTGAGGAACACTAGTACTTTCCACAGTGGTCTGTGGAAAAATGTTCCATTTCCATATAGCTTGAAGAAACTACCTGTTACAGACTGAATGTTTATGTACCAACCTAGTCTCCAAGGTGACAGTATTTGCAGGTAAAGTCTTTGGTAGGTGATTAGGTCATGAGGGAGGTGCCGTCATGAATGGGATTAGTGCCTTTATAACAGAGGACCCAGAGAGCTCCCTTGCCCTTTCTGCCATGTGAAGATACAGCGTGAAGACAGCCCTTTATGAACCAGGAAGCAGGCTCTCACCAGACACTGAACCTAATGGTGCCTTGATTTTGGACTTCACAGACTCCAGAACCGTGAAAAATAAATTCTTGTAATTTGTAAGCCACCCGGTCCACGGTGTTCTACTACAGCAGCCTGAACAAGCTAAGACACTACCCTATTCTTTCAGATTCAAGTGGCATATTATCTTAAAAATATGACAATATAGAAATCCTTTTTACCTTCATTTTTGTATGTCCCATATTTCCTCAATGGATAAAATCATTTTTGTTTCTGCTGTCTCTCAGACATAGTGTCCTGTAGAGCAAACCTGAAAGTGCTGAAATGAGAGGAAAGAAATGGCTATTATATAATACAAAATATATATATCACCCCTTTAAACATCTCTCAAACCATATTTAAATCCCTCACAAATGTAAACACCATCTTTTACTTGCTGCCTTTTACTCATTAAGTACCATCTACGTGATTTTTACGAAATGTATCATCTATAATTTTACTTAATATGGTTTTCTTAAATAAATTCACTGTTGTTTCCCACATGAAGGAAAGGGGAGAGCTTTCAAGGAATGTAACAAGGAATGGTTAGAAAATCAGGAGGAAAATCAGAAGCCAATAGTGTCTGGCTGGACTAATTTAAGCCGTTTAGAGAGTCCAAGCGGAAAAAGATTATGGCATCCCACCCCACACACACTTTGAAAAGCTACTGATCGGCAAAGCAAATACAGAAAACAAATTCTGAACCTTAACGTGCTGGCTACTTTCACACTTTTACTGAAAAAATATCAAATTAAACAAAGTCTCTCTCCTTGCCTCTCTCTACAGAACAAATTAAGAGACAGAAATTCAGATCAGATTTGAAATCATCGATACGTACTGGCATCTAGGATTTCTCTGGAGTTCCTAATAACAAACGTGGTCTGAGGAGCATAGAGGACGCCATCACATAGCAGGCAGTGAATACGAATATGGAAGAGAGATAAGCAAGAGTAGGGCTTTAATGTGGGGGTTGGGAACGAAGGGCGAAGGAAGGGGTCCACCCAGTTTCCCGAGCCTAGCTGCCGAGAGCAGCCCATGAACGCCTGCCGCCCGCTGTCCCGCCAATTCTGAGTAAACCTCTAGTACCGGCGGGCGCCCCTCCTACCTGACTACAGCCTACCGTCTACCGCCTACCGTGGCAGAATATGAAAGCCGGTGGAAAGGTTGGCATCGGAGCCAGAGCCTCATCAAAGTTCCCCCTCAGCCAGGACAAGTACCTTAATTCTAAAGGTCTTCTTCACCTCTCGGTCTGACTCCTCAGAAGGCTAAGCCGAGGTACCGACCATTCGGCAGACTCTCCACACGCTGAAAGGGCGCCCCCCTCGGTCGCGACCTTATGGCGTCACGTGACTGCGCGACCTACGTAACGTAACGTAACGCAACGTGCCGCTGTGGGGCCCTACCTGACTTCCAGGGGCTTGGCTGGCGGAGGCCACAGAGTAGAAGGATGCAGGTGACCTCAGGGTTCAGGAGCCCTCTATCGTGAACTGTGACCGAGAGAAGTGAGCCTCAGGAGACCACAGCATGTCCCATGACCGTAGAATATACACAACCAACAGCCGAAGGGTAGGTGCGGTGTTCACATGACGGCAGGCGCTTTGCCTGCCATGTGATGGTAGCGGTCACATCCGTGTTGACTCAGGGGTCTGAAGATTCTGGTAGCCAGCAATCTTCACGAGATAGAGATGGCTGAGCCTGATGTGTGACCAAGGGGGATATGTGACCGACCATAGCATCCATACGACTCTCAGAAGCAGGTCACCTTTGTGACTTGGAGGGCTGAGGCTTCCACATGCCACTAGCTAGTGAGGGCCACATGACAGGATGAATCCACATGATGGGCAGGGTTTAGGAGTCTGCCATGCTCTAGCGACTTGAAAAGCTGGATCTACCACATGATCATAGTGGCAATAGGTCCAGAGAGACTACACGAGCTCAGGGTTTAAGGGCTCATGGTGCTGACATGGCCAGTAGGTCTGGGCCTGCCGCATAACTGTCAGGGCCTGCCACTTGATGGCCGCATCTGCGTGACCATAGCCTTAGGAGCCCACGGTGCTCAAAAGCTGGGTCAGCCTCCTGAGTGTAGGATAGTGACAGCAGGGTTCTCCCGGCTGCATGTTTCAGGAGGCCGTTCTCTTCACGAGACCTGGAGACCTGAGATTGCCCACATTCCTGGGCTTCCCGTTGATGGTGGTGCCTCTGGATGATCTTCCTCAGAACACAGGCTGGCTTCACCTGCCCCAACCCCCTTTTAATGTGCTAATGTGCTTCTTTCGTGTGCTAATTCTGTTTCCCTATAACACGTGAAATTTAACACATAAATTAACACATAGCAATGGACTAGGTCCTCCCTAAATCCATAACCATTGCCATATTTTAGGGACCACTTCAAAAACCTAAGCGGTGGGTACAGGTAAGCTTTGTTGCCATAATTTCATGCAAGTCTAAGAGAAATTAAAGCAAACTCAATAAGTGAATTTTAGCTGTTAATTTGAAAACAAATGTATATAATGATTACTATGTGTCAGGCACTTTAAAACGTCAACTCCTTTAATGCTGGCAATTCTATAAACGAGGTACTATGATGATTATTCCAGTTTTCAAAGATGAGAAAGTGGAAGCACAGATGTGTTAAGTCACTTGCCTAAGAGGTAACTGAACCTATAGGTGCCAAACCAGGGTTTACTCCCAGGCACCCTGGCTCCAGACTTTGTGTTTTGATCACCCACAAGAGTCTCCAAAGAAAATTAAGAATAATTCAGCCTTCCTTATTCAGACTAACTGGAAAGCCATCCGCAGTTACTGAAAAGTTGAGATCATAGAGGACCTCTTTAAAGTGCCATTTAAATAATTTCCAGTACTATCAGTAATTAGAACGAATCCAAGCTGAAGCCAGGTAAGGCCCTCGGATTCATTTTAAGGTATAAATATAAACTTATCCTTAATAAGTGAAGTATTTCTGTATATAAAAGTTGGTATAAAATGCTAGACGTTAGTTGAAAACGTTTCCTTCTTTTATTTTTAAACACTCTAAAGAGAAATATTGCAGACTTTATGGCTCTTTTTCTCTAAAGAGAAATATTGCAGACTTTATGGCTCTTTACGGAATTCCAAAAGTTAAAAGTGAGCAGAATCTGAATTAGATATTACTGCATTTATATTTTGTTTGCATCTACCTAGAAAGGACAGAGAAAGGGAAAGGAGAATATACAATATAGTTTTGGTGTTTTTTTTCTTATTGCAGCTTTACAAACACCTCTTTTGCTGATTTGTATGGAAAACGGAAGATCTGTCTGTATATCCAAAAGAGATTTGATGTGATCTTGCCTGTTTGCTGGCTTAGGCAAACGTAATGCTATATAAGCAGTGGGATTATTTTGCCAGCACCCTGCAACGTGGCATGGCTACATAAATAACCTGAAGAAAATACAACAGACCAAATTTTGCACCATCGTTAAATTTGAATATACTAGTAAGGATAACAGACTGTGTTTGTAGTTCTAAGCCTGTTGAAGGAAGTAGTGCTTTTTTGGAGTGACTCTGTTTGGGCACATTGCTGTTACTTAGATAATTTTGGAAAATTATTTATGGGACACGTGTAAATGAAGGGTATGAAAACAGAGCCACGTGTTTACAATAGAGCCTATTATGAAACCTCAAGATGGATTTAGGAAGCATCTGTATACAATCACTGGATGGAATCCAACAGCAAGACCTGATGTCTGTCCCAACTGTAGCTTCTGTAATGGACAAATCCACTAATGATGATTGAGGTCAACTTCTTTCACCAAAAGGCAAACCCTGGAGTTCTAATTATAATTTTACTTGGGAAGGGTCAGATATTCTCCTGTCAGAACTAAAGGTCGTATCATTTATTCTTTCCCTGTGATGATTACCAGGAGTTATTTTAGGATTTAAAAATATATTTAGTTACACCAGTGGGTGCCCGTCAGCTCTTTGTAACATACATTGGGGAAGGGACGCTAAGGCTATGGGTAAACACCTGTATGAACACAGCTTATATGAGCTAGGCAGTTTAGGCACTGCATGTATCAGGTGCTGTGTTTGTTTAGGTGAGGCAGGCTGATAAGCTATTCTTCTTGAATGTTGTTTGGCAAGGTTTACTTGGAACAACTTTTACTTCTTTTATATTTCTGTTTTGGGTTGGATGTTTAGGAGGTCAGTCCTAGTGGCTTTGTTTAACACAGAGAAGTGGGAAAGGAGAATAACAGACATTTGTGATGCTGCTAAATTAAACACAAATACTTAAATGCTTTTGGTACAAACACAAATATGTACAACTCAAGTAGAGATCCTATGTGAATTTACTTTCAGAAAGTAAAATTGACTTAATCTGGTAATATTATCCAAGAGAACTTATGAGATATTGCTGTGCCTTTATAGAAATGGTAATTGAAACATGTTTTTCTTTGTTCCTTTAAGAAGCTCGTTAATTAACTAGAAGTGACTTTACTGTCAGTGTCAAGCAATGGGAAAGAAGAGAAACAATTGTAGATAGTGCTCCCTGTCAGAGTACTCAGTGTGCTCCCTTCCCCCAGCACAGTGTAAATTTTGACAGCTCTAGGTGATGAGCCCATTCTTGGGGACTAGCAAAGCCTAGAAACAGAAAATTACATACACCGTGAAAACTTCTTTTGAGGCCAAAGGATGGAAAGGGGCGAGAAGGCAGGGATTCCTTACAGGGTTTTTGCTCATAAACTGTCATTTGTGATGGTATGATCCGTCTGGTACAGTTTGAAAATCGATTCCACGTGAAGGCCACTTAAAAATTAAATAAGTGTGTTTCAAGGCTTTAAAAATTATTAGACAGGGAGAATTGAAGTGGTCCTAGCTTGGCTCTTGTTATCCACTCATTGTAACTATTTTTTTTGCCACACCCTCCTCTAACTATAGTCTTCGAAAGTATTGTGAGATGGGTTTTTACGTAAACAGCCACATTGTTTTCTTGTTACGATATCACACTGCCATCTACTGCTGGTGGATATGTTCCCATATGATGTAAATGAGTGACCTTTGCCAGTTTTCTTTAGAATAAAAGCAGGCTTTGAGGACTAAGTTCTATCAATGAACTTTGCATTTCCATAACATCACCAGATGATTTTTAATTATCTACTTCATGTAGCCTGTTTGGGGCCAGCGATAATCTAAAATGTACATGATGCTCTACCTTTTTTTTCCCACAAAATCTGGAAAAACATAGCATATCCTGTGCTCTCTAAAATCTGACAGGCACTTGCAATAGTTGACTATCACTGGATTCTGAAATTCTAATTTAGTCTAGTGTATCTGTTTTTATATGGGACACTTTGATGCAATTCAAAGTCTCCCAAAGGGGGAGGGGTATCAAGATGGTGGAGTAGGAATATGTGGAGCTCACCTCTCCCCACAAACACAATAAAAATACCCCTACATTTGGGGCAATTCTCACAGAAAGCCATCTGGAAACTGGCAGAAGATCTCCTACACCACCAAATCTGCAAGGAATATCTCTACCTATCCAGGAAGGACAGAAAAAAATTTTAAAGGCATGAGGACAGTCCTGGCACCCCTGGGAGAGATCTGTAAAGGAGGAAAGTTACACATAGACAGACACTTGCCCAGGGGATCCCCCTTGCCTGATAGAAAAGCCCTGGGATAGTTGGAGGGGCTGCAAAAGCCTAAATTCTACTCACAAGGAGTGCATGCATGCTGGCTTGCTAACAATCAGAGCAGAGAGAGACTGGCACTGGTGGCTGTTGCCTTGCTGCACTTCCCAATCCAAAGCACACACAAGGTGGTGGGGCCTCAGATGCACACAGCAGCTGAGCATTGAATCTTAGGTACACAGGTCCAGGGAGAGGACTTGATCTAGATGTGTTGAGACAGCCCGGCGGGCCTGGGGTACGGTCTGGGCCAAACCAAGGAGCCCATGGTGAGCCCGCACATAGTGGGGGCAGGTCCTGCCACAGTGCCCATTGTCAGTGTGCACACAGTGGGGGCAGGTATGCCCATGGTGGACTTTGCCAGCACATGCACCAGATGGCGCCATGGAAAGGCACAGCAGCTGGGCACTGCATGTCGTTTATTTCACGGTGGGAACACACTGGCCCCGCTCACTCTACACCATAGCTTGGAGCCAGATCTGGAGCTGACAGGTCCTGGGAGAGGTCTGCCACAGAGGCAGCCCAGGTTCCAGGCAGCGGCACAACCACCTCAATTCCTGCAGCCACAGGGCCCCGGCCGCCAGCACCAGCCTACTCCACACCACAGCCCAGCACTAGGTCTGGGATGAACACAACAGAGAAAGGGATGCAACCTTGGGCTGCTTCTGGGCAGAACCATGGATGCCTGCAGGGGAGGCACATAGGTTTGCGGTGACCACACGGACCTCATTAGCTTCAGTGGTCACCTCCTTTGCATCAGGGCGTGTGCTCAGGGGCAATGGAACCTGACTGAACCTGACCCTCAGGGCTTCTACTCCAACAGCTGGGAAGCAGACCCCAGCCCCAACAGGGCTGTGACACCCATAGAGCAAAGAGGAGGCCCCAGCCAACAACCAGTGCAGGCTCTGGTCAACACAACTTCAAACACACCCCCTATCAAGGAAACAAGGGCCAGCACACTTTAAGGAAATATGTGGCAAGCACCCACACCAAAACCAGCCCTTGCACCAAAAATATTGGACTCATACCGTCTACACAGGGATCCTCCAACCTAAAAACACCCCTTCAAGAACACAGTAGATTCATGCTTCTCCTAAATTCAGAGAGAAAGAAAGTTGAGTGGAATGAAAAACAGAGGAACTCTTCCCAACAAAAAGAACAAGAGAAATCCCCTGAAGGAACAAATAATGAAAGAGACCTCACCAGTCTACTAGTCCCCAGATTCAGAAAGGAGGTAAGAAAAAGGCTAAAGAAATTAAGAAAGATTATTGATAGAAATGCAGATCCCTGCAACAAGGAACTAGAAACTCTAAAGAGAAATCAATCAAAACTAGACAACTCAATTGCCGAGACAAAAAACAAACTAAAAGCAATAAATAGCAGACTAACCAAAGCAGAAGAATAAATAAGTGATCTGGAAGATAGAATAATGGAAATCACCAAATCAGAACAGCAGACAGAAAGACAAATTTTAAAAAATGAAGAAAACATATGAGATCTATAGGATAATATAAAGCATGCGTAATATGCATAATCATATGCATAATGTGCACAGTCATATGCATAATAGGGGTACCAGAAGAAGAGGAGAGAGCAAAGGGGATAGAAAAAGTATTTGAAGAAATTATGGCTGAAAACTTCCCAAACCTAAAGAAGAAAACCGATATCCAGGTACAGGAAGCACAGAGGGTCCCACACAAGAAGAACCCAAATAGAGTGACACCAAGACGTAGCATAATTAAAATGGCCAAAGTGAAAGATATAGAGAACTACAAAGTCAACTGGGAAACAAGGTTTAAAATGGCAGTAAGTACATACTTATCAATAATTACTTTAAATATCAGTGGACTAAGTGCTCCCATCAAAAGACAGAGTGGCTGAATGGATAAAAAAACAAAACAAAACAAGAATGTACAATATGCTGCCTATAAGAGACTCACTTCAGGGCACAAGACACAGACACATTGAAAGTGAGGAGATGGAAAGCTATTTCATGCAAATGGAAACAACAAGAAAGCGGGCTTAGCAGTACAGATATCAGACAAAATAGACTTAAAACAAAGACAAAGAAGGACATTATATAATGATAAAGGGATCAATAAAGAAGAGGATATTACACTAGTTGGCATATATACAGCCCATATAGGAGCACCTAAATATATAAAACAAATAGTTGTAAACATAAAGGGAGAAATTAACAGGAATACTATGATACTAGGAGACTTTAACACCTCACTGATATCAATGGACACAACTTCCAGACAGAAAATCAACACAGCAACAGAGGCCCTAAATGACACAGTAGACCACTTGGACTTAATTTATATCTACAGGACACTACGTCACCCCCATAAACAGAATACACATTCTTTTCAAGCGTTCAAGGAACGATCTCTAGGAGAGGCCACATACTAGGTCAAAAACAAACCTCAACACAATTAAGAGGATAGAAATGACTTCAAGCATCTTTTATAACCACAGTGTTATGAAACTAGAAATCAACCACAGAAAGACAAATGGGAAAACAACGAATACATGGAGACTGCACAACATGCCACCAAAAAATCAGTGGGTCAATGATGAAATCAAAGAAATCAGGAAATACCTCAAAACAAATGACAATGAAAACACAACCGTCCAAAATCTATGTGATGCAGCAAAAGCAGTTCTCATAGGGAAGTACATAGCGATTCAGGCCTTCCTCAAGGAACAAGAAAAATCTCACATAAACAGAAAGAGAAAAAGAATTAGAAAAGGAAGAATCAAAAAAATCCCAAAGTCACTTCTTTGGGAAAGATCAGAGGGAAAGAAATAAAATCGAGATAAAAATAGAAAAGATCGATAAAACCAAGGGCTAGATTTTTGAAAAGACAAAGAATATCGACAAACTTCTAGCCAGGCTCATCAAGAAAATAAAAGAAAGGGCCCAAATAAACAAACTAAGAAATGAAACAGAAGCAACAACCAATACCACAAAAAACAAAAAAATAGCCACGAAAACCAAAACATATAAGAGAATACTATGAACAGTGATATGCCAACAAATTAGACAACCAAGAAGAAATGGACAAGTGTCTAGAAATATACAGCCTGCCAAATTTGAGTCAAGAAGAAACAGATAATTTGAACAGACCAATCACTAGAAGTGAAATAGAATCTGTTATTAAAACAAAATAAAAAAACCTCACTGCAAACAAAAGTCCAGTACCAGACAGCTTCACCAGTAAATTCTACCAAACATACATAGAAATTATACCTATACTTCTCAAACTCTTCCAAAAGATTGAAGAGGAGGGAACAGTCCCAAATTCATTCTATGAAGGCACCATCACCCTGATACCAAAAGCAGACAAAGCTACTACCAAAAAAGATAATTACAGGCCAATATCTGTGAAGAATATAGATGCAAAAATCCTCAACCACATATTAGCAAACCGAATCCAACGCTACATTAAAAAGGATCACACTCTGTGATCCAGTTGGATTCATTCCAATTGCTCTGATATCTTTAATTTTTGCCATTTTAACTACAGTGTGTCTTGCTGTGGTCTCCTTTGCCTTGACCCTGTTTGGGACTCTCTGTGCTTACTAAACCTGGATATCTCTTTCCTTTCCCAGGTTAGGGATGTTTTCAGCTATCATGTCTTCAAATATGTTCTCTGCTCCTTTCTCTTTCTCTTTCTCTTCTCCTTCTCAGACCCCTATAATGCAAATGTTAGTACACTTGCTGTTGTCCCAGAGGTCTCTTAAACTGTCCTATTTCTTTTTCTCTTTTTTCTTTTTTCTATTCTGCTTCAGTTATTTCTACTACTCAGTCTTCCAGCTTGCTCATCCATTCCTCTGCATCATTTCATTTACTGTTGATTCCGTTTAGTGTATTTTTCATTTCAGTTATTGTATTCTTCTCTCTGTGGTTCTTCTTCATATTTTCTAAATCTTTGTTAAAAACTTCTCACTCTGTTCATCCAAGCTTCTCCTGAGTTCTTTGAACATCTTTATGGTCATTACCCTGAACTCTTTATCAGGTCGACTGCCTATCTCCACCTCACTTAGTTCTTCTTCTGGGGTTTTATTGTGTTCCTTTGTTTGGAATAGATTCCTCTGTTGCCTCATTTTGTCCAATTTGCTGTTTTATTTCTCTGTATCTGGTAGGTTGGCTCCATTTCCCAACCGTAGAGAAGTGGCGTTTTGTAGGAGACGTGCTGTGTGTACCAGCCAAGCTCTCCTCTCTGATCACCAGAGCTATATGCTCTAAGGGTGCCCCCTGTTAGGGCTGCATGTGTCCTTCTGTTGTGACCGGCACACTACTGTGGGTGGTGTCGTAGGTGTGGCTGGCCCCTGGTCCAGTGGGTTGCCAGGCACTGCCTTGTGCAGAGGCTGGTGGCCACTGGCGAGTGAGGCTGGGTCATGAGGCTGCTGGCTGCAGTGCCCCAGGAAGTCCCGGGATTAGCACTGGCCCACTGGTGGGTGGTGCTAGGCTCTGCAGTGGGTGGTGGTGGGGCTAGAGGTCCTGTATCTAGTGTCAGCCTGCTGGTGGGCAGGGCCAGTTCCACATGGCTGGCTGCCGGGTTTGGGGGTGTCCAAAAGCTGGTGTTGGCTCACTGTTGAGTGGGGCTGGATCCCAGGGCAGCTGCCTGAGGGGTGTCTTGGAACTGGTGTTGGCCTGCTGGTGGGTGGGGCTGTGGCCCAGGG
Source organism: Tursiops truncatus (assembly GCF_011762595.2). Lineage (NCBI taxonomy): Eukaryota > Metazoa > Chordata > Mammalia > Artiodactyla > Delphinidae > Tursiops > Tursiops truncatus. The sequence continues at coordinate 42,682,061 of NC_047055.1, forward strand.
AGTCCTGGAGCTAGTGCTGGCTCGCTGGTGGGTAGAGCCATGTTCCTGGGTCTCTGACTGCAGGGCCTTGGATTCCTGAAGCTAGTGCCGGTTTGCTGGTGTGTGGGGCCAGTTCCTGACATGGCTGGGTATGGTGTGTCCCAAAGCTGGCACCATCCCACTGGTGAGTGGGGCCAGATCCAGGAGAAGCTGGTTGAGGGGCCCAATGTGTCCCAGAGCTGGTGCCAGCCTGTTGGTGTATGGGCTGGGTCCTGGTATGCCAGGCGGCAGGGCTGCGGTGGTTCTTGGGCTAGTGTTTCCAGAGGAATATTCCTTTTTGCATATTTACAAATATGTACATTAACAGAAGATGTTCTTTAATTTTATTACATTTTCATGAGACTGAATTTCTTCTAAAAGCTTGAAGCTTTTAAAGATATTCCATATTGAAATTTAATGGTGCTCTTTAAAGAAAATTGTTGCTGATCATAAATGTTGACAATTTTCTTGCTTCTCACCTTTCATATCTTTATGAACTCTGTGTTGTATGTGTACAGAATGGTAATACTTGATGAAATTGTAACTATAAAGAATCCATTCCCTTCTAGTCAAACTATCCTGACACAATAATATCAAAGTACGATAGTAAAGAGAAAGCTTTGCCAAAAATTTGAGAAAGAAAAAGAGATTTCAGTACGCTACCATGGATGCCTTTGTGGTCCTTCCTAAACTTACTGCAGGGGTGAGAGCTATAGTGCTTTGTAGCTACCCATTCGCTAATTCAATGTAGGTATTTCCTGAATAGAAGTATTTGTTACCTGGAAAGACATAGTAGTTGAAAACCATTTGAGCTTGAGTACTGTGGGTATTATGCTCATATTGATAATTGTGCTTTCAAATGGTGCCTGAAGGTGAATATTTTTCTTTACCTATGCAATATACATTCCTAAGTGGTTTCAAATTTTCATTAGTGCATTTACTCCCTCGTACAGTCACATGTTGGGGGGAATTTGCCTGCTAGTTCCAAGGGTGAGACCAGAGTTACTCTAGATCTCACGCAATAACCCTATGTCCCTAGCCACAGTCATTGGTTCAAGATTGGGCCTGAGTCTTTATATCTTTGAGCCACTGGATCAACTAACCTAAAGTCTCCTCTACCTCTGGGCTCTCAGTTATATAAGCCAGTATCTTTCCTTATCGTATACACAAAAGTGGATTTTACTTTCTATTACTTGTAACTTTGCTACTTACTGCTATATATGTTTTTGAAGATATGTTATCGTGTGAATGTAAGTTCAGAATTTGTAATCTTCTCAATACATTTTCTTTTATGGTTTGATAGTAGCCTTCTTGGTTGCAATTGCTTGATGTCTATTTTGCCTGATAGTGATACAAATTAACCACGTTTCTTTCAGTTTTACTGATCATTGGTATTTTTTACCATCACTTTATTTTCATCCTTTCTGACAGCCTACTCTACCTGCTTCATGAACTACTGAAACACGTTCATAATGCCTGTATTAGACTGTTCAGACTGCCACAACAAAAATACCACAGACTAAGTGGCTTAACAACAGAAATTTGTTTCTCACAGTGCTGGAGGCTGGAAGTACAAGATCAAGGTGTGAGCAGGGGTGATTTCTTCTAAGGCCTCTCTCCTTGGCTTGAAGATGGCCATCTTCTTGCTGCTTTTTCACATGGTTGTCCCTCTTTGTATACACACTTCTGCTGTCTCTCTGTGTGTCCTATACTCCTCTTCTTATAAGCACACCAGTCAGATGGGATTAACGTATCCCCTAACAGCCTTAAATTCACTTAATCACCGTTTAAAGGCCCTATCTCCAAATCCAGTCACATTCTGAGGCACTGGTAATTAGGGCTTCAGGATATGAATTTTGGGAGAACACAGTTCAGTCAATAACAAAACCTAATGTTAAGATGACGTTATCATGGAAAACAAGAGAGCAGAGGCAGGAACAATGAGGCAGAGCAGGCAGGAGGATGGTATGTTAGGCTTTCATTTTCCTATAGCTTCTCCAATTCCTAAAATTCTCGAATGGCCAATGAATCCCAGGCATTTGACTGAGAAATTTGCATTGCTACTACCTCAGCCTGGACCTAAAGGATGGGAACTAGTATTCCACACTTGTTAATAGCTCACAGCATAAAATCTAACACTTTCCTATTATCAATAGATCTGCTATTTTCTTTCAAGATACTTCACCCTTCTTATCCTCAGCTTCATAATTAGATACAGAGAAAAAATAATTAGTCATACAACTCCAACTGTGAGAATTAAATGAAATTGAGATCTACTTCTGCACATAATCAGGGCTGATTGCTGGGTGGAAGGTTTGGAAAGCTGTTTCCTCAGCCATTTATGCACAGAATGTTCAGGCTTATTCTATTCTAACAGCTCTATGTTCTAGGTCATGCCACAGCATTGTCAATGAGACATGCAGAAGGGGAAGAGTTGCGTCTGTGCACTGGGGTTAGACCTTTTGGGGCTCCAATTATCTCACCAAATACCTCCCTTACTATTTAGCAACCAGAGCCACATGCAGTTCTCTATATTGACTCCGAATCTTCCAGAAGACAGAGACATTGTCTGAATTTTTTCATGGTCCTATCTTCCCTTCTTAGCACTAAGCTTGACATGCACTAGGTGCATGAATGAATGAATAAGTGGATGACTGATAGTTATATTCCACACATATATCTTTCTTGTCTGACAGTTCGTAGCCCCTGGCAGGTCAGAGCCTTAGGCTTACAGCTGAGACCAGTGGTTAGGACTCCGTGCCCGCACTGCAAGGGGCCCAGGTTCGATCCCCTGTTGGGGAACTGAGATGCTGCAAGCCGCGCAGCACAGCCAAAAAATAAAATAATAAAAAAAAGATGGATGCATTATGTTGAACACAAATTATAGCTCAGTGAAGTTGGCTTTTAATGTGTCTTTGTATCCCTTCCAGAATCTAGAGCTGTGTCATGCTCATATGTGGAATCAACCTGTATTTTCAGATTGAACTGTACAGTTGGGTTTTTCGTTTGCTTGCTTGCATGCTTGTGTTTTTTGTTGCTTTTGGGTTTTTTTTTTTGCCACAGCCAAGAATATTCTCAGGATCTCCTGACTTATACATCCAACCACATGCTCCCCACCCAGATTTTTCATAGGCTCCACAAACGACATGGTCAAAACTGAACGGTCAGTTTCCTGGCATTGTACCAAAGCTGGTCCTCCATTCGTTTCCCCATGGAAGAGATCCGCCCTAACCCAGCTACAAAAATCCACATTCCAAGAGACACACTTAATTCCTCTCTATCCTTACCACAAATGTGGACTTCATCAACAAGTTCAGTACTTTCAAGATACATCTCATTTCAAACCCCATCTCACCCCTTCCATTGCTACGACTCTGGTCTACGAGACTGTAACCTCTCACTGTCATGTGTGTAGTAGCCTCCTAATCTTGTCTCTTGATCTTACAGTTGCTCTATTTCAGTTTGTCCTCCAAGGAACATTTAGAATGAGCTTTAATAAGGTAGATTATAATAATAATTCCCTTCCTTTCAGAAAGCACCCAATGGCTCCATCATAATAAGAACAAAACCCAGAGTCCTTCTCATGGCCCACAGGACGTTCTGTTATTGGGCCCCTCCTACCATTCTCACATCATTTTCTAACCCTGTCCTCCCAATACACACTGCATACAAGCTGTTCCTTAAAACTGCCAAGCTTGCCCATATCTTAGGGCCTTTGTCTTGCTCTTCCCTCTGCCTCGAGGGCTCAGATCCTATATCTTCCCACTGCTGACTGTGTACTTCTTGTTATTTGAATATTAAATCTAAATTACGTCTTCTGAAAATCCTTCCTTGCCTTCCCCACCCTAGTCATTCTCTGTCACATTTTCCCATATTATTTTCTTAATGGCTCTCAAATCTTGAGTGTATCAACCCCTGTAGAATGTGAGCTCCATGAGAACCATGACCCTGTCTGTCAGGTTCTCTGATTTATCTCCAGTGCCTATCACAGTGCCTCACATATCACTGGTAACCAATAAATATTTGTTGAATGAATGACTGAGTGAGTGAGTGAATGACGTAGATTAAGCATGCTAAGTTGTGAGGACTCAGGCATAGTCTGGGACATGGGATTTGGGAGGATGGGAGAGTGAGCTCAGGTGTCTCTGAAGCAGCAGTTTTGTTTGAACCCATGAAAACTGTGGTTGGAAAACTGGGTAGAAAGAACATGATAATTGAGGTGGTGCTTCTAGCTGCCTTGGGTATGAAAGTGTAGCATATGTTCTATACCTATTCTCCTTCTTTCGTAATAAAAGAATCCCAAATTTATTTGGGACAGTAATGTTTCCAGTAAAAGACCACATTTATAGCCTCCTTTGAAGCCAAGAATGGTCACATGACCGACTTCTACCTAATGAGGTGATGGCAGAAGGGTTGTATAGTAGTTCCAGGAAGGTGGCTAAAAGGGAGATGAGGGGCTCGGCGGAAGATGGCGCAAGAGTAAGACGCGGAGATCACCTTCCTCCCCACAGATACACCAGAAATACAGCTACACGTGGAACAACTCCTACAGAACACCTACTGAAGGCTGGCAGAAGACCTCAGACCTCCCAAAAGGCAAGAAACTCCCCACGTACCTGGGTAGGGCAAAAGAAAAAAAAAAAACAGAGACAAAAGAATAGGGACGGCACCTGCACCAGTGGGAGGGAGCTGTGAAGGAGGAAAAGTTTCCACACACTAGGAAGCCCCTTAGCGGGCGAAGACTGCGGGAGGCGGAGGGGGGAGCTTCGAAGCCGCGGAGGAGAGCACAGCAACGGGTGCGGAGGGCAAAGCGGGGAGATTCCCGCACAGAGGATCGGTGCCGACCGGCACTCACCAGCCGGAGAGGCTTGTCTGCTCACCCGCTGGGGTGGGCGGGGCTGCGAGCTGAGGCTCTGAGGCTCGGGTTTAGGTTTCGGACGGAGCGCAGGGAGAGGACTGGGGTTGGCGGCTTGAACATAGCCTGAAGGTGTTAGTGCGCCACAGCTAGCCGGGAGGGAGTCCGGGTAAAAGTCTGCACCTGCCGAAGAGGCAGGAGACTTTTCCTTCCCTCTTTGTTTCCTGGGGCGTGAGGAGAGGGGTTTAAGAACGCTGCTTAAAGTAACTCCAGAGACCGGCGCGAGCCGCGGCTAAAAGCGCGAACCCCAGAGACGGGCGCGAGCCGCGGCTGAAAGCGCGGACCCCAGAGACGGGCGCGAGCCGCGGCTGAAAGCGCGGAATCCAGAGACGGGCGCGAGCTGCCGCTGAAAGCGCGGAATCCAGAGACGAGCGCAAGCCGCGGCTAAAAGCGCGGACCCCAGAGGCGGGCGGGAGACGTTAAGGCTGCTGCTGCCGCCACCAAGGGGCCTGTGTGCGAGCACAGGTCACTCTCCACACCCCTCTTCCGCGGAGCCTGTGCAGCCCGCCACTGCCAGGTTCCCGGGATCCAGGGACAACTTCCCCGGGAGAACGCACAGCGTGCCTCAGGCTGGTGCAAAGTCACGCCGGCCTTTGCCACCGCAGGCCCGCCCCGCACTCCGTGCCCCTCCCTCCCCGCCGGCCTGAGTGCGCCAGAGCCCCCGAATCAGCAGCTCTTTTAACCCCATCCTGTCTGAGCAAAAACCAGACGCCCTCCAGCGACCTACACGCAGTGGCAGGGCCAAATCCAAAGCTGAGCCCTGGGAGCTGTGAGAACAAAGAAGAGAAAGGGAAATCTCTCCCAGCAGCCTCAGAAGCAGCGGATTAAAGCTCCACAATCAACTTGATATACCCTGCATCTGTGGAATACCTGAATAGACAACCAATCATCCCAAATTAAGGAAGTGGACTTTAGGAGCAAGATCTATGATTTTTTCCCTTTTCCTCTTTTTGTGAATGTGTATGTGTATGCTTCTGTGTGAGATCTTGTCTGTATAGTCTTGCTTCCACCATTTGTCCTAGGGTTCTATCCGTCCATGTTTTTTAAAAAAATTTTTTTTTCTTAATAATTAATTTTAATAACGTTATTATACTTTACCTTCGGTCTTTCTTTCTTTCTTTCTTTCTTTCTTTCTTTCTTTCTTTCTTTCATTCCTTCCTTCCCTCCTTTAGACAACGAATCATCCCAAATTGAGGAGGTGGTCTCTGACAGCAAGATTTATGATTTTTCCCCATTTACCTCTTTTAGTCAGGGTGTATGTGTATGCTTCTGTGTAAGATTTTGTCTGTATAGCTTTGCTTCCAACATTTGTCCTAAGGTTCTATCCGTCCCTTTTTTTTTTTTCTAAATAAGAATTTTTTAATTCAATAACTTTATTATACTTTATTATTTTTACTGTATCTTCTTTCTTTCTTTTTTCCTTCTTTCCCTCCTTCCTCCCTCCCTCCCTCCCTCCTTTCTTTCCTTCTTGCCTTCTTTCCTTCTTTCCTTCTTTATTTCTTTCTTCCTTCCTTCCTACCCTCCTTTCCTTCTTTCTTTCCTCATACTTCTACTAATTCCCTCTACTTTTTCTCCCTTTTATCCTGAGCCATGTGGATGAAAAGCTCTTGGTGCTCCAGCCAGCAGGCAGGGCTCTGCCTCTGAGGTAGGAGAGCCAACTTCAGGACACTGGTCAACAAGAGACCTCCCAGCTCCACATAATATCAAATGGCAAAAATCTCCCAGAGACCTCCATCTTAACACCAGCACCCAGCTTCACTCAACGACCAGCAAGCCACAGTGCTGGAAAACGTATACCAAACAACTAGCAAAACAGGAACACAACCCCACCCATTAGCAGAGAGGCTACCTAAAATCATAATAAGGCCACAGACACCCCAAAACACACCACCAGATGTGAACCTGCCCACTAGAGAGACAAGATCCAGCCTCATCCACCACAACACAGGCACTAGCCCCCTACACCAGGAAGCCTACACAACCCACCGAACCAACCTTAGCCACTGGAGACAGACATCAAAAACAGGAGGAACTACTAACCTGCAGCCTGCAAAAAGGAGACCCCAAACACAGTAAGATAAGCAAAATGAGAAGACAGAAAAACACACAGCAGATAAAGGAGCAAGATAAAAATGCACCAGACCTAACAAATGAAGAGGAAATAGGCAGTCTACCTGAAAAAGAATTCAGAATAATGATAGTAAGGTTGATCTGAAATCTTGGAGATAGAATGGACAATAGAATGGACAAAATGCAAGAATCAGTTAACAAGGACCTAGAAGAGCTAAAGACGAAACAAGCAACGATGAACAACACAATAAATGAAATTAAAACTACTCTAGATGGGATCAATAGCAGAATAACTGAGGCAGAAGAACGGATAAGTGACCTGGAAGATAAAATAGTGGAAATAACTACTGCAGAGCAGAATAAAGAAAAAAGAATGAAAAGAACTGAGGACAGTCTCAGAGACCTCTGGGACAACATTAAACACACCAACATTCGAATTATAGGGGTTCCAGAAGAAGAAGAGAAAAAGAAAGGGACTGAGAAAATATTTGAAGAGATTATAGTTGAAAACTTCCCTAATATGGGAAAGGAAATAGTTAATCAAGTCCAGGAAGCACAGAGAGTCCCATAGAGGATAAATACAAGGAGAAATACGCCAAGACACATATTAATCAAACTGTCAAAAATTAAATACAAAGAAAGCATATTAAAAGCAGCAAGGGAAAAACAACAAATAACACACAAGGGAATCCCCATAAGGTTAACAGCTGATCTCTCAGCAGAAACCCTACAAGCCAGAAGGGAGTGGCAGGACATACTGAAAGTGATGAAGGAGAAAAACCTGTAGCCAAGACTACTCTACCCAGCAAGGATCTCATTCAGATTTGATGGAGAAATTAAAACCTTTACAGACAAGCAAAAGCTGAGAGAGTTCAGCACCACCAAACCAGCTTTACAACAAATGCTAAAGAAACTTCTCTAGGCAAGAAACACAAGAGAAGGAAAAGACCTATAATAACGAACCCAAAACAATTTAGAAAATGGGAATAGGAACATACATATCGATAATTACCTTAAGTGTAAATGGACTAAATCCTCCCACCAAAAGACACAGATTAGCTGAATGGATACAAAAACAAGACCCTTATATATGCTGTCTACAAGAGATCCACTTCAGACCTAGAGACACATACAGACTGAAAGTAAGGGGATGGAAAAAGATATTCCATGCAAATGGAAACCAAAAGAAAGCTGGAGTAGCAATTCTCATATCAGACAAAATAGACTTTAAAATAAGGACTATTAAAAGAGACAAAGAAGGACACTACATAATGATCAAGGAATCGATCCAAGAAGAAGATATAACAATTGTAAATATTTATGCACCCAACATAGGAGCACCTCAATACATAAGGCAAATACTAACAGCCATAAAAGGGGAAATCGACAGTAACACATTCATAGTAGGGGACTTTAACACCCCACTTTAACCCATGGACAGATCATCCAAAATGAAAATAAATAAGGAAACACAAGCTTTAAATGATACATTAAACAAGATGGACTTAATTGATATTTATAGGACACTCCATCCAAAAAGAACAGAATACACATTTTTCTCAAGTGCTCATGGAACATTCTCCAGGGTAGATCATATCTTAGGTCACAAATCAAGCCTTGGTAAATTTAAGAAAATTGAAATTGTATCAAGTGTCGTTTCTGACCACAATGCCATGAGACTACATATCAATAACAGGAAAAGATCTGTAAAAAATACAAACACATGGAGACTAAACAATACACTACTTAATAATGAAGTGATCACTGAAGAAATCAAAGAGTAAATCAAAAAATACCTAGAGACAAATGACAATGGAGACACAACGACCCAAAACCTGTGGGATGCAGCAAAAGCAGTTCTAAGGGGGAAGTTTATAGCAATACAAGCCCACCTTAAGAAGCAGGAAACATCTCGAATAAACAACCTAACCTTGCACCTCAAGCAATTAGAGAAAGAAGAACAAAAAAACCCCAAAGCTAGCAGAAGGAAAGAAATCATAAAAATCAGATCAGAAATAAATGAAAAAGAAATGAAGGAAACAATAGCAAAGATCAATAAAACTAAAAGCTGGTTCTTTGAGAAGATAAACAAAATAGATAAACCACTAGCCAGACACATCAAGAAAAAAAGGGAGAAGACTCAAATCAATAGAATTAGAAACGAAAAAGGAGAGGTAACAACTGACACTGCAGAAATAAAAGAGATCATGAGAGATTACTACAAGCAACTCTATGCCAATAAAATGGGCAATCTGGAAGAAATGGACAAATTCTTAGAAATGCACAACCTGCCAAGACTGAATCAGGAAGAAATAGAAAATATGAACAGACCAATCACAAGCACTGAAATTGAAACTGTGATTAAAAATCTTCCAACAAAGAAAAGCCCAGGACCAGATGGCTTCACAGGCGAATTCTATCAAACATTTAGAGAAGAGCTAACACCTATCCTTCTCAAACTCTTCCAAAATATAGCAGAGGGAGGAACACTCCCAAACTCCTTCTACGAGGCCACCATCACCTTGATACCAAAACCAGACAAGGATGTCACAAAGAAAGAAAACTACAGGCCAATATCACTGATGAACATAGATGCAAAAATCCTCAACAAAATACTAGCAAACAGAATCCAACAGCACATTAGAAGGATCATACACCATGATCAAGTGGGGTTTATTCCAGGAATGCAAGGATTCTTCAATATACGCAAATCTATCAATGTGATAAACCATATTAACAAATTGAAGGAGAAAAACCATATGATCATCTCAATAGATGCAGAGAAAGCTTTTGACAAAATTCAACACCCATTTATGATAAAAACCCTGTGGAAAGTAGGCATAGAGGGAACTTTCCTCAACATAATAAAGGCCATATATGACAAGCCCACAGCCAACATCATCCTCAATGGTGAAAAACTGAAAGCATTTCCACTAAGATCAGGAACAAGACAAGGGTGCCCACTCTCACCACTCTTATTCAACATAGTTTTGGAAGTTTTAGCCACAGCAATCAGAGAAGAAAAAGAAATAAAAGGGATCCAAATCGGAAAAGAAGAAGTAAAGCTGTCACTGTTTGCAATGACATGATCCTATACATAGAGAATCCTAAAGATGCTACCAGGAAACTACTAGAGCTAATCAATGAATTTGGTAAAGTGGCAGGATACAAAATTAATGCACAGAAATCTCTGGCATTTCTATATACTAATGATGAAAAATCTGAAAGTGAAATCAAGAAAACACTCCCATTTACCATTGCAACAAAAAGAATAAAATATCTAGGAATAAACCTACCTAAGGAGACAAAAGACCTGTATGCAGAAAATTATAAGACACTGATGAAAGAAATTAAAGATGATACAAATAGATGGAGAGATATACCATGTTCTTGGATTGGAAGAATCAACATTGTGAAAATGACTCTACTACCCAAAGCAATCTATAGATTCAATGCAATCCCTATCAAACTACCACTGGCATTTTTCACAGAACTAGAACAAAAAATTCTGCAATTTGTATGGAAACACAAAAGACCCCACATAGCCAAAGCAATCTTGAGAACAAAAGAAGGAACTGGAGGAATCAGGCTCCCTGACTTCAGACTATACTACAAAGCTACAGTTATCAAGACGGTATGGTACTGGCACAAAAACAGAAAGATAGATCAATGGAACAGGATAGAAAGCCCAGAGATAAACCCATGCACATATGGACACCTTATCTTTGATAAAGGTGGCAGGAATGTACAGTGGAGAAAGGACAGCCTCTTCAATAAGTGGTGCTGGGAAAACTGGACAGGTACATGTAAAAGTATGAGATTAGATCCCTCCCTAACACCATACACAAAAATAAGCTCAAAATGGATTAAAGACCTAAATGTAAGGCCAGACACCATTAAACTCTTAGAGTAAAACATAGGCAGAACACTGTATGACATAAATCACGGCAAGATCCTTTTTGACCCACCTCCTAGAGTAATGGAAATAAAAACAAAAATAAACAAATGGGACCTAATGAAACTTCAAAGCTTTTGCACAGCAAAGGAAACCCTAAACAAGACCAAAAGACAACCCTCAGAATGGGAGAAAATATTTGCAAATGAAGCAACCAACAAAGGATTAATCTCCAAAATTTACAAGCAGCTCATGGAGCTCAATAACAAAAAAACAAACAACCCAATCCAAAAATGGGCAGAAGACCTAAATAGACATTTCTCCAAAGAAGATATACAGACTGCCAACAAACACATGAAAGAATGCTCAACATCAGTCATCATTAGAGAAATGTAAATCAAAACTACAATGAGATATCATCTCACACCAGTCAGAATGGCCATCATCAAAAAATCTAGAAACAATAAATGCTGGAGAGGGTGTGGAGAAAAGGGAACACTCTTGCACTGCTGGTGGGAATGTGAATTGGTTCAGCCACTATGGAGAACAGTATGGAGGTTCCTTAAAAAACTACAAATAGAACTACCATATGACCCAGCAATCCCACTACTGGGCATATACCCTGAGAAAACCAAAATTCAAAAAGAGTCATGTACCAAAATGTTCATTGCAGCTCTATTTACAACAGCCCAGAGATGGAGACTACCTAAGTGCCCATCATCGGATGAATGGATAAAGAAGATGTGGCACATATATACAATGGAATATTACTCAGCCATAAAAAGAAACGAAATTGAGCTATTTGTAATGAGGTGGATAGACCTAGAGTCTGTCATACAGAGTGAAGTAAGTCAGAAAGAAAAAGACAAATACCGTATGCTAACACATATATATGGAATTTAAGGAAAAAAATGTCATGAAGAACCTAGGGGTAAGGCAGGAATAAAGACGCAGACCTCCTAGAGAACAGACTTGAGGTTATGGGGAGGGGGAAGGGTGAGCTGTGACAGGGCGAGAGAGTCATGGACATATACACACTAACAAACGTAGTAAGGTAGGTAGCTAGTGGGAAGCAGCCGCATGGCACAGGGATATTGGCTCGGTGCTTTGTGACAGCCTGGAGGGGTGGGATAGGGAGGGTGGGAGGGAGGGAGACGCAAGAGGGAAGACTAATGGGAACATATGTTTATGTATGACTCATTCACTTTGTTATAAAGCAGAAACTAACACACCATTGTAAAGCAATTATACCCCAATAAAGATGTTAAAAAAATTTCTTTACAATGATGTGTTATTTCCTGCTTTATAACAAAGTGACTCAACTATGCATATTCATGTATCCCCATATCTCCTCCTTCCCTCTTGTGTTCATTTTCATTCGTCTCTAGGTATTTTTTGATTTCCTCTTTGATTTCTTCCAGACCTCTTGTTTATTTAGTAACATATTGTTTAGCCTCCAGGCATTTGTGTTTTTTACATTTTTTTCCCTGTTAGTTACTTTTAGTCTCATAGCTTTGTGTTCGGAAAAGCTGCTTGATATGATTTCAATTTTCTTAAATTTACTGAGGCTTGACTTGTGACGCAAGGTGTGATCTATCCTGGAGAATATTATGTGTGCACTTGAGAAGAAATTGTGATCTGCTGTTTTTGTATGGAATGTCGTATAAATATCAATTAAATCTCTCTGGTCTATTGTGTCATTTAAAGCTTGTGTTTCATCATTAATTTTCTGTCTGGATGATCTGTCCATTGCTCTCAGTGTGATGTTAAAGTCCCCCACTATTATTGTATTGCTGTTGATTTCCACGTTTATAGCTGTTATCATTTGCTTTATGTATTGAGGTGATCCTATGTTGGGTGCATATATATTTATGATTTTTATATCTTCTTCTTGGATTGATCCCTTTATTGTTATGTACTGTGCTTCCTTGTCTCTTGTCACATTCTTTATTTAAAAGTCTGTTCTGTCTGATATGAGTATTGCTACTCCAGCTTTCTTTTGATTTCCATTTACATGGAATATCTTTTTCCATCCCCTCACTTTCAGCCTGTATGTGTCCATAGTTCTAAAGTGGGTCTCTTGTAGACAGCATATATATGGGTCTTGTTTTTGTATCCATTCAGCAAGCCCCTGTCTTTTGGTTGGAGCATTTAATCCACTCACATATAAGGTAATTATCAATATGTATGTTCCTGTTACCATTTTCTTAATTGTTTTGGCTTTGTTTTTGTTGGTCCTTTTCTTCTCTTGTGTTTCCCACTTAGAGAAGTTCCTTTAGCATTTGTTGTAGAGCTGGTTTGGTGGTGGTGAATTCTGTTATCTTTTGCTTTTCTGTAAAGCTTTTGATTTCTCTGTCAAATCTATCCTTGCTGGGTAGGGTAATCTTGGTTGTAGGTTCTTCCCCTTCATCACTTTAAATGTATCATGTCACTCCCTTCTGGCTTGTAGAGTTTTTGCTGAGGAATCAGATGTTAACCTTCTGCAAGTTCCCTTGTATGTTGTCATTTTTCCTTTGTTGCTTTTAGAAATTTTTCTTTGCCTTTAATTTTTTTCAGTTTGATTACTATGTGCCTTTGTGTGTTTCTCTTTGGGTTTATCATGCCTGGGTCTCTCTGTGCTTCCTGGACTTGGGTGGCTATTTCTTTTCCCATGTTACAGAAGTTTTCAACTATAATCTTTTCAGATATTTTCTTGGGTTCTTTCTCTCTCTCATCTCCTTCTGGGACTCCTATAATGCAAATGTTGGTGCGTTTATTGTTGTCCCAGCGGTCTCTTAAGCTGTCTTCATTTGTTTTCATTCTTTTTTCTTTATTCTGTTCTACAGCAATGAATTCCACCATTCTGTCTTCCAGGTCCCTTATCCGTTCTTCTGCCTCAGTTATTCTGCTGTTGGTTCCTTCTAGTGTATTTTTCATTTCAGTTATTGTATTGTTCATCTCTGTTTGTTCTTTAATTCTTCTAGGCGTTTGTTCTTTAATTCTTCTCAGTCTTTGTTAAATATTTCTTGCATCTTCTTGATCTTTGCCTCCTTTCTTTTTCTGACATCCTCGATCATCTTCACTATCATAATTCTGAATTCTTTTTCTGGAAGGTTGCCTATCTCCATTTCATTTAGTTGATTTTCTGGGGTTTTATCTTGTTCCTTCATTTGGTACAAAGTCCTCTGCCTTTTCATTTTGTCTATCTTTCTGTGAATGTGGTTTTCATCCCACAGGCTGCAGGATTGTAGCTCTTCTTGCTTCTGCTGTCTGCCCTCTGGTGGATGAGGCTATCTGAGAGCGGCAATTGATGTGACTTCTTAAGACTGTTGATTGGTCAGAGGCAGCGCCACAGCCGGGGTAGAGCAGCAGCAGTTTACAGCTGAACTGAGAGGATTCCAAGGACTTAGAGGACTGTGGAGCCCAAGATGGAAGGAGTATGAGTCACTGAATGACCCATTTCCCTGTTGTTAACTCGTACTGGACTGTGATACACCAGAATTACATCTACACGTGGAACAACTCCTACAGAACACCTACTGAACACTGGCAGAAGACCTCAGACCTCCCAAAAGGCAAGAAACTCCCCACGTACCTGGGTAGGACAAAAGAAAAAAGAATAAACAGAGACAAAAGGATAGGGACGGGACCTGCACCAGTGGGAGGGAGCTGTGAAGGAGGAAAGGTTTCCACACACTAGGAAGCCCCTTTGCAGGAGGCGGAGAGGGAAGGTTTGGAGCTGCGGAGGAGAGCACAGCAACAGGGGTGCAGAGGGCAAAGTGGAGAGATTCCTGCAGAGAGGATCGGCACCGACCAGCACTCACCAGCCCGAGAGGCTTGTCCGCTCACCCGCCAGGCCGGGCGGGGCTGGGATCTGAGGCTCGAGCTTTGGTCAGAACGCAGCGAGAGGACTGGTGGCGGCTTGAACAGAGCCTGCAGGGAGTTAGTGCACCATGGCTAACCGGGAGGGAGTCCGGGGAAATGTCTGGACCTGCCAAAGAGACAAGAGACTTTTCCTTCCCTCTTTGTTTCCTGGTGCGCGAGGAGAGGGGATTAAGACTGCTGCTTAAAGGAGCTCCAGAGACGGGCGCAAGCCACGGCTAAAAGCACAGAACACAGAGACGTGCATGAGACGCTAAAGCTGCTGCTGCCACCACCAAGAAGCCTGTGTGCGAGCACAGGTCACTATCCACACCCGCCTTCCAGGGAGCCTGTGCAGCCTGCCACTGCCAGGGCCCCGGGATCCAGGGACAACTTCTCCGGGAGAACGCATGGCGCGCCTCAGGCTGGTGCAACGTCATGCCGGCCTCTGCCGCCGCAGGCCCGCCCTGCACTCCGTGCCCCTCCCTCACCCCAGTCTGAGTGAGTCGGAGTCCCCGAAGCAGCTGCTTCTTTAACACCGTCCTGTCTGAGCAAAGGACAGACACCCTCCAAAGCTGAACCCTGGGTGCTGTGCGAAGAAAGAAGAGAAAGGGAAATCTCTCCCAGCAGCCTCAGAAGCAGCGGATTAAAGCTCCACAATCAACTTGATGTACCCTGCATCTGTGCAATACATGAATAGACAACGAATCATCCCAAATTGAGAAGGTGAACTTTGAGGGGAAGATTCATGATTTTTTCCCCTTTTCCTCTTTTTGTAAGTGTGTATGTGTATGCTTCTGTGTGAGATTTTGTCTGTATAGCTTTGCTTCCACCATTTGTCTAGGGTTCTATCCGTCCATTTTTGGTGCTATTTTTTTAAAAAAAATTTTTTTTCTTAATACTTATTTTTTATTTTAATAACTTTATTTTATTTTACTTTATCTTTTCTCTTTCTTTCTTTCTTACTTTCTTTCTTTCTTTCCTTCCTTCCCTCATTTAGACAACGAATCATCCCAAATTGAGGAGGTGGACTTTGAGAGCAAGATTTATGATTTTTGCCCCTTTTCCTCTTTTTGTGAGTGTGTATGTGCATGCTTCTGTGTGAGATTTTGTCTGTATAGCTTTGCTTCCACCATTTGTGCTAGCATTCTATCTGGCCGTTTTTTTTTTTTTTTTCTTTTTTTAAAAATTTTTGTTTCTTTTAATTATTTTCTATTTTAATAAGTTTATTATATTTTATCTTACTTTATTTTAGTTTACTTTATCTTCTTTCTTTCACTCTTTTTTTCCTTCCTTCCCTCCTTCCTTCCTTCCTTCTTCCCTCCCTCCCTCCCTCCCTCCTTTCTTTCTTTCCTTCCTTCTTTCTTTTATTCTTTCTTTCTTTCTACTTCTACTAATTCTTTCTCTCTACTTTTTCTCCCTTTTATTCTGAGCCATGTGGATGAAAGGCTCTTGGTGCTGAAGCCAAGAGTCAGTGCTGTGCCCCTGAGGTGGGAGAGCCAACTTCAGGACCCTGGTCCACAAGAGACCTCCCAGCTCCATGTAATATCAAACGTTGAAAATGCCCCAGAGATCTCCATCTCAACACCAGCACTCAGCGTCACTCAACGACCAGCAAGCTACAGTGCTGGACACCCTATGCCAAACAACTTGCAGGATAGGAACACAAACCCAGCCATTAACAGTGAGGCTGCCTAAAATCTTAATAAGTCCACAGACACCCCAAAACACACCACCAAACGTGGACCTGCCCACAAGAAAGACAAGATCCAGCCTCATCCACCAGAATACAGGCCCTAGTCCCCTCCACCAGGAAGCCTACACAACCCACTGAAACAACCTTAGCCACTAGGAACAGACACCAAAAACAACAGCAACTACGACCCTGCTGCCTGCAAAAAGGAGACCCCAAACACAGTAAGATAAGCAAAATGAGAAGACAGAAAAACACACAGCAGATGAAGGAGCAAGATAAAAACCCACCAGACCTAACAAATGAAGAGGAAATAGGCAGTCTACCTGAAAAAGAATTCAGAATAAGGATAGTAAATATGATACAAAATCTTGGAAATAGAATAGAAAAAATGCAAGAAACATTTAACAAGGACCTAGAAGAACTAAAGATGAAACAAACAACAATGAACAACACAATAAATGAAATTAAAAATACTCTGTAAGGGATCAATAGCAAAATAACTGAGGCAGAAAAACGGATAAGTAACCTGGAAGACAAAATAGTGGAAATAAGTACTGCAGAGCAGAATAAAGAAAAAAGAATGAAAAGAACTGAGGACAGTCTCAGAGACCTCTGGGACAACATTAAACGCACCAATGTTCGAATTATAGGGTTTCCAGAAGAAGAAGAGAAAAAGAAAGGGACTGAGAAAATATTTGAAGAGATTATAGTTGAAAACTTCCCTAATATGGGAAAGGAAATAGTTAATCAAGTCCAGGAAGCACAGAGAGTCCCATACAGGATAAATCCAAGGAGAAATATGCCAAGACACATATTAATCAAACTGTGAAAAATTAAATACAAAGAAAACATATTAAAAGCAGCAAGGGAAAAACAACAAATAACACACAAGGGAATCTCCATAAGGTTAACTGCTGAACTTTCAGCAGAAACTCTGCAAGCCAGAAGGGAGTGGCAGGACATATTTAAAGTGATGAAGGAGAAAAAGCTGCAACCAAGACTACTCTACCCAGCAAGGATCTCATTCAGATTTGATGGAGAAATTAAAACCTTTACAGACAAGCAAAAGCTGAGAGAGTTCAGCACCACCAAACCAGCTTTACAACAACAGCTAAAGGAACTTCTCTAGGCAAGAAACACAAGAGAAGGAAAAGACCTACAATAACGAACCCAAAACAATTAAGAAAATGGGAATAGGAACATACATATCGAAAATTACCTAAATGTAAATGGACTAAATGCTCCAACTAAAGACACAGATTGGCTGAATGGATACAAAAACAAGACCCATACATATGCTGTCTACAAGAGACTCACTTCGGACCTAGAGACACATACAGACTGAAAGTAAGGGGATGGAAAAAGATATTCCATGCAAATGGAAACCAAAAGAAAGCTGGAGTAGCAATTCTCATATCAGACAAAATAGACTTTACAATAAAGACTATTAGGAGAGACAAAGAAGAACACGACATAATGATCAAGGGATTGATCCAAGAAGAAGATATAACAATTGTAAATATTTATGCACCCAACATAGGAGCACCTCAATACATAAGGCAAATACTAAGAGCCATAAAAGGGGAAATCGACAGTAACACATTCGTAGCAGGAGACTTTAACACACCACTTTCACCAACGGACAGATCATCCAAAATGAAAATAAAAAAGGAAACACAAGCTTTAAATGATACATTAAAAAAGATGGACTTAATTGATATTTATAGGACATTCCATCCAAAAAAAACAGAATACACATTTTTCTCAAGTGCTCATGGAACATTCTCCAGGATAGGTCATATCTAGGGTCACAAATCAAGCCTTGGTAAATTTAAGAAAATTGAAATTGTATCAAGTGTCGTTTCTGACCACCCACAACGCTATGAGACTAGATATCAATTACAGGGAAAGATCTGTAAAAAATACAAACACATGGAAGCTAAACAATACACTACTTAATAACGAAGTGATCACTGAAGAAATCAAAGAGGAAATAAAATAATACCTAGAAACTAATGACAATGGAGACACAATGACACAAAACCTATGGGATGCAGCAAAAGCAGCTCTAAGAGGGAAGTTTACAGCAATGCAAGCCCACCTTAACAAGCAGGAAACATCTCGAATAAACAACCTAACCTTGCACCTCAAGCAATTAGAGAAAGAAGAACAAAAAACCCCAAAGTTACCAGAAGGAAAGAAATCATAAAAATCAGATCAGAAATAAATGAAAAAGAAATGAAGGAAATGATAGCAAAGATCAATAAAACTAAAACCTGATTCTTTGAGAAGATAAACAAAATTGATAAACCACTAGCCAGACACATCAAGAAAAAAAGGAAGAAGACTCAAATCAATAGAATTAGAAATGAAAAAGGAGAAGTAACAACTGACACTGCCGAAATACAAAAGATCATGAGAGATTACTACAAGCAACTCTATGCCAATAAAATGGACAACTTGGAAGAAATGGACAAATACTTAGAAATGCACAACCTGCCAAGACTGAATCAGGAAGAAATAGAAAATATGAACAGACCAATCACAAGCTCTGAAATTGAAATGGTGATTAAAAATCTTCCAACAAACAGAAGCCCAGGACCAAATGGCTTCACAGGCGAATTCTATCAAACATTTAGGGAAGAGCTAACACCTATCCTTCTCAAACTCTTCCAAAATATAGCAGAGGAAGAAACACTCCCAAACTCATTCTACGAGGCCACCATCACCTTGATACCAAAACCAGACTAGGATGTCACAAAGAAAGAAAACTACAGGCCAATATCACTGATGAACATAGATGCAAAAATCCTCTACAAAATACTAGCAAACAGAATCCAACAGCACACTAAAAGGATCATACACCATGATCAAGTGGGGTTTATTCCAGGAATGCAAGGATTCTTCAATATACACAAATCAATCAACGTGATACACAATATTAACTAACTGAAGGAGAAAAACCATATGATCATCTCAGTGGATGCAGAGAAATCTTTCAACAAAATTTAACACCCATTTATGATAAAAACCCTGTGGAAAGTAGGCATAGAGGGAACTTTCCTCAACATAATAAAGGCCATATATGACAATCCCCCAGCCAACATTGTCCTCAATGGTGAAAAACTGAAACCATTTCCACTAAGATCAGCAACAAGAAAAGGTTGCCCACTGTCACCATTCTTATTCAACATAGTTTTGGAAGTTTTAGCCACAGGAGTAAGAGAAGAAAAGGAAATAAAAGGAATCCAAATCGGAAAAGAAGAAGTAAAGCTGTCACTGTTTGCAGGTGACATGATACTATACATAGAGAATCCTAAAGATGCTACCAGAAAACTACTAGATCTACTCAATGAATTTGGTAAAGTAGCAGGATACAAAATTAATGCACAGAAATCTCTGGCATTCCTATACACTAATGATGAAATATCTGAAAGTGAAATCAATAAAACACTCACATTTACCATTATAACTAAAAAAAAAAAATCTAGGAATAAACCTACCGAAGGAGACAAAAGACCTGTATGCAGAAAATTATAAGACACTGATGAAAGTAATTAAAGATGATACAAATAGATGGAGAGATATACCATGTTCTTGGATTGGAAGAATCAACATTGCGAAAATGACTCTACTACCCAAAGCAATCTGCAGATTCAATGCAATCCCTATCAAACTACCACTGGCATTTTTCACAGAACTAGAACAAAAAAAATCGCAATTTGTATGGAAACACAAAACACCCCGAATAGCCAAAGCAATCTTGAGAACGAAAAACGGAGCTGGAGCAATTAGGCTCCCTGACTTCAGACTATACTACAAAGCTACAGTAATCAAGACAGTATGGTACTGGCACAAAAAAGGAAATATAGATCAATGGAACAGGATAGAAAGCCCAGAGATAAACATACGCACATATGGTAACCTTATCTTTGATAAAGGAGGCAGGAATGTACAGTGGAGAAAGGACAGCCTCTTCAATAAGTGGTGCTGGGAAAACTGGACAGGTTCATATAAAAGTTTGAGATTAGATCACTCCCTAGCACCATACACAAAAATAAGTTCAAAATGGATTAAAGACCTAAATGTAAGGCCAGAAAGTATCAAACTCTTAGAGGAAAACATAGGCAGAACACTCTATGACATGAATCACAGCAAGCTCCTTTTTGACCCACCTCGTAGAGAAATGGAAATAAAAGCAAAAGTAAGCAAATGGGACCTAATGAAACTTCAAAGCTTTTGCACAACAAAGGAAACCATAAACAAGACCAAAAGACAACCCTCAGAATGGGAGAAAATATTTGCAAATGAAGCAACTGACAAAGGATTAAACTCCAAAATTTGTAAGCAGCCCATGCAGCTCAATATCTAAAAAACAAACCCAATCCAAAAATGGGCAGAAGACCTAAATAAACATTCTCCAAAGAAGATATACAGACTGCCAACAAACACATGAAAGAATGCTCAACATCATGAATCATTAGAGAAATGCTAATCAAAACTACAATGAGATATCATCTAACACCAGTCAGAATGGCCATCATCAAAAAATCTAGAATCAATAAATGCTGGAGAGGGTGTGGAGAAAAGGGAACACTCTTGCACTGCTGGTGGGAATGTGAATTGGTTCAGCCACTATGGAGAACAGTATGGAGGTTCCTTAAAAAACTGCAAATAGAACTACCATACGACCCAGCAATCCCACTACTGGGCATATACCCTGAGAAAACCATAATTCAAAAAGAGTCATGTACCAAAATATTCATTGCAGTTCTATTTACAGTAGCCTGGAGACTGAAACAACCTAAGTGTCCATCATCGCGTGAATGGATAAAGAAGATGTGGCACATGTATGCAATGGAATATTACCTAGCCATAAAAAGAAACGAAATTGAGCTATTTGTAATGAGGTGGATAGACCTAGAGTCTGTCATACAGAGTGAAGTAAGTCAGAAAAAGATAAATACTGTATTCTAACACATATATATGGAGATTAAGAAAAAAAATGTCTTGAAGGACCTAGAGGCAAGACAGAAATAAAGACACAGACCTACTGTAGACTGGATTTGAGGATATGGGGAAGGGAAAGGGTAAGCTGTGACAAAACGAGAGAGAGGCATGGACATATATACACTACCAAACGTACTGTAGATAGCTACTGGGAAGTAGCCGCATAGCACAGGTAGATCAGCTTGGTGCTTTGTGATCGCCTGGAGGGGTGGGATAGGGAGGGTGGGAGGGAGGGAGACGCAAGAGGGAAGAGATATGGGAACATATGTATATGTATAACTGTTTCACTTTGTTATAAAGCAGAAACTAACACAACATTGTAAAGCAGTTACACTCTATAAAAGATGTAAAAACAGAAAACAGACTGTTGATTGTGTTCCATTCAGATAATGCATATATAGGGCTTAGCAGAACACTTGACAGTGATTATAAATGGATAATTATGACCATTATCATTGACTTATGTTATCAGAATTGAGCATTAAGAGATCTAGGGTTCTTCCTAGTCTCTATTGCTTAAAAGAGACTTCTTGGAAATGAAGTCACTTTAAACTACACAGTGCTATAGATTGTGTTTCAGTCCAAGGGAATTATAACCCCTGTCAAAACTTTTTACCATAGGTGGTTTATGGAAAATGTAAGTATTTAATGCATCTCAAAGCCAGTACCACTTTTTTAATGGGTAATCGCCAGGTGAAGTTCTTAGGGTGCCCAGAAAAATTTCTAAAGTGCCCCAGGCAAGGATAATGAAAAGCCAGTTCTCCCTCCATCAAAGGACAAGACATTAGCTCAGCCTAATGTCAGGATCTGCCCAGACAATCCTGAACAGAAAACAACTGATAGGTTGAATTGGTGTGCCACTTATACAGACAGCAACTGGGCAGGGTGCAATGATAATGCACTTCCTCTAGGTGGACCATTGCTGGATGAAGATCCGGAACAGCAGTAACTTTTCAAAAGAAGAATTTTAAGGTAATATTTTCCTTCTCATACCCCTACAAGAATATTGACAACAGGCTTCTCATATTTTAAATTTGCAAAGGTTGTAATTTCTGGTATATTGTAGATATGCTAGATAGATATGTTTTAGATATCCTTTTTCCAAATCTTGGCACTACAAGTATAGTTCACTCAGTTTATAAAAAATGTTTAGCATATGACTGAACCATTGGAAATATAGTTCTCACCGAAAAAATTTCAAATATGAAGAGATTTACCTTTTATAAGTAAAAGTCTGGCTTCATTTGTCAATTTCAGTAAAATCTATAAATGACACTCTATTGTGTCTTCCTTCTGAATTCCAAATCTAATATTAATCGGTGGATAGTAAGATAGAAAGCAAGGTAGAAGAAGCCCACTTTGTGGTCTCAGAACTATCTCCCAGGATCCATGCAGTTTCAATAAGAGAGACACTATTTTGAATTCTATAGTTTCCACTTGTTTCTTTCTTTTAAATCCCACGTCTTTGCTGAGATTTTCATTTGTTTTAAGAGAATCTGTAACTGCTTCATAATTACTTTTAGGATGGTCACTTCAAAATTCTTGTCATTATTCCAACATTATTCACTTCAGCGTTGGCATCTGTATGTTGTCTTTTATTATTCAAGATGTGATTTTCTTGATTCTTGGTATTGTGATCTCTATCATATCCTGGGCATTTTGAATACCACATTATCAGACTCTGGACCCTATTTACCTTTATTTTTTGCATAATTCTTGGGTGTAACACAGAGTGGTATGGGTTATATGTTCAGATTCCTGTTCTGATTCCACCCTAGCAAAAGTGGATTACTCTGTCATACTGCCTCAGTGGTAGCTGAACTCCCACCCCAGCCCTGCCTACCTTTCCAATGAACGAGAGACACCAATTCACAACATTTTGTTGCCTCAGAATGGGAGTATAAGCTCAGTTCCCCTCTGCGCATTGGTGACACCATGGAAGGGGAAAAGGAATGGCAGACTGAATAATTTGTGGCTGCCTGCAGGGCTGGGGGAAGAAGCTTGGCTAGCTTGCCACTGGTCTCTGAGACATCAAGGGGACAAGGGGGAAAGCTGAGTGCTAAGCAACCCTGCCTCCCACTACCGGGTTTTGTCTTCATGATGGGTAGAGGTGAGGCTCAGCTCTCAAAAGGGCCCAGCACACAAAGACGGGTGAGGGAGAAAGTGGAGTGTTGAGTAGTCCCACCTGATACCACCTCATTAATGCCGGGTGGACGTGGAGGTTCAGCTAACCACTGGCATCACTGACACCAGAAATGGGGATAATGGAATGCTTACTAGTCCCAATCTGCACTGCCTCCTTCAGTGTCATTGTTGTTGAATGGGGGTGGAGCCTTAGGTTGCTGATGGACCTCTCTGACATTACCCTGATGGGTGAATTGAATGGTCATCACCTGCTTCAGAGAGGCAGGGTAGCAGATTAGCTCCGCACCCCAGCCTCTGAAACCTCAGAGGTTGGGGTAAAATTTTTCCATTGGTGTTTGTCTGGAGAGGAGGTGCATTATTACCAAACAGGTCTTCTGTGTTTAGACCACACTTTTCATGATCCTTTGGCTAGAGGAATAGACTTTTCTTAGAGCTTTGTGTGTATCATTGTTGGTGGTTCTGAGTTGGAGGCTTCTGCAGTGCCCTATCTGGGACGTTTTGGAGGAAATAAGGAAACTGAGGGAACTTTACTCTTGTGTCCTTGTTCAAATCTCAAAGACAGTAAGCAGTTCGTCTTCTGCTTTCTACCCTTTACATTTTCCTTTGCTTTTTTGCTATGCTATAGCCTGGTTGTTGTTATGATGTTCTCAAGCTTAGCTGGCATTGGAAATTTCAAGGAAATTGATTTTAATCAGTATTTTTTTATGTGAACAATTTTTAAAGTCTTTATTGAATTTGTTACAATATTGCTTCTGTTTTACACTTTTGTTTTTTTTGTCTGCGAGGCATGTGGGATCTTAGCTCCCCGACCAGGGACCAAACCCACTCCCCCGCATTGGAAGGCAAAGTCTTAACCACTGGACCATGAGAGAAGTCCCTAGTCATTATATTTTGATGACTCTGTTGAGCTTACCAAAATCTGCTCATCTTTTGATCACCCACTGGATTGGAGAGCAGTTCCTCAAAAAGAAAATGTAGCATCAAGTTTGCCTTTGCAGTCCTTTGCTTCTCCTTGAACTTCCTGATGCCTGAGCTGCCATGGCCCATGATGGGCTCTTTCGGAAATGTGGCAGATTAAATTCATTTTCTCTGTTTTCAGGTTTCCAAGTACGATGCTCGTTTAACTCTCTAAGTTATATATTATTTTTTAAATATGCTTCTCTGAGTAGTAAGACAATACTAGTTGCAAACCACTGAGTTTTGCTTATTCAAAAGTTTTCTTTACCAGTGGGAGTCTAAAAGATATGGTCTGGTTTGCCGATGGAATTCATGAATGAAAATTTCAGCTACAGAGAAGAGACTGGTAAACTTTTCTCTCAGTTTAGAGACTGGTGTCCTAGTTTTGATAACTAGGTTCAAGACTGGAAGCCTGTGAAACCTTCAAAATGTGGAAAAGAGTATTATGTTTTTTTGTTTAATGAATTCCACGGGTTGGGAAGGGGGTCATGAAATTCTCGAGTGAGTGTGAAAGAATGGTGAGAATATTATATGAAGAACACATAAAGTTCCTATACGAATGAGTAAACAGGCCAAGTATCCATTTTCTGTCATCTCCTTGTAATGATTATTTTTTTTTCCTGCAGAACTTGTTTGCATATGTATTTGTGTCTGATTTAGCATTAGACTCATTGGTCAGGTTGTGGAGCTGAAGCTGTGAGCTCTCTGTCTGTGAATCTGTAAATGAAAAGCTTTTCTTCCTAAGATTGTGAGGGTTTAATATTTTTTATACTTAAAAGGATTCAATAAGTCTGATTATTTTCTTAAAATTAATCATATCGTAGTTTGTTTGGCTTATTGAATCTGAAAAATGTTTAAATAGTTTTAATAAAAAGAAATACAATAAGTCCCAGAGAAGAAGCTAATCTTCCACTACTTTCAATTTGCTGACTTTCAATATAAGATCAATATACAGAAGTCACTTGTCTTTCCACACACTTGCAATGAGCAATCTAAAATGAAATTTAGAAAACATTTCCTTTTACAATGGTATCAAAAAAATAAAATACTTATGAGTTAATTTAACAAAAAAATTACAGAATCCACATCTGAAAAATACAAAATATTGTTAAAAGTTATTAAACAAGATCTAAATAAATGGGAAAATATCCCATGATCGTGGATCAGAACACTTAATATTATTAGGATGGCAATAATCTCCAAATTGATCTACAGATGTAATGCAATGTCTGTCAGAAACACAGCAGATTGCTTTGTAGAATTTAACAAGCTGACTTTAAAATGCATACATATGGAATTGCAAGGAACTCAGATTAGTCAAAACAAACTTGAAAAAGGATAAAGCAAAAGGACTCCCAGTTCTCTATTTCAAGGCTTACCACAAAGCAATGGTAATCAAGATACTGTGATACTGGCACAGGGATATACATATAGCTCAACAGAATAGAATGGAGAGTCCAGAAACAACACCAAGCATCTTTGGTTAAGCAATTTTTGACAAGGGTTTCAAGGCCATTCAATGGGAAATAAGAATAGCCTTTTCTGCAAATGCTGCTGGGACAACTAGATAGCCACATGCAAAAGAATGGAGCTGGAACTTTAATCTCACATGATATACAAAAATTAACACCAAATGGATCAAAAAACTAAATGTGAGACCTAAATTCATAAAATCTTTAGAAGAAAATATAGGGGTAAAACTTGATGACCTTGGATATTGCAAAGAATTATTAGATACGTCAACAAAAGCACAAGCGAGAAAATATAGACATTAGGGACTTTATCAAAAGTGAGACTTTTCTTCAAAGGACATCATCCAGAAAGTGAAAATAGCACCCACAGAATTGAGGGAACTATTTGTAAATCATATATCTGATAAGAGACTTGTATCCTTAATATGTAAGGAACACTTACAACTCACTAATAATAAGACAACTAACCCAATTTTTAAAACTGGGCAAATGATCTTAATAGATATTTCTCCAAGCAACATATGAAAATGGCAATGAGATACTCAACATCATTAGTCATTGGGGAAATTCAAATCAAAACCACGAGATACCACTTCAAACCCTCTAAAGTAGCTAGAATGAGAAATTCAGGTAACACCGAACATTAGTGAGGATATGGAGAAATCAGAACCCTCATACACTCCTGGTGGGAATGTAAAATGGTACAGCCACTTTGTAAAACAGTCTGCAAGTTCCTGAAATGAACATACAGAGTTACCATACAACCTAATAATTCCACTCTAGGTATATATCTAAGAGAAATGAAAACATATGTTCACTCAAAAATTACAGATTAAAGTTTATAGTAGCATTATTCATAATGGCCAAAAGTGGAAACAATCCAATTGTCCATCAACTGACTGACAGTTAAACAAAGTGAGGTATATCCACACTACAGACTATTATTCAGAAATGAAAAGGAGTGATTTACTGATATATCCTACAACACGGATCAACATTGAAAATATATACTAAGTGAAAGAAGCCAGTCACAAAAGACCACATATTATATAATTTCATTCACGTAAAATGTCCAAAATAGGCAAATCTATAAAGACAACGTAGATTATTAGTGGCTTAAGGCTTAAGGGATAGGAGTATAAGTGGTGACAGCTCAAGGGTTGGGTGCTTCTTTTTGAAGTGATGAAAAAGTTCTAAAATTGGCTATGGTGGTGGTAGCTGTGAATATCCTAAAGACAACTGAATTGTACAGTTTGGGTGAATTGTATGATATGTGAATTATATCTCACTAAAGCAGTCAAATACACAAACAAAACAAAACAAAAAACCCAAGAGACATAAATCTATGTATTTCAAACTTAAAATATATTTCAAATAGACAATTTTTATAAGCCTATATCTGTTAAAGAAATTGAATCAATAAATAATAACTTCTTTAAACAGAAAGCATCAAGCCCAGATGGCTTAATTGGTGATTTATATCAACACATTTATGTAAGAAATTAGACTAATTCTCTATAATCTCTTCCAGAAGATAGAAACAGAGAGAGTACTTCCTAACTCAGTCTATGAGGCCAACATTAACCTAACACCAAAACCAGACAATCACCGTTACAAAAATAGAAATCTACAGACCAATATTTCTCATGAAGATAGATGCAAAAATCCTCAACAACGTGTCAGCAAATAGAATCTAACAATATGTTTAAAAATTATACACCATGACCATGTGAGATTTATTACAAGTATGTAAAGTTGATTCAACTTTTGAAAATCAATTAATGTAATCCTTCAAATCAACAGCATAAGGAAGAAAGCTCTCATGATTATATTAATGGATGCAGAAGAACTATTTGACACAATCCAACACCCATTAATGATAAAAACTCTCAACAGACTGGAAATAGGGGATAATTTCCTCAACCTAATAATGAACATCTATAAAAACCCTGCATATATCATTATACCTAATGGTGAGAAACTAGAATCTTTCCTGCTAAGATCAGGAAGGAGACTAGGATTTCATCTCTCACTTCTCATTTTCAACTGTGGACCAGAAGTCCCAGCTAACGCAATAAGGCAAGAAGTGAAAACTAAAGGTATACAGATTGAGAAGGAAGAAATAAAAATGTCTTTGTTCACAGATGATATAATTGTCTGTGTGGAAAATCTGAAAGAATCAACAAAAAACTCCTGGAACTAATAGATACAGCAAGATTTCAGGATACAAGATTAAGATACAAAAGTCATTCGCTCTCCTATACAGTATGAGGACATCTACCAAACTCTGATGAATAAAATCAAGAACTAAATAAATGAAAATGTTCCATGTTCATGAATAGGAAGATTCAATATTATCAATATGTCATTTCTCCCAAACTTTATCTATAAACTCAGCACAATCCCTATCAAAATACCAGAAAATTATTTTGTGCCTACCAAAAAACAAATTATAAACTTTATATGGAGAGGCAAAAGACCCAGAATAGCCAACATAATACTGAAAGAGAAGAACAAAGTTGGAGGACTGATACTACCCAACTACAACACTTATTATAAAGCTACAATAATCAAGACAGTGAGGAAATGGTGAAAGTCAGACAATAGATCAGAGAAACAGAATAGAGAGCCCAGAAATAGACCCACATAAATAGAATCAACTGATCTTTGACAAAGGTGTCAAGACATTACAGTAAACATAGTCTTTTCAGCAAATTGTCCTGAAACAACTGGACAGACACATGCAAAACATGAATCTAGACACAAACCTTACACTCTTCACAAATATTAACTCAAAATGGATTACAGACCTAAATGCAAAATGAAAAACTGTAAGATACCTAGAATATAACACAGGAGAAATTTTAGATGACTTTGTATTTGGCAATGATATAATACGAACAGCACAGTCTGTGAAAGAAATAATTGATAAATTGGACTTCATTAAAATTAAAAACTACTACACTGTGAATGACATTGTCAAGAGAATCGGAAGACAAGACTTTGAGAAAATATTTGCAAAAGACATATCTGATGACCGACTGTTATCCAAAATATACAAAGAACTCCTAAAACTCAACAAAAAGAAAATGAACAGTGTGATTAATAAGTGATAAAATATCTGAACAGACACTTCACCAAAGAAGATATACAGAGAGAAAATAAACTTATGAAAAGATCCTCAATACACTATGCCATTAGGGGATTACAATTTAAAACAACAATTGCATACTACTACAAAACTTTTGGAATGGCAAAAATCCAAAACACTGACAACACCAATTGCTGTTAAGGATATGGAGCAATAGAAACACTCTTTTATTGCTGGTTGGGATGTAAAAAGGTAGAGCCACTTTGAAAGCTAGTTTGGCAATTTCTTTCAAAACTAAACATACTCTTACTATATGATTTAGCAATTGTGTTCTTTGGTATTTACCCAAATGAACTGAGAACTTATACCCATACAAAAACATGCAAATGGAAGTTTTTAGCAGCTTTATTCATAATTGGAAGCAACCAAGATGTCCTTTAGTAGGTGAATGCCTACATAAACTCTGGTACATCTCTATGATGGAATACTGTTCAGCACTAAAAAGAAACGAGCTATCAAGGCATGAAAAGATGTGAAAGAACCTTAAATGCATATTATTAAGTGAAATAAGCCAATATTATAAGGCTACATAATGTATGATTCTAATTATATGATATTTTAGAAAGGGCAAAGCTATGGAGACTGCAAAAAGATCAGTGGTTGCTAGGGGTTGGGAGGGATAAAGGGATGAGTAGTTAGAGCACAGAGGATTTTGGGGAAAATGACATTATTCTGTATGATACTATAATGGTGTATACATGTCATTATACATTTGTCCAAACCCCATAGAACATACAATACAGAGTGAATCCTAATGTAAACTATGAACTTGGGTAATAATGATGTGTCAATGTAGATTCATCTATTGTAAAAATTGTACCACTCTGATATGGGATGTTGATAGCAGAGGAGGCTGGGGGCTGAGAGGTATCTGGGAACTCTCTGTCCTTTCTGCTCAATTTTGCTATGAACCTAAAAGTGCTCTAAAAAATAAAGTCCATTAAAAATACATTTCACAACTTCAGATTTGAGATTTCTTCATCAAAACTGAACAAAACAAAAATTAGAGACAGAAGAGAGATAAAATTATATAGAAAATGAAAAATAAATTTGAAATATTTCAAACAGAAAGTATGAAATTATGGAAACAAGATGTGAATATAAAAAAAAATATTTTTAAAAGATATAGGTAAAGTGGAGGAGCCAATGGCCTTGGCCTGGAAGTCCCAACTGTATTGAACCATAATTATGAGTAAGCTGTTGAGCAAGCCAGTTGGAAGGAGGAAAGGTTGTAGCCAGAGAGTGGGAAGTTTGAATTCATTGTTTCAGAGATAATGAAGCAGTTTTGAGTTATTTTCATTCACTCATTTAATACATTTTTATCGGATGCCTACTATGTGCCAGACACTATTCAAGGTACTTGAGATAGCATCAATTAAGAAAAATAACAACAACAAAGATTCATGCCATTGTGGAGTTGACATTTTAGTAGCCTTTTGCTTCCTGACAAATTACTCCAAAATATATCAGCCTCCAACGATAAACATTCATTATCTTACACAGGGCCAGGAATTCAGGGGAAGTTGATACTCTTTCATGAGGTTACAGTTAGTATGTCTGCCAGGGCTGCAGTCATCTGAAGGCTTGATGGGCTGGAGGATCGGCTTTCAGGTTCACTCACATGGCTTTTGGAAATGGCCTCATTTTCTTGCTAGCTGTTAGCCAGAGGCCTCATCTCCTTACTATATGGGCCTCACCACTGGACTTCTCATGACAGAGCAGCTGGCTTCCCCCAGAGTGAATGATCTGAGAGTGAGAGAGAGAAACTAAGATACAAGTTCTTTTGGAAACAAATCTCAGAAGTAGCATACTAGCATTTCTGTCACTTCTAGATACTGAAGATAAAACAATGAGCAAAGAGGTCAATACCCCTGGCCTCTTTCAGGAGAATCAGCAGGCATGAGGGCCTGGAGATGTACATACAGTTATAGTAGCTCCAGGGCAGATGAATTAGAGTAGAGGCAGTCAAGGCGTTCTCTTTAGACTGGGCAAATTTGAAGGATGGAAGGCTTTGGTCATGAAGATTTTTCTATGCCCTTTGGGATTCAGACACCAGATCTTAATATTCAGAAGGACTAACCTCTGAAGGCTGGGAATTGTCAAGTGTTGGCCCAAATAAGATCAAGGACTTTTGTCTTACCCCTGCCCTTGTGCACAACGAGAAATGCTGCCCTAACACAGAAGTGAGGGGCACCCTCACCCCTAACTATAGATTATGATCAGTCATAAACTCTTTTAGAACAAAGCCTTTCCCTGTCTCCATAGGGCCTAGCACAGGGCCTACCACATTGTATGTGCTCAATAAATGTTTTGCCCTGTGCTTGGAACAGGGCAAGCACATTGTGGCAGGAATGCCCCCCCCCCAATATTTGAATCAATGAATGAAATCCAGTAATTCCTACATGACATGTCTCAGCTGCATCAGAGAAGAACCCAGAAAGGACAGGCAAGATGAGGTCTCTACATGATTTCACGAAGTGAATGAGGTGAGCTAGACAGCACTACTGAAGTTGACTGTCTTTTTGTCTAGAAAGTCCACTGAGACAAAATATAAAAGTGAGTTGTTATCATATACTTAATTTTATTTCCTTTAAGCTATCTTTATTAATATGGTCCACATCAATATGTTGCAAAAAGGTAGGGAACATATTAGCTAGAGCCACTAATTTAAAGATTTGTTGGCCACAACCTATAACAAAATTGACATTGGAATATAATTGGCATGCCCCTCTAGTTCTAACCCTAGTAAAATAAATATGCCAGAAATATCAAATATATTACATTTGATATCCAATTATCATCTCCAGAAGTATTTTCCAAATAGGATTGCCTTGCAGCTGGTAAAATAATATTTTGTCTTCCTGGGTTCATAGATCCTGATTTGAATTTTCCTTACAAAAACACTTTGATAGGAATCAAAACTACTCTTTGATATGAATCAGTTTAAAAATATTCATGCAAACATTTCTCAATGTATAGAAACATGTGATTGTAAATAATTTTGTTATTAGTATCTATGTTAGTTCAGGTTCCCTGAGAATCAGACACCAGTTTGAGGCTTCCAGGAAAGAGATTAACTGGGGGAAAAGCTTGAAAAAAATAAAGGGGAGGGAGTAGAGGGCAGGAAGAGCCTTCAGACCATAGTGCAGAGATGACATCTGTGAAAAGAGACAAAGAAAGAAAAAGGATTTGGTAGAAAGACTCTCAGACTGCCACACAGTTCTAAGGTTTCTGACAAGCTGATAGAGATACCATGAGCCAAAGTTGCCTGTTAGAGGGGTCCCCATCCCAAAAGAAAGGATATGCATTTGTAGCCCCCACCTACACTATTACTTCCCACTTAGTGATCATTTGGGAGCATTTCAAGGGAAGCATGGCTTTGGTACAAAGGCAATGGTGGATGGAGGTGGGCAGCAGCTGAGGCTGTCAGTCAACTAGGCTCCCCATAGCCACCAGACCTCATAGCAGGAGATCTGAGTGGCACATTTTCATAGCCACCACCATTCACCTTTGTACTGCACAGATCTACTTCTCAGTGCAGATTTAGAGAACAGTTCCTCCCTCATTCTTGCGGGCCTGTCTTCATGAGGAGAAACTTTGAAGGGAGAGGTTAATAGGATAATCTACGGCCCCTACTGTTGCATTTTGTCTTTGGGCCAGAATTCGTAATTATTCTTTTCCTTTTCCACTCTCCATTTTAAATTTCCTTCACTCTCAGTTATTATCTTAACAAGTCTTGGAGGCTTATCTAGTTGTGTGAACCAGACCTTCATTCCTGAGGGGCCTGAACCCTTAGCAATAATATTCTCCTCAGACTGGGGTTGCTGCATATCCATTAAGTTACAATAGGGCAAGAGAGTACCAGGAGGCACCCAAGTAGATCACCTGGTTCCACATGCATTTCTCCCTGACCCATTGTATAAAAGCAGCCTTTCCTCCTCCTATTGATCATAGTCAATTATTCCTGCCACAGTGTGATTTCTCTTCTTGCCTGCAGGTCCCTGGACACCAGTAGTCCAATTCTTGTCATTTGACGGGATACCTGCTATGACCCCATGGACCATTTTGGTGGGAAGTAGACACACTCCTGCTTCTACCCTTGATTGCAGATCCAATTCTTCCAATTAAGGCCAAAGCCCAATATTGTGGTCTATATACTGCATCCTAGAGAATGATACCAATTTTTTTCAGTGTTGCCTTTGGTGCTTCAGCTGTGCCTTTAAACGTGTTCTATGTGGTCAACTGCTTCTGGATAGTGCAGCGTGTGATGTGACCAGTGGATCCCCTTGTCATGGACACATTTCTGCACATCCTTTACTGTGAAGTGGCTACCCTGTGCAGATGTTATTCTGGGTGGGATTCCATGACCATGAATCAGGCATTCAAAAAGACCCCGGTTAGTGGTGCTTACTGAGGCTGTGCAAGCAGAAAACAAAATCTCATACCATATCAGCATGAACCTTTGACCCTTCCAGGATAGAAGGGGTCCAATGTGGTCAACTTGCCACTAAGTGACCTGTTGGTCTCCTTGAAAATAATGATATATTTGGGAAGCAGCCTTGGCGTCTGTTGCCACAGGTTGGATATTCATAACGGGAAGCAGCTAGAATGTTTTGGTGTATAGATTTTTATGCTATTGGGCCCATACATAGGCTCCATTTCTGCCACCATGGCCACTCCTTTGAAGTGCCCATTAGGCCAGTCCTGAGGTAGTCAAGATGGATGCTGGTTAATGTCAATTAGCCAAGTCACTTTGTCTACTAGTTGTCCAGTTACTCTTTTATGATGGATAGTTTCAAGTAGCCATTAATGTAGGATTGATTAAAAAAATATTCCTATTTCACGACCACTCCCATATGTCCATTCACATGCCTCTACTCCAGACTACCTTTTCTCTGATCTTTTCTTTCCAGGCTCCTGACCAGATGGCCAGATCATTGGTCACTACATATGAATCCATGTATACTCTTACCTTGAGCAACTTCTCCTTCCATACGTAGTGAATGATCAGATGCACTGCTTGTAGCCCTACCCACTGGGAAGATTTTCCATCCGTGCTGCTTTTCAGGACCACCCCCTAAATGTGGCTCTAATGCATTCACCATCAATTTTTACTTACATCCACCTAGCAAGCTGATCCACCTATAAACCAACCTTGAGCTTTTTTCCCTCCTCCTTCAGCAGGTTATATGGGACCACACACTCTCCCCCACCCATAAAGCTAAAGGTACAAGCCAGGAGAGAGGCACTGGTACAATTGTCGTGGGCAACATGGGGATCTAAGCTACCTGCTCATGCACCTATCCTGTGCCTTCTGGTCCTCTTTGCAACTAATTCAGATGTTCTGTTTCCAACTTATGGCCTGAAAGAATTCTGTGGATACTGAAAGAATCCACATTAATGGATAGTTCCATATGTATGGTCACTTGGTGTTACATAGTCAAGCATTCTCTGTCTACCAGATCCTGGTACCAAACCAGGAGCTCTCTCTCAAAAGGGATATAATTATCAGCTGTGGATGGCATGGCTTTACTCTAGAATTCTGGGACTTCTCATAAGGTCCACACTGCATCCTTTTCTACCCAAAGCACAGAGACTACTGAATCATGTGGCCCAAGCAACAAAGCTGATGGCAGCATGGGCTGGCCCTACTGCAGAAACCCTTCCTGCATAGAAGACCCCACTGAAAGCTGGAAGCCTTCTATGCCAACTAGGATATAGGCCAGAGCAGTATACCTAATTGTTGCTTCCAAAACCCAAAGAGGCCTCCCAAGTGCTGTGCTTCCTTATTTGTTGGAGGGGATGCAAGGTGCAGCAACTTGTCTTTTACTCTGGAGGAGGTATCCTGGCATCCTCTTGACCACTGTAACTTAAAAAAGGTTAATAATGTAATAAGTCTCTAAATCTTCTTAAGGATTATCTCCCACCCTCTAGAGCACATGTGTCTTACCAAGGCCTTTAGTGTAATAGCCCCTTATTGCCCTTCCTTTCCAATCAGTATAATGTAATGGACATAACAGATCAGTATGATGTTCTGTGAAATGGCTTGGCAGTTCAGACCTTGTTTCTGGTAAGCAAAATCTATAAATGAATATGTTATCTATTCCAGATGTGGATGTGAAATTTTTCTTTTTCCCCCAGATTTATTGAGATATAATTGACATATAACGTTGTGTGGGTTTAAAGCTTACAACATGGTGATTTGATAAACCTTTATACTGAGAAATGATTACCACCATAGGGTAAGCTAACATCTCCATCACCTCACATAATTACCATTTTTTAAGAATGAGAACATTTAAAATCTATTCTCTTAGCAACTTTCAAGTGTATAATACAGTATTATTAACTATAGTTACCATACTATACGTTAAATCCCAAGAACTTATTCATATTATAACTGGAAGTTTGTGCCCTTTGACCAATATCACTACATTTCCTCCCCACCCCAGTCCTTGGCACCACTATTCTACTCTCTGTTTCTGTGAATTTGGCTTTTTTAGATTCCACATATAAGTAATAACATACAGTATTTGTCTTTCTCTGTCTGACTAATTTCACTTAACGTAATACCCCCAAGTTTCAATCATGTTGTTGAAATGGCAGGATTTCCTTATTTTTCATGGCTGAAAAATATTCTGTTGTACATATATACCACAAGTTCTTTAACCATTTGTCTATCGACAAGACACCTAGGTTATTTCCATGTCTTGGTTACTGTGAATAATATTATAATGAACATGGAAGTGCAGATTGTTTTTTTGAGGTATTGATTTCATTATCTGTCTTTGTGAATTTTCCATAGTGGTGTGTTTTGCTTCCCTTAGCTTTATCTTTGTGTTCCTTCTGGAGGCTTTTGCTTTGTGATTACCATGAGGTTTACATAAAGTACACTTATAGATGTAACAGTCTATATTAAACTGATAACAATTTAAATTCAATCACATACAAAAGCTCTACCAATGTATCCCCCAACAATTTTATGTTTTTGATGTCACACTTTATCTCTTCTTATATTGCGGATCCACTAACAAATTATTTTAGCTATAGTTATTTTTAATACTTTGTTCTTTAACCTTCATACTATAAATGATTAACATACCACCATATTACACTATTAGAGTATTCTGAATTTGACTATATGCTTACCTTTACCAGTGTGTTGTATATTTTAATATGTTTTCATGTTACTAATTAGGGTCCATTCATTTCACCTTGAAGAACTCCTTTCAGCATTTCTTGCAAGGCTGGTCTAGTGATGATGAACTCTCTTAGCTTTTGTTTGTTTGGGAAAGTCTTTATCTCACTGTTATTTCTGAAAGATAACTTTGCTGGTTAAGTATTATTGATTGGTATTTTTTTTCTTTCAGCACAATGAATATACTCTTCCAATCTCCCTTGTTCTGTAAGGTTTTGGCTGAAAAATCCACTGATAACCTTATGGAAGTTCCCTTGTATCTGAGGAATTTTTTCATCTTGCTTCTTTCAAAATTCTGTCTTTGTGTTTTGTTTTAGGTAATTTTATTATAATGTGTCTTGGAGATGATCATATTGCACTAAAAGTTTCAGGTGGCCAATTAGCTTCATGATCTTGGATGTCTAAATCTATCCCCAGATTTGGGAAGTTCTCAGCCATTTATTCCATTAATTAAGCTTTCTGCCCCTTTCTACCTCTCTACTCGTTCTGGGACTCCAATAACGCATAGGTTGTTTCTCTTGATGGTATTCCATAGTTCACACAGGCTTTCTTCATTCTTTATTTCTTTGCTATCCTCTGACAGGATAATTTCAAAGGTCCTGTTTTCTACATCACAAATTCGTTCTTCTGCTTGATCCAGTTTGTTGTTAATTATCTCTATTACAGTTTTCATCTTATTCATTGTAATCTTTAGCTCCAGAATTTTTGTTTGGTTCTTTTATTATGATTTCTATCTCTCTGT
Organism: Tursiops truncatus; assembly: GCF_011762595.2. Classification (NCBI taxonomy): domain Eukaryota; kingdom Metazoa; phylum Chordata; class Mammalia; order Artiodactyla; family Delphinidae; genus Tursiops; species Tursiops truncatus. The sequence goes on from NC_047055.1 coordinate 42,719,170, forward strand.
TAAACTTCTTTTTTTATTGGAGTATAGTTGCTTTACAATGTTGTGTTAGTTTCTACTGTGCAGCAAAGTGAATCAGCCACATGTATACATATATCCGCTCTTCCTTAGATTTCCTTCCCATTTAGGTCACACAGAGCATTGAGTAGAGTTCCCTGTGCTATACAGTAGGTTCTCATTAGTTACCTACTTTATACGTAGCATTAGTAGTGTATATATGTCAATCCCAATCTCCCAATTCATCCCACCCTCCCCTTTCCTCCTTGGTATCCATACGTTTGTTCTCTATGTCTGTGTCTCTATTTCTGCTTTGTAAATAAGATCGTCTATACCAATTTTTTCAGGCTCCACATACATACATTAATATGCGGTATTTGTTTTTGTCTTTCTGACTTACTTCACTCTGTACAACAGTCTCTAGGTCTGTTCATGCCTTTACAAATGACCCAATTTCATTCCTTTTTATGGCTGAATAGTATTCCATTGTTGTAGTTTATCTTATGACAGGGCCGAAAGTAAGCTCATCACATGAGATGAATTGTGCCGAAGCACAGCAGTAGAGGGCTGTTGCTCGCTCAGGCAAAACAGCGCCGTCTGTCCTGCTGTGGTAGCTTTTATTAAAGCATTATCTAGGTTTACATTTTAAGACTTGTTTTCTTAACATTTCAGAAATGCCAAAGCAGCAACCTATGTTTTTATTAATTATACAAGCAATAATTGGCTTTTTTGAGAACCTGTCGTGCTTCGTCCTTGAGCGCAAAAGCAGCACAAAGTTCCCACCATTATTTTGATTATACTGAAGTAGCACAAGGACATTTCCTTGCGTTCCCACCACTCTGATTATACTGAGGACATCTCATGGATCAGTGCCCAAAGCACTCAATGCTTCTCTGCAGGCCCCCGGTTTGCCGGGGGCAGGCGGGGGGAGGGCTCAAAGCATTCAGGACTGTTCACAGTTCTGGCTTATTGGCATGCCCCCGGTTTGCCAAGGGGGCTCAAAGCAATCAGTACTGTTTGCAGTTCTGGCTTATTCGCCAGCCCCCAGTTTGCTGGGGGGGGGGGGCTCATGGGTCACGTCTCCTTTCCATGTCCTCAGTTATTCCACTACATTTCCCCCTTTTTGTTTTGCAATTTTTGTAGCATCAAGGAGAACACTACAGCATTACTCTCGGTACTAAGCTACATGGAATTATTTTGTAGCTTGTGCAGCATCAAGGAAAACACAGCAGCTTGTTGTGATGTTGTATGGCGGGTGACTTTCAATCGTCGTCGGACTACAATTAAACATATGATTATTGTTATAATGAGCATTAACAATCCTGCATTAGAGCCTGTTATGGCTATAATACCCATGACAGCCACAATCAACATTCCTACAAATCTTTTACTTCTTTTTAATGCATCAGCTAAATATTGCAAAACAGCCATAGGAAGAGATTCTTGCCATTCCCTTCCAAGACTGACAGGAAGCCAAAGACCTGTCCGAGCTTGTAAGATATACAAACTTTCAGTAGATCTGTTAAAAGATATACTAGAGTTAATGCAGGTATACAGAGAGCAATTTTTACACATTATAATACCTTGAGTCTCATTCCATATAGCTGGTCCCTTTAACAATATATGAGGTAATTTCACATAACTACGAGTATATCGAGTAACATTTTTATGAAAAGTCAAACTATGATTTTTAGATTTGTTATCCATATGTCCTATCCAAGCATTAATCTTTTTTAAGGCTGTCATAAGCTTCCACAATTTTTTTTGGATAGGATATCCATTTAAATGAGGACCAGGAGGAGAAAACCCTCCTGCATGTCATACTATGGTATCATTAATAGTATTGCTATAAATAGTGTTATCCTCTCTATGCCAGTGTAAATTTTTTAGACCCCTTTTATCTTGGGCGGAGCCAAAAGGGCTCAAATCAATGATGCTTCCCCAAAAAGTATTAACAAGAACCCGAGCCATTTCTCCTCGGCATCGAGTCCAATGGACCCAAACCGATAATCGATACACAAGAGGCACCGGCATGGAGGCAAATAAGGTGTGGAAACATTTTCATTAAGAGTGGAATTAGAACTTTTAAAACTATAAGCACTCAAAAGATATAACCCATGATATCTGTTTTTATTTTTGACAACACTTAACCATGTCTGATAATTCATTTTAAGGCGATGATCTCCCTTTTCCATACAAATAGGAGGTCCATTAACATCCACCGTGTAATTTTTTATTATCCTTCCTTCTTCTTTTGGCTTTAAAGGGCCTCTATCATCAAAAGGACCAGGCAACCATCCAGACTCATTTACATATACAAGAATTGGGGCATCCCACCAGGTAACCCCCATATTAAGAGGAGGGTTAGGAATATAAGTCCAATAAGTATGGTTAGTACAATTTAATGGTGGGAACTTTGTGCTGCTTTTGCGCTCAAGGACGCCATTATTTTGATTATACTGAAGTAGCACAAGGACATTTCCTTGCGTTCCCACCAGTCTGATTATACTGAGGACGTCTCATGGATCAGTGCCCAAAGCACTCAATGCTTCTTCGCAGGCCCCCGGTTTGCCGGGGGGGGGAGGGAGGGTTCAAAGCATTCAGGACTGTTCACAGTTCTGGCTTATTGGCATGCCCCCGGTTTGCCAAGGGGGCTCAAAGTAATCAGGACTGTTTGCAGTTCTGGCTTATTCGCCAGCCCCCAGTTTGCTGGGGGGGGGGCTCATGGGTCACGTCTCCTTTCCATGTCCTCAGTTATTCCACTACAATACATATGTACCACAACTTCTTTATCCATTCCTCTGTTGATGGACATTTAGGTTGCTTCCATGTCCTGGCGATTGTAAATAGTGCTGCAATGAACATTGGGGTGCATATGTTTTTGAATAATGGTTTTCTCTGGGTATATGCCCAGTAGTAGGATTGATGGGTCATATAGTAGGTCTATTTTTAGTTGTTTTATTTAATTTATTTATTTATTTATGTATTTATTTATTTATGGCTGCATTGTGTTCATTACTGCATGAGGGCTCATCCCAGTTGTGGCGAGTGAGGGGCCACTCTTTGCTGTGGTGCACAGGCTTCTCATTGTGGTGGCTTCTCCTGTTGCAGAGCACGGGTTCTAGGCACATGGGACTCAGCAGCCATGGCATGTGGAATCAGCAGTTGTGCTTAAAGGTTCCAGAGCACAGGCTCAGTAGCTGTGGCACATGGGCCCAGATGCTTTGCGGCATGTGGGATCTTCCCGGACCAGGGCTCGAACCCATGTCCCCTGCATTGGCAGGCAGATTGCCAACCACTGCTCCACCAGGGAAGCCCTATTTTTAGTTTCTTAAGGAACCTCCATACTCTTCTCCATAGTGGCTGTATCAATTTACATTCCAACCAACAGTGTAAGAGGGTTCCCTTCTCTCCACACCCCCTCCAGCCTTTATTGCTTGTAGATTTTTGATGATGGCCATTCTGACCAGTGTGAGGTGATACCTCATTGTAGTTTTGACTTGCATTTCTCTAATAATTAGTGATGTTCAGCATCTTTTCATGTATTAGTTGGCCAACTGCATGTATTCTTTGAAGAAATATCTATTTAGGTCTTCTGCTCACTTTTTGATTGGGTTGTTTGTTTTTTTGATACTGAGCAGCTTGAGGTGTTTGTATATTTTAGAGATTAATCCCTTGTCAGTTGCTTTGTTTGCAAATATTTTCTTCCAGTCTGAGGGTTGTCTTTTCATCTTCTTTATGGTTTCCTTTGTTGTGCAAAAGCTTTTAAGTTTAATTAGGTCCCATTTGTTTATTTTTGTTTTTATTTTCATTACTCTAGGAGGTGGGTCAAAAAAGATCTTGCTGTGATTTATGTCAAAGTGTGTTCTGCCTATGTTTTCCGCTAAGAGTTTTATAGTGTCCGGTCTTACGTTTAGGTCTTTAATACATTTTGACTTTATTTTTGTGTATGATGTTAGGGAGTGTTCTAATTTCATTCTTTTACATGTAGCTGTCCAGTTTTCTCAGCACCACTTATTAAAGACACTGTCTTTTCTCCATTGTATATTCTTGCCTCCTTTGTCATAGATGACAAATGGATGATCTGTCCATTTGTGTAAGTGGGGTGTTAGTCTCCCACTATTTTTGTGTTACTGTCCATTTCCCCTTTTATGGCTGTTAGCATTTGCCTTATGTATTGAGGTGCTCCTATGTTGGGGGCATAAATATTTACAATTGTTATATCTTCTTCTTGGATTGATCCCTTGATCATTATGTAGTGTCCTTCCTTGCCTCTTGTGACAGTCTTTATTTTAAGGTCTATTTTGTCTGATATGAGTATCACTACTCCAGCTTTCTTTTGATTTCCATTTGCATGGAATGTCATTTTCCATCCCCTCACTTTCAGTCTATATGTGTCCCTAGGTCTGAAGTGTGTGTCTTGTAGACAGCATATATATGGGTCTTGTTTTTGTTTCCATTCACCCACTCTGTGTCTTTCGGTTGAAGCATTCTCTGTTAAACTTCTTATTTTTCTCATGTACTGTTTTCCTGATTTCATTACATTGTCTTTGTTTTCTTGTAGGTCACTGACCTTTTTAAAAAGCAACTCTATTAAATTCTTCATTGGGCAAATCACAGATCTCCATTTCTTTGGCATCAGTTACTGGAAAATCATTGTGCTCCTTTGGTGATGTCATGTGTCCTTGATTTGTCATGTTCGATGAAGTCTTACAATGCTGTCTTCACATTTGAAGGAGAAGTCATCTCCTTCAGTCTCACCTGACTAGCTTCAAATAGAAATACCTTCCTTAATCTTTGCTAGGGATTCTGAGGTTTTCTCAGTCCTTTTTTTATGATTATGCCTGCTCCACACTCCTTGTTCTCTCTTGAGGAGGAATTCTTAAGATTGTATGCCTTCTTTTCATCCTGCAAAGCTACCTACCTTCTGTAGTCTCCTGTTTTCTTGCTTTCCTTAGGGTGGTGCTGAACTTTTAATTTTTTGTGCTTTCTTCCAGGATCCTGCCAGCTTTCTGCACATGTTCACTAGCCATCTGCAGATGCTTACTCTTGCTGCCCTTGGGGGCATGCTCAGGGAGCCAGCTATGTGATGCACATGGGTGTGGATGAGACACATGGAGCATTGGAGGTGCCCATGGGCCAGTTGGGGGTATTTCCAGGTGAGGAATTGCCAACAGCAGCTCAGAGGCAGGCTTCCTGATGGAATGCATGAAGTGGTTAGTAGGATCTGCATCCCTTTGATGCCCTTTGAGAGCCCTGGCTGCTGGTCTCCCAGCCACTCCTTGCCACCCAGCCATACAGTACACTTCAGTCTTCTGGATGGGGTGAAAAAGAAGTGGGTCTGTTTGTTGTTGGGTCTCTTTGTGGGTCAGCAACCCACAGAGCTGGGGGAGCTGGGTGCTCACTCACACACTCTTAATTTCCCCCATGGGTGAAATCACGTGCTCAGAAGTTCTCTCTTGGCACTGAGCTGTGCTGCCTTGGGGGAGGGGTGATATGGGTAAAGTGAAATTGTTCCTCTTACCGTCTTCAGTGGGTCCAATCTCAGCATTTTTTACTCTGTGTGTGTGTGTGCACTCCAACAGTATGCTGGAATTTCTCTGCTTTACTCCTGGACTTTAACTCATCTGTCAGTGATTGTCAAAATCAGTGTTCTTTGAGGGGGAGACAGTAGAACACTCTTTTTACCATTTTGATGATGTTACTCTCAAAATGTGAACTGCTTCTGATTCTCTTTTCTAAGTAGATACAAAGAACACATTCACCAAATGAAGAGCTACATAACATGTACCTTAGGCCTTATAAATCTGCTCTAGCAGTGATACCACATCCAGCACAGCAGCTCTGGGGCTACTATTTGGTTGAACATGTGGTATTATACTGTTCTTCTCCAGGATTGAATAAGTTTCTGTAAGAGCAAGACTGGCAAAGTAAATGGAGATACGATAGAGACCATGCCCTTGTATCCATTAGGTTTTTAACAGTGGCACTAATTTCCTTCTTTATCCCAAGGATGTTATATTATTTAGTATTATTTAATTCCTTGTCCAAGTGGAAGGATATTTTCATAAGTTTCCACTTGACTTTTCCCACTATGAGAGCTCATACTCCACAGGCCAATGACTCAATAGGGCTGTTACTCCAAATACAAAAAACATATTTCAATTTTATAGTCAGGGAGTGGGGGAAAGACCATGGAAGCTGTGACCCCCCATTGTGAGCTAGACTTTACAGAGGAATTCATTCATTACACCGTCTCTCTAAACTCTTGCTCTAACAGTTGTGCAGTGATGATGCTTTAGGTCTCCAGATATCAATGTCAAACACAGGACCTGTGGTCAGTAGTTGTTGAAATGTCTGGGTATTCTTATTTTCCTTGTATACAGTCACCTGAGTGAATAGCTATAGTTCCCTTTGGGGAAGGACTAGCATAATCATTATAGTATATATTTATTATGATGTTGCAAGGTTCTTCCTTCTAGAGACCTGGCTCCCTCTTTAATAACTATGTTCTGGATGTTAAAATTTGGTTGGGTCCAGAAACTAAGCTAAGGGTCATGACTTTTTATTGGTAACACCTCCCTCAGCCTGCTTCTCTTACACTCTTAAATTTTTCAGCTGATAGATATTGAGCAACACCCTTTTGGGCTGTCCAGCTATGTTCCTCCAAGGGACATCATGTTCCATTAACCATCTCCACAAGTCCCTATGGGTAAAGTCCCTTGGTTGCCCCACTGATGTGGCTGATTATTATTGTAATTGTGGCCTCCTGGCTTCAGGAAGTTAAGACCTGCCTTCATCCCCATGGATATTAATGAGCCCAGCTCTGTGACTGCCTCTCCTACCATCATCCCTGGTCTGCAGAGAGCCACCAATAAACTTCTTATTGATGCTGGTGCCCCTCTTCCTATAGATTCCTGATGGCCTAGATGAATGGTGTATCCTCTGGGACTCTATCCTCAGCTGGGTCTTTCCGTCTCCCATGAAATAGCCATTCCATATTGGCCACCTCCCTGAGACTTTGTATTTCTTCCTCTATTGTATACCAGGGTAACTCAAGCATTTCCACTTCATTAAGCATGGGCCATTGTGTTCTCCAGGCTTCTAAGAATCACACTGACAGTAAATTTGCCCTGTCTCCGGGGGTCCTTGCTATCGTTAAATCCCGTGTCCCTAGAAAGTGCTCCCAAGTTAATGAATTCTTGCTTATCCAGTCTTACATTCAGGTCACCTTGATCAAGTACCTGCAAAATCCAATTCCAGTAGTATATCCCTGGCTTCTTCTGGTACATGCTCGGTAATTCTTACATGAAGCAACTTCGAGGTATTGTCTCTTTTCTTCCTTATCATTCCTTCCTCAGAATGTTCCCAGATGGGCCATTCTGTGACTTAATACTAATTAATGGTCTGGCAGCCTTGTGAGGAAGTAGGTGCAGCTCCTGAGTGTAACACCTATTGCATTGCTGGGGTGAGGTCTCTGTAGTATAGGGGAAGTGCTTACCCTTACTAGACAATCATGGGCCATCTCTGCAACTTCTGAGGGTTCAGAGTAATCTGCAGAACCAACATCCTCAGGGATGCCCTTGGGGACATCAATCCAGATGTACCCACCCCATGTTTCCATATTTTGAATTTTTTCAACCAGGGTCCTGACATTAATATAACACACTTTCTCTGGTTGAGTACTTAAATGTCTCTGAAGCTCTGCAACTCTATCAGGGCCCAAGTCTGCTACTCAGCTCTTTCTGCTCTTTTACTGAAGGCGATAAAAGCCTCTTTAAAAGCTACCAGAAAGGTCTCAGATTCTCATACTTAGCTTTAATTTCTTGTTGATGACTTTCTCATTGTCGCTCTGCAGAGCATCAATAAATCTTAGCCAACTATTAATAGCCAACTCCACTCTCCTGATAGGCATTATCCCTTCCCTTTCTTTTAAATGTCTGTACACCAGTAAGGGTGGTCTCATACAAGATTTTTTTCCCAGCTCAAGACTAATGAAATCTCTAGACATTTGGCCATCTTCTTGTGTCAAAACCTCTCTGTGTCTCCATACCATTCAGGATATTGATTTGCCTGTTAGGCAGTAAGTGAGGCAGAACACAAACTCCCACTTACCCTCAATTTTCTTGGACAATTCCTGACACAATTTGTGTTAGCACTGGTCCTCTGAGAAGTAGCCACACAAATGGGAATAGATGAGCAAGAGATTAATTGGGGTAAACACCGCTAAGGGTAAAAGGGAAGGAGTGGGAGAAGGTGAGGAGAGGCTTTGGATGGCAATGCAGATCTGACGCTGATGAAGGAGAGGAGGAAAAGAAGGAGGATTTAATAGGAAGAGGCCTAGACTACAGTGCCATCCTAGGGTTTCAGCTAGGCTGAAGGGGAGCCCTGGAGCCAAAGACTCTGGTTAGAGAAGTCTCACGTCTCACAGAAATGCAACTACATTAGTACCATTTATTGGCAAAGATTAGCCCATGGGATGCATGACCTCAACATGATTGTGGTGGTGTATTCAGAAGGTCAGCAGCTGGGGCCATCAGTCAACAATGCTCTCCATCACAGGAGATCTGTGGTGAGTTTTCGTGGTTGTTAATAACAGAGGTAAAATTCCAGTTATATGGTTGCTTTACTACTTATGATCCCTTTAGTTTTTTCAGTTTATATTGATCAATGATGCATTATTCCAATCTTGTAAGAATATCTAATGTATTCATGTGTGAATTTACATTTGAATCAGCCACCAAATTGTACCTAAAAATCATCTCACCACAGATATAAGACATAAACTAAAGGTGTCATACAAGCAATACCAGAACTTTTATCAACTTGGATTATAAAATATATACCAGACTATAAATGTGTTCTGTAACAAAATAAATTCAATGAGATATTGTGTTATGTGTTGTGATAATTTTAATTTATTCAAGTTTGAAACCAAAAATCTTATGCATCATATCCAGATTGGCTGGTCATATATTTATTTCAGCAGCTGTTATACCATTTTCTCTTTTGCCACACAATATGGAATTACATATGGCAATGATAAAATTTTCTCACAGCAGTCGTTTAGCATAGGAAGAAATCTCAACATGTTCATTTTTTTTTTCATTTTTTGGTAGTGTATACAAGGCTTACTGACAAGTTTAGCCTTCTGTGTTTTCAATCATCTTCTAAATTTTGAAGGCTTTGAACGTTCATTTGTGGAAACAACATTAAACATATGTTAAGGCCTTCATTTTCACTGGGTTTTGTACATTTGAAAAAGCATGTTTTTTTTTTTTTTTTTTTTTGTGGTACGTGGGCCTCTCACTGTTGTGGCCTCTCCCGTTGCAGAGCACAGGCTCCGGACGCACAGGCTCAGCAGCCATGGCTCACGGGCCCAGCCGCTCTGTGGCATGTGGGATCTTCCTGGACTGGGACACGAACCCATGTCCCCTGCATCGGCAGGCGGACTCTCAGCCACTGCGCCACCAGGGAAGCCTGAAAAAGCATGTTTTAAATAATTTTAATTTAAGCAAGTACTTTTTTAGGAATGATATTCAAACAAAGTTGAAGTTTGCTGTCTATAGGGGAAAATGTCCTCAGTGTTTTTTTTTTAAATTTTCTCATCCAGATCCAGAATTTGACCATGAATATGCCACTTTATTTTTGCTTCATTATTAAAATCATCCAATATAAGGACATTTGTATTAATTAAATTAAAATCTTACCTAGCCTCAAGCATGAAAAGCATCCCATTTGATAAGCTTCATTTCTTAAAAAACCCAACATTTCCAAACTGATATGTTGCCAAAGTGAAAATAAACCTTCCCCACACCTTACTTTACAAATAACTGAATTGTTTTAATAAAAAATCAGACTCTGCCTTTTCAATTCTCCTATTAAAGTGATGTTTAAATTGAAAAATAAGTTGAGACACTAGTGAGCATTCTATGGGTGAGCAGGCATTCATCATACCACTGCTTTGAGACTCTCATTGGCTTGGATGGTTTCAGTATTTGTTACAATGTGCACAGTTGTTGCTACACCTGTAATGATTTCTAATTTTCCCCTTTTCTATTGTTCTCTAACAAAATCCTAGTCATCACCCACTATGTTGGTTTAATGGCCCACTAATGGGTCTCAACTTGTACTTTTGGAAAAGTCTCTCCTGGGAAATGAACTACAAGTTGCCAGTGTTTGGCAAGCTGGCATATCGGTTACATTTAAGAGAAGGAATGCAGATTCTTCCGAATTCTGGCAAGGTAGGTAAGTGGAAATTGGTTATAGACGCTTCTACTATAGTTTTATCTGGAAGGATTCTTCCCCACCTTCTCCTATGGCTAGTGTCATTCTGGGGATGATATCAAGCATCAAAATAAAAAAAAATAATAACAAACGAAAACCAGCAATGGCTAGAACAAATAATACAGTATGACAAAGTTGTGCTTATCCTAAGTGTGCAATGTTGATTTAACATTAGTGAATCTATAATGTAATTTGCCACATTCATAGACTAAATGAGGGGAGAAAAGGATGATTTTCTAAAAAAGAAATTCCAGAAAAAAGTATACAATGAAATTAAACAACCATTCTTTATTAATAAACAATTTAGGGACTTCCCTGGTGGTGCAGTAGTTAAGAATCCACCTGCAAATGCAGGGACATGGGTTCAAGCCCTTGTCCGGGAAGATCCTGCATGCCGGAGCAACTAAGCCCGTGCACCACAACTACTGAGCCTGCACTCTAGAGCCTGCGAGCCACAACTACTGAAGCCTGCATGCCCAGAGCCCGTGCTCTGCAGCAAGAGAAGCCACCACAATGAGAAGCCTGCACACCGCAACGAAGAGTAGCCCCCACTCACTGCAACTAGAGAAAGTCCGCGTGCAGCAACGAAAACCCAACACAGCCAAAAATAAATAAATGAATAAATAAATTTATAAAAAAATAAACAATTTAAAAACAACAATAGACTTCAGCAAACCTGGAATAGAAGGCTGGTCTTTAAAATGGTAAATGGACATCAAACAAACTAAACACCATACTTAATAGTGCAATTAGAAACATTCTCTTTAAACAGAAGGATGACTCCTATAACCATTCTTGTTCAACATGGTACTGAATGTCTTAGCCAGTGCAGTAATACAGAATAAATATATGTATACATATATACATTATTAAGTGTATAAAAGTGAAAAGTAAACTGTTAATATGACTGTCTTCATATAAAACTCAAGAAAATCTACAGAAAATTATACTAATAGTATATATTAGTAGTTTGCTGGATGTAAGACTTATGCACAAAACAATTGCAGCAAATACAATTTTCATTGTGAATATACAATTTACAATAGCAAAAAAATGTTTTTTAAAGAATTTGAAATATACTATGAGTTAGCTCACTTGGAAGCTATTCCAACTCTCTTATTTGCTTTCTTGTACTGTAAAGTCTGGAAAGCTAAAAACAAGAAAGTAGATGTATATGAGTGTGTGTGTGTGTGTGTGTGTGTGTGTCTGTGTGTCTGTGTGTCTGTGTGTGTGTACACGTCAACCAGAACCCCTTACATTTGAGTTCTAAATCGGATCTTGGTTGTATCAAGCATATGCACCATCCTGAGACTTAGAGGTGTAACTGAATGACATGGGAGCCGTGTATGGCTCAGTGACATGGTCAACTGTGTATGATGGGAGGGGTCTCTGGTTCCTATGGAGCAGTCACAGCAGAGTGCCTGGAATGCATACATGTCAGTTAGCACACAGGCAGCAGTGGTGTTTCAGCTATAGCAGTCCCAAAGTGTGAGTGGACTTCCCCTGGCTGCGTAGCATCCAAGCCGGCTTTTCTGGCCCTCACAGAGTTTTTGTCAGCTATGGAATATATTTTATTAACAGTGTCTTATTTTTATAAAATAGCTATTAGAACGAATAGCTGGCATAGGCAAGTGGGAACTTTGATTGAAAGAGTACTTGACACCAAAATTGGTTGCAAGCCAAGGGCCCTGAAGGAAGTGGGAATCTGAAAAATGTTATCTGGCTTAGGTGGATCTGAAGACAGTAAGGATCCAAGTGACATTAGAGGACGAAATGTTGGTGTTCCATGGCACACAATGGTGAAACAGTTGCAGGAGTTGTCACCTGTGGTCACTTAAATTGAATGCCTTTGAAGTCAATGTGTCGGTGGACCAAACAGATGCTGTTAGGGACTCAGAGGACGCTCCCTTCCCCACAGCACTGAGAAACACATTAGTGCGAAGGGCATCTTCATCTTCGAAGTGTTCTGAAGTGGCTGGCTTGTGTAGGCCACAGATGAGATGGGAGATCCTGCCATTCACATGGTCACCCTCATTTCAGTGAGGATGATAGAATATAGAACAGTTCCATCAAGTCAAAGCATTTCCCCATGCCACTTTGTAGTCACAACCTCTATCCACTGATCAGTTTTTTATCCCTATAGTTTTATCTTTACCAGATTGTCTTATAAGTGGAATCATATTATAGCTGCTTTAAATGTGTCAACCTGGGTAGAATGGACTAAATTTTCTAGGATTCACTTACCTATATGTCTGTGGTTAGAGTTAGTCACAAGAGAAATTATTAAGAGAGATTTTGAGAGTGGAAGTGAAGACATTGCCTCTTTGTAGTTCAAAGACGTTGCTGGCACACCTCAGTGGTGTGAGACATCAGCCAAGCCTGCGACTGTTCCAAATTTCCCCTAGATCCTCTTTGCCTTTCTGACTACTGGGTATGGCATGTGTATTTAGATATATGTTTAGGGGCCCCAGATTCTGCATGACACCCATGCCACTAAGTATAGAGGCCCTAAGAACATTCTCAGTCTGTTCTCAAGGGCTCCAGTTTGTGCTTATGCATTATGGCTTGTGCTTGTTCTCCCCCAGGTTACACCTAGTTTTTCTTTCTGACTGTTTGTACTTTGGTCTTCAAGCTTCAGCATCAGATGTGAAGAGACAGCCTTACAGAAACTACTTAGCTCCCACAGTTGTGTGAGCTCAAATATCCGTAGTGATGAGCTGATTGCAAGGAATACCAGCCCCGAAGAGACACAAAGTAATTTCTCCAAGTCAGCACCCACACTCTCCTCCAGTTCCATGCCCATCTTCTCCTACAAGCAGCTAGAAATGGTGCAGGCTGTCTCCACTCAGTCTAAAATAAAATTTGTTTGGTGTTATAAGAAAGTGATGGGAATATACAGGGATAGGAGTGAGTTGAGAGGAGCAGGGGAGTAAATAATGGGATCTCATAGATTTTTTTTAAATCTCTATAAATACATCCAAATTAAATTATAATATATGTAAGCAAATTTTAAACCAAAGAGATGTTCCACTATTCATACTACTATAGTCATTCCCTTTTTTATCACTCAGTACCCAGAACATCTTTCTCTCTCAGTAAAAATTAAGCTACCTTTGTGCTTTGAACATGTGTATAGTAATGTTCTGAATTCCATGGACCCTGTTCCATGACTGACATTTAGATTTACACAAGTTTTTCTCCAGTACACACTGTGCCACAGTGCCCATTCCAGGGCATATGTCACAGCAAATTTGAAGGGATGTTTTTGTCACATAGATTAGGAAATGGCACTGTGCAGTCAGTGTGTCTCCACTTTGGTCCTAATGGATGCTGTCTGTCTTTTATCCACTCCAGATGCCTTCATGACAACCACTGGACTACATCAGAGCCACAAAATTTCTTGCTCTGCCCAAGGTGAAATCTGGGAATTGAGTTGAAGAAAGTGGAGGTTAGATGGCTTGAGGATGAAACTCAGGGCTCCAGGTACTGATGATCCCCCAACTCCCTCCTTTCACTTCCTACAAACTGTAATCAAGGTTCAAGAAGAAGCTTTCATGAAATGATCCATGGTCCTGAAAACAAAAACTCTAAAAGAAGCACTGGACTTGTAATCATCATTCTAATCTTTCTCTTTTCTCTAGCCTGTGACTGAAGTGAGAGGTACAAATTGTCCAGAAAGCAAAAGCTTACATTGGAGGACTGACACTCATCCACCCAAAAGGTCAGTTGTTCTGTCTATTTGTCCTACCCAGAAGCCTTACTTCTTTTCAAAATAAAGAGTGATGTTGTTTGTTATGTAAGTGATGTTAAATGTTGTATGTTGTATATCCTGGATTACTTTTTCCAACCATGAGCCAACAGGGTCAGGACCAAAAGGTCCTGCCTCACCACTCAAATCTGGGCAATCCCTAGCACTCACATTACTTCAGTGTAGCCCCAGAGATTTGTAAATAAAACCTGATGAATGAGGACACACATTATTCTGGGGAGGAGACTTGGAGACAAGGTGACTAAGCCAGATGCCATATCTGGAGACTGGCAGAAGCAGGGATGTTATCTGGCCAACAGGACTTTTGCAAGGGATGCCCACTATCTCAATGGAGTAAGTGGAAGTAAGGCAATTCCCACTGTTAATTTACACACTTCCCCCCCCCCACACACACACTTTTTATTGTTTGAATTATTTCTCAAAGAGCATATAGCACATATTTTTTAAGATTTACAAAAATAGGAATTGTATAGTGATATTATTAAACTTCTCACATACCTTTCATCAGTCTTCATCCTAAATACCTACCAATAAAATACTGTACTCCTTATCCATGTACCCAAGAAATTTTGACACAAAACAATATGAATAAAAAATATCAGTCAAAGTAACTATATGGGTAAAAACAAAAGTCAGAATTTTATTATGTTTTTGGCTTGTAACTCCTCTTTTTTTCCCCTACATTATTTAAAAGACAAATACATAAAATAATCATTATAAATATATATTAATGGGCACAACATGTATATAGATGTAATTTGTGACAATAATAACATAAAGGGAAAGGATAAATTGTATAGAAGCAAAATTTATGTAAAGTATTGAAACTAAGTTGGTATTAATTCAAGCTAGATTGCTATAACTTGAAGCTACTAATTGTAATCCCCACAGTAACCTCTATGAAAAAAGTGTATAAATTACTTAAACATAAAAGAAAGCAATGGGGGAACTGAGGACAAAATAGGTATAAGATATATAGAAAACAAATAGTGAAATGACAGAGAGAAGTCCTTTCATATTAGTAATTACTAATTAGTAATTAGTAAATGTGAATGGACCAAACTTTCCAATTAAAGTACAAACATTGAAAGAATGGATAAAATAACATGATCAAACTATATGCTGTCTACAAGAGACTCATTGTAGATCCAAAAACACAAATAGTGTGAAAGTAAAATGATAGAAAAGATATTTCATGAAAATTGTTATCAAAGAAAAGCTGGGTGGCTATACTAACAGTAGACAAAATCAACATTAAGTAAAAAGAAAAATTACAAGATATGAAGAAATATATAATATATTGATAAAAGGGTCAATACATCAAGAAGATAACAATTATAAACATATGTACACCTAACAAAAGAGCCCCAAAATATAAAAAGGAAGAACTGATAATTGAAGGGAGAAATAGTTCTAGAATAATAGTTGGAGAATTTAATACTCCATTTCCACTAATGGATGGCACAACTATACAGAAGATCAATAAGGATAATAGAGGACTTGAATAATACTCTAAAATCCAGTAGGCCAGATAAGTATATACAGAACACTCTACCCAACAACACCAGAATACACATTCTTCTCAAGTACATGTGAAACATTCTCCAGGATAGACCATATATTAGTCCAGAAAACAAGTCTCAAAACATTTTAAAAGATTAAAATCATACAAAATATCTTCTAAAACAACAATGGATGAAACTAGAAATCAGTAACAGAGGAAAACTGGGAAATTTACAAATATGAGGAAATTTTAAAAAGCACTTATAAATAACCAATGGGTCAAAGAAGAAATCACAAGGGCAATTAGAAAATATTTTAAGAATGAAAACAAAAACACAATATACCAAACTTATGGGATGCAGCTAAAGCAGTGCTGAGGGAAATGTATAGCTGTAAACATGTACGTTAAAAAGGGGGGCACACTAAACCCAAAACTAGCAGAAAGAAGGAAATAATAAAGATTATATTAGAAATAAATAGTGACGAGAAATCAGTCGACAAAATCTTCAACATGGAATTACCCTATGACCCAGCAATACCTTCCTAGATGTATACAAAAAAAAAAATTGAAAACAGGTGTTCAAACAAGAATTTGTATACAAATTTTCATAGCAGCACTATTCATGATAGCCATTAGATGGAAATAACCCAAATGTCCATCAGCTGCTGCATTAATAAAGACAATGTGGCATATCCATGCAATATAATATTACTCAGCCATAATAAGGAATGAAGTAGTAAAACTACATGGGTGAACTTTGAAAACATCATGTTAAGTGAAAGAAACCAGAAACAAAAGGTTATATATTGCATGATTCCATTTATATGAAATATCAAGAATAGGAAAACCCATAGAGACAGAATGCAGATTTGTGGTTGCCAGAGGTTGTGGGGAGGGAGTAATAGGGAATGATTGCTTAATAGATATGGGATTTTCTTTTGGGGTGATGAAAAAGTTTATGGAACTAGATAGGGGTGATGGTTGCAAAACACTGTCAATGTACTAAATGCCACTGAATTGTACACTTTCAAATGGTTAAAATGTTGAATTTTATGTTAGATATATTGTGTCTTAATTTAAAAAGAAAAATGGTTTAGGTAGTGTGGTAGAGAGAATTCTAAGATACCCCCCACAAGATTCCAGACCCCTGGTTATTCTATCACATGCTAATCAAGGCACTTCTGCAATTCAATTTTTCACATGTAATTAAAGTCCCAAATGAGTTGGCTTTAAAAGGTTAAGATTATCTAGGTGGATTGGACTTAATCACATGAACCATTCAAAAGTAGACAATTTTCTCTAGCTGGAAGCAGAAGTGGAAGTCAGAGAAATTCAAAGTGTGAAAGGGATTTGAAGTAAGGGCAATTCTCTCTTGCTGTGATTGAGAGAACCACATGGTAAGATATGAAAGCAATCTGCAGTTGCTGAGAGCAGTCCCTGGTTGACAGCTAGTAAGAAAACTGAGACTTCAGTCCTACATCCTCCAGGAACTGAATTCTGACAATAACAAGAATGTGTTTAAAAGCAGATTTTTCCCTAGGTTTGTCACCAGATGAGGACACAGCAAGCCAACTTCAGCCTTGTGATTCTCTGAGCAGGGAACCCAGCCTTGTTGTGCCTGATTTCTGACCTATGGAAACTGTGAGATGAATTTTGTTGTATATGCCTCTAAGTTTATGGTGATTTGTTACACAGCAATAAAAGACATGGAAATATGTCCAAATATACTGTTAAGTTTTTTTAAAAAGTCTCAGAAAACTCTACATGGTTCAACTAAAATATGTGCATATATATTATGTTATTTTAGTAACATATTTTAATAAAGAAAACAACTTTTGTAATGTGATTAAGATTGGGAAAGCCATTAGAATCTCCTTTATTTCTACTACAGAAGGGAGATTTATTTTAAACCATTCTTATTAATATTATGAAGAAAAACTGAGTTTTAATAGCATTTGGGTACGAAACTTTCTTTAACAAAATCCTACTAAGCTTAACAAAGGGATGTTTTACATTAGCCAATAGAATTTTTTTTTTTTTCGGTACGCGGGCCTCTCATTGTTGTGGCCTCTCCCGTTGTGGAGCACAGGCTCCAGACGCGCAGGCTCAGCGGCCATGGCTCACGGGCCTAGCCACTCCGCGGCATGTGGGATCTTCCGGGACCGGGGCATGAACCCGTGTCCCCTGCATCGGCAGGCGGACTCTCAACCACTGCGCCACCAGGGAAGCCCAGCCAATAGAAATTTTTAAACAATAATTTTCCCACTAGTCTTTGCTGTATGACATGCTGTATTAAAATGTTTCAAAATTTTTTAAAGCTTTTGAAGTAACAAAAGAACAAATAATGTTTTATGACCATGAAATTTTTACAAGTTTTAGCATTAGAAAAAAATTGTAATCATTAAAAAAAAAAACCTAGTTGAGTGGTGAACAATAGTTTCTTGTGCTGAGTAAATGGGGAAAAATGTAGTGACTTTAAAATTATTTTTCTTCAAACTTTCATCTTGCTGTTAAGCATAGTTCTGTACCTTTCCTAAAGGAGAAGCTTACATTTATATAATTCTTCCCTGATTTAATAACATTTTACTTTATATAAGTATATGCATAGAAAACGATTTCCAATAATATACACCAAAGTAGATGGTTTTATTTTTGAAAAACAATTCAATCATTAAAATTAAACAATTTAGAAAGAACAGAGACTGAAATAAATGTAGAAGAAAAGGAAATTACAGATCAATGAGGGACGTGTGTGTGTTTGTGTGTGTCTTAACCAATTTCAGGGCTTACCAAAATAGATTGTTTGCTTGTACAGAAATCTTAGGGAAATGTATTCAGTTTGAAACTTTTCCCTTCAACCTAAAAATCTGTTCTTAAGTGTTACTCTATTTAGAAGCTATGTAACATCCTAAATATTAAAGAACAATTTTAAGTATTTCATCCTTGCTTGAGCTAAGAAAGTATTCCTACACATAAATACATACAAAATAAAACTTCTGAAAGACTATATAGCAAACTCATGCACTTTCTACATTATTCATATCTGTATTACTTTACTTTTAAAAACCCAACCATTAAGGATAATAAAGATATTTAAAAATAAAAGTTGAACTACACTAAGAATTAAAGAAAATAAATCAGCAAATTAATGGGATAATTTTTAAAACCCATCAAAGTGTTTCCCAGGCTTGCCTGATCTTATAAATTACCTGGGGTACTTCTGAAAATACACTCTCATGTCCCATCCGAGACCTACTAAATCAGAACTTCCAGAGGAAGAACCTGTGTATCTAGGTGTTATTTCCATATCTAGGATGAAATCCCAAAAGGGGCAGATTTGGAAAATCCTGGCAGATGAGGCTTAACAACAACAACCCTAAAAACTAAAAACAAATAAATGCAACAGAAACAAAATTTTGCCTTCAAATGAAGTACAAAGGAGCCATACACAAGGATGTTCACTGAAACTATGGCTATATTAGAAAAAAGTAGGGAAAAAGTTTAAATGTGCATCAACAGGAAAACAATAAAATGAATTAAAATACAATTATACAATGGAATACTATACTGCTGTAAAAATAAAGGACCTACATCTATATGTATATCAACATAGATGAATCTCAAAAAATGGACTTGAGGATATGGGGAGGGGGAAGGGTAAGCTGTGACAAAGTGAGAGAGTGGCATGGACATATATACACTACCAAACGTAAAATAGATAGCTAGTGGGAAGCAGCCGCATAGCACAGGGAGATCAGCTCGGTGCCTGGTGACCACCTAGAAGGGTGGGATAGGGAGGGTGGGAGGGAGGGAGACGCAAGAGGGAAGAGATATGGGAACATATGTATATGTATAACTGATTCACTTTGTTAGAAAGCAGAAACTAACACACCATTGTAAAGCAATTATACCCCAATAAAGATGTTAAAAAAAAACAACGGCAAAAAAACAAAAAACAAAAAACATGATTTCTAAGAAAAAGTAGGTTGTGTAAGAAAAGTAGTTTGTGTGTTTGTGTATGTATGCATATATATGTGTGTATGTATATATACACACACATTAAAAGTACATAAAATAACTATGTGTTTATATATATATATACACATGTACGTATTTATTATATATATTTTCAAACTATATATATTATAAAAGTATGGATGTATGCTATATTCTCTCAATCTAGTTTTATATAACTCCAATATTTCATAAATTAGTATGATTGATTACAACCTGTGTTGGTGAGGGTGTGAACAATCTTTTTGGAGGGCAATCTGCCTATACACATTTATTGAAACAGTACTGGTTACTGTAAATATATGGAAATAATACCCATATGAGTCAATTGGGGATTGGTTAAATAAATTATGATAATTTGAACAGTTTTGAGACATTAAAAACAGGGAGAGTAGTAAAATTGTTACTAACCTGAAAATATTTTTAAGCAAATAAATAAGCAAGTAGCAGACTAGCTTATGGTATATTATTCTATTAAAATAGATACATGAATAAATTATGTATAATACTGAGTAGAGAACATTTACTAAGATTATACACTAAAATATTTATCTTTATACATTACAAGTTTATATATATATATATATTTTATATAAGAAATCTCCAAAGACCAAAACATAGGCTCATCTTTAAGAAAATTGTATATGGAATGAACTGAAATAAATATTTTTAAATGACCATTCGATCTTCAACTGACTCAAATGGTTCAGAAAATAATATGTCCTTCTACATGAAGAGAGAATGATAAAGCAAATGTAGCAAAATGTTAAAACTGGGGAATACAGTGAAGGACATGTGGGGGTTCTTTGTGCTATTTTCAAAACTATTCTGTAATTTTGAGGCTATTTCATAATAATAACAATGAGAGCTTTTTGCTTTGTTTCATTTTGTTTTTTTGCCCATGACATGGATTCCCAACCCTACCTAATATTAAGAATTGTGTAAAAAACCTAAATGCAAGTTCTCAGGCCTGGCTCCAATCTACTGAACTAGAATCTTCAGAGAATAGTCTGGGAATGTTAATCTCAGGTGTCTGCTATTATCTGGCAGGTATAGAAAACATTACCTGATGACTATGACAACACTTTTTAAAGAATAAATGAAATAAGACAAAATGAAACAAAATATAAAATAAAACAAAATTTAAAAAATATAGTAAACCAGTGTTGGTGAACACATAAGACAACAGGAATGCTCATACATTATAGGTGCCAAATTGGGACAATATTTTTCAAGGCCAATGTCTATGCCAGTTAAAAGCATCCATAATCATGTACAGCAATGACCATTCTAGGAATTTAATACCTTCATATTATTATCAAAAATTTATGTACAAAGAAGTTCAATCAACGATGTGTCTCATAATGAAAACTACAGACAGCCCAATATCCATAAACATGGGAATGGATGTGTGTGTATTATCTTTATTTTGAAGGTAAATATTTGGACTGATTTAGAGTAAAAGTGAATAGTATAATTCCTGAGGCAGGGATAAAAACGATATTGTCCTTCCACTTTATCTTAATTCTAAATTTTACCGAGGGCTTTTTCTGGCACCTTGGGAGCTTGCTCAGCCCAGGCTTAGGACAACCTAGATGTGCCAGAGATTTTAACATTCCTAGGGTAACATCCACCAATAAAGGATCCACATCTGTGGATAAATGCTCCAGTTTCCCATCTCTTATTGGGATAATTCTGAGGAGCATTGTACATGGTTCCTTAGACTTAGAGGGTCCCCAGCAGGATTGGACCAATTGCCTTTTGGCTATGTCTGTCTCTGGTGCTATATTTTTTAAAAAACATTTTCATCCTAAAATTATATACAAAATAACATTTGTTATATACTATTTTAATGATTTATGTATTTTTATCTAAATATTTAGTGTCTGTATTTAAGTGTATAACAGGAATAACACACTTCGTTTTTTTTTTCCAAATAGTTAACCAATTATATCAGCACCATTTCTTCAGTAATCTAACCTTTCACCACTGATTCAAAATATTTCAATAAGATTACTAATATTTCTCCATATTTGGGTTTGAAAATTGGCTTTCTCTTCTGTTTCATTTGTCCTATATTTATTCTGGTATAATATTGTTTTAATATTGTGGCTTCACAATACTTTTTACCTGTTAGCATAATTTTCCCAAATTACTGTTCTGAATTGTTGGAAGACCTCAGTGTTGCTCTATTTTAGAAGCTATGCTAGAGTCTTTTTGTAAAGTGAAGTTGTACTAATATAATTTAAATATAATTTAGAGGAGATGATACATTTGTCACAGGTTCTCAAAATCTGAAAATCCACCATCAAGACTCCATTAGACTCACTGCCTCATCTCATGAAAGGACTGCACAGAGGCCCTTCATAAGGGAAACCAGCAGCATAGGTTTATATTCCAAAGTCCTTAAAAGGGGGTGAGGGTGCAATCTGGAGGGTCTATATTTATAGGATGATTCAACAGCAGAAACATGTTGCCAAGTTTTTGCAACTTGAATCGGTTTTCAACTGAAAATAATTGTATTGTCTAATTATAACAACCAAAAAATGAATGCATGCTGATGGGAAACAGAACAAAAACAATCACCCACCCCTTCAAAAAGTAAATAAACAGAAAGGGAAATAATTAGAGTGAAAGTGTTTTTAAAAATGTTACCTACTACCTATTTTCCAGACTCCCTAGCCTTGCACACCCCTCCCCCGTCCCGGTTCCAGCCTGGGACAAAACCAACAAGACTAATAGGGTCAATTCTAGGCTTTACTTGTCGGTGAGTGGAAGGGAAAGAAGTGGGCATTTACTATTTTAGAAGAGGAAGACGCAATTCTTTAAAAGCTCCAGCAGAAATCAGGACAAAGGCAAATACGACAAAATATTATGACCCGTTTGGTGTCGAGGATGCTAAATAGGAAAATAAATAAATAGATAAACAAACAAATAAATAAATAAATAACGGATGGGCAGTACCCAGTGGTATTGGTGGGGGGAAGGTGGGAATGAGGAGAAAGGTGGCCCCGCCCACAACCCACTGCAGCTCCTCAGGTACGAACCATAATTGGAGATCTGAGCTCACAGTGACGTAGCCCTTACGAGACCTAGAGCCCGCCCTTGGATTAGTCTCTCCTCCCAGTTGCAGTCCTTAGTCGTTTGTGGCTGTATGCCGGCTCGCTATTGCCTTGAAGACGGGCGAACCTGTCCCCAGGAAGGAGGAAGTCGTAGAAGCTGACCCAGATTCTTGGCAGGTTGGAGGGTGCTGACTGGGGAGGGGAGCGGGGGCCTCAGGGCAAAGACCAGAGCGGGTCCAGGACTGGATTCTCTCTGTCCCTTACCCGATGTTCACACGTTTGGTGCAAGAAATAGAGGGCTTGGTGGGAGGAGATCAAGAGGGGCCAAGGGTTAAGAATGGGTACCAGTTGGCACCTCCTAGGAGGTGGGCGATCGGGCGACGCCTGGAAGGGAAGGACTAGAAAAGGAGACGGCGAGGAAACGGTCTGATTCCTGCAGGGCGACGGGAGGGGGCGCGCAACCGGTGACCCTGGGTTGGGGATGGCGGACTCTGCATCGGGTCTAGGCCACTGTTCCCGGTATTTCTTCTCCACCCTCCTTCCATTTTGGAGCTGGAAATGGTGGGCTGCGGGAACTCCGGGGAGGGGTGGGGGAAGGGGACCGGGGCGGCTGCTGCAGAGGATAGGGACAGGGATTAGGTCTGGGAAGCACGTCCTTTCTGTAGAGGAGGCAGTCGATCGGGCGGGCTACTGACTTCGGGATATAGGCGGGGAACGAGAAACAGTTTCCGGTCCCTGCGGGTCGGTGTGAGCGTGGGCGCTACCTGCGGACCCTCGGGTAAGCCTGACAAAGCGCTGACGCCGCAGCGGGGACAGGTTTGCAATGCCCACGTTACCTCTTCATCCATCTTGATGCATAAAATGGTGGGCAGTGGCCCGAGGGTGAGCTCCAGAAAGTCCACTGGGTCCCAAAAGGTCCTGGCAGATACCCAGATTGAAATTCTTTATAAATGAACCACGTAGCCACCCAGCAACCTCTTCGGACTCCCACGCCCCGCAAGTTGTCCATTTGCGTTCAAGAAATGGTAATTAGATGACGGGAAGGACGAGACAGTGGAGATAAGGGGCCTAAAGAAGAGGTGAAACTGGTTTGGAAATAATCAGCTTTGATTTCTTCTGGAAGGCAGGGTAGCGCGTCACAGGGCGGGAGAAGAAGCTGTGAGACAGGATGGAGGAGAAAGAGAAGGCAGCAACACATTTCTAGCAGAGTCCTAAACCAACAACGGAGCTGGTGTCCCCTGATACTGGTCCTTTAGTCGAGTGATCAGTCCTGGCCATTGTCGAATTTCTGTCTGCAGGTCTTTAGGTCCGTTGGTGCAGCAGATTTCAAGGCTACGAGAGGAATATTGCTTCTGATTCCTGCAGGTATGGGAGGTGCCTGGGACCCTTTGGTGTAGGGGTATCAGGGATCAGAACAGAATTTGGGGGACTCCCAGCCCTCCCTGCCCCACTTAAGTGCAGGAGAAATCTGGCCGAGTCTTTAGAAACTGTGGGCCTGTGGCTGGTGAGGGAAGAAGGGAGTAAAGGGGCAAGCTCTGGGGTGCCCCTGGAGGGCATATCAAGATCCCTGGAGGCTAAGACCTGGTTTTTCAGCGACGGTCCAGCCCACTACCTGTCCTACGTTTCTGTGCCAGGAGTGGCCCTGGGACAGATTTTCAGGGAAAATGGTGGGCTTTGGGGCAGGGCTAGATCTGCGGCACCCCTTAGAGGGCACACGAAGTCTCTCAGGTGGGAAAACCTTTGCTCACAGAGCTCTGAATCCTGTTCTTACAAAACATTCAATCCTTTTATCTACTAGGAAGAAGAAGCAGGAAAAAAAAATCTCAAGATGGAAAATGTCCCCAAGGAAAGCAGAGGAGAGGAGCAAGTTCCAGTGCAGAATGAGGAAGCCCGCCCTTTGGGAGGTGGTGAAGGCCAAGAACCTGGAGGAAACATTAGAGGGGAATGGGCTCCACCTGCCCAAGATTTTAGAGAGGATATGCCCAATAGGCTTGTCAATAACATTGACATCATAGATGGAGATGCAGATGATATGGAAAGGTTCATGGAGGAGATGAGAGAGCTAAGGAGGAAAATTAGGGAGCTTCAGTTGAGGTACAGTCTGCGCATTCTTATTGGAGATCCTCCTCACCATGATCATCATGATGAATTTTGCCTTATGCCTTGAATGCTGAGGTTAATAATCGTATACCCCCCTGCTTCCCAAACTTGCATTTTCTTGATGTACCCTTTACTGTGAACCTTTTGTGTTCTGTCATTTTTCTGATTGGAGATTTAATTTTCACTTTTGACTTAGTCTGTAAGTTTTTCTGTCAGCAGGGGAGATTTTATCAACTTGCATGGAAAGATGTCTATTGCATATTGTAAAGCTAATAAAGCAGTTTAGAAAGCAGTCTGTAGATATACTATCTCATTTAAAAGCATGTATAATATAATATATATACACATCAGAATGCATCTTTTTCTTATTTTCTTTATTTTTTTAATGTTTTTTCTCATTTTTCCAAAATGAATACACATGTGTCAGAAAAAAATGTAAGATGTAAATAACTTACCAATCAGCTTATAAAGGGAATGGAGACAATAAATACTTGAGGCACAATTTAAAGACATAAATCTTATATTACCTCTGGATCTCTTATTTAGAAGCACAAACCTGGCAATTATTACAGATATGTTTCTTTAAAATCAGCCTATTTGTCTATAAAATGAAGATAGTACATGCTTTATAGAGCTACTGTGGGAATCAAATTAGGTAATGACCGAACTCTGTGGCTGGCTCAGTCGACACATGCAAGGCCCAGCCCTCTAGGTGTCCTTCATATTTAGGTAAGGACCAAAGGAGTAGGCCTACCAGCAAGTCCAATTGACTGCCAGGTAGGAGACACCCTTCTACACCTATGCTGCTGTGTCTCCTTTCCCTGGATAATGCCATGACTGCGAGGCACTCCTTCCCCTTCTGCTAGGTGTTCCTCCCTCCACTGGTCCCCACCACTGCTGATGTGCTGGAGTCTTAAAGGTGACAAAGACCCACTGATATTTTTGGAGCCCTCAGTGGTCTGAATCCCCAGTTTGCCCATTCAGAAATGTAGAGGATGCCCCTTCCTGCTTTAGAGTTACACTTAATTCAGGTGGGTACTTCCCCAGTGCTGCTTAAGGATCCAAACAGCCCTTTGCGGCTTTTCTCAGACTTTTGTCCTCACCCCCCATTCCCCAAGATAAATCTGAGTGACACTCATGATAGTGTGCTCAGAATTCAACTATCTCTTCTATCCTCCCATGAATATGGCCCAGTCTTCTTGGCAGTCTATTTTCTGCATAGACACTGCTACAGGTTTCACTCTTTGTATACACAGGTGTTGGGGTGGCTTTATGTCCCCAAGACTGTTCTGGTCCACACCACCCTCACCGCAGGAATCTTTGGTAGTCTCTACTCACACCAACCTACATGGATCCAGAGCAGTTTTCCTCTTCCTTTACTTTGATTTTTACTCTGCTCAATAAACCTGTAATCACAGATCAGCGGGAAACAGGATGAGACTGGGGATCCAGGAGACGGACCCTTGTTTTAGGACATGTTCCACCACCCAGTCATCACTGCTCCCTAACTAGACTTCCCTTCTTACAGTAAATATATTCTCTCATTTGTCCTGGTACCCTCAGTGCCTAGCACAAGTTCTGGTAAGTTGTACGGCACTGCAGGTAGTTATAACCGAGTTGAAAGTCCTGCAAGCTGGGCCCAGGTTTGCCTCTGATCATTTGTGAGCAAGTGACTTCTTTTCTCTGCAGACTGTAGCTTGCAATTGAAAAAGGAACACAATAGAGAAAGCATTATACATCAGTTTCAACACATGGATGTTGTAATATTAATATATGTCAGTGTTTATCAACATGTGTTATAAAGACCAGCTGCATCAGAATCACCTGTGAACTGGTTAAAAATTCAGGAAACTAGATTTTACTCCACACCCACTGCATACTACAAGTTCATCAGACATCTCTGGACTTAAAGTGGAGGCCCCAACTTTAGTTCAAGTTTGGACACTCCCCTCCTCATTACACACACACACACACACACACACACACACACACACACACACACACCACACACACACACACACACACACACCAGACTTTATTTTACCACTAGGCCATCCCCTTTTTAAAGAGACAACTGTTTTATTTTTATGCTGTTATCTTTAGTGCATAGGTTGTAACCTTGGCTGCAGGCTTGAATTACCTCAGATTTTAAAGTGGAGCTCAGGACCCAATTCCAACCTATTGAATCAGACTCATTAGAAGTGAGATCAAGGGATCATTACATTGTAAAAGCACCCACAATGATTCTGATGTACATGTAGAGTTCAGAACAACTGGGTATAATTTGTCACTAAAATATCTTTGGTTTATTTTCTCTACACTATCCTTGATTGACTGTGTGAGCATAAGGAAGTCATTTCATTTATCTAGAATGTTTTTCTTGTGAAAGACACATCAGAGAGGAAGAATTACACCCCAAAATCAACACATGAGATCCTTTTAAGATAGTAATGTCAGTGCTCCTTGAAGTTTGCTAGCCTATCAAATGCTTCGGAATCACATGTGGAGCTTGTTTAAAATACTGAATCCTAGCCCCACACCCAAGAACCACACTTTGATAATGGTGCCCAGGTAACTGCATTGTTAACAGGCTCCCAGGTAATTCTGATGCACACTGGAGTTTGAGAATTACCCATGCATATATTTTTGTCCCAAGTATATTAAGGACAAACCAATAAAATAACTAAAAAAATATAGATATATGTTAATCTGAATCCAAGGAAAAGATCAGAGAAGAGAAGGCCTATCTGAACATTAGAAAAAGAAGAAAAGATGAAACCATAAGGGGAACAATTGGTATATACTATGTAAAAATATTAAATATTCTGTAAAGCAAGACTATAAATAAAAGTTCAAGGGGAGGGTCTGTATGTCTTAATATGATGAACTGAACACCAGGTAATGCCTTTCACTCTCATTACAATATGGGCGGGCTTCCCTGGTGGCGCAGTGATTGAGAGTCCACCTGCTGATGCAGGGGACACGGGTTCGTGCCCCAGTCCAGGAAGATCCCACATGCCGCGGAGTGGCTGGGCCCGTGAGCCACGGCCGCTGAGCCTGCGCGTCCGGAGCCTGTGCTCCGCAATGGGAGAGGCCACAACAGTGAGAGGCCCATGTACCGCAAAAACAAAAAAAAAAAACAAAACAAAAACAAAAACAATATGGGGAAAATATAAACAATAAAATTAATAAAAATTACATTCCTCTTGCACATTTAAAACCTTGCTTGAGGGACTTCCCTGCTGGCACAGTGGTTAAGAATCCACCTGCCAATGCAGGGGACATGGGTTCGAGACCTGGTCCAGGAAGATCTCACATGCCACGGAGCAACTAAGCGCATGCACCACAACTACTGAGCCTGTGCTCTAGAGCCCACGAGCCACAACTACTGAGCCTGCGTGCCACAACTACTGAAGCCCACGTGCCTAGAGCCCGAGCTCTGCAACAAGAGAAGGCACCGCAATGAGGAGCCTGTGCACTGCCACAAAGAGTAGCCCCCTGCTCACCATGACTAGAGAAAGCCCACGTGCAGCAACGAAAACTCAATGCAGCCAAAAATAAAATTAACTAATTAATAATTTTTTAAAAAAAACCTTGCTTGTAAGAGTCTGTCCTAGCCATTTTGGATTTATCCATTAACAAAGGAGAGTTTATCTGCTTGTCTCAGGAAAAAGGTGGTAAGGTGAAAATAGGGATAAATACTCATTTGCCACTGAGCCTGCCACTCACCATTGGTATTGGTTTCCTGTGGCTGCTGCTTAAAAGAAAAACACAACAGAAATTTATCCTCTCACAGTTCTGGAGACTGGGAGTCAGAAATCAATGTCTGGGCAGGGCCAGGCTCCCACTGGAAGCTCTACTGGAGAATCTGTTCATTGCAATGTAACCCCTATCAAAGCTACAATGATCAAAATAGTGCGGTACTGGCATAAAGACAGACATATAGGCCAATGAAATAGAATAAACATCCAGAAAAAAGCTCGCACAGATATGGTCAGATGATTTTCAACAGGGTGCCAAGACCATAAAATGGGAAAAGGACAGTCTTTTCAACAAATTGTGTTGGGAAAACTGGATATCCACCTGCAAAAGAATGAGGTTGAACCCTTACGTTACACCATATGCAAAAATTATTTCAAAATGGATCAGAAACCTAATGTGGGAGGTGAAACTATAAAACTCTTAGAAGGAAACATAGGGGGAAATCTTCATGATTTCTCCCTTTGGAAAAAGAATGTCTATTTTATGCCTATTTCACCACTGAATTTGGAAACATGTAATTTCTTAATTTCACAGGCTCAAAACTGGAGAGGAGTTTTGCCTAGAAATGAATTAAACCTCAAGTCTCATCCAGACATAATTTAAATGATATTTAGATGAGACCGAACTTGGAGTTGATGCTAGAATGGGTTAATGCTTGGGGCCTGTTAGGATTGGATGAAGTTTTTTTTTTTTTTTTTTTTTTTTTAATATGAGAAGGACATGAATATTGGGGAGACAGAGGGTTAAATGTTAGGTACTGAACTGTGTCCCATAAATTCATAGGTTAAAGCTCTAACCTCCAGTGTAGCTATATTTGGAGATAGGGTCTTTAAGGAGGTAAATAAGGTTAAATGAGGATATAGGATGGGGCCACAATCAAATATGCCTAGTATGCTTGTAAGAAGAGGAGGAGAAAAAGGCCAAATGAGGGTATAATGAGATCTGGAGAAAGCAAACCCGCTGACAACTTGATCTTGGAGTTCCAACCTCCAGAACTGTGAGAAATTAAATTTCTGTTGTTAAAGTCACCTAATCTGTGTATTTTGTTATGGAAGACCTAGAAGAAGACCAATACAAGTTATAACACAGATTGATGGCTGCCAGGGACTGGGGGGAGAGGGTAAAGGAGGGAAACTGCTTAGTGAATGAGGAGTTTTACTTTGGGGTGATGGAAATGCTTTGGAACTAAACAGAGATGGAGGTTGCACAACACTGTGAATGTACTAAATAACACTTTATTGTTCTCTTTAAAACGGTCAAATTTTCTGGATTTTTTATTGTGGAAAAATATACATAATATAAAAATTACCTTTTAACTATTTATAAGTGTGCAATTCAAGGGCATTAAAGTACATTCACATTTTTGTGGAAGCATCACCGCTATTCATTTACAGAAATTTTTCATCATTCCAAACTGAAACTCTGTACCCATTAAACAATAACTTTCCATTATTCCCTTCCCCAGAGTCCCTGGTAACCACTATTCTACTTTCTGTCTATATGAATATGACTATTCTAGGGAATTTACATAAGTGGAATCATACAGTATTTGTCTTTTTGTGTCTGGCTTATTTAAATTAGCATAATGTTTTCCAGGTTCACCCGTATTATAGCATGTAGCAGAATTTAATTCCTTTTTAAGGCTGAATCATGTTCTATTGAATATATATACCGCATATTATTTATCCATTCATTTCTCAATGAACAACTGGGTTGTTTCTCCCTTTTGACTATTGTGAATAATGCTGCTATGAACATGGGAGTACAGATATCTGTTTAAACCTCTGCCCTCAATTCTTTTTTGAGTATATACCCAGAAGTGGAATTGCTGGAATATATGGTAATTATATGGATTTTTTTAAAAGGAAATGACGGTTTCCCACAATAGCTGCACAAATTTACATTTCCACCAGCAGTGTACAACTGTTCCAATTTCTCCATATCCTCACCAACACATTATTTTCTGAGTTTCTTTTTATAGTAGCATCCTAATAGATGTGAAGTCATATCTCACTGTGGTCTGGGTTAGCATTTCTCTAATGTTGAGCATCTTTTTACATACTTTGGCCACTCGTGTATCTTCTTTGAAGAAATGCCTATTCAAGGTCTTTGTCCAATTATTAGTTGGGTTCTTTTTGTTGTTGTTGAGTTGTATAAGTCCTTTATATAGTCTCTATATAAACCCTTTATCAGATATATGATTTGCAAATATTTCCCAATCCTGTATGTTGCTTATTCACTCTCTTAATAGTGTTCCTTGATGCACAAAAGTATTTAATTTTGATTAATTCAAATTGTCTTAGTTCTGCTGCTATAACAAAATACTATAGACTGGGTAAATTAAACAATAAATACTTATTTCTCACAGTTCTGGAGGCTGGGATGTCCAAGATCAAGGTTTTGGCAGATTCAGTGTCTAGTGAGAGCTCTCTTCTGGTTTGCAAATGGCTGCTTTCTTGCTGTATTCTTACATGGTGGAGAGAGAGCTCTGGTCCCTTCCTCTTCTTATATGGACAATGATCCCATCATAAAGGCTTCACCTCTGTGATCTCATCTAAATCTAATTACCTCCCAAAGGCCCCATCTCCAAATTCCATCATATTGGGGATTAGGGCTTCAATATATGAATTTGGGGAGGACACAAACATTCAGTCCATAGTACTCCACCCCGGTCCCCAAAATCTCATCTAAATAGTATCTAAATGAGATATGGGTGGGATTCTAGGTGTGATTCATCCTAAGGCAAGATTACTCTCCATCTGTGAACCTGTAAAACTGAATAATTTATGTGCTTCCAAAATACAATATGGAACAGGTATAGGATAGACATTCTCATTCCAAAGGGAGAAATAGGAGATTAGAAAGAGGTGATGGGGGACTTCCCTGGTGGTGCAATGGTTAAGAATCTACCTGCAAATGCAAGGGACACGAGTTCGATCCCTGGTCCTGGAAGATCCCACATGTCACGGAGCAACTAAGCCTGTGTGCCACAACCACTGAGCCTGTGCTCTAGAGCCCACGAGCCACAACTACTGAAGCATGTGCACCTAGAGCCTGTGCTCTGCAACAAGAGAAGTCACTGCAATGAGAAGCCCGTGCACCACAATGAAGAGTAGCCCCTGCTCGCGCAACTAGAGAAAGCCCATACGCAGCAACGAAGACCCAATGCAGCCAAAAATAAATAAATAAATAAAATAAATGTATAAAGGAAAAAGAAACGTCACATGCAAGAAGCACCATTTGAAAAAAAAAAGAAAGAAAGGGGTGATGGGTCCCAAGCAGGTCAAAACCTAGCAAGGTAAATCCCATTACATCTTAAGGCATGAGAATAAACCTCTTTGGTTCCATGCTCTGTCCTTTGAAGTTTTGTTATTTTTCTGAAAAGTTCATCAGCCACTGCTTCATGTTTATTCCTGCACCGTGTCTTCTCAAAGCTCTTGTTTAATTTTTTTAGTTTTGAGTGTGTTATTGCTGTATTCACTGTTCTAAGATACATACTTTAAATGGGAAATGCCTGAGAGATCTCCTTCTTACCCCTCCTTGTTATTCGAATGTGACCTCAATAGGTTTCCAATATGTTCACTTTCCCTCTGACGTGGGACACGACACCCAGAAAGGTCTTCCTGGCATTGAAGGACAAAAGGCCACTGAATCTAGTAAAACCTGACTCTTGATCGATAATGCTTTCAGAGAAAAATTTTGATCAAAAGGGTGAATATATGAAAACTTATAAACAAAAACCTCTTTTAAAATGGAGTCAGGAGGCTAGAACGGAAAGCTCTCATGCCCTACCACTCAAAGTCAATTGCAGACCCAACAGAAAGAGAAGTAACTTTACATCCCCAATAGGAAGAAGGTTACTACTTTACTACCCAGCAGGAAGAAGGAAGAATATCTCCTTGCCTGGTACAGCTCAGCCAATGAGAGATTGTCACAGCTCAGCCAGTGAAAAGCTACTACACTCTGAACTCCCAATTTCCTCCAAAGGACTCTTTGTGTATAACAGCTCCTCCCAACTCCCCCTTCTACTCTATTAAAGAGCATTCCTCTCCTCTGTTCTCCAGACTTTGCCTGTGGTTTGCCATAGCTTACATGTCCTGAATTGCAATTCTTTGCCATTCCTGAATAAATCTATTCTGTTGGTAAAATAACTGGCTGTTTTGGGACTTCTCTGGTGGTCCAGTGGGTAAGACTCCACAATCCCAATGCAGGGGACCAGAGTTCGATCCCTGGCCAGGGAACTAGATCCCGCATGCATGCTGCAACTAAGAGTTCGCATGCCACAAGTAAGAAGTCCACACAACACAACTAAAGATCTCACATGCCACAATGAAGATCCCACATGTTGCAACTAAGACCCGGTGCAACCTAAAAAATAAATAAATAAATATTTTTAAAAGTTAAAAACTGGCTGTTTTATTGTTTTAGGTCAACTGCACCAATTATCTAACTATTTTGTCTGTGCTTTGGGTGTCATATTCAATAAATAATTGCCATATTCACTGACATGAAGTTTTCCCCACCTTTTTCTTCCTTGGTGTTCAAAGTTTTAGTTCTTATGTTGAGATCTTTGATCCATTTTGAGTTAATTTTTATAAACGGTGTAAATTAAGGGTCCAACTTCATTATTTTGCATGTGGATATCCAGTTTTCCCAGCACTATTTGTTGAAAAGGCAGTTTTCCCCCCATTGAATAGAAAGTAACTGGAATGAGAAATTCACTAGAGCACCTCATTGGTGGACTGGCTGATGAAAGAGTCAGTGATATTGAAGATAGGCGAATAGAGATTTTTGAGTCTGAGAAACAAAAAATAAATAAAAATGAAGAAAAGAACACAGACACAGAGAACCCTGAGACACCATCAAGCATACCAATATAGACATAATGAGAATACAAGAAAGAGATGAGAAAGAGAAAATGTCAGGAAAATACATTCGAAGATCAAATATGATGAAAAACACTAATCTATAACTGACTTCTAATCAGAAATCATGGTGATCAGAAGACAGTGGCACATCATTTTCAGAATGTGGAAACAAAATGACTGTCAACCAAAATTTCTTAACCAGAAAACTCTCCTCTAAAATTAAGGATTAATTAAGACTTTCCCAAATAACAAATATTGAGAGAATTTTAAAATATTTAGTACTGTTCTATAAGAAATACTAAACAGAATCCTTCAGGTTGAAATGAAAGGACACTAGATGGTAACTTGAGTCCACATGAAGAAATGAAGAGCACTGGCAAGGTAACTAACTAGGTAAATATAAAAGACACAGTGGTAGGCCAAATAATGGCCTCCCAAAATATATGCATGTCCAAACTCTGTAACCTATGAATGTTACCCTATATGGCAAAAAGGGACTTTACATTTGTGATTGTTAAGGATCTTGAGATGCAGAGATTATTCAGATTATCTGGGTGGACCCTAAATGCAATCACAAGGGTTCTTATAAGAGAGAGACAAAAGGAAATTTTAAGCAGAAGAGGAAAAAAGTGATGTGATGATAGAAGCTGGGAGACATTTGAAGATGCTATGCTACTGGCTTTGGCGATGGACGAAGGGGACACAGTCAAGGAATACAGCCCTAGAAGTTGGAAAAAGGCAAGAAAATGGATCCTCTCCTAAAGCCTCCAGAGGCAGTATAGCTCTGCTGATACCTCGGTTAAACCCCATGAAATTATTTCAAATTTATGAACTCCAGAATTATAAGAGAATAAATTTCTGTTGTTTTAAGCCAGTAAATTTGTTGTACTTTGTTACAACAGCAATAGAAAATTAATACAGACAGTATATGTATATTTGTTTATAACTCTTTCCTCTCCTATTTGATTTAAATAGGATAATTATAAAACAGTGTTCATGGGCTTATGATGGCTAAAGATGTGGTTTCCACCACTGTCAACAATAATACCACAAAGGAGGAAGGAGGCAATGCAGGTATATCAGAAAAAACTTTTTTATACCCTTGAAATTAAGTTAGAATTGACAAAACTAGATTGTTTTAATTTAAGATATTAATTTTAATCCCTAGGGTAACCACTAAGAAAATAATTTTTTAAATATTGTAAAAGAAGCATCAAGAGAATTAAAATGACACAAAGATATTTTTCTATCTTTCAAAAAGAATCAATAGTGGAGAAACAGAGGAACAAAAAAGGCAGAAGACATATAAAAACAAATAGTAAAATGGCAGATATAAATCCTACCTTATCCATGTTTACATTAAATGCAAGTTGATTAAATGCTCCATTCAAAGGGAAAATTTTAGCAGAAAGGGAAAAAAAGCATTATCCAATTATACACTATCTAGAAGAAAAACATTTTAGGTTCAAAGAAAGAAATAGAATGAAAGTGAAAAGACAGAAAAATATATACTATGCAAAGGGTAACAAAAAAGGAGTGGCTATTTTTAATAGCAGATAAAATAGACTTTAATACAAAAAATGTTACTGGAGAACAAGAAAGGTGTTTATAATGATAACAAGGTCAATCCATAAGGAATATAAAAAAATGAACATATATGAACATCAAAATACTTAAAGCCAAAACTGACAGAGTAAAAGGAAAAAACAGACACTTTGATGATAACAACTGCAGACTTAAAAAAGACACTTTCAAAATTTGATGGAACAAGTAGGAAGAATATCAACAAAGAAATAGGACAATTGAATGAAATTACAAACTAACTAGAATAACAGACACCTACAGAATACTCCAAGCAACATCAGAATATACATTCTTGTCAAGCACCCATGGAGCATTCTGGATAGATCATATACTAGGCCATAATAAAATTCTATATAAACTTAAAAGGATTGAAATCATACAAAGAATATACTCTGAGCATAATGGAATTAAATTAGTAATCAACAACATAAGGAAATCTGGAAAAGCTACAAATACATAGAAATTAAACAATGTACCTCCATTTAATCAGAAGAAATCATAAGAGAAATTATAAAGTACTTTGAGATGAATAAAGACAAAAACACAACATACCAAAACATATAGGATGTAGTTAAACAGTGCTTAGAGGGAAATTTATAGCTTTAAATTCTTATATAAAAAGAGATGAAAATCTGAAATCAATCATTTAAATTTCTACCTTAAAACACTAGAAAAAGAAAAGCAGCTTAAACCCAAAGAAATCAGACAATTAGAGCGGATATAAATGAAATAGAGAATAGAAAAACAATGGAGAACATTATTAAAATGAAAAGCAGGTTCTTTAAAAATATTTTTTAAAAAAATCCTACAAACCTACAAGTAGACTGCCAAGGAAAAAATGATGAGGATTCAAATTAACGAAGTCAGGAATGAAAGAGTGGACATCACTCCCAATTCTATGTGTTTAAAAAAAGGATTATAAGGTAATACTATGAACAACTGTATGAAAACAAATAAGACCAGATAGATGAAATGGACAAATTCATATAAAGACACAAACTACCAAACTTGACAAATAGAAATAGAAAGAAAAGTAACATTACTGAAAGTGGCAGGGTATGGAACTCCAGGACTTCATCCCCTGGTCCCCAAAAGCAGTTAATAAACTGGCAAAAAACTATCAGAATCAACTTTTGCAGAACTCTGGAATCTAGTCAAAAAATTACAACTGGGGGAAATTTGGTGCAGAAAGAAGCTCCTGCTTTGTGGCAAGAAATTTTAAACTGCCTGTCTACCTTCACCCATGCCCCAAATTGGCAGTAGTTTGTGAATGGCAGCCCACTATCCTGGTTAAGATTTCTAGTGACAGGAGGAGGAATTTGGATCCTATTCTCATAGAAATGTGCTTGATCTTGGTCTGTCTGGTGGCGGCCTCAAGGACCAGCACAAAATTTCCCTTTGTCACAGAAGACTGAGAGCATTCCCAGGACTGGAGCTGGAATAGTAACTTCCTGGGTGGAATTTGCCAAAAGTATTTAAAGTCATAGGTATTGGCCACAGCAGCCTGGGGCAAGGAACAACATTTGGGGTAAGCAAGAGACAGACTGAGAAGCCTAGGTAGGAAGCGTTAGGGAAAAGAGATACGTGGCGAAACAAGCACTTTTAAACACTCACATACACTGGGGAATCAAGAAGTTTATGTACATGCCCGAGATTGAACACATGATCAGAAAAGGCCACAGAAGACCCTAAGCATTCACCTTAGTTGGCCTTCAGGCTCTGCACAAGCAGAAAGTAAAGCATTTAAAAAGTGCTCCAGTGCAGAGCTCATCTGTAAAGACTGGGAAAGTCGTTTTTTTTTTTCTTTTGTTGGCTGTAGGCACTTAAAGTAACTCTGTCCAAACACCAGTTGACCACTAAGCTAATGAAACACAAACTTCAGTGGCCAAATATGACCGAAAATGCAGAATTTAAAAAAGTATTTTTTAAGAGTCTCTAAACAAGGAAACAATAACCCACAACAGAGAGCAACAAATCCTGTGAAGTGGGGGAATCTGACTTCTAGAGTTGACACTTGCTAATATTCAAAACACTCAGATTCCAACATGAAGTTTGAGGTATATAAAGAAATGAGAAAGTATGGTCCATTCACAGGAAATAAAAAAAATTATTAGAAACTGATTGAGAAAGTTCATGTATTAGACTATCTAGGCAGAGATTTTAGATGAATTGTCTTAAATATGCTCAAAGAGCTAGAGGAAACCCTGGACAATGGACTAAAGGAAATGAGGAGAAGAATGCCTCAGAAGATATAGAATATCAGTAGAGAGATAGAATATAAAGAGAATGAAACTATGAAAAGAAACTGAACAGATCTTCTGGAACTTAAAAGTACAATAACTAAAATGAAAAGCTCAGTAGAGGGGTTCAACAGCATGTTTGAGCAGGGAAAAGAATGAATAAGCTAACTTGAGGACAGGTCAATTGAGATCCTTCAGTCTGAGCAGCAGAAAGTGAAAAGAATGAACAAAAATGAACAAAACCTAAGAGACCCATGAGACACCATCAAGCATACTAATATATTCATGATGGGAATCCAAGAAGGAGAAGAGAGATAGAAAGGGGCGGAAAGAATTTTTGAACAAATAATGGATGAAAATTACTCAAATTAGAAGTTTGTGCATCCAAGAAGTTCATTAATTCCAATCAGGATAAACTTAAAGAGATCCAAACAAAGACACAGTATAGTCATATCATCAAAACCAAATATATGGCACTACACTGTAGCAACTATAATGTCAATTTTCTAGTTTTTGAGCTGGGTTGCGGTTTCACAAGTGTGAAAGAGGAAAGGGAAGAGAAGGGATGGAAGGAAAGGAAAGAGGGTCAGCAGGGGTCAATGATAAGAGTAAGCTGTGAACCAAGGATGTTGATGAATCTGTTCATCTGTGGTCCATAATTTTAAATGTTTTAATGCATCCTTTTTTCTTTTTTAACATTTTAGCTGTCTGACATTCTCTCTAGATGAGAACAGGTTAAACGTTGGAGTGCAAATATCCAGTGTGGAGTGAAGTGAACAGAGAAGGCGAGAAGGAAGTTGGTAAAATCAGTTTGGGGTTATGGATTTTGAGGTCCCGCAGGGATATTCAGGCGGTGGTGTCCAATAGACTGTTGGCAAAGAAGGTCTGAGACTCAGGGGAGGGAATAACCTGGATATGTAGATTTGGGAATCATCTGTGTTAAGAGGGAAATGAATAGAGATCAGCCAGGGAGAGAGAACACATGGACCGAGAAGAGCAGAGGCTCTGGACATAGCTGCTACTCAAGGTGGCAGCGCAGCTTCCTGGCGGGCACCACCACGAGCGCTCTGGAGTCAGGCGGAGCTGGTCTTGAAAGCGGGCTGTGGGGCTACATGTGGAGCGCTCTTGGAGAAGTCGGGTACCCTCCCTGTGATCAGCTGTCACAACTGGGGATAAAGGGCATCTCAGAGGGATGCTGAGCAAGGACCTGAGAGGCGCCCAGGTAAAGCACCTGCAGTCAGGAAGCCTCCCCCGACCTGCTCTGTTGGTAACTCCCTCTTTTCCACACACCCCGCCCAGGCCGTCCGCAGCTGTCCGGTCCCTGTGGGATGTAGGTGAGGGGGCGGGGCGGGGGGAAACCGGGCTCGGGTGACGCGGCGCTCACGTGACCGGCAGGGCGCTGACTTGGGCAGCAGCTCCCGCGCCCCCCCTCCCCCCGCCCCGAGGTCTGGTCCAGTCGCCCGCGCGGAACCAGCTCCTGGAGCTTCCCGGGTGGCGGGCGAGGGGCCAGCGGGCTTAGGCGAGCCAGAGGAGGCGCAGGCCCGGCCCGGGCGCTGCAGGTCAGTGTGAAGGTGGGCGCTGCTGGCGGCCCGGGTGGGGGTGGAAGCGGATGGGACTAGGATCCGGGAGCAGCGGGGAGAGGGGAAGGGGTCCCGAGATGGGTGAGGAGGGGCACGGGGCGTGGCGCGGGCAGGTGGGGAGGGAGGACCCTGCAACTGGCCCTGCCGCCTCTTCGACGCCCCTCCTCTGCGGCCTCCATCCATTTTCGAGCCTGAAATGAGGTCGCGGGGACGGGGAGAAGCAGTGCGACCTTGAAACGTGGACAAATTCTGGAAATAACCCCCCTCTCACACTCTGAGCCTATGAGGAAATATTGATCTCCGCGTAAAGGGGTGGGGGCGGGGCGGGTTGCCTGCTGGGGAGGGGCCCCAGCGACCCAAACAGTTTGTAAAGCATCCTAGTCTGGTCCTGAGGCCTGACAAAAAGATTTGGCGACTGAGGTGCGGGGTCAGGGGAGGTGGGGGAGGCAACGGTGGATGAGGAGGGCCCCTATTGCGTCCTCGGTGCTCCCATCCCCTTCTCCTGTCTGTCTGCAGGTCTGTGAGGCTGTTGTTCCCAGCATTCTGCTAGGCTACAAAAAGAGGAGAAACTTGTTCAGATCCCTGCAGGTCAGTGAAGGAGAGGGCACTGGACAAGCACCCAGAGGGGTGGGAAGTGTGCAGGGCACGGCCCGGGCAGAATTGGGGGCCCCACTGCCCACTTCCCAACACATTTACACACATTCTGCCATGCTGAGCAAGCGTAGGGAAAAATGGCAAGGTCTGTCTGGGAAATGGTTGGCTCACATGTGCACGAGGAATGGTGGGGTAAAGGGTGGGCAGAAGGCCGGGCCAGGTCAGGGGACCCCTGACAAGGGGCGAGAAGCAACTGCTACTATCCGGACCTGCATTCCATCCCCAAGCCCTCAGTCTCCCTTGTTTCCTCTTTGTCTTCTCTTCCCCCTGCCCCATCCCCAGGACAGGAAAAGGAAGGGACACTCAACATGGAAAAACTCTGCAGTGAAAATGAAGGAAAGCCTGAGAACCAAGGCAAGATGGAAAACAAAGGACAGCCACCGGATGCGAGAAAGCTGGGAGTAGCTTGTACTGTGGAAGACAAGGAAAAGTTAGAAAATAAGGGAAGGATAGATCTCAAGGGAAAGATAGAAGATGAGGAAGTACTAAAGGATAAAGAAAAGCCAGACAGTGAGGCAAAGCCAAAAGAAGGAAAGCCAGTGAGTGAGGGAAAACCAAAAGAAGGAAAACCAGAGAGTGAGGGAAAGCCAGTGAGCGAGGGAAAGCCAAAAGAAGAAAAGCCAGCCAGCGAACCAAGGGCTGCAGGAAAGCGCCCAGCTGGGGATGATGTACCCAGGAAGGCCAAAAGAAAAACCAACAAGGGGCTGGCTCAGTGTCTCAAGGAATACAAGGAGGCCATACACGATATGCATTTGAGCAATGAAGAGATGATAAGAGAATTTGACGAGATGGCCAGGGTGGAGGATGAGGTGAAGAAAACCAGACAGAAATTGGGGGGGTTTATGTGGATGCAAAAAAGTTTACAGGACCCCTTCCACCCGAGGGGCCCAAGGGAACTCAGGGGTGGCTGCAGGGCCCCACAAAGGGGCTTTGAAGACATTCCTTTTGTGTAATGCCCCTGGCAGGCGTTTACCAGGCCCTGTGCTTTAAAGTTTTGCAAATACTTTGCTTTAGGCGTCATTCTTGTTATCAACAACTTTTTGATCCAGCTAGAGCACTCTGTCAGTAGGGGATTTTTACCCATGTGCATTACAAAGGCGTTATGATTCTTGAAAAAAATAAAGCAGCTTATAATATCATCTACAGAATCGGTCCACTTTTGTAAAAGAACAGAAATTTATATGGTACATCTATGCACAGGAAAAACAGAAAACTTTGTTCACTAAAAGGTTAACAGTGGTGGGCTTCCCTGGTGGCGCAGTGGTTGAGAGTCCACCTGCCGATGCAGGGGACACGGGTTTGTACCCCGGTCCAGGAAGATCCCACATGCCGCGGAGCGGCTGGGCCCGTGAGCCATGGCCGCTGAGCCTGTGCTCCACAACGGGAGAGGCCACAACAGTGAGAGGCCCGCGTACCGCAAAAAAAAAAAAAAAAAAAGGTTAACAGTGGTTTTATGAGTTGTGAGATTGTGGGTGATTTATTTTCTTTGTTTTCTTTCTACTCATCTGTTTAAATTTTCCTAAGGAACACAGATTACTTTTCTTATAAAGAAATGCTAAAATATAAAAAAGGAAAGCAATACATAAAAAGCAATACAAAGAACTGTTTACTGAGTTTATGAAGGCAGTGGAGACACTGTAAATTCTTGTTGTCAGAACTTAAAATGTTATGTAAAACTCACATTACTTCTGGACTCGTATCTGGAGGAATCAACTTGGCAGCTATAACAGATCAATTGCTATAAAGAGCAGTCTTGTCATCTGTGAAATGGGAATAATTATTGCCTCACAGGATTGTGGAATGGATTAGATGAGGTACTGAGTATGTAAGCTGTGTTAGGCTGGCTTCTACCTTTTCCCCTATACTAGCAGGACCAGGACCTCATCAGACACTTGGAAGAGGGTTGATGTACATCTCACCTATGCCCAGAAATAAGTTCCAGAAAGCCAAAAGGTGGGTACAACCCTCCCCTGGGTATTGCCATGTTTGCTGGGCACTGTGCCACTTCTCATGAGTCCTCCATCTTCTTAAGGTCCTCACTGCTGCTGCTGGACTGATGTCCTCAAGATGACAAAGCTCAGTTGATTTCTCTGGAGTCCCCAGTGAGCCCTAAACCTGCCCCACACCATGACACTGATCGAAGTGAGGATAAAGTCCTTTTCTTCACTTTAGAGTTATACTTATCCAAGTGGTAATACCTCAGTGCTCCTTTGGTCACTAAAGGATTTCAGATTTTACATACAGCCATCTTTTCATCAGATTCAGATATGGGAAGCTGGGATAAAATTTGAGTGGTGCACACTGTGCTTTTCTCACCTGTCAGTACCTTCTCTGCTCCATTCCTTTTTCCTTAGAGGAAATTATCTCCTAGGAGACTCCTACCGGGTCCTGCATTACAAGGTTAGCACACCTACCCATACTTGTGATTTTTAGAGCATTGCTACTCAAATAGTTGTCCATGGACCAGCTGCATCAGCATCATCTAAGAGAAATGCAGGATCTCAGGTCCCCATCCTAGACCTACTGATTCAGAATCTT
This sequence comes from Tursiops truncatus, assembly GCF_011762595.2. Classification (NCBI taxonomy): domain Eukaryota; kingdom Metazoa; phylum Chordata; class Mammalia; order Artiodactyla; family Delphinidae; genus Tursiops; species Tursiops truncatus. The sequence continues at coordinate 42,761,126 of NC_047055.1, forward strand.
CATTTAAACAAGATCTTCAGGTGATTCCTGTGCACTTTAAGGTTTGCAAAGCACTGGTTTATAAGGAGACTCTCCTTAGCCTCCCACTCCCACCATCATGTGAAATATGTGCCTAAAAGGATAAATACATGTGCTACATAAGATACATCCTGCAGATTATTAAGTAGGCCTGTGCTTGTTGAACTGCAGTTCCACATCCCCAACAGTAGTAGAACCTGAAACAAATTCAATGAGTCAATACCTGAAATTGTTTAATGAAGTAGGGTAGAATAGCATTGGTTAGAGCTAAACAGTAAATATCAGATTGTATCCCAGGTAGGTAGGGTGAGTATTGTTTTGTGAAATTTGTATTTCACTTATATATGTATGTATGTTTGTATACCTTGAGTTGTGATGAAAAATAAATTTCTGATTGCAGGCTAAACTTTTTAAAAATTGAGAAACACTGCTTTGGACTCTGCTTCTCAAAGCACAATTTGTCCTTTTTATCCTGGTACCTCTAATGCCTAGCACAGTGCCTGTCAAGTAATAGGTTCTTAATAAAATTTTAAATGATGATAGCTGAGTTAGGCATTCTTGCCTCAGATCATTCCAGGTCTAGATAAATAACTGTGGACTCTATTTCTCTAGCAGGGTTTACTTGCAGTTCCAAATGAAACACAATGTAGAAGGGTTTGTACCACAAATTTAACCCTATCTCATTTCATTAATGCATGCATGTTTTTAAAGTGTGCAAATTTGCCACAATAAAATCACCAGAGGACTTTGTTGAAAATGTGAACTCCTTACCCCCACTTCGGATCCACTGAGTCGAATCTCCTTTTTTTTTTTTCGGTACATGGGCCTCTCACTGTTGTGGCCTCTCCCGTTGCGGAGCACAGGCTCTGGACGCGCAGGCTCCGGATGCGCAGGCTCAGCGGCCATGGCTCACGGGCCCAGCCGCTCCGTGGCATGTGGGATCCTCCCAGACCGGGGCACGAACCCATGTCCCCTGCATCGGCAGGCGGACTCTCAACCACTGCGCCACCAGGGAAGCCCTGGAATCTCCATTTTTAACAAGCTTCCTAGGTGATTCTGATTCACACTAAAGGCTAATGTCCACTGACTTATATATTCATTATGATTGCAGTTGTATTAAGTGTAAACCATAAGGTGAGCAGAAGAGTTGCAATGTTTATTTGGTGGGTGTGGGGGAGACCTGAAGGCCTTTGTAAGGTACAAAAGTTTGGGAGTAAGAATCCATAAAGGCAAGGATTAATATATCTACTGAAGAGAACCTGAAACTTTTTAGAGCAAATCATGACTATAAACAAAGGCAAATGGAACGCATCTCATAGGATGGTGTATTTCCTTCTTTAGATGCCATAAGTATGACAGCTAAACAGTTCCATTGCTAAAGAAGACTCATGGGACCTCAAATGTCAAAGCTTGCAAATCTGTAGTTTAGCACAGGGGGGAATAAAAGGATGCAATGTAGCAACAGCATTGAGAATGTGCCTCACAGCCAAGAGCTGTCTCATACCCAGGGGTCTAAAGTGGCCAGATGCAAGCTCCAATTGCCTTCCCTCTCTATAAGAGCCCTGGAAAGATGCACTTCTTTTGGAATAGGAACCACTGATGTGTTCACAGAGTACCTTAGAACCAGAGAGCACAAAATGGAGTCTCAGCCCAGGATTCTCTTGCAGTGATGGTTACGTAGGCATATTCTTGCTATGTTGTAGCTCTTCAACAGCAGAGCGCTTGGTGGGGGGGGGGAATGTTCACCAAGACCAGATGCAAACGATCAACCTTTTTGTTACCAATAAGCAAAGCTGACAAGCTGGTAAAAACCATCCAAACTCCTAGGGCCAATGGTTCTAAAACAACACTCTTAGTATGTTTCATGCCTTTACCATGAGTCAGTAACTTACAGGTGCATTTCTTATTTTAGTAGTCCAGCTTGGGCAAATCCCAGTCTTGCTGGAATTAACCCTCTAAAAACAATATGCCTTTTACCCTCCTCCTCACAGTGTAATAACAGCTGAATAGGGGTACCCTTTCTCACTGCAGGCACAACTCCCAGTGAGTACTGCTAACATGGCCCTCGCTTATTTGCTAGAAATCTCTCCATCTTCCCATTGGGGTTCAGTCTCCACCCTCCTCCACCCTGCTCTACATCCCAGGGAATCTGACCTGTATTGATTACATCAAAGGGCTCCCTTGTCCTTTGGGAGTAAGTGGTGGACAATGTGGTCAGGAACTTTACTTCCCAGCTTGTTCCCTGTAGTGTCACCAGATGCTGACAGTCTCTTCTCTAAAGTTTCCTGGGGGGTGGTCAGGAACTTTACTTCCCAGCTTGTTCCCTGTAGTGTCACCAGATGCTGACAGTCTCTTCTCTAAAGTTTCCTGGGGGGTTGCCCTCTCCAAATAGGCTCTGTATCTCAAGCTTTCAGTAACCCCTCTTTCCCTTTGTCCCTCAGGCCTAGATAATCCTACCTTTACTAGCCATGGAGTATTGCACTACCCCTGTGGTTCTCCAGTACCCTTCCCACATCTTTGTATACTGTACTTTTTAAAAAAGTCTCAAATTTTCTAATGCAGATGGGCTCCCTCTTTCCTGTCATGCACTTCTCAGATACAGTAATAGATACTAGAAGTTACCCCAGAAATTGGATTACTAATTTGAGGAGGGAAAAATAACCTCTTTGCACTGGGGGTTGGGAGAGTAGGGGGCAGGTGTTAGGAGAGGTTCATTGGTACATGGCATGTAGTAGTATCACACTTACGCAGCACCACAGGTGGCATAGAATGAAGTACAGGTGGAATCCAAAGTTTGGGGAATCAAGCTGCTGTGTCATTTAAGCACTGTGTCAAAAATCATTATCCAGGCTTCCCTGGTGGCGCAGTGGTTGAGAGTCCGCCTGCTGATGCAGGGGACACGGGTTCGTGCCCTGGTCTGGGAAGATCCCACATGCCGCGGAGCGGCTGGTCCCGTGAGCTATGGCCGCTGAGCCTGCGCGTCCGGAGCCTGTGCTCTGCAACGGGAGAGGCCACAGCAGTGAGAGGCTCGCGTACCGCAAAAAAAAAAAAAAAAAATCATTATCCAAAAGGTTCTGGAGTTTTCCATGTTCATCTGATGGTCCTAAAGAATATGCATAGGAAAAAGGAAATTGAAAGCCATATAATACAACAGAAAACACATGTAGAGCGCCAGAAAGCCTGCATGGCATGTTTGAAGAAGTTCCTCATCTTAGGGATGGAAAAAAGGCTGAGGACCAAGCTCAGGTCCTCATACTGGCACTGAGTTCCACTGCCAATTAAATGCCCTACCTACTATGGATTTTACAATAAGGTAAAAACACTAGTAGGGAAAGAGTGGAGCCCTGATATATGGGATAGGATATTTGTGCAGACATGCTCCAAGGCATTAAAAATCATTGGTGAGACGGTCACGGACATCCTTGAAGATTTCTGTGGGCCTGTGTTCTGTAGGCTGGAGATTATGGTGGAGAATGCTGTGGTGGAATTGGGCTACTTGATCTTAGTGTGAATGAAGGGAATCTCAGAGTGCTAGAGGTCAGGTGACAGTGCTTAATCATATGTGACAAGGTGAGTGCAACTACTACAATGAGCCACAGTGATAAAATGGTAATTAGAGGATGTTTGACCCACAGGGATCTGTGGTGATGGCTAATCAGAGCATTCTTAAAAATGAAATAATTGGGCAGCCTATAGGATGCTGCCTGACATATTGAGGCAGAAAAAAATTCTAGGTCTGCTGTTTCCTAATTCGAGTTGCTGTAGTGGGGTTTTTCAACTTCTCATCCAACTGAGGGGAAGGCAGATTACCTCTAAGGTAGGACCCGGCAGCCACTGGTGTATGCTATGAATCTTACATGAAATCTTTTCCAATGGAACCTGCAGACACTTTACAGGGTGACTGTGCCCTAGGGACATAGAAATACCAAGACCTCCTGGGAGTTACTAGCTAAAGGCTCTGAACTGGTGCTAATCTCTAGACTGAGGGAGAGAGAGAGGCAAAAGGATAGACAATACAGAAAAGATTGTGACAGTCTAATGGGATATGGTGGGGAAAAAAATCTAATGTATATACAACTGACCCTTGAAAAACATGGGTTTGAACTGCTTGGTCCACTTATATGCAGATTTTTTTCAAGAAATATACAAAAATATGTGTGTAGAACATTGTGTGCAATATTTATATTGAAGTGGATAGCCTATTCTTACATAGGCATAAGGTGACTGATATAAAATTAATAATGTGTTAGTTTTCTTACTGCTTTATAACTCTGCTTTCAAAGAATTACATTACCATACAATATACTTCTTTCTGTCTCACAATTGGAGAAACTGTGTATCAGCCTATCATCATCACAGACAGGTGTTTTTCTTTAATGTAATAATGTTTCAGTGCTGTATTATGAATATGACTGTAATACTATATGCCATAAGAATTTTATAATGGTTCATTCATTAATGCCTAGGCTACGCTACCATGAAGCAATGGTATTGATTACACTATGCTACTATAAAGCAATTATATTACTGCTTCTTTTTTATCAATGCATGAATCCTTATACCTGTAAATAAATATGAAGTTCTTTTTCACATGATCTTTTCATTTTTGAAGTCTAGTGTTAGTAATACATATAACAGCTACAGTGTTTTGCATCACATAAGACATTATTGATGTAGGCATTGACGGGCTATGTAAACAAACAATGTAAACTTACAGTATTGATAAATACAATACAGTACTGTACATGTATTTTCTCTTCCTTATGATTTTCTTAATAACATTTTCTTTTCTCTAGCTTACTTTGTTGTAACAGTATATAACACATATAACACACAAAATATGTGTTAATCAACTCTTTATGTTATCAGTAAGGCTTCCATTCAACAGTAGACTATCAGTAGTTAAGTTTTGAGGGAGTCAAAAGATGTACATGGATTTTCAACTGTGTAGGGGGTCAGCACCAATAAACCCTGCATTGTTCAAGGGTCAAATGTATAATCAAAGTCTCAGAAGAAGAGGGGATGAAATACTATGAAGAAATAATGGAAGATTGACTTCTGGCATGGCAACACGAGGAGCCCCACTGACCTGATCCTCAGTGAAAGTAGTAAAAATCATATTTTAAATAAAACGAAATCAGCCATTAACGGCCTTTGGAAATGGTCCTAAGGACAAACAGCACACGAAGAAATATCTGCTCAAGAAAATCTACACAAATTCAGTAAGAAAGCTAAAAGCCTCTAATATTTGAACCAAGACTGCTTCCTCCCCACTTTCCAAGTTCAGTGAGCTGGATACTCCATTCCAGACTGCCGTAGCCAAAACACAGGGCTCCCTCTCCCCCACATCCCAGCTGTGTGAGACACTGTCAGGTAATAAATGTCTTATTTTAAGCCACTAAATTTAAAGTAATTTGTTACATAGTAATAGAAAACTAATACAGATATTGGCACTGAAAGTACCAAATACCTAAAAATGTGTAAGTGGCTTGGAAACTGGGCAGTGGGTGGAGGCTGGAAGAACTTTGAGGAACATTATTGCTTTGAACCACCTGTAAGTAAAAATATACACCTCATAGACCCTGCTAGCACAGGTCCAGAAGGATGTGAGGAGCATGTTATTGGAAACTGGAGGCATGAGATCCTCATATGCAGTAGCAGAATGATTAGTGAAATTATCTCCAACAGTTCACTGGAAAGCAGCACTTGTAAATGATAAACTTGAACATTTAGCTGAAGGGATTTCCAAGCAAATTGCTGAGGTATGGCCTGGTTTCTTCTTACTATTTATATCAAAAAGTGGCAGGAGAGAGACAAATTGAGGGAATATCTGTTAAACAAAAAGAAAATAGGACTTGATGATTTGGGAAACTCCCATTCTATTCAAATGGCAAAATACACTAAAATTAAGAGATACCTTCTGAAAGAATGACATAGAGAAAAAGTTGAGTGTGTAACTAGTATAACCTTTTGCTGAAACCTCCAAAAGTTAAAAAAGTCAGAGTACTCAGTCACACAAAGCTTATTTTTCAGCAAAACCTGACAGCCTCTAAGAAGCTTAAGGGGTCTAGAGGTCAAAGAAGTCAATAATTTGAAGTATGAGAATGATTTAATGTACCACTACTGGCTTGGTGATGGAGTCACCATGTGGCAATGAATATGCACATCCTTTAGGATCCTAATGCATGCACACTCAGCCACCTCAGCTGGAGCCAAAGATAGAGAAAAATCATCTCAGAGATAATTGTGTGTGTAGATTTTGTCCAGTGGAGTAAAACCCAGTGCAATTTATTCAAGAATAGCAAGGTTCTTAAGAAAATTATATCAATGGAAATATTGTCAGCTTGGAATGAAAGAGACAGAAGAGCACAAATGAAAGCAGAATATCTGAACCCCCAAATATTTCTGTTGGGAAGCAGCCTGATAAAGCTACTTAACTGGGAACACATGCTACCTTTAATTAAAAAGGAAGGATGAATCAGAGGACAGAACCAAGAGCTCAGAATAAAGAGCTAAGAGTCAAGAGTCTGGAGCCATAAGCACAGAGGGTGAAGCTAAGAGCCACAGAGGACTATTCTCAGGTCTTGAAATCTAACAATGGAAGTCCAGCACTTTTGGGATAGTGACTCCTTTTTATCTTCCGTTTTCCCCATTTTCATTTATAACTGTTATCCTGTGCCTCTCCCATCATTATATGTTGGGAGTTTTGTGGGCAGAAAATTTGTGTCTTTAGTTTCATAGGTCCACAGAGGAGATGAATATCTTTAGGAACTGCACTTAATGATTTATGCCCAAGATTCTCATCCACATCTGGTTTAGATAATTTAGATGATGAGATTTTGACTTCTGAGCTAACACTGTAATGGGATGAGATTCTTGGGAACCTTGGGAGAAGGTGAATGTATTTTGCATTTGGGAAGGACATGAATCTTTGGGGATCAGAAGGCAGACTGTGGTAAGCATAATTTTAAGATCTCCTACCAAATTACCAGCCGATGGTGTATATATACCTTCTTCAAGTTATTCAGTCAAACACTAATCCATATATTTCTGTGAAGTCATCTTGTAGATGTAATTAGGGTCTCAAATCAGTTGGCCTTAACATAGGAAGATTACCTAGGTGGGCCTTACCTAATCATATCATCCGTTTAAATAAGGGGTCTAGAGTTAGAGACAGAAAAGTCAGAGATAAGAAGCATGAGAAAGAGTCAATGTGCTATTGCTGGCTTGAGAATAGAGTGAGTCTCATGGTAAAGAATGCAAGTAGCCTCTACAAACTGAAAACAGCCTGACCACCAGCAAAAAAGTGTACGACCACAATCCTACAGCTGCAAGGAACTGAATTCTGAAAACAACATAAATGAACTTGGAAGCAGATTTTTTCCCCAGAGTTACTAGAAGAGAACTTGGTTTGGCTGACATCTTGATGTTAACCTTGTGACACCCTGAGCAGAGAAAACACAACCATGGTGTGCCAGACTTCTGACCTACAGATGTGTGAGCTAATAAATGAGTGATCTGTTAAGCAGCTAAGTGTGTGGTAATTTGTTGTGCAAGAGTAAATGATTATATCTTGAGACAAATATCTGTACCATCTGTGCCCTTTATGAGTGGCCATCTACAAACCTATTCCTCAGACTTCCTCATCATTAATTTTCCAATTTAATTCTCTCCAAGTCCCTGACCAATCTTTTAATCATTGCACATGAACCAGAGTAGATCCATACCTACCGCCACGATGTCTTCACACAAAAATTCTACCCACTGGTATCATTTCTCTTTCCCACTATTTTCTGAGTCATTCCTGAGTGGGGCTATAGTGCAGCAGACATCCATTTCCACCTACTGTCAACACACCAAGAAGATACATCCATGAACTGGACCACTGTTGTATCCTTCTTTTTCTAACTGGTCTTGAGGAACTCCCCATGAGACAATATATGTTTTGAGAGAGAGAGAATGAAATAACAGGAGTAGGTCTGTAATTTACTTGTGCCTTCTTTACTTACTCAGGCCCAGTCTTTTAAATCCATTTGCAATTAATGGTAGAAAGCTGGTGCTCACACCAAACTTTATTATTCAAAAGAGTATATAGAAACAAGTTCATAGTGGATGTCTCATTTTCGCAGAAAATTAAAACCTCATGATCAGATGTTAAGTCTTTACCAAGGACTGGTAGCAAGCTACAAGCAGTTTTCAAATGGAGACTAGTTGCCAACAGAAGAGGGCATGTTGTTTTCTCTAAAACACTCGGGTGTGTATTGTAATTTTACTACTGGGGCTTTCTAAGGCTTCATAGACTCTGTCTAGCAGGAATACAATACAATTGGGTCTGCAGAGTCATGAAGCTGAAGTGTCAGAGAAACTTGCCCTACAGCCTGGACCTACTGTAGATCTTTTTCTTGCTCTGGGCACCACTCAGAACTGGGAATCATAGGGAGTTCAAGCACAAAACCAACATGATATATGTTGTCTCTAAAACCCAAGTCCTTGATTCCCTCAGGCTAAGTGGAGAAAGACCATCTGCTGGTAGCTCAGCTGCTATCCCTCCAGGGAAGCCCCTCACCCCTGGCCTCCCACCCTGGCAGGCATGCTTCTGTTCTTTTGTGAGGCTATGCTCCTGTGGCAACACAGAGCCCTTCACTGGGCCCTTTTACAGCACAGATTCCACAGCTGTTTAGTTTCACTTTGCAGAACCTGTCTTCTGGGCTTAAGAAATTCCACTTTCTCCAGCCCAGGAGCTCTCCTTGGTGCTGCTGAGTGTATATTTCTTTTACTAATGACAGCTCTAGCTGTGAATTGCAGTAGTTCCTATCCAGGCCGTGAAGCCCATGGCTTGCGGATCATTTTGGAATTGTAAGTAACCCCTGTTCGACAACTGAAGTTATTTTTCCAAGGTTATTTGTGTAGACAGAGGCTAAACTTGGAGAAAAATTTGAGTTCCTAAATTAGTCATTATTATTTACACTTTTAATAAGTACCTACTATTTGTCAGGTACTGTGCTGGGCACTAGGGATACAAGTATGAAATGGACTGGATATTCTTTGCAATGCAAAGAGTCCAGTGCCAAGTTTCTCAATTTTTTGAAAACCACAGCCCACAGTCAGAAATATACTTTTCATCACAACTCATGGTGCACATACATACATACATAAGTGAAATATAAATTTCACAAAACAATATTCACCCTATCTTCAATTTGATATTTTATATTTGACTCTAATCAACTTTATTCTAGTTCATTAAAAAATTACAAGTCCTGACCCAGTGAATTAATTTCAAGACCTACTAATGCATGGGGGGAGGGGTAACTGCAGATTGACAAACATGGGTCTGTTTAATAATCTATGATGCGTATCTTATATGGGGCATATACTTATCCTTTCAGGCACATCCTTCATGTGAAGGTGGGAGTGGAAAGCCTAAAAAGAGTCTCCCTCTAAGCCAGTGCTTCTCAAACTTCAATGTGCATAGGAATCATCTGGGGATCTTGTTAAAATGAAGATTCCAACTCAGTAGGTCTGAGTAGGGCCTGGGACTCTGCATTTCTAATTAGCTCGCAGGTTATGCTGATGCAGCTGGTGTATGCACCACATATTCACTGATAAGGATCTAAAAATCAAATATGTTGATGGGTCTGCTGAACTGCTAACGCAGGGCCTGACAAGAGTTTCCTGGGAGAGAATTCAACCTAGGAAGGAGAGACTGCAGGTGAGATATTAACCTGTGAGAATAGCAGTTTCTACCATGCAGATATTTCCCCCCTGGTCTAACCTGTAACATCTGAATTTGGTAAGAAGGATGCTTATGTATGCAAAAACACGCAAACCAACAAAATATACATAAATGATCATTTTGCTTAAAAAGAGTCTGAAAGGTACTAGTCTCAAGTAGCACTAGGGGGATACTCACAGGTAACAGGGTAACCGTAACTCTAAAGTGAAGAGAGGGCTTTATCCACACTTCTATAGAGGTCAAGGGTAGGTGGTCAGTGACTCCAGAGAAATTGATATGGCTTTGGCACCTTACACCCTCCAGCTCATTACACAGTATCAGTAATGAGTACAGGACCCAGGAGAAGAAGCACAGTGCCCAGCAGACATGGCAGTATCCCGGAGAGAGTGGCACCTATCTCTCAGCTGCCTGAACTTGTTCCTGGGCACAAGTGAGACCTCACTCAGTTCTCCTCTAAGAGTCTGATTCCATCCACATACCTGCTAGTGCATGAGAGTGGTATGGGAGCCATTCCTTCCCCAGGTATCTGGTGGGGGCTAGGTCACAACACATCTCATATACTCAGTACCTCATTTGGTCCACTTGGTAGTCCCATGAGGCAAATATTATCCCCATTTTACAGATGACAACACTGACCCTTACAACAGTGTGTCTGTTATAACTGCCAAGTTGATTCCTCTAGCTCTGGGTACCAGAGTTAATATGAGTTTTACCTATTATTGTACATTCTAACAACAGGAATATTGTGTCTTCATTGCTCTCAAAAACTCACTGAACAGTCCAATCACTTATCATGTATTGTTTTCTGGTCTTAGTTTTTTTTTTTTTTTCAGTAAATTTCTTTCTTTCTTTCTTTATTTTTGGCTCCGTTGGGTCTTCGTTGCTGCACGCAGGCTTTCTCTAGTTGCAGCGAACAGGGGTAACTCTTCTTTGCAGCATGCGGGCTTCTCATTGCAGTGGCTTCTCTTGTTGTGGAGCACGGGCTCTAGGCATGCAGGCTTCAGTAGTTGTGGCTCACAGGTTCTAGAGCACAGGCTCAGTAGTTGTGGCGCATGGGCTTTGTTGCTCCACGGCATGTGGGATCTTCCCAGACCAGGGATCAAACCTGTGTCCCCTGCATTGGCAGGTGGATTCTTAACTACTGTGCCACCAGGGAAGTCCCTTAGTTGTTTATTAATGACTAACATAATGCATATCATTTAGGAAAAAGCAGAGATGAGTGAGCAAAGAAAAGAAAGATAAAGAATCACACATGGTTGGAGCCATAGGACGGTAAAGGACTCAGAGAAAGGACAGCAGTGCCCATTGACATGGTTCCAACTAGGAGAAGACATGGGGATGGGCACATCTGCAGAGGAATGGCGTGGAGGTACCATCAGGTGACTGGACTTATTTTTGAGTGCAGGTGAGACGTATTTTTGGCTACCAAAGCAAGAAAAAAGCAGCACTTAATTTTTAGATTTTTCTGTGCACAGATGCATTACACAAACATTTATACTTTTTCAAAAATGGTTTGATACTATATATTCGAATCTGAAAACTGTTTTTTCTTTATTGTTGTTTTACAGTGTACCATGAACATCTCTTCCATGCACATGGGTGAAAATCCCCTACTGAAACACAGAGAGCACTGTAGTTGGATCAAAAGGCTGCTGGTAATGAGAGTGACACCTAAAGCAAAGAATCAGCTTAAGATTAAAGCACATAGCATGGCAAATGCCTGCCAGGAAAAGCAGGGTCAGCAATATTCTCATTAGAGGAGTCAGAATTGAAGGCCAAAGGCATTAAAGATATGGGATACCATGTAAGCGCCTCTGGCCCCTACCTCCGCCCCTCATTCCCCTGACACCCCGTTGGCCCCTTGGGGTGAATGGATCCTGTACATCTCTTTGCATCCAATGAAAGTCACCCATTTTCTGTCTTTTCCTTAGCTCTTCCTGAGCCCTTGACATATCTGCACATTCTGTCATCATCTCCTCACTGCCCAGATGCCTTTCCTGTAAGTTGTTCTGATAGTCCTTGGGGGAATCGTCCGTCCCCCTGTCCGTTTTTCTTTTTGCTTTCCGGGGCACATAGTCTTCAGCGGTGTGCTTTTCGGCAGCCCGCGGCTGACTCTCTGGCTTTGCCTGGGATTCCACCTTGCCCTCACCGTGTGGCTTTCCCTCAGCTTCGGACTTGTCCTGCTTTTCTCTCTTCCTCTCATCTTCTGGTTGTCCCTGGTCTTCTGGCCGTCCCTCATTCTGGAGCTCTCCCTCGTGTTCTGACTTCCCCTCCACTTCTGGCTTTTCTTCCTCATCTGACTTTCCTTGATTTTCAGGCTTTACTTCATTTTCTGGCTTTCCTTCGCTTTCCAGCTTTCCTTCATTTTCATTGCAGAGTTTTTCCATGTTGAGATGTCCCCTCGTTTTCCTGTCCTGGGGGATGGGATGCGGTGGGGTGGGGGGAGAGAGACAAGAGGAAACAAGGGAGACTGAGGCCTTGGGGGTGGAATGCAGGTCCGGATAGTACTGGCATCTCACCCTTGTCAGCGTTCCCCTGACCTGGCCCAGCCTAGTGTGCCTTCTGGCCACCCTTTACCCCACCATTCCGCCTGCACTGAGAGCCAACCATTTCCCTGGCAGGCCCTGCCACCTTGTACCATCCTTCAGCGTGGCAGAAAGTGTGTATATTATATATGGGGGGGATGGGCAGTGGGGCCCTCAAATTCTGCCCAAGCTGTGCCCTCCGCACCCGGCCCCCAGCTCTGTGCCTGTCCAGTGCCTCTCCCTCCTTCCGCTGACCTGCAGGGATTCTGGAAAGGTTCCTCCTCCTTTTCTAGCCTTGCAGAGTGCTGGGAACAGACATGCAGACCTGTAGACAGACAGGAGACAGAGAGGGGCTGCACGGTCAGCAGATTGAGGTCCCTTTCCTGAATCATGGCCCTCCTCATCCAACGGTTCCCCCCAACCTCCCCTGACCCCGCACCTCAGTCGCCAAATCTTTTTGTCAGGCCTCAGGACCAGACCAGGATGCTTTACAAACTGTTTGGGTCGCTGGGACCCCTCCCGGGCAGGCAACCCGCCCCGCCCCCACTCCTTTACGCGGAGATCAATATTTCCTCATAGGCTCAGAGTGTGAGAGGGGGGTTATTTCCAGAATTTGTCTACCTTTCACTGTCGCACTGCGGGGGCGCACTCCCCCCCCCCAATTACAGGCTCCAAAATGGATGTAGGGCGCAGAGGAGGGGCGTCGAAGAGGCGGCAGGGCCAGTTGCAGGGTCCTCCCTCCCTACCTGTCCACGCCACGCCCCGTGCCCATCCTCACCCATCTCGGGACCCCTTTCCCTCTCCCCGCTGCTACCAGATCCTAGTCCCATCCGCTTCCACCCCCACCCGGGCCGCCAGCAGCGCCCACCTTCACACTGACCTGCAGCGCCCGGGCCGGGCCTGCGCCTCCTCTGGCTCGCCTAAGCCTGCTCTCCCCTCGCCCGCCACCCAGACAGCTCCGGGAGCTGGTTCCGCGCGGGCAACGCGAGCGACGGCGCCGGGACCAGATTGCAGGGTGCCCGGCCAGTCACGTGAGCGCCACGTCACCGGAGCTCGGTCTCCCCCCCATCCCAGAGGGACCGGACAGCTGAGGACTGTGTGGGAGCGGGGCGGTTGGAGAAGGAGGAGTTACCGACAGGGCAGGTGGGGAGAGGCTTCCTGACTGCAGGTGCTTTACCTGGCGCCTCTCAGGTCCTCGCTCAGCATCCCTCTGAGATGCCCTTTATCCCCAGTTGTGACAGCTGATCACAGGGAGGGTACCCGACTTCTCCAAGAGCGCTCCACATGTAGCCCCACAGCCCGGGGCTCCGCCTGACCAGCTCCGCCTGACTCCAGAGCGCTCGTGGTGGTGCCCGCCAGGAAGCTGCGCTGCCACCTTGAGTAGCAGCTATGTCCAGAGCCTCTGCTCTTCTCGGTCCATGTGTTCTCTCTCCCTGGCTGATCTCTGTTCATTTCCCTCTTAACACAGATGATTCCCAAATCTACATATCCAGGTTATTCCCTCCCCTGAGTCTCAGACCTTCTTTGCCAACAGTCTATTGGACACCACCGCCTGAATATCCCTGCGGGACCTCAAAATCCATAACCCCAAACTGATTTTACCAACTTCCTTCTCGCCTTCTCTGTTCACTTCACTCCACACTGGATATTTGCACTCCAACGTTTAACCTATTCTCATCTAGAGAGAATATCAGACTGCTAAAAAGTTAAAAAAGAAAAAAAGGATGCATTAAAACATTTAAAAATATGGACCACAGGTGCACAGATGCATCGTGTAACCCATGTTTGTCCCTCTTCCTTCTCTTCCATTCCCTTTCTTTTTTTCTTCCTCTTTCACATTTGTGAAACCACCACCCAACCCAAGACTAGAAAACTGCCAATAATGTAGCTTCTACAGTGTTGTCACAGACACACACACAAACACACACAGGGTATACGTGTGTCTGAGTGTTCATATGTGTAACTATGGGACACCGTTTCTATTTTGATTTGCAAAATACCACATCTTGTCTACACAATTATTAATTACATGTGTGACACAACCAATTCTGATTATATTTCTGATGCATGTGTTTCTTAATTTAGTAAAGCATCTATCTTCCTACAACATTTTGTTCCACCAAAATGTGTATTCTCATTAACACATTAACACCACATAACAAGTAATTTTATCCTCAAAGTTGAATTTATTAACTGAATTCACAATGCCATTAGTAACAAGGCTACATGTTTCCCTTTCATCAGTAATACAAAAAATGTATTATTATTGTATTATTATTCCATTAATTTGATGAAAGTAATATCAAATCACTGTTGCTAGTAACTGATTTTCTTTGTAATCATCTGATGATGCTGATTTTAAACTATCATCAATAATTCTTTCCTAAGTTCTTTTGCTAACAGAGCCAACATATTAGGAGCTATCGCTCCTACCTTTGAACATGCACACAAAAACTTGGGATTCAAAATTTGAATAATTAAATTAGAAGAAAAATAATTTCTTCTAAATTAGAAGTTCTGTTCATAGAATGAGAAGTCAACACAACTTCTGCACCTGTATGTACTAAATTGACATATTCTTTTTAAAATAGCTACTACCTTCTGAAGTAGATGCAAATGTTTCTTTAGCAGGTTTGTAGATTTGGGTTTTCTTGAGGTCAATAGTATCACTACAGTCCCCTTGGTGCATAGTAAATGTCAGCAAACATTTTGTGGGAGTTAAATGTTTATCACCAAAGAAAACAGAATTCATTACTTAATTTTTCATTCAATCTTGTTCAAAGATTGAAGAAACATTTCCAACAATAAAGTAAATATAGATGTAGATTTACACTGCATAATAAATCACAAAACCACTGTACCAAGGATGTTCAAGCTACATGGCAGCACAGCTCAGCTTTTACTTCCCTCACATATTTCTCATACATTTTCATGCATTTTAAACGTCCTTGGCATGGTCATGGCCCAACTAGCTAATCACATATAACCAGCAGAGGTAGCAGCATCAAATGCTTTTGTCACTACCACTCAAGACAAAAAGGGGCTCACTCTCTAGCCGCTCCTGTGTGAGTTTACTTCATTTTAACAGTGAATACCCTGCATGTTGTCCTTGAAAGGGATGTGTTAATTATGTTGAATTAGAAAAGAGACTTTGCAAATGTGATTAAGTTAAGAATTTTGAGACAAGAAGAATATCCCGGATTATCCAGATAGGCCTTAAATACGATTACAAATGTCCTTATAAGAGGGAGATCGAGGGAGATTTTACTACAGAAGAAGGCAATGTGACAACTGAAGTAAGGTGCTAAATTGCTGGCTTCAAAGATGGAGTAAGGAGCCGTGAGCCAAGGGATGCAAGGAATGCAGCTCTATAAACTAGAAAAGGCAAGAAAATGGATTCTCCTCTAGAGCCTCCAGAGGGAACATAGCCCTGCCAATAAACTTGATCTTAGCCCAGTAAAACTGATTTTGAGCTTTTGACTTCCGCAGCTGTAAGATAATAAATGTGTATTGTTTTAAGCCTTCAAGTTTGTGGTTATTTTTTTACAGCAGCATTAGGAAACTAATACAAGTAAACAAGGTCTACTAAACCCATTCTGGCTTACTTTTGTAAAAAGGAAGAACAACTCTTACTCTATCTTGAAACTATTTTAGTTCTTACCTTTGTGTTCTGCTGTTAGTTGCCTTTGCTTAGTCATGCTAGCTCTGCATATAACCACATTAATCATTGAAGGAATTTTGCCTGCAGTTTGGGGTGTAGGTGATAGCTCCCTTTTGAAAAAACTCTACCTCCCCCCCCCCAGGTGATAAGGAAACAAAAACAAGAAAAATTAATGTTTGTCTTATCTAGTTCTGCAGGAACATCTTGACCAGACCTGATTAACTTCAATGGGAGTCAACCAACCAAGAACAAAGATGTTTCATAACTTCCCTCAGACCACTACCCATGTACAGCTGCTTAAGGCTATTCCTCACCACCTGACCTCACCTCCTCCTGCTTCTCCTTTTGCTAGCATAAAAGAAGCTTGAATTCTACCCCAAATTAACATGGTTCTTTAGGACATTAATCTGCCATCTTCTCAGTTTGCTGGCTTTCCGAATAAAGTCGATTTTCCTTGTGCCAACACCTTGTCTCTCGATTTATTGGCCTGTCTTGTGGCAAGTGGTGTGAGCTTGGACTCAGTAACACATTAATGTAAATATCAGCAATAATAATACATTGTTTAACAGTGAAGATTTTTGGATAAATGTTAAACTATATGGGATGCCAGGTCAACAGGCAACCCTTCTGTTCAGGGCAGATCAGGAAGTGTTTTTATCCTAGAGGTAGTGCATGTAAAGCCACATGCCCCACTGCCTGGCACATAGCAAGTGTTCAATTGGGGGTGAGTTTTCTTAGTTTCCTAAATGAGAAAAACCATGCCTTTTTAAAACCTATTTTTAGACAATTGTAGATTTACAGGTACTTGTAAGAAACAATAGAGAGAGATGTCTTATGCCCCTTACCCATTTTCCCTAATGGTAACTTGTGTAGCTACAATAAAATATCACAAACAGAAAATTGACCTTGATATGATGAAATAAAATTCATAGTTTAAGGTAAGACAAGAAAAATTTAAACATAAAAATTTTTCTCCACTTCTTTAGTCCCCCTCCCTCTCCTCTAGTGTGCATTGTGCATCTGCATTATGCATTGACCAGACCTCCCCAACAGCAGAAATACCTGCTCAACCACAAAGGACAATTTTTCTTTTTCTGATGCCAGCCATGTAACTCCTTAGAAGATAACATTCCTTTCTTAATCATGTAAGGTGTCACGATGACCCACCATTCACCTTGTACATACAAACATCTTTGGTGAACTTTATGTACAATGTCAATATATCACTTCCCTTAAAGATAGTGATTGGTGAAGAACAGGCTGGTCATATGACCTGGGGAGATACTGGGCGCCCCACCTAATGGAAGGTCTTAGCTTAAACACTTACTTATGACCTTACTAATGTTACTATGTATATTACTTGTATTATCCCTATTTTATGATTGTTTTCTTTTCTTCCATTACCAAATGTGTGACTGAACCTCCAATAAAAATAACGAAGACTAGGAGACTTGAAACAATTGACCAAATATGTAATTCTATATGAGAGTAATGATTGTAATAGTGTAACTCTAGATATGTGAAGAAGCAACAAGAGGGAATCTTTTCCTGGACCATAACAAATTAGTAAGACATGCGGTCTAGAGAGTTTTAGCTACTGTTAATAGAGCTTAGTCCGGTAATAGCACATTGAGTGGCCTGTCAAAGAAATCCTGGTCTGACCTGGGAATGAGCATTTCTAACACCATGGGACAAAATGGTCATGAAATGTCTCCCAACCCTTGGTCATATTTATGACTATGAGGGAGCTGGGCCAACTAAAGAAGGTTGCTTACCATGAGGCTCTACAAGTCTCTGACCTTCAACACACCCTGAAAGGAGTTTAGGGTGGAGATCAGGAATGAGGCACTCTGTGCTCTGGGACAAGTGGCAGAACTGGCCTTCAGATAGCTAGATATTTTCAGGAGAAAAATTTTATGAATCCAGTTTCTTGCATCTTCTCATACTTAGAAAAGCACTAAAACCGTTAACTAAGATATCTGTCCCTTGCAAATAGCAGTAACCTTCTACCAAGATGTGTGCTTGATTGTACATACCTCTTCTCTAAAATCACATATATACTGGTCTCCCCTTTTACCTTTTTGGAACAGTACCCAGTGCTTTCTGAAAGATTGTCTCCTGGGTTGTAATCCTCAGGTTGGCTTGAATTAATTTTCCATTTCTTTCTTAGATTGACTGTTGATTAATTTTTTTGTCAACAGATATAGCCCACCAACCTTATTCAGATTTCACCATTTTACATGCACTCATTTCTGTGTGAGTGTGTGTATTTAGTTATATGACATTTTATCATATGTGCTTTCCCAGATGGGATCTCATAAACCCCTACATCTATCTGGGATGTTATCCAAAAAACAACCAGCACAGGGGAGATTACTTACCCAAGACCCTATGGTGTGCCTGGCCCCCAGTGTTCTATTGCAATGCTCCACTGCAAAGCCTTTTCTTTATGGGTCACATTGCACAAATTATTCGTGAGAAAATAACATACAGTTAAAAAGTAGGATGGGGAAATATATAAAATAAAATGGGATGGCATGATGGTTTTCTTTTTCAAACCCTACGGAACTGGCCCAGTGATCGTTTTTCTTTTTCCTAAATTATCAGAGAGATCACACCCATACATAGAAATGACACTGACGTTAATACTTAATGGAAACTTGTACATTTTCTTAATTAACATTTCCCCATGATTAACATGTAATCATGCTATTTGGATTATGTCAAAGGAGTCTTCTTTAAAGGAAGGATGGATGTGAGAAAGGAAGGGAACTAACCTCTGTTGAGTACCAAATAACTATATGCTGTGTATGACACTTGAAATATTTTGCTTTTTTGCTTCTCACATTAATTGTCTGATATAGATAAAATTATTCCCATTTTACAAATGAGAAGAAGAAAACTCAGAAACATCAGGTTATTGTTAAGCATCTTCCCATAGGTATAGTGATCACAGAAAAACTAACTCTGAGCCAGTAGTTCTCCTGAAATAACACACTGAATCCTTTTTATTTTGTGGTCATGCAGGACTTTGGGATAAGTGTTTTGAAATGTGTATGTTATTTGTGTGTGTGTGTGGCTGTGTTGGGTCTTCGTTGCTGCATGCGGGCTTTGTCTAATTGTGGCGAGCAGGAGCTACTCTTCTTTGCAGTGCATGGCCTTCTCACTGCGGTAGCTTCTCATGTTGCAGAGCACAGGCTCTAGGCACACAGGCTTCAGTAGTTGTGGCTCACGGACTCTAGAGCACACGCTCAGTAGTTGTGGTGCACGGGCTTAGTTGCTCCACAGCATGTAGAATCTTCCCGGACCAGGGATTGAACCCCAGTGCCCTGCATTGGCAGGCAGATTCTTATCCACTGCGCCAGCAGGGAAGCCCGAAATGTGTATGTTCTTGATAATTCATGCACATATGGATGGATACTAATACTTTTCTTTCTTCAAGTGGTCATTTCCAATAAATATAAGCATCTAGATCTCAGAAGAAAGATCTGGGACATGAATTTGGCTGTAGTGTCTGTCAAATAATAAACACCCAATAAATATCTGTTGAAATAATAAATATATGTATCAGTGAAAGATATTAGCCATAATTCCTTAAGAGCCCCTATAACAAAATAGCAAAATGGACAAAATTTACACAGATGATGAAATGTAGCTGGTCAATAGCTACAAGAAAAAGTTCAAACTTACTAATAATTTAAGGAATGCAAATAAAAGCATCTAAGTAAACTTTTATCACCTATCATCTGACAAAAATTTAGTATAGAAAGAAGCCCCAAAAATGGACCAAAATTTACACAATAAGAATTTTATTTTTTATTTTTTTTGTGGGACACGAGCCTCTCACTGTTGTGGCCTCTCCCGTTGCGGATCACAGGCCTCAGACGCGCAGGCTCAGCGGCCATGGCTCACGGGCCCAGCCGCTCCGCAGCATGTGGGATCTTCCCAGACCCGCGCACGAACCCGTGTCCCCTGCATTGGCAGGTGGACTCTCAACCACTGCGCCACCAGGGAAACCCCACAAGAAGAATTTTAAAATTGGCTCTGTATGTGTGTGGAGGGAGAGAGAGACAGAGAGAGAGACAGAGAGACAGAGAGAGAGAGAGAGAGAGAGAGAGAGAGACTCAATTTCAATACAAATCAAGGAAATAGAAGCACCCTTATCAATTAGGCATGAGTTTAAATATTCTGGTGACACCAGGAATAGAAGTGAAGTGAAGAAATGAGAATTCTCATATACTTTTTGAGAGAGTTTAAATTATTGAAGTAAAATCCCAGGGAATATATGTGTAAGCATGTAATATAGGAAAATGTTCTCACATGTACAAGAATAGGCTGACAAAAGGATATTCGCTTCAGCATTGCCTGAAACAGAAAACAAAAAGGGGTGAAATAAGCAGTCCAAAAACCTTTGTCTGTTTGTCTATCTATCTATGTATCTACCTATCTATCTATTCCTTACTTAATAGATAATTTCAACTAGTTCATGATATCCATACAATTATGACTCACCAAGTCCATATCTCACTCCTGATATCTGGGTAATGTTATTTGACTTGCTCTGCAATTCATTCTTTTCCCTTTAAAATGCATTTCAGAGAACTTGCCATTAATGAACGCACTTCATAGTTTATTTAAATATTCTACTTCTTTATGAAAATTTAGATTGTTTCCAATTTTCTTTACCTCTACAGGACACAGCTATACTACATTGCTTAACTTCCCTTGTAATTAGGTGAAGGTCATGTGTAGCAAGAAGTTTTGGTGCCTCCTATCATATCTCCTTGGCATGCATCCACAGCTATCGTGGACAGTTGCCTGTGAGCTCACACTGATAGCAGCAGTGTCCTACTCAAGCAGGCCACTTTCATTCACTTTCTTGTATCAGATTCTTCTCATTTGACTCAAGCAACTCTCATAACCCCCACAGAAGCTCATTCTTGAATTGCAGGGGAATTAATGCCCTCCCTCACCCCCGAAGCAATCCTTAACCAACAGAACATGGAGACATGGAGAGATAAATAAACCTTCCAGCCCTCCAACTTTTTAGCAGACAATTCTGGGAGACATATTGTATGCTTCTCAGAGGTCACAGCTAACCTTAGTCCCCATTACTTACCTACAGCAGTCATGTCGACAATGCACCATTATATTGGCTTTAACTCTTTCTTAACTCAATTCTGGCTCTTACCTCTTTGTTGCTTCCTGGGATCACCTCCCAAATAAACTATCAGCACCCAAGTTCTGCTTTGGGGGGAACCCAAACTGAAACACGGAACAATGGAGTTCTATCCAATGGATGTGGACAGAAGTGATATTTGTCACTCCTACATCTGGCTTATAAAAACCTCCCAAGCAATACTCCATACCTTCACTCTCTGTCAGCAGAGAATTTGTAATAGAACTCTGAATATCAAGGGAGTGGCAAGGTTACAGGATGGAAGAACCTGGGTCCCTGTAACCCCCTTGCAGGAAAGGCATCAATGAAAAAACCTGACAAGTAATACCAGAGTTGGACTGTTTTATGAGAGAAGAATAAACTTCTATTATATTAAGTCAAAGAAAAATTAGCACTGTATGCTATACCATCTTGAAAAATACAATTGGGTACCATCTTTTTTTTTCTCCATTGGTAACAGTTTAGAAGTTATAAATCATTTCTCATTGTTTTCTCATAATGAGAGTGCAGGCATCCAGATGATGGGAACAAATATCTCTCTGGTTGGTCTTAAGTTCAAAGGTTTGGGGACAGAGGTTCTCTTCTTTCTAGGGTGATTCACAAACTCATAAGAACTGTTCCACACTGTGCCTCTGAGCAGATCCTAACCCAGTTCCGCACGCTGGGAAGACAGACTTGCCTTTGACTCACCTGATGAGCTCAGTGAGAGATGGCACCAGGGCAGCAAGCTGTGGTGTTTGCCTAACTGCTGCTCCTGGACTGCTCTGTATGTTAATACATTTATAGGAAAACTCTGGACCCATCCCACAGTCACCAGTGTAGACATCCTCAGAGCATGCATTACCCAGCAGCTACATCCACCAGGATTCCAGCTACCTGTTGCCTCCCTGAGAGGCAAAAATCCCAAAAGGACTAGCACTCCTTTGATACACGAGTACTCATTTTTCTATTCACTAATAACGAAATGCATATTGAGCTTAAGACCCACAGTGTTGCATTAGAGGTATCTCATTAAATCTATAGAGGAAATAGGAGGGTAAGGAGGGAAATGAATATATGGGAAAATTCAAGGATTAAATCTGAGAAGAGATGGCTCTTTAACATTAACTTTTAAACTTACTCAAGTTTCAAGGCATTGAAGATTTAAAAAAAACAAAACTCTCTTTGGACCCCTCATCCCCATTCAGCCACAAGATATCTCTCTCACTCCACCTCCAATGTCCCCCGCCCCCCCCCCTTCAAAGACATTTTCTGCATTCCCTGTTAACATTCTTCACTTCCAACTGACTCATTATCCCACTGCTCTATGGATTCTGTCACATGCTCTCAAAATGGTCACAAAACACCTTTTTGTCACTAGGTCGAGATATTTTGCATAATGTATTAACATACTTAGTGCTACTTTTAATGACCTCCTAAAATATGAATGTTTTTACAGACTGCTCCTGTCACCTAACAAATCTTTGACAGTTTCCCAGGCTTTGAGCATGAGGTTCTGGGTTCAAATCCAAGCTGTCCTGCTCCCTAAATGTTCAGTCCTGGGTCAAGTCCTTATTTTCCCTGTCCCTCAGTTTTTCATCTATAAAATGAGGATTAACACCATATCTACCTTATAATGGTGCTGTGATCGTTAAATGACTCAATACATGAAAAGCACTCAACACATAAAAATTTTACCCATTTTAATTTATTTTTCTCTATCTTTATCAGGCACTAGTATACCTACTATCCATATGGTATAGATTGATGTTTATTCACAGTCACTGACTTTGAGGGATGTTATTAGTGAGATAAGCAGGTTACAAAACTAAATGTAAATGTGATCTTATATTTATACGTAAATCTATAAATGCCTGCACACATGCATAACTATATAAATTCTTGCATAAGAAAACTACTAGAAGAATACAATGCAGATGAAAACATTAGTGGTTATTCTGGGTTAAATTGTATCCCCTGAAAAACATTTTCTGAAGTCCTAATCCCAACTATCTCAGAATGTGACCTTGTTTGGAAATAAGGTCTTTACAGAGGTAATCAAGTTAAAATGAGGTTATTAGGGTGGGCTCTAATCTGATATGACTGGTGTCTTCATAAAAAGGGGAAAGTTAGACACAGAGACACACACAGATAGAAGATAATATGAAGGGACAGAGGGAGAATGTCACATGAAGATGGAGGATTGGGAGTGATGCATCTACAAACCAAGAAACACCAGAGATTCCCTTCGAACTGCAGGGAATTAGGAAGAGGCAAGGATGAAGTCCTATAGGTTTCAGAGAGAGCATGACCCATTGATACCTTAATTTTGACTTTTAGCCTCCAGAACCATGAGACAATAAACTTCTGTTTTTAAGCCACCTACTTTGTGGTACTATTTTAAGGCAGCCCTAAGA
The DNA here is from genome assembly GCF_011762595.2 of Tursiops truncatus. Taxonomy (NCBI): domain Eukaryota; kingdom Metazoa; phylum Chordata; class Mammalia; order Artiodactyla; family Delphinidae; genus Tursiops; species Tursiops truncatus. Next base: position 42,784,641 of record NC_047055.1, read on the forward strand.
AACAAATACAGTGGGTATGCTTTAGATGGTATGTTTTGGGGTAATGTTATTTTATTTCATTTCTATGTTATATATTTTAACCTATAGTACACATTTATTGATCTTGCAGCAATACAAAATAATTAAATGGTATGGAAACAAATATTTTCAGTTCTACCAACAGGAAACTCACTCAGCTTTAGAATGTGGAATGCACCTGAGGCACAGGAAGGGAAACAAGATGGGGGAGAACTTTTGCAATATACCAGGACACATTTCCCCCAAACTCCAAACCACACTGATTATCATCAATATTTTAAATTTCTGCCTAGTTAACTGGGAAAAAAACATGGCACCTCAGGTTCTTTTATCTTACTTTGCCCTGAATAGCAGTAAGGTTGAAGGCCTTGTCATAGGAGAGGCAATAGCATATCCTGGTTAGATGTATGGGCTCAGGAGCCATACAGTTTATCTTACCCTTACCACCTGCTAGCCCTGCCCTTAGATTCTTTCTTTTAAATTTATTTTATTTATTTATTTTTTGCTGGGTTTCGTCTTCATTGCTGCGCATGGGCTTTCTCTAGTTGCGGTGGGTGGGGACTACTCTTCTTTGTGGTGCGTGGGCTTCTCATTGTGGTGGCTTCTCTTGTTTTGAAGCATGGGCTCTAGGCATGTGGGCTTCAGTAGTTGTGGCACACGGGCTCAGTAGTTGTGGCTCACGGGCTCAGTAGTTGTGGCTTGCAGGCTCTAGAGCGCAGGATCAGCAGTTGTGGTGCATGGACTTAGCTGCTCCGTGACATGTGGGATCTTCACAGACCAGGGCTCGAACCTGTGTCTCCTGCACTGGGAGGCAGATTCTTAACAACTGCACCACCAGGGAAGCCCCTGCTCTTAGTTTCTTATGTTTAAAGTTGGGCAACAGTAACTCCTCCTCATAGGTTGTGGTGAGGATTAAATGAGTAATATAGGTTTAGCACTTATAACAGTGTCAGGCACTGAGGAAGTCAGCAATAAATAATAACCATTACCATCATTATTTTCATACCTGAATTGACCATTAGTGCTTCTATTGTCATTTTAATTATGTGGATTTATATTGATTGGCATGGATTGACATTCATAATATGATGTTTGTCTATAAATAAATCAGTTTACAAAACTGTAAGATAACATCTCATTGTTACTCTTAAATATGGTTATAATTAAATATGAGGCTATATTTGCATAGAATTCTGAAAAAAATATGTACGTTCCAATGATAACAGTGCTTACTCAAGACTAGTAGAGTTTTAAGTGTTTCTAATGATTTTTTTTTCTTTCCTGCATTTTCCATCTTTATCTACAATGAAAGTGTCTTGGTTTTGGAAGTGAAAAGATAAATAATAAACTTCCTAGACCTTTCCATAGGAAAGTGCCTCAGTGTCATAGTGGGGAACATCCCTAAGCCAAGGCTACCACCTGACAATCCCCATTTGGCAGCTCCAGAGAAATTAAAGATGCTTAGGGGAAGAGCAAACACAAGCATGTCTCTCAAATAAACCTACATTCCACAGTCAATGTCTCCACTTCTCTGGATATTTGTGAAGGTCATGAGATGAAAATAGTTTCACAACATGCTTCCTTCTGTTCTCTCCCAAATAAAACTCCTTGAATTGAAACTATATTTAACAACCCAGTTAGCCAAGTAGTGAGTGCCTAAGGGGAGGGAAAGTGTCTGCATGAGATCACCCATCACTCGGCCCCACAGCTTCTAGAAAGGGAGAATTCTTAAACAGAGGCTTTCAGAGTAAAAGTTTAATCACAGTCTCTTTCAGCCTAGGACCCCAGGGCAATCGACACAGGCAGATTAAAACACCTTTGATATATTTTCCCTGTGCAACTAAAAATAATAAAAGGAGAGAAAAATACAGTTGTCCTTCGCTATTCACAAGGGATTGGTTCCAGGACGCCCCACAGAGAGCAGAATCCACGGATGCTCAACTCTCTTATAAAAAATATATAAAATGGTGTAGTATTTTCATATAACCAGTGCACATCCTCCCCCCCATATGCTTAATTTTTTAAAATTAATTTTTATTGGAGTATAGTTGCTTTACAATGTTGTGTTAGTTTGTACTGCACAGCAAAGTGAATCAGCCGTATGTATACATATATCCCCTCTCTTTGGATTTCCTCCCAATTTAGGTCACCACAGAGCACTGGGTAGAGTTCCCTGAGCTATACAGTAGGTTCTCATTAGTTATCTATTTTATTCATAGTACCAATAGTGTATATATGTCAATCCCAATCTCCCAATTCCTCCCACCACCACCCCCATTCCCCCCTTGGTGTCCATACGTTTGTTCTCTATATCTGCATCTCTATTTCTGTTTTACAAATAAGATTATCTATACCATTTTTTTAGATTCCACATATATGCTTTAATATACGACTTTTGTTTTTCTCTTTCTGACTAACTTCACACTGTATGACTGTCTCTAGGTCCATCCACATCTCTACAAATGACCCAATTTCCTTCCTTTTTATGGCTCAGTAATATTCCATTATATATTTGAACCACATTTTCTTTATCCATTTCTCTGTTGATGGACATTTAAGTTGCGTCCATGTCCTGGCTATTGTAAATAGTGCTGCAATAAACATTGGGGTTCATGTGCCTTTATTTTCTTTATGGCATGGTCCCTGTTAAAATTTTATTTGTTTCTTCTTCTTTTTTTTACATCTTTATTGGAGTATAATTGCTTTACAATGGTGTGTTAGTTTCTGCTTTATAACAAAGTGAATCAGTTATACATATACATATGTTCCCGTATCTCTTCCCTCTTGCATCTTCCTCCCATCCACCCTCCCTATCCCACCCCTCCAGGCGGTCACAAAGCACCGAGCTGATCTCCCTGTGCTATGCAGCTGCTTCCCACTAGCTATCTACCTTACGTTTGTTAGTGTGTACATATCCATGACTCTCTCTCGCCCTGTCACAGATCACCCTTCCCCCTCCCCATATCCTCAAGCCTGTTCTCCAGTAGGTCTGTGTCTTTATTCCTATCTTAACCCTAGGTTCTTCATGACAGTTTTTTTCTTCTTAAATTCCATATATATGTGTTAGCATACGGTATTTGTCTTTTTCTTTCTGACTTACTACACTCTGTATGACAGACTCTAGGTCTATCCACCTCATTACAAATAGCTCCATTTCGTTTCTTTTTATGGCTGAGTAATATTCCATTGTATATATGTGCCACATCTTCTTTATCCATTCATCCGATGATGGGCACTTAGGTTGTTTCCATCTCTGGGCTATTGTAAATAGAGCTGAAATGAACATTTTGGTACATGACTCTTTTTGAATTTTGGTTTTCTCAGGGTATATGCCCAGTAGTGGGATTGCTGGGTCATATGGTAGTTCTATTTGTAGTTTTTTAAGGAACTTCCATACTGTTCTCCATAGTGGCTGTACCAATTCACATTCCGACCGGCAGTGCAAGAGAGTTCCCTTTTCTCCACACCCTCTCCAGCATTTATGGTTTCTAGATTTTTTGATGATGGCCATTCTGACCGGTGTGAGATGATATCTCATTGTAGTTTTGATTTGCATTTCTCTAATGATTAATGACGTTGAGCATTCTGTCATGTGTTTGTTGGCAGTCTGTATATCTTCTTTGGAGAAATGTCTATTTAGGTCTTCTGCCCATTTTTGGATTGGGTTGTATGTTTTTTTTAATTGAGCTGCATGAGCTGCTTTTAAATTTTGGAGATTAATCCTTTGTCAGTTGCTTCATTTGCAAATATTTTCTCCCATTCTGAGGGTTGTCTTTTGGTTTTGTTTATGGTTTCCTTTGCTGTGCAAAAGCTTTGAAGTTTCATTAGGTCCCATTTGTTTATTTTTGTTTTTACTTTCATTTCTCTAGGAGGTGGGTCAAAAAGGATCTTGCTGTGATTTATATAATAGAGTGTTCTGCCTATGGTTTGCTCTAAGAGTTTGATAGGTTCTGGCCTTACATTTAGGTCTTTAATCCATTTTGAGCTTATTTTTTTGTATGGTGTTAGGGAGTGATCTAATATCATACTTTTACATGTACCTGTCCAGTTTTCCCAGCACCACTTATTGAAGAGGCTGTCCTTTCTCCACTGTACATTCCTGCCTCCTTTATCAAAGATAAGGTGACCATATGTGTGTGGGTGTATCTCTGGGCTTTCTATACTGTTCCATTGATCTATATTTCTGTGTTTGTGCCAGTACCATACTGTCTTGATTACTGTACCTCTGTAGTATAGTCTGAAGTCAGGGAGCCTGATTCCTCCAGCTCCGTTTTTCGTTCTCAAGATTGCTCTGGCTATTCGGGGTCTTTTGAGTTTCCATACAAATTGTGAAATTTTTTGTTCTAGTTCTGTGAAAAATGTCAGTGGTAGTTTGATAGGGATTGCATTGAATCTGTAGATTGCTTTGGGTAGTAGAGTCATTTTCACAATGTTGATTCTTCCAATCCAAGAACATGGTATATCTCTCCATCTATTTGTATCATCTTTAATTTCTTTCATCAATGTCTTATAATTTTCTGCATATAGGTCTTTTGTCTCCTTAGGTAGGTTTATTCCTAGATATTTTATTCTTTTTGTTGCAGTGGTAAATGGGAGTGTTTTCTTGATTTCACTTTCAGATTTTTCATCATTAGTGTATAGGAATGCCAGAGATTTCTGTGCATTAATTTTGTATCCTGCTACTTTACCAAATTCATTGATTAGCTCATGTGTCTTTTTGAATTATGTTTTTCTCTGGGCATATGCCCAGTAGTGGGATTCCTGGTTCATATGGTAGTTCTATTTCTAGTTTTTAAGGGAACCACTATACTATTCTCTATAGTGGCTGTATCAATTTACAGTACCACCAACAGTACAAGAGGGTTCCCTTTTCTCCACACCCTCTCCAGCATTTATTGTTTGTAGATTTAAAATAAAAATTTATTGGAGTATAGCTGCTTTACAATATTGTGTTAGTTTATACTGTGCAGCAAAGTGAATCATCTGTATGTATACATATATCCCCTCTTTTTTGATTTCCTTCTCACTTAGGTCATCACAGAGCACTGAGTAGAGTTCCCTGTGCTATACAGTAGGTTCTCATTAGTTATCTATTCTATACATAGTATCAATAGTGTATATATGCCAATCCCAATCTCCCAGTTCATCCTACCCACCCTTTTTCTTGGTATCCATACATTTGTTCTATGTGTCTCTATTTCTGCTTTGTAAATAAGATTGTCTCTGGCAATTTTTTCAGATTCCACATATATGTGTTAATATACAATATTTGTTTTTCTCTTTCTTACTTACTTCACTCTGTATGACAATTTCTAGGCCCATCCATGTCTCTACATATGACCCAATTTCATTCATTTTTATGGCTGTATATATGTACCACATCTTCTTTATCTATTCCTCTCTTAATGGACATTTAGGTTGCTTCTGTGTCCTGGCTATTGTAAATAGTGCTGCAATGAACATTGGGGTGCATGTGCCTTTTTGAATTATGGTTTTCTCTGGGTATATGCCCAGTAGTGAGATTGCTGGGTCATACGGTAGTTCTATTTTAGCTTTTTAACGAATTTCCATACTGTTCTCCATAGTGGCTGTATCAATTTACATTCCTACTAACAATGCTTGAGGGTTCCCTTTCCTCCACACCCTCTCCAGCATTTATCGTTTGTATATTTTTTGATGGCCATACTGACTGATGTGAGGCAGTATCTCACTGTAGTTTTGATTTGCATTTCTCTCATAATTAGTGATGCTGAGCATCTTTTCATGTGTTTGTTGGAGATCTGTACATCTTCTTTGGAGAAATGTCTATTTAGGTCTTCCACCCATTTTTTGATTAGGTTGTTTGCTTTTTTTGGTATTGAGCTTCATGAGATGTTTGTATAATTTTGAGATTAATCCTTTGTCAGTTGCTTTGTTTGCAAATAATTTCTCCTATTCCGAGGGTTATCTTTTCATCTTGTTTATGGTTTCCTTTGCTGTGCAAAAGCTTTTAATCAGGTCCCATTTATTTATTTTTGTTTTTATTTTCATCACTCTAGGAGGTGGGTCAAAAAAGATCCTGCTGCAATTTATGTCAAAGACTGTTCTGCCTATGTTTTCCTCTAAGAGTTTTATTGTGTCTGGCCTTACATTTAGGTCTTTAATCCATTTTGAGTTTATTTTTTGTGTATGGTGTTAGGGAGTGCTCTAATTTCATTCTTTTACATGTAGCTGCCCAGTTTTCCCAGCATCACTTATTGAAGAGGCTTTCTTTTCTCCACTGTATATTCTTGCCTACTTTACCAAAAATAAGGTGACCATATGTGTGTGAGTTTTTCTCTGGGCTTTCAATCCTGTTCCATTGGTCTATATTTCTTTTTCTGTGCCAGTACCATACTTTCTTGTTTACTCTAGCTTTGTAGTATAGTCTGAAGTCAGGGAGCCTGATTCCTCCAGCTCCATTTTCTTTCTCAAGATTGATATGGCTATTCACCTCTTGTATACTTTAAATCAAATCTAGATTGCTTATAATATCTAACTCAATGTAAATGCTATGTAAATAGTTGTCAGTTTGTGGCAAATTCAAGCTTTGCTTTTTGGAACTTTCTGGAATATTTTTTTCAATTATTTTCCACCCATAGTTGGTTGAATCTGCAGATGTGAAACCTGTGGAAACAAAGAGGCAACTATGTACACATGACCAGCACTAGTAATACAAAATAAGCTCAAGTTCAAAATGGAATGCATGTTTATACCAACCTAAGGTTATGGGTGTTAGTCAGGACACCAGAAAACTAATCCTTTTGTGATCACTGTCTTTTTTCACCAGGATGGCCCAGATTAAGTTCTGGATATACAGGCCTAAAGGAGTAACAGCATGAATAAAAGACAGAAAATTAGGCCTAGACAGATCTGAAGATGTTTCATGTTCAGAATACACTGAACATTGTTTTAGAATAGCTGGTACCAGGGAAACTCTTAGACTTTGAACACATCAGGAAAATAGTGTTTGCAAATTGTATGTGCAGATTCTGTTAGTGCCTCCTTCAGCATATTAAACTGAAAAAATAATGGGTGTGTCCACTTTAGAAGTTCTGAAAGAGAATACACATTGCAAGGAAGGCACGTATACAGGTCATACTGCCAAGCTGTTATGTGTATTTGTTCTCCTTTTTTTGTTCTTCCTCCTTTCTATCATTCATCCAGGCATCTACAGATAAACACACGCAACAAAACAGTACCATATTTCACTTAGGAATATATGCATATGTAATAAAACTATAAGTTCCTAAGAATGAAAACTAAAGTTCTTTATAGTACTTACCTCTGAGGAAGAAGGAGACTAATGTAATCATAAAAAAATTCAAAGTGAGTTTCAACTGCATATGTAATGTTTTATTTCTTAAGTTGAGTACACAGAAGTCTGTTTTATTCTTTTCTGTAACTTTTTGAATATCTGAAATATTTAATAACAAGTAATGTTTCTATGAGCTTTAATTTTGATTTTTAAAATGATCCATACAAATTTAGAAAAAGTGGAAAACACAGTAAAGAACAGAGATAAATATGTAACTAATCAGTAACACTACCACTCATTAATTTTTAAAAAATGTATATTGTCTGCCATTTTCTCTCATTATTGTGTTTATGCATGCATATAACAATGAATATACATACATCATTTGCAAGATTAAGATCACATACATAATTTTCAGCATCATGCCTTTTGCTTCTTTTTTTCTAACATCTTTATTGGAGTATAATTGCTTTATAATGGTGTGTTAGTTTCTGCTTTACAACAAAATGAATCAGCTATATATATACATATGTTCCCATATCTCTTCCTTCTTGTGTCTCCCTCCCTCCCACCCTCCCTATCTCACCCCTCCAGGTGGTCACAAAGCACCGAGCTGATCTCCCTGTGCTGTTCGGCTGCTTCCCACTAGCTATGTACAGTACGTTTGGTAGTGTATACATGTTCATGCCTCTCTCTCGCTTTGTCACAGCTTACCCTTCCCCCTCCCTATATCCTCTAGTCCATTCTCCAGTAGGTCTGTGTCTTTATTCCTATTTTACCCCTAGGTTCTTCATGACATTTTTTTTCTTAAATTCCATATATATGTGTTAGCATACAGTATTTTTCTCTCTCTTTCTGACTTACTTCACTCTGTATGACAGACTCTAGGTCTATCCACCTCATTACAAATAGCTCCATTTCGTTTCTTTTTATGGCTGAGTAATATTCCATTCTATATATGTACCACATCTTCTTTATCCATTCATCCGATGATGGGCACTTAGGTTGTTTCCATCTCTGGGCTATTGGAAATAGAGCTGCAATGAACATTTTTGTACACAACTCTTTTTGAATTATGGTTTTCTCAGGGTATATGCCCAGTAGTGGGATTGCTCAGTCATATGATAGTTCTATTTGTAGTTTTTTAAGGAACTTCCATACTGTTCTCCACAGTGGCTGTATCAATTTACGTTCCCACCAACCATGCAAGAGGGTTAACTTTCCTCCACACCCTCTCAAGCATTTATTGTTTCTAGATTTTTTGATGATGGCCATTCTGACTGGTGTGAGATGATATATCACTGTAGTTTTGATTTGCATTTCTCTAATGATTAGTGATGTTGAGCATTCTGTCATGTGTTTGTTGGCTGTCTGTATATCTTCTTTGGAGAAATGTCTATTTAGGTCTTCTGCCCATTTTTGGATTGGGTTGTTTTTTTTTTTGTTATTAAGCTGCATTAGCTGCTTATAAAGTTTGGAGGTTAATCCTTTGTCACTTGCTTCATTTGCAAATATTTTCTCCCTTTCTGAGGGTTGTCTTTTGGTCTTGTTTATGGTTTCCTTTGCTGTGCAAAAGCTTTGAAGTTTCATTAGGTCCCATTTGTTTATTTTTGTTTTATTTCCATTTCTCTAGGAGGTGGGTCAAAAAGGATCTTGCTGTGATTTATGTCATAGAGTGTCATGCCTATGTTTTCCTCTAAGAGTTTGATAGGTTCTGGCCTTACATTTAGGTCTTTAATCCATTTTGAGCTTATTTTTGTGTATGGTGTTAGGGAGGGATCTAATATCATACTTTTACATGTACCTGTCCCGTTTTCACAGCACCACTTATTGAAGAGGCTGTCTTTTCTCCACTGTACATTCCTGCCACCTTTATCAAAGATAAAGTGGCCATATGTGCGTGGGTTTATCTCTGGGCTTTCTATCCTGTTCCATTGATCTATCTTTCTGTTTTTGTGCCAGAAACATACTGTCTTCATTACTGTAGCTTTGTAATATAGTCTGAAGTCAGGGAGCCTGATTCCTCCTGCTCTGTTTTTCATTCTCAAGATTCCTTTGGCTATTCGGGGTCTTTTGTGTTTCCAGACAAATTGTGAATTTTTTTCTTCTAGTTCTGTGAAAAATGCCAGTGGTAGTTTGATAGGGATTGCATTGAATCTGTAGATTGCTTTGGGTAGTAGAGTCATTTTCACAATGTTGATACTTCCAGTCCAAGAACATGGTATATCTCTCCATCTATTTGTATCATCATTAACTTCTTTCATCAATGTCTTATAATTTTCTGCATACAGGTCTTTTGTCTCCTTAGGTAGGTTTATTCCTAGATATTTTATTCTTTTTGTTGCACTGGTAAATGGGAGTGTTTTCTTGATTTCACTTTCAGATTTTTCAGCATTAGGGTATAGGAATGCCAGAGATTTCTGTGCATTAATTTTGTATGCTGCTACTTTTCCAAATTCATTGATTAGCTCTAGTAGTTTTCTGGTAGCATCTTTAGGATTCTCTATGTATAGTATCATGTCATCTGCAAACAGTGACAGCTTTACTTCTTCTTTTCTGATTTGGATTCCTTTATTTTCTTTTCTTCTCTGATTGCTGTGGCTAAAACTTCCAAAACTATGTTGAATAAGAGTAGTGAGAGTGGGAAACCTTGTCTTGTTTCTGATCTTAGTGGAAATGCTTTCAGTTTTTCACCATTGAGGATGATGTTGGCTGTGGGTTTGTCATATATGGCCTTTATTTTGTTGAGGAAAGTTCTCTCTATGCCTACTTTCTACAGGGTTTTTATCATAAATGGGTGTTGAATTTTGTCGAAAGCCTTCTCTGCATCTATTGAGATGATCATATGTTTTTTCTCCTTCAATTTGTTAATATGGTGTATCACGTTGATTGATTCGTGTATATTGAAGAATCCTTGCATTCCTGGAATAAACCCCACTTGATCATGGTGTATGATCCCTTTAATATGCTGTTGGATTCTGTTTGATAGTATTTTGTTGAGGATTTTTGCATCTATGTTCATCAGTGATATTGGCCTGTAGTTTCTTTTCTTTGTGACATCCTTGTCTGGTTTTGGTAACAGGGTGATGGTGGCCTCGTAGAATGAGTTTGGGAGTGTTCCTCCCTCTGCTATCTTTTGGAAGATTTTGAGAAGGATAGGTGTTAGCTCTTCTCTAAATGTTTGATAGAATTCGCCTGTGAAGCCATCTGGTCCTGGGCTTTTGTTTGTTGGAAGTTTTTTTTTAACATCTTTATTGGGGTATAATTGCTTTACAATGGTGCATTAGTTTCTGCTTTATAACAAAGTGAAACAGTTATACATATACATACGTTCCCATATCATTTCTCTCTTACGTCTCCCTCCCTCTCACCCTCCCTATCACACCCCTCCAGGCGGTCACAAAGCACCGAGCCGATATCCCTCTGCCATGCGGCTGATTCCCGCTGGCTACCTACCTTACGTTTGTTAGCGTATACATGTCCATGCCTCTCTCTCGCCCTGTCACAGCTCACACTTCCCCCTCCCCCCTCCCCATATCCTCAAGTCCGTTCTCCAGTAGGTCTGTGTCGTTATTCCTGTTTTATCCCTAGGTTCTTCATGACATTTTTTTCCCTTAAATTCCGTATATGTGTTAGCATACAGTATTTGTCTTTCTCTTTCTGACTTACTTCACTCTGTATGACAGACTCTAGGTGTATCCACCCCATTACAAATAGTTCAATTTCGCTTCTTTTTATGGCTGAGTAATATTCCATTGTATATATGTGCCCCATCTTCTTTATCCATTCATCCGATGATGGACACTTAGGTTGTTTCCATCTCCGGGTTATTATAAATAAAGCTGCAATGAACATTTTGGTACATGACTCTTTTTGAATTTTGGTTTTCTCGGGGTATATGACCAGTAGTGGGATTGCTGGGTTATATGGTAGTTCTATTTGTAGTTTTTTAAGGAACCTCCATACTGTTCTCCATGGTGGCTGAACCAATTCACATTCCCACCAGCAGTGCAAGAGTGTTCCCTTTTCTCCACACCCTCTCCACAATTTATTGTTTCTAGATTTCTTGATGATGGCCATTCTGACTGGTGTTAGGTGATATCTCATTGTAGTTTTGAATTGAATTTCTCTAATGATTAATGATGTTGAGCATTCTGTCATGTGTTTGTTGGCTGTCTGTATATCTTCTTTGGCCAAATGTCTATTTAGGTCTTCTGCCCATTTTTGGATTGGGTTGTTTGTTTTTTGTAATTGAGCTGCATGAGCTGCTTGTAAATTTTGGAAATTAATCCTTTGTCAGTTGCTTCATCTGCAAATATTTTATCCCATTCTGAGGTTTCTCTTTCAGTCTTGTTTATGGTTTCCTTTTTTGTGGAAAAGCTTTGAAGTTTCATTAGGTCCCATTTGTTTATTTTTGTTTTTACTTTCATTTCTCTAGGAGGTGGGTCAAAAAGGATCTTGCTGTGATTTATGTCATTGAGTGTTCTGCCTATGTTTTCTTCTAAGAGTTTAATAGTTTCGGCCCTTACATTTAGGTCTTTAATCCATTTTGAGCTTATATTTTTGTATGGTGTTAGGGAGTGTTCTAATCTCTTACTTTTACATGTACCCGTCCAGTTTTCCCAGCACCACTTATTGAAGAGGCTGTCCTTTCTCCACTGTACATTCCTGCCTCCTTTACCAAAGAAAAGGTGACCATATGTGTGTAGGTGTATCTCTGGGCTTTCTATACTGTTCCATTGATCTATATTTCTGTGTTTGTGCCAGTACCATACTGTCTTGATTACTGTACCTCTGTAGTGTAGTCTGAAGTCAGGGAGCCTGATTCCTCCAGCTCCGTTTTTTGTTCTCAAGATTGCTTTGGCTATTCTGGGTCTGTTGCGTTTCCATACAAATTGTGAAACTTTTTGTTCTAGTTCTGTGAAAAATGCAAGTAGTACTTTGATAGGGATTGCATTGAATCTATAGATTGCTTTGGGTAATAGAGTCATTTTCACAATGTTGATTCTTCCAATCCAAGAACATGATATATCTCTCCATCTATTTGTATCATCTTTAATTTCTTTCATCAATGTCTTATAATTTTCTGCATACAGGTCTTTTGTCTCCTTAGGTAGGTTTATTCCTAGATATTTTATTCTTTTTGTTGCACTGGTAAATGGGAGTGTTTTCTTGATTTCACTTTCAGATTTTTCAGCATTAGGGTATAGGAATGCCAGAGATTTCTGTGCATTAACTTTGTATCATGCTACTTTACCAAATTCATTGATTAGCTCTATTAGCTTTCTGGTAGCATCTTTAGGATTCTCTATATATAGTATCATGTCATCTGCAAACAGTGACAGCTTTACTTCTTCTTTTCCAATTTGGATTCCTTTTATTTCCTTTTCTTCTCTGATTGCTGTGGCTAAAACTTCCAAAACTATGTTGAATAAGAGTGGTGAGAGTGGGCAACTTTGTCTTGTTTCTGATCTTAGTGGAAATCTGTCAGTGTTTCACCATTGAGGATGATGTTGGCTGTCGGCTTGTAATATATGACCTTTATTATGTTGAGGAAAGTTCCCTCTATGCCTAATTTCTGGAGGGTTTTTATCATAAATGGGCGTTGAATTTTGTCAAACGGTTTCTCTGCATCTATTGAGAGGATCATATGGTTCTTCTCCTTCAATTTGTTAATATTTTTTATCACATTAATAGATTTGCATATATTGAAGAATCCTTGCATTCCTGGAATAAACCCCACTTGATCATGGTGTATGATCCTTTTAATGTGCTGTTGGATTCTGTTTGCTAGTATTTTGTTGAGGATTTTTGCATCTATGTTCATCAGTGATATTGGCCTGTAGTTTTCTTTCTTTGTGACATCTTTGTCTCGTTTTGGTATCAAGGTGATGGTGGCCTCATAGAAGGAATTTGGGAGTGTTCCTCCCTGTGCTATATTTTGGAAGAGTTTGAGAAGGATAGGTGTTAGCTATTCTCTAAATGTTTGATAGAATTCGCCTGTGAAGCCATCTGGTCCTGGGCTTTTGTTTGGAAGATTTTTAATTACAGTTTCAATTTCAGTGCTTGTGATTTGTCTGTTCATATATTCTATTTCTTCCTGATTCAGTCTTGGCAGGTTGTGCATTTCTAAGTATTTGTCCATTTCTTCCAGGTTGTCCATTTTACTGGCATACAGTTGCTTGTAGTAATCGCTCACGATCTTTTGTATTTCTGCAGTGTCATTTGTTACTTGTCCTGTTTCATTTCTAATTCTATGGATTTGAGTCTTCTGCCTTTTTTTCTTGGTGAGTCTGGCTAATGATTTATCTATTTTGTTTATCTTCTCAAAGAACCAGCTTTTAGTTTTATTGATCTTTGCTATTATTTCCTTCATTTCTTTTTCATTTATTTCTGATCTGATTTTTATGATTTCTTTCCTTCTGGTAACTTTGGGGTTTTTTGTTCTTCTTTCTCTAATTGCTTTAGGTGCAAGGTTAGGTTCTTTATTCGAGATGTTTCCTGCTTCTTAAGGTGGGCTTGTATTGCTATAAACTTCCCTCTTAGAACTGCTTTTGCTTCATCCCATAGGTTTTGGGTCATTTTGTCTCCATTGTCATTTGTTTCTAGATATTTTTTTCTTTCCTCTTTGATTTCTTCAGTGATCACTTCGTTATTAAGTAGTGTACTGTTTAGCTTCCATGTGTTTGTATGTTTTACAGACCTTTTTCTTTAATTGATATCTAGTCTCTTGGCGTTGTTGTCGGAAAAGATACTTGATACAATTTCAATTTTGCTAAATTTACCAAGGCTTGATTTGTGACCCAAGATATGATGTATCCTGGAGAATGTTCCTTGAGCACTATAGAAAAATGTGTATTCTGTTTTTTTTGGATGGAATGTCCTATAAATATCAATTAAGTCCATCTTGTTTAATGTATCATTTAAAGCTTGTGTTTCCTTATTTATTTTCATTTTGGATGATCTGTCCATGGGTTAAAGTGGGGTGTTTAAGTCCCCTACTATGAATGTGTTACTGTCAATTTCCCCTTTTATGGCTCTTAGTATTTGCCTTATGTATTGTGGTGCTCCTATGTTGGGTGCATAAATATTTCCAATTGTTATAACTTCTTCTTGGATCGATCCCTTGATCATTATGTAGTGTCCTTCTTTGTCTCTTGTAATAGTCTTTATTTTAAAGTCTATTTTGTCTGATATGAGAATTGCTACTCCAGCTTTCTTTTGGTTTCCATTTGCATGAAATATCTTTTTCCATCCCCTTACTTTCAGTCTGTATGTGTCTCTAGGTCTGAAGTGGGTCTCTCGTAGACAGCAAATATATGGGTCTTGTTTTTGTATCCATTTAGCCAATCTGTGTCTTTTGCTGGGAGCATTTAGTTCATTTACATTTAAGGTAAATATCGATATGTATGTTCCTCTTCCCATTTTCTTAATTGTTTTGGGTTCGTTATTGTAGGTCTTTGCCTTCTTTTGTTTCTTGCCTAGAGAAGTTCCTTTAGCATTTCCTGTAGAGCTGGTTTGGTGGTGCTGAACTCTCAGCTTTTGCTTGTCTGTAAAGGTTTTAATTTCTCCATCAAATCTGAATGAGATCCTTGCTGGGTAGTGTAATCTTGGTTGCAGGTTTTTCTCCTTCATCACTTTAAATATGTCCTGCCAGTTCCTTCTGGCTTCCAAAGTTTCTTCTGAAAGATCAGCTGTTAACCTTATGGAGATTCCCTTGTGTGTTATTTGTTGTTTTTCCCTTGCTGCTTTTAATATGTTTTCTTTGTATTTAATTTTTGACAGTTTGATTAATATGTGTCTTGGCATATTTCTCCTTGGATTTATCCTGTATGGGACTCTCTGTGCTTCCTGGACTTGATTAACTATTTCCTTTCCCATATTAGGAAAGTTTTCAACTATAATCTCCTCAAATATTTTCTCAGTCCCTTTCTTTTTCTCTTCTTCTTCTGGAACCTCTATAATTCGAATGTTGGTGCGTTTAATGTTGTCCCAGAGGTCTCTGATACAGTCCTCAGTTCTTTTCATTCTTTTTTCTTTATTCTGCTCTGCAGTAGTTATTTCCACTATTTTATCTTCCAGGTCAATTATCCGTTCTTCTGCCTCAGTTATTCTGCTATTGATCCCTTCTAGAGTATTTTTAAATTTATTTATTGTGTTGTTCATCATTGTTTGTTTCATTTTTAGTTCTTCTAGGTCCTTGTTAAATGTTTCTTGCATTTTGTCTATTCTATTTCCAAGATTTTGCATCATCTTTACTATCATTTTCTGAATTCTTTTTCAGGTAGACTGCCTATTTCCTCTTCATTTGTTAGGTCTGGTGGGTTTTTATCTTGCTCCTTCATCTGCTCTGTGTTTTTCTGTCTTCTCATTTTGCTTATCTTCCTGTGTTTGGGGTCTCCTATTTGCAGGCTGCAGGTTCGTAGTTCCCATTGTTTTTGTTGTCAGTCCCTAGTGGCTAAGGTTGGTTCAGTGGGTTGTGTAGGCTTCCTGGTGGAGGGGACTCATGCCTGTGTTCTGGTGGATGAGGCTGGATCTTGTATTTCTGGTGGGCAGGTCCACGTCTGGTGGTGTGTTTTGGGGTGTCTGTGGACTTATTATGATTTTGGGCAGCCTCTCTGCTAATGGGTGGGTTTGTGTTCCTGTCTTGCTAGCTGTTTGGCATAGGATGTCCAGCACTGTAGCTTGCTGGTTGTTGAGTGAAGCTGGGTGCTGGTGTTGAGATGGAGATATCTGGGAGATTTTCGCCGTTTGATATTATGTGGAGCTGGGAGGTCTCTTGTTGACCAGTGTCTTGATGTTGGCTCTCCCACCTCAGAGGCACAGCACTAACTCCTGGCTGCAGCACCAAGAGCCTTTCATCCGCACGGCTCAGAAGAAGAGGGAGAAAAAGTAGAGAGAAAGAATTAGTAGAAGTGGAAAGAAAGAAAGAAAGAAAGAAAGAAAGAAAGGAGGGAGGTAGGGAGGGAGGAAGGAAAGAAGGAAGGAAGGAGGGAAGGAATGAAAAAAAGAAAGAAAGAAGATAAATAAAATAAAATAAAGTAAGGTAAAATATAATAAAGTTATTAAAATAAAAAAATTATTAAGAGAAAAAAGAAAACAAGAAACGAAAAACAAACAAACAAAAAAAGGACGGATAGAACCCTGGGAGAAATGGTGGAAGGAAAGCTATACAGACAAAATCTCACACAGAAGCATACACATACACACTCACACAAAGAGGAAAAGGGGAAAAAACCATAAATCTTGCTCTCAAAGTCCACCTCCTCAATTTGGTATGATTCGTTGTCTAAAGGAGGGAAAGGAGGAAAGAAAGAAAGAAGATAAAGGAAAATAAAATAAAGCTATTAAATTAAAAAGTAATTATTAAGAAAAAAATTTTAAAAAAAAACGGACGGATAGAGCCCTCGGACAAAGAGTGGAAGCAAAGCTATACAGACAAAATCTCACACAGAAGCATACACATACACACTCAGAAAAAGAGGAAAAGGGGAAAAAATCATAAATCTTGCTCTCAATGTCCACCTCCTTAATTTGGGATGATTCGTTGTCTATTCATATATTCCACAGATGCAGGGTACATCAAGTTGATTGTGGAACTTTAATCCGCTGCTTCTGAGGCTGCTGGGAGAGATTTCCCTTTCTCTTCTTTGTTCGCACAGCTTCTGGGGCTCAGCTTTGGATTCGGCCCCGCCTCTGTGTGTAGGTCGCTGGAGGGCATCTACTCAGACAGGACGGGGTTAAAGGAGCTGCTGATTCGGGGGCTCTGGCTCCCTCAGGCCGGGTGTAGGGAGGGGCATGGAGTGCGGGGCGAGCCTGCAGTGGCAGAGGCCGGCGTGATGTTGCACCAGCCTGAGGCGCACCTTGCGTGCGTTCTCCCAGGGGAGTTGTCCCTGGCTCATGGGACCCTGGCAGTGGCGGGCTGCACAGGCTCCCCGGAAGGGGTGTGTGGATAGTGACCTGTGCTCGCACACTGGCCCCTTGGTGGCGGCAGCAGCAGCCTTAGTGTCTCATGCCTGTCTCTGGGGTCCGCGCTTTTAGCCGCGCCTTGCGCCCGTCTCTGGAGCTCCTTTAAGCAGCGCTCTTAATCCCCTCTCCTTGCGCACCAGGAAACAAAGAGGGAAGAAAAAGTCTCTTGCCTCTTCAGCAGGTCCAGACTTTTCCCCGAACTCCCTCCTGGCTAGCCGTGGTGCACTAACCCCCTGCAGGCTATGTTCACACAACCAACCCCAGTCCTCTCCCTGCGCTCCGACCGAAGACCGAGCCTCAGCTCCTAGCCCCCGCCCACTCCGGCGGGGGAGCGGACAAGCCTCTCGGGCTGGTGAGTGCCGGTCGGCACCGATCCTCTGTGCGGGAATCTCTCTGCTTTGCCCCCCGCCCCCCTGTTGCTGTGCTCTCTTCCGTGGCTCCGAAGCATTCCCCTCCGCCACCCGCAGTCTCCGCCCGCGAAGGGGCTTCCTAGTGTGTGTAAACCTTTCCTCCTTCACAGCTCCCTCCCACTGGTGCAGTCCCGTCCCTATCCTTTTGTCTCTGTTTATTCTTTTTGCTTTTTCCCTAACCAGGTACGTAGGGGTTTTCTTGCCTTTTAGGATATTAACTTGAATTTCTTTAGCTGTTGTAATTTGATATATTTTAGAAAGTTTTATCAGTCTGTATATTGCTTTTTTATGTGAATTATCTGCTGATATCATTTGCCAATCTCTCTATTCATTGTGTATATATACACAAATATATGTCATTTCTATGTATGTATAATCCATTTGACAGAACTGAGCCCAAATGACCAAACACATTGTTCATATCAAATACCTGTAAATGAGTTTAACTCATCTATTAAAAAGTTTGTCATATTGCCTATGGAAGCAAAATCCAACACAATGCTTTTTCAAGTCATATACCTAAAACAAAGACAGTCAGAGAGGTTAAAATTCTAAAATAAGCAAATATATACCAGGCAGTTATAAATAAAAAGAAAGAAAAGGTTATAATCTTGGTGGTTAAGGACTTAAAATTGAGATCAAAGTGGATTAAAAGAGGTTTTTAAAAACACACTTGATAACTGTAAACACTAAAATTCACAAGGAAGATGTTTTATTAATATTTATGTCCACAGACACATAACAAAATATTCATAAAATAAACACCACAGGAGGTGTAAGGAGAAATAGAAAAAAACACCAAAATATATACTTCTACTATAACTTGCCTCAATCCAAGAATATTCAAGTAGACAAAAAATTTCAGTTAAGTATATAGAAGCTCTAAAGAACATAATCCAAAGGGTAGATCTTATGTATTGAACTCTGATGCCTGCTAATAGAGAACAAAACTACAATTCAGATAAACATGGAATATTTATGCAAATTGACTCTATCTGAGGCTCCTAGACGAATTTGGGACAAAGTGGAAATAGATTAATTTTGCACAATTTGATTCCAAAATTATAATGAAAATACCACATATCAGAATATACAGCTAGAGCAGTTGTCAGCGGGAATTTTTATAGTATTAAATAACTATAACAATAAAAATTAAAATAAATTAATATTCATTTCAAAAGCCTGATAAAGAACCACAATATAAGTTTAAAAATGCAGAAGGAAAGAATCATTAAAGGTAAAACTAGAAATGAATGAGTTAGAAAAAACTACAGCAGAACTTAGGTCAACAAAATGAACAAATCCTTAGGTAAATTAATCAAGAAAATAGAGGGAAATGAACATATACAACATCTAAAATGTCAAAGGAGAAATAGTCATTCAGTTTTATCTATTTTTATTTAATTAATTTAATTTATTTATTATTTTGGCCATGCCAAGTGGCTTGCAGGATCTTAGTTCTCAGACCAGGGAGCGAACCCGGGTCCACGGCAGTGAAAGCACCAAGTACTAACCACTGGACTGTCAGGGAATTCTTCAGAAATAGTCATCTAATCAAAGAAAAATTTCAAGATTCTTAAGTGAATAATTTACACAACTCTATTTAAATACATTTGAAAACACAGATGAAATAGATGTTTCTAGAAAAATGCAACTCATAAAAATTTATCCCAGTAGAGACAAAAAGTTCAAACAGACCAATTACATTGATGAAATAGAGAAATTGGTTAAATTTCTCCCCTGAAAATGTAGCAGGCTCAGATGCTTCAGTGGGAGAATTCTACCAAACCTTTTTGTTTGTTTATTTCTTTTTTTGGTTTGTTTTCTACCAAACATTTAAAAGTAAGATAATCCCAATGCTACTCACACTATTCTGGGGGTATGGAAAAGAAAAAACACTTCTAAATTCTTATGATGAAGCAAGTATATAATTCATTCCAAACCTAATAAAGATTGCATCACAAGTGAGAATTATAGAACAGTTTCCTACATGAATATGAAGGAATATTCTTAAGTAAAATATTAGCAAACACAATCCAACAGCACATTAAAAAGTAGATCATAACATGTGGAGCTTATTCTAAGAACAGAAGGCTGTTTCAATCTCAGGAAATCCATTAATATAATCTAGTGTAATAATAGAGTCAAGGAGAAAAATGCCCATGTCTATAGATGCTTTCAAAAGGTATTTGAAAGCATTAACACCCAGTAGAAGTAGTGAAGTGTTAACAACAACAGACAGTGATAATATATCTCCAGCAAAAAATTCTATACAGAGAGATATACTCAAAAAAACAATAAATAAATAAAATTGGAATTCTAAAATTTGTTCAAGTAACCTATAGGAAAGCAGGGAAAAGAAAACAGAAACAAAAAAGAGAGGGAACAAAAATAATAAAATAAAATTACAGACAATCCATTACATATCCATAATTACATTAAATGTAAATCATTTAAATATACCAATTACAAGACAGATATTGGCAAAGTGGATTAAAGGAAAGAATGTGACCCAACTCAATGCTGCCTATAAGAAACTCACTTCAAATACAATGATATAGGTTGTTTGAAAGTGAAAGGATGTAAAACGGTAACAACAGGAAAATTTTATTGATAGAAAGCAAGAGTGGATATATTTGCATCAGATAAGGTAGACTTCAGAGCAAAGAAAATTACCAGACACAGAGAGGGATATTACATAATGGTAAAGGGGTCAATCCACCAACAAGATATAGCAATCATAAATGTGTATTCATTGAACAGCAGAGCTGCAAATTATAGACATATAAACATATAACTACGTTTCAGATAGGACTGAAGTAAAAAAAATCCACAATTTATTCAGACTTCAAAACTCCTTCCTCTAAAATTGATACAACATCTAGACAATCTCTGTCATTTAATTAGTGTGTTTAGACCATGTACAGTAATTGTTAAAATATTTGAATTTCAGTGTACCATTTTATTATTCCTTTTCAGTCTGTTCCCTCTGGTTTTCATTCCTCTGCTTCCTCTTCTTTGCATTATTTGCTTTCTTTTGGCTTATGTGAACATTACTTGATACTTCATTTTAATTTTTCTATTTTGATTTTGACAATGTCTCTTTGTATAACATTTTTGGTTTTGTATAGCCATTTGTAGTGGTTGCTATAAAACTCCCTATTCAACTTTTCAAAGTCTGTTTAAAATCATTAATTTACCACTTCAAATGACATGTAGTAACCTTACCATGTTGTAGATCCCTTTGCCCTCCGCTCTTAAGGTTATGGTTCTCTAATGTATTTTACTTACATTCACTGACATGTCATCAGAAAATGTTATTATATTTTTTGCTTTCAACGATTAAAAATTTTAATGAACTCAAGAGGAGATGAATAGTCTATTATATTTACCCAGATATTTACCATTTCTGTTGTTTTGCCTCTGCAAATACAGTCATGATATTTTTAAAATCTAAGATGTTTTCCTTCCTGTAATATTGTAACCTGCCTTTATTCACTACTAATATATACTGAATGTCGTTCAATGTCAGTAATCTGCCATTTACATTATAGGTTTTAGTGCTTTCAAAAAGATTGGTGCTCAAAAAAAATGAAAGTATTAAAATTAGCTAACATTTGCTTTGGATCAAGTAACGACATTTAATTCTCACATCTATACTGTGAGGTTGTTCAACCTCATTTTACAGATGAAGAAACTGAGAGACAGGGAGGTTAAGTACTTTTCCTAAGCTTGCACACTTAGAAAGTGACACATTGTGAATTTGACCCAAATCATAATGGCTACAGCCCATGAATATTTAGGGTGATAGAGTTTGAGACATATACTCACACAGATAGTATCAAGTTTCAGGAATAGAAACACGCTGATGTACACTCAAACATACCATATATTTCCAAAACAATAAAATCATTAGTAAATTATCTCTTAATCTCTTTAAATGTCGCTTCTGTTTTTAAATTTTTATCTTCATACTATGTCCTGTTTATAGTATTTCAAGCAATATAGAATTATATTCTAAATATTAAATGTATATATTTGTTTACATATTATGTATAAATTTGCATATTTATATGCATAAATATATTTTTTATATTCATAAAATGGAATCACCCTGAATCTCACTCTTGCCTAACTCTCCGCTCTGAGCCAAAGGTGTTCAATATCAATAGGTTGTTGCGTGTTCACCAGCTGTGTTTCTTTGTAGGTGAATTATTATCATATAGTCACAGACACAGAATACACATACCTTTTCTACAATATTAGAATCACATTATCCCTATTGTTCTGCAACATGCCTTTTTTCATCTAAAATAGTATATCTCTAGTTTTCATTTGTACTTCATTAGATAAACTGTTTTCAAATGTTTGTTGAACATGTATATTGCTCTTTACATGTATTCTGTGATTATATATGTATTAGTTATCTATTAATGCATAATAACATACTCCAAAATAAAAGCAGTTTGAAGTAACAAACATGTATTAATTCACCATTTTGGGGTGTCAGGAATCTGGATGTGGCTTAGCTGGATGCTTCTGGCCCAGAGTCTCTCACAAGGATTCAATTAAAGTATAGGCTGGGGTTACAGTCACTTAAGGGTCAATTGGGTGAGGACCCACTTCTAAGCTCACACTTTTGTCTTTTGGCAGGCCTCAGGGCCTCACTGGTTGCTGGCCAGAGACATCGGTTCCTTGACATGTGGGCAACACACAGCATGGTGGTTGGCATTCCTCAGGGTGAGCATAAGAGCGTACTTCAAATGAAGCCACAGCCTCTTTGTAACTAATCTCAGAAGTAACATCCCATCACTTCACAAATATTCTATTCCTTAGAAGCAACTAACCTCAGCCCACATTCAAGGAAAAGTGATTACAAAAGAGCATGAATACAGAGGTGTGGATCATTGAGTGTCTTCTTGGAGGCTGCCTACCACTTCATTTGCCCATCTGTTATATATCACAAGAATTAGCTTATTATCACAACATTGTAATTCAACTATACTTCAATAAAAATAAATTTTAAAAAGAATTACCCTCATATAATTTGAAAATATTTACTCTAGCCATTTCAGACAAGCTTTGCTGATTTTTTTGCCATACAAAATGTTTTTAATTGCAATACTATTTTAATTTAAAATATAATACAATTCACTATAAAAAAAATAGCAGTATATTGGATAGCATCAATTGCCCAGATACAATGAGAAAAGCTTTAGAATAATTCCAGCTTTAACTACTGAGCAGGCATTTGCAATGAAATTTCCCTGATTTACTTAACCATCTCCAAACTTACTATGGTCTGATCCGAATTATGGATTTAATAACCTGTAACTTGAATAAATGTTAAAATTAAAGAAGACACAACTTACAGTTCCACTTGTTTACGTTAGTTTTAAAAACATTAATATCCTACTCTCCAGATCATCTTTGCCAGAAGAAACACCTACTCTTCTGACTGAGCCCCTGTCTGCCATCTTAAAAACCAGTCAGTTCACACAGTCTCCATACCCAGGTCTTTTGACCCCAGGAACAGGATTTCATTTTCTTCATTATCATCATCATCATCATCACCACCACCACCACCACCACCACCACCACCACCACCAATATTCGCTGTTGAAGAGTGAGCATCGATGAGGGAGTGTAAAATGACCAGTCCTTAAGCCCTGGTGGCCCATCATCTACATGCTATATCATTGAATATATGAGTGTTTCTCAACCTTTTTTCATTATCATCCACTTTATGGAGGTTTTTTAGACACTTTTTTCCCTAATCATTGCCCCATCCACAGAATGTGAAATTTTTAATACCAGAGATGTGGTGTATATCTGTTTATGTACCTTGATCTTTCTGGGGGCAACACAACATAGTACTATCTAAGATCTCTTCACCCCTAAGAATCAATTTTCAGTTCCTTGGAGGTGATGCTGCTTCTGTTATGAATGAAAAGTATATTGTGATGTGGGCAAAAGTTGAACCCCCATTTTTGCCCCTAACTTCATGTGTGATGCTGGAATACTTGCTTAGCCTCTGTAAGCCTGCCTTTGGTCATCTGTAAAGGAGACCCATGATGTCTTTCTTACAGAATTGTGAGGTGCAAATGAAAAACCCTGTACAGAGTGTATAACATGCAGTAGGACTTCAACAAATGTTAATCTTGGCCCACCTTTCTCCTCTCTCCCAGAGAAAAAATGACTTTTACCTAAACCAAACAGTATAACTGCCATAAAGACCACCTGGAAATGTAGCATCAAGAAGTAAAATGTGTAGAATATGTATAATGAAGTTTTGGGACCACTTCTGTTTTGCAGGATGTATTTGTGGTAAGGGAAGATCATCAAACCATCTTTTGGTGTTCCTACATCATCCAGTCACATAATTATAGACAGTCTGTTAGTTTTCTGCCACATTAACTCTCTGCTTAGCATGGCCTGTGATTTTACATGTTCACCCTCTTTGGGCTAGCTCATCTCCAAGAACCCTAGGATACCTCCCTGGGTCTCTGTGTACTGATAATACTCCCCTACTGTCTCTTTAGAGCAAACAAACTTCCTGACAGCAGGGACATGCTCTGTTCCACCAAACTAGGCAGAGTTCCGCCAATTGTCTGTATCCCAGTCTAATTCTTCTAATTATTACGCTTTCTCACGTGGCAGCCTAAAGAGCAGAGCGAAGGTGTTTTGCTTTCAAGCGAGAAGCCCGGGGGTGGAGGAATGTGCAGTGGCATTTCCGGTGTGGGGGACTAGCCAGCGTATCTCAGTTGCCATAGAAACCTGACGTCAATATGGCGACCGTGACGACTTTTCTACAGAGACAGACGTGGCCTGACGAGAAAAGCAGGTCTCGCCTTCAGGTGATTGAGACTCCGCTGAGGGTGTGGGTCCTGGCGGTGAGGGCTGAGCAGCCCTGGGGTGTGGGGAGACAAAGGAATCCAAGTCGTGTCTTTCTTGCTTTGGGAATCGGTGTCCCGGCTGTCTGGTGGGGCAGAGAGATGTGCCCTTGGGGTGCCTCCCGGCCCCAGTGAGTGTGGTGTCTTGCTCCAGGGGTGTCCTGGAGCTATTTGCCTTTTAAAAACAGGGGCGAGGGAGGATAAGGCAAGGTCTTGGGTAGTGAGAGAGAGGGAGAGAGCACATGCGTGTGTGTATGGATGTGTGTGCGCGTGTGTCTGTCCTATTCAGTTCCTAGCACATATTAGGAACCAAATTGGGTTATTGTTTCTTTTTGGCAGCTTTCCTTGGCCAGCTTGGTTACCATGGTGGCTCAGTGACTGCTGTGGGATTTAGTGCAGACAGAACATCCATTTTTGATTCTTGGCTGAGTCATCTGTTACTATGATAGTTGTCAAGTGTTGCTTTTCTGATTCCCTCATTCCTTCCAGATTTATTAGTTGGCACTTGAGTGCATGGTAGAGCTTTTCCCTCCCCCTTATTTATGTATTTATTCATGTATTTATATCTGTATAACTCACAGATTCCTACTTTGCTCAAGTGGTTACCTTTTTTACATTTGTTACTATCATTATATATTTTGATGCTCAAATTGTCACAGAATTGGCCAGTGTTAGCCCCTTCAGGTTGGCTTCTATGTCCGTTGACACCTCCCTAGAACTTTTTGATCATGTACTTTGCTCTCAGAGCCTGACGATCTCCCTGTCTGTAGAAAGGAAATAATGATACCCACTTCATTTTTGAAGAGCAAAAGTCCAAAAATTACAACCAACAATGTATGGCATCTAGTAGGCCCTCACCAAATTGTATTTCTCCATTCCAACATTACCTCCTTCATTCTATCAATTTGATGCCTCTGACATTACCATAATAGCATGACCTCCAGAGAGAATAGTTGGACATGTTAAACAAGCAGGAATAAGCGCACATGTCCATGATGTGAGAGCCTCAGTGTCACTGCTGTGTGTGGAGGGGGCTGTGTGATGGAGCTGGGGAAGAGGAAAAGTATCATTGCACAACTTGCAGTGAACTGAGTGGGGACAGACAAGCACATCCTCAACCCCTTCCCCTGCATTTCACGTGTTTTTCCATCCTTTCACATTCCTCTCTATTCCATGTGCTGTCTTATCCTCTTACTCTTCCTACGGTGGAACATCAGAGAAGGTATGGACTCTGAGCCACAGAAACAGGATCCAGTAGAGAAGAACTAAGTGTGATGTTGAATCTGCTAGACAGGTTCCTGGAGCAAGAGTGAAGAGATCAGGCCCCATCACTGGGACATTTTAGGTAAGTCACCACCCTTCCCTCCATTGTCTTGTATACAACAGGATAACAGTACCCAATGCTTCCGACCACCCAGGAGTATTGTGGAGTTTAGGTATGAGCCCATGTGGGAAAGAAATCTGTGATTGTAGGTGGGAGGGAAGGACCAGTGAACTTTCAAGTAATAATATTAACAGACACACCACAGGTATCATAGAACTCTGGTGCATGGTTCCAGATGCATGGTAGGCATCAGATTAATGCTACACAAATGTCAGCTGTTTAGCTCAGGATTTTTCCAAGTGTGGTCCATGGACCACCTCATCAAAATTGTCAGGTGGTGCTTGTTAAAATTGCAGCTACCTGGGCTCACCCTAGGTTGCTGAGCCCAAACCAGGGAGGTGGGGTGGTAGGTATCTACTTTTGAATAATTTCTTCAGTTCATTATGGTACTCACCCAAGTTTGAAAAATACTGCTATAGATTTGCAACAATATCTTCTTAAAATTTTGAATCCTTTGATGTCTAATTTTGTTGTCATTTGTTCCTGACACTCAGCTTTAAATCTGTGCCTGCTCCTTTGTGTTAAATAGGTTAACAATTCCTTGATTTAAGGAATATTTATTCAAAAATGTGTATGAGAGGCACTGGGGACACAGCACAGAGAACAAGACAGGCAGGATCCCTGGAACTTTCATTCTAGTTTGGGAAAACTGGCAATAAGGAGGTAAATCAATAAACGGGGCAATTTCATATGGGGATTTGCACTTTGAAGAAAATAAACACATAAATAGAATAGAAAATGACTGGGACAGGGATTATTATACAATAGATTATTATCCAATAGTTGTCAGTGAATCTCTTTATCAGGAAGTGACATTTGAGTTGAATCCTGAATGACAAGAGGAAACCAAGGCAGGCCTTTGGGTCATTCACCCTGTGGTGTGAGTCACACCAGTTGTTCCAGGAGCAAAGGACAAGCTCAAGTGGCAGTTGCTTGGCAGACAAAGTGCAGATGGTAGGAGATGAGGTCAAGGGCAGACAGGAGCCACATGGTGTGGGCTGTGTAAGGAGTTTGGAGTTTATTCTGAGGGTTAGAGGGTGGGAGTGACATGCTCTGATTCACGTGCTCACAAGGTGACTCTTGCTGCTGTGTGGGGAATGGACTGGACAGGGACAGGATAGCTATGGGGATAACCATTAGGAGAATTTGCAGGGTCCAGGGGAGAGACGAGGGTGGATCGGCCCTGAGCTGCAGTGGTGTGCAGAGGATGGGTGGCCTGGACAGGGCCTGTTGGAGGTAGGGCAGGAGGGACCTGCAGTGTGGGTGCATGGGGGGTATGTGAGGATAAGGCAGGATCCTGCATGGGACCTCAGCTTTATGTTTGGCCATGTGCAGAAATGGTGGTGTGCTTCCTGAGATTAGTTGTTCCAAGTGCTTTTGAGACGTTCTCCAAAGAACTAAGTCATTCAACAGTGGTTATAGTGAAATTTAGTGATTTAAATATGCATCAATTGATGAATAGGATTCAGTTGTTAGATCATTAAGCTTTATTAAAGACACATGGAAACTCAGACTATCAAAATGATAAAAAACTTGTATTTCTAAAAATCATCTAGCATTTATTGAGTTGTTATTGTATGTCTAGTACTGTTCTAAGAGTTTTCATGTATTAAGTCTCAAAACAACAACCCCTGAGGTACAGATGATTGTTTTTGCCATTTTACAGAAAAGGAAACAGAGACACTGAGATACTTTCACTCTCCCAAGATCACAGAGAGTACAGTATTCCAATGTCTCTGCAGTTGATTTTTTAAAATAATGTGATTCTTGATCATTTATCCTTGTAAAAACCAAAACACAAGGCAATATTTTTAAAAACTTTTTTCTTCTATGATCAGTACAGTAAGTCCCCTACATACGAATGAGTTCCATTCCTAGAGCATGTTCATAAGTCCAATTTGTTTGTTAAGTCCAACAGAGTTAGCCTAGGTACCCAGCTAACACAATTGACTATATAGTACTGTACTGTAATAGGTTTATAATACTTTTCACACAAATAATACATAAAAAACAAGTACAAGATTTAAAAAAAAATTTTAATCGTACAGTACCTTGAAAAGTACAGTAGTACAGTACAACAGCTGGCATACAGGGGCTGGCATCGAGTGAACAGGCAAGAAGAGTTACTGACTGGAGGAGGGAGAGGAGGTGGGAAATGGTAGACCTGAAGGATTGTCCTCACTGGGAGATGGAGGGCAAGCTGCAATTTTACTCATGCCTGACGTTGATGGCACAGGTTTTGGTTCCTTGCTGGATTCAATTCTATCTACCCTCTTGAAAAAATGATCCAGTGATAGCTGGATAGTAGCTCTTTTTTCTCGTCATAGATGACATTGTAGTACAGTATTGCATTCTGAATGGCTGTTGCAACCTTCGTGTACTATTCTACATTTGGGTCCTGTTCCTCAAAAACTAGCAGTGCCTCCTCAAATAAAAAAAATTCTCTTGCCATTTCTTGTGTCGTGAATCTCTTTAGTTCTTCAGTTACTTCTTCCTCCTCTTGTCTCTCCTTGTCCTTTCTCTGGGCCTCCAATTCCATCAGGTCATCATTAGTAAGCTCCTCATTTTGCACAGCAACAGTACTGTACAGTAAAGTACACAAAAGCACAACCACTTGTAGAGGATGCACACACGTGACAATGTACGCCAGACACGAGAACTAACTTACGTGACTGGACATGCGAATGCACATTTGCATTTTTGAAAGTTCGCAACTTGAAGGTTTGTATGTAGGGGACTTACTGTACCGTATAATCCTGGTTTTGCAGATGAGACAATTGAGTGACTGTAGGGTGAAATAAAATTATTCAAACTCACACAGTTTGTAAGTGGCAGAACTAGGGGCAGGACTCTGTTTCTAGAACCCACACTGAACCAGTGAACTTAGGAAGAAGAAAAAAGACCTTTTTTGAACTATCTCAGCCCACAGTGGTTAAGGTTAGGCGGGGTCGTATCTCTTTGTGTGGAAATTATGCTTCAGGAGTCATTTTGTCATATACTAGAGTTTTAAGAAAAACAGAAAGGGAATAATTATGAAAACAAATGCATTGTGTGGATATTTCACAATATCTTTGTTATGGAGATTTGGATATTTTCCACTTTTTTGTCTTATTGAATAATGAGGCTATACACTTTCTTGAATAGGCTTTTTTTTTTTTTCATTTCTTGGGTATGTACCTAAGAGTAGCATTTCTGAGTCAAAGGGTATGTGTATGTTCGGTTCAGTCAATACTTCCAATGAGTTTTTCAAAGTAGTTTTTCCAATCTATATTCCCCCACAGCAGGATATAAGAGTTCCATTTGCTCCACATCCTTGCCAACACTTGGTATTTTCCACCTTTTTCATTCTTGTTCTTCTACTGTGTGTGCGGTAGTAGCTCATGTGATAGTAGCTCATGTGACTTTAATTTTAATTTCTCTGAAATCTCTTTTTATCTAAAGAATGTCTACCCTCTTTTTTTCTAACCTTCCAGTTGATTTGCTTAAGAAACTATAACTTTTGTCCTGTGGAGTTTGCTTTCTGGATTTTGATGATTGTATCCCTGTTGTGTTTTTTATGTATTTATTACGTTCTACTGGCCCCCTCCTATTTCCTTTAAATTGGTAAGTAGATCTAGAGGCTTGATCAGATTCAGGTTTTTGGCAAGAGTACCTCAGATGCGGTGGTGTTATACCTGGGGGCTCATCTTGTGTGGTTTTCTCTCCTTCTATGTTGTTGAGATTGATCACTGGGTCTTAGGTGTTGTCAGCCTGATCCATCCATTTTCAAATTTTGCATCTGCTTTTCATCACACATTTTTTGCAGCCTCTGAAGATAATTGCCTAGATATGCTTTTAAAGGTTGCAGAAAGGTGATGTTTTAATTCTATACTTTCTTCTGCATTTATTAGCCGGAATTCTTCTATAAAGTAACTATGAGGTTACACTGAGGTGTGGTACACACAGGAAGGTAGGAGGAACGTATGTGTAATTCTTTTGCATTATTTCCACTTTTCAGAATAATGAGTTCTTTCTCTGGGATCCACCAAAGGTGAGCAGTGAGTTTGTTTGTTTGTTTGTTTTAAGTGCCGTAGTGAGCTCACAGATGCTTACATATTTGATGTGGTTTAACCCATTGTAGTCATTAATCTTTCTGATGTTCAAATTGTTCTCTTTGTCTGGGGGGGTGCCCTTCATGTTGGCTTGAGTCCTTTTGATATGCTTTCTGGTATGAGAGTTTGGTCTAGACTCACCTGGTACAGTCCCTGCCCAGACCTAAAAGGAAGCCTGATTCCTTTTAGTGGGACATGTTTTCAGACGACTCTACCTGGGGACTAGAATTGAGCATTGCTTCTGGGTTGGTCATTGTTTCTTGAACTTTTCAACGCATGAAGCAAGAGAAAACACATCATTGCCTTGCATCATGGGCTGCTCCTCCATCTGCTTGTAGGTAATTTTGTCCGTTTTTGTTTTAACTTTCCATATTTTAAATATGCAAGCAAATGAAATATGTATATTAGTTTCCTTCCCCATCCAGATTTAAAAGGTGGCACATTCTTCACAAGCACTGTCCAATAGAAATTTCTGCAGAAGTGAAAATGTCCTTTATCTGCACTAACACTATAGCCACTAGCAACAAGTGGTGGCTGAGCACCTAAAATGTGGCCAGTACAATCACTGAATTCTTAGTTTCATTTATTTTTTTAAAATTAAATTTATATAGCTGTTTGTGGCTAGTGGCTACCATATTAGACAGCAGCAGCTCTATACATTTTTTTCTGCACCTTGCTTTCTTCATGTAACATTATATCCTGGTGATCACTCCTTAACAGTCTAGAGAGGGAATCCTCATTGCTTTTTATGGCTGCAGAGTACTCTCTGATATAGATGTACTTTAGATTACTCAACCAGCCCCCTGTTGGTGGACATTTGTCTTGTTGATAATCTTCTGTTGTTAAGGACTGTTCTGCGAGGAATGGCCTTGTGCTTATTATGACTTTTTGTATTTTTGCATTGTTTTGGGGGGATAAATTCTCTAAAGAGAGATTACTGGTTCCAAGACTGAATACCTATGTAATTTTACTAGATAGTATCAAATCCCCTCTATAGGGCAGTATTATTTTACATTACCACCAGCAATATATGAGAATGTCTATTTCTTCACAGACTATCTAATTGGTAAGAAGAGGTATATCATTATAGTTATTTTTCTTTGCATTGCTTATCATGAGTTAGGTTGAGCATTTTTCTTGTGTTTAAAGACTTTTTTTTTACTCTTGCATCTACATTTTTTGGTGAAATACCTGCCCCTTTTTTTGTCTTATGTTGTTTTTTGCATCCACTTTTTCATAAGACTTCTACATATTAGGGATATAACTGTTACCTAAATTGTAAGTATTTTTCCCAATTTTTAATTTTTTGTTTTACTTTACTTATGTTTTTCTTTAACCATTCAATTTTTAATGAAAAAACAAATTATACATATCACTCTTTCCCCTTATTACTTCTGGAATGTATGTCATAGTTAAACAAGTTTTCTCCACTACCAGGTCATAGGAGAATTTCTCTGACAGTGTAGTTTAATAGGCAGGAGATAGAGAAGAGAATTTGGATCATATTGGGGTGTTGGGTATAAGAGGAATGCTGAGGGGAGGTATCCATCATGTGAGAAGTCTACAAAAACTGTTCCACTGAATCAGGAGAATTAGATGCTTAGACCAGCGTCCCAGTCCAGTGCTTGTATTTGAGAGCTTGGTCTCTACTCTTTTCTGTCTCCTGTGGAACTTGGGCCAGGCCTGCTTACTGGTAGAGATCTTACTTGAAGCAGAAACTCCATGTCACCTCACATGAACCTCTCAGATGACTAAATGGAAGGGACCATCCCCTAGGGATAAGACAGACACAAAACCAGTTCTGAAATCTACCACCAGACCTAGACAAGGAGTAAAGAGAAAGTAAAACCCATGAGGAGAATCAACACTGAAATCACATAAGGGTCACTGCATCCTTTACTCTGTATCTGAGAGTGAGATCCTGTCAGAAGGTAGTAGCCCCTTAGTAGTATGCAAAAGAACAGACATGAGGATTATAAAATGCCTCAGTTTCCCAAGGTGGCAAACTTTCCCCACTCAACGGCATCATTTCCTGTTTAGATGTTGGTTTTCCAGGACTCGGAGTGAAGCTTGAACTACACTTGCTTGGAATGGAGTCTGTTTTGGGTAGGCACTAACATCCATTTTGCTCCCTGTGAGCATTTCCAGTTATGCAGGTCTAGAGATCAAGAGAGGGAAGGCGTGGGATGCAAATGTGGAATTGGACTGACAGTGCCTAGTACACAGTAGACTATACACATTAATAAATAAAAGAGATGTAAATGCAGTTGTAGATATAGGAAACAAAACTAAGTATACATCCTCTCAGTCTTTTAAATACATATGAATTTTACAAAGAGGGTTGGAACTACGCTGTACTTTTTTTTTTTAATTTTGGCTGCGCTGGGTCTTCATTGTGGTGCATGGGCTCTTTGTTGCAGGCTTCTCTCTAGCAGCAGCGCGTGGGTTTAGTTGCTCTGTGGCATGTGGGATCTTAGTTCCCCCGACCAGGGATTGAACCCGCGTCCCTCGCATTGGAAGGCAGATTCTTAACCACTGGACTACCAGGAAAGTTCCTGTACTTATTTAGTTATCTACTTTTCAGAAACTATTTTGTTTCTATTTCTAAAAATTATGCCTTTTGGGGGGAAAAATAATCCATAGAAAATGGAGAAATATGCCACCTGGCGATATGCATCAGAATCACCAGCCCCCTAAGGGGCTTGGCAAAGGGTTAGGTAATGGAAGGGGGATTGGGGGGGGGGGTGAATGAATTCCATCGTATAGGCCAAAGCTTTCTGGAACTTTCCACATACTGGTGGTGATCCCTCTATATTTGTGCCCATCCTGGGATTTTCAAGCCCTAAAGCTAGAAGTCCCATCCCATGTGAGCTAAATGGAAAGCTGCATGAGTTGGTATATGAGTAATTGGTATGAAGTTTGAGACATAGAAATACACACATACAGAGAAACAGTGTCAAATAAATCATTATGATCTGCTTCTTTTACTCATAAAACAGTATGCTATGAACATGTTTCCAAAGCAATGAATATATGAGCATGATATTTATAACCAGATCATAATTATTATAAGTTTTTAACATTTTATACAATAAATGCTCCATATTTAAAACACTACAGAAATGCAAATTTATAAAATGAAAATATCCTCTCTCTCCCATCAACCCACACACATTGAATTATTATCAAAGAAATCTTTTTAATGTGTTATTTTCACACAACAGTATATGAACATGTTTCTAAATCAATAAATGGATCTTTGCATTGTCGTTTTGTGGCTTGCCTTGAAGGTTTTCCTATTTTACAAACCTTTATCTCAATAACTTTTTCAAATTACCAGTTAATACTTTTTGTTTTTTAACAAGCTTTAAACAATATTGAAATGTATATTAAGAAACTGAAATCATTCTATCTCTCCCTCTGCCTCCATCTTCTGCTCATCATAATACAGGTATCTTTTAATTTATTGGTGCCTACTCTCCAGATTTTTCTCTGTATGTAATGCACTAACTTATATTTAATGACACACAGATACACACATTGATGTGTATTCTTTTGCAGAAATAGGATCATATTCTGCATACTTTATGACTTCCTTATTTCATTTAATAAAATTCATTTTCATTTCATTTGTTTATTTGACATGGAATGTTTCCAAGTATTTATTGGGAATTTATTGCTTTTTATGCACATTATCACTTGATATCATTGACCTATCTTTATTGTTTGAGTATTTTGCACGTCAAGGTTATAAACCTTATGTCTGAATATAAGTGGTAAATAATTTTCCCAACTTTTCACACACATTTTGATTTTTAATTTTTGTTATTCACATGGTAGTTTATATTTTATAGTGATTTTCATTATTTAAAGAGTGCTTCACTCCATTGTTTGAAAAAGTATAACTGAATAGTAATGCTTTGAGGTAATCCGAATGTTAGCTCACAGGATGGGGGGGGAAAAACTTAGTCTTTTTGTCATTTTGGGTTTTGAGTCCTGGAGCAGTAATTTATACGGTTGTTTCCCTAGGTCAAGTTGCTTAACTTTTTACTTCTGTTCCCTTATCTGAGTAATAGGGATAATTATTTGTCTTAAATAGAGTTAGCATTAAATGAGATAAAATGTAAAACCCCTTTCATATAGTAGTTGTGTACATGTTAATATCCTACCATTCAGGTTCTCTTTCCAAAGGGCAACAGCTTGTGCTGCTTTCTGGGTCCAGTTCAGCACCTCAAGAATCAGCTAGTCATTGTGGCCCCCACACCCAGTCCTCTTGGCCCACAGAGTAGGATTTCATCCCTACCATCATCTTCATGTCCAATGGGGAGCATGACACAGCCCAGATTCTACATCAGGCGAGGTTTCCACTATAAGTCTTTTAAGCCCTGGAATTCTGTCATCTAAAACAGGAGGCTGCTGCTTGATCTGTGTAGTGGGCAAAGTGTAGACATTTGACCCTGGAAAATTTACATACCTCTGAATCTGAGGTTGGCCATCTGTAAAATGGGACTAAGGGTGCATATTTCCAGACTTGTAAGAAGAAAAGGAAAAAAAACCTCAAAGAATGTCTGGCATGTAGTGGGATTTTGAGACATATTACTCCTGGCCCATCCTGCCTCCTCTGTCCCATAAGATAGAAGATTTGAACCAGCATCTGGAATTGTATCAGCAAGAAGTGAACTTTGGTCCCATCTCATCATTTCTTTTTTTTCCACATGCTTTCCTGTCTCCTTATTTTCCTTCTAGTTTGATATGAGTGAAGCAATTTCTTATTGAGCCCCAGGAAGAAGAAATAGTGCAGAAGAGAAGGAATAATAATGGGTCAGCTAGACAGAAGATGAGAATCATCAAACATGTGTCCCAGTAGCCAGACCTATCAACAGAGCACAGGACCTTGGGTGAGTCTCTTCCCTCGTGCTAGCCTCGGGCCTAATATAGAAGGGCACTAAATATAGAAACAGTGGTTAGGGGCATGGGCTTTGGAGTCAGATGGACTGGGATTTGACATTGGGACTCATTACTTGCTGGTTGCATGATCTTCAGCAAGCAGTTTATCTATTATGTGCTCTATGATCATTGGTATCTTTTATTATTGCTTATTATTATTATTATTGCTTATTATTATTGTTATTATTATTATTATTCCTACCACCCATCCAAAGGGTGAATGATAGGAGTGAAGATTATACTGCCTGGCATTACAGTGTTCCACCGAACTATGATTTTATAACTGTTGGATAGAGTGATTGACACACAGATAAAAGGAGGTCTGTAGACAGCTCATGAGCAGACCCAGACATGTAACATTATTTAATATGTTACAGGTATGGCATTTCCAATCATATATCTTGTTCAAGAGTTGGGGCTGGGTTAACTGGTAAAGACTTCATTACAAATCATAGTTACATCTCATCTTATACCTTGTCATTTAATCAGAAAACTTTCTCTACACGCTAGTACTCAAGGCAAGAATTAAGATAAAAGCAAAACCAAAATAACAACAAGAAAAAAGGATACTGAATTGTATATAGAGTAAGATAATAGTTATAGGAAATGTGTATGTAATACATGTATATTACGTTTACATATTTACATGCAGAGGAAAATAATGGAACGAAATAGCATAGTGTAAATTTCAATGATGATGGGATTGCTGGGTATTGATATTTTTTAACACCGCATTTTACTCAAAATATTAAACATTTGCTAAATGGAGTATGTATTACATTTATGATATTAAAAAAACCTGAATCCCCTAAAAGTGCTACTACTTATGAAGGATTTCAGATGAAGAGCATAGAGCTATAAAATCAATCCAGCTTAAGAGAAAACTTTACTCCTCCCTGATTGTATCCCCTTCCTCTCCGCTAGAGATAATTACTCTCCAGAAAGGGATGATTATTCCCATGCATCACTATATCCTTTTATTCCATATGAGAACTTTCCTAAACAAATTATAATATTTTTCTGCATGTTGGCACTATACACACACACACAGAGTAAGTGTTCTTATCCTCTAGCTTGCTAATTTATTTAATATATAACGTGTGCACACACACACTCACATATACACACATATGTATATGTGTATATATATATTTATATGTGTGTATATGTGTTTATATGTCTATCTCCTGGTCCTTACACTCAAAGGAGTGACATGAGGAGTTCGAGGGTAAAATTTCATCAAGATCCCAGCACAGTATTTGGCACATCGTCCACAACGTCCACAGTATTTGGCACATCGTCCCTTCCTATCCTAATTTCCAA
This sequence comes from Tursiops truncatus, assembly GCF_011762595.2. Taxonomy (NCBI): domain Eukaryota; kingdom Metazoa; phylum Chordata; class Mammalia; order Artiodactyla; family Delphinidae; genus Tursiops; species Tursiops truncatus. Next base: position 42,820,952 of record NC_047055.1, read on the forward strand.
TCTTTAACAGGGTTGTTGTTTATTAACCTCAATAACATTACTATATTTGAGTGAGCATTTGGGGATGTAAGAAAAGGAAGGGAACCACACACCTAACTATATTACGTAGGAATTTCAGTGCCATCTCTGTGGTATGCAGTGTAATGGAGTTGGGCTGGGGAAAAATCCTCATTCTTTCCAGTGAATAATAGTGCTTTTCCCATCCTCTGTTGGTGACCTGAGGGTTCGGGACCTACTTGGAGTTCTAGGAAGAGGTGACTGGGGGTTGGCAGGGAGGGACACTGGAACAAGAATCAGGATCTCTTTCTGGGTCCCAGAGCCTGAGCCACCCAGGGTGAGTTCCTTTCCCTGCTGTGTGTTATGAAGCATGTGTCACTATTCATACCTTTACTGACTCAGGGGCTACAGAGGTCATGTTTATGATTTCACACATTCTTGTTCCTTGTGGTGTTATGGTCACCTCTGTAGAACCCTCTTAATTTATAAAGAGGAGGAAGTTTTCAGAGACTCCTCAAAGAGGAGCTGGGCCTGGGACAGTGGGCTGGGCTTGTGGGGGCTGTATGGGAGAAAGTAGGGGGGAAGTCCACCCTGACTGGAGTGAAGAGTGGGGGCTCCCGGGTGAGCAGACAGAGCTCGGAGGTAACTGATGGGACACTCCAGGGGTCTGAGGCTGTCCGGGTGTAGGACTGATTGGGGAAGGAACACATTCGCTTCCATGGGACACTACATAGCCCCTTTACACTGAAATGGGACAACGATGGTAAGGAGGAAAGTGCCCTGCTGGTGTGTCGCTGGTCCATGGGGGCAGAGAAGAACTGGGAGCACAGACAGTAGGGAAGCTGAGTTGATGCTCAGTTCCCTAAACCTCCATTAAAGTAGGAAGCAGACATCAAGGGGAAGGATTCACGACTAATGGATCCCCCACACTATCTGGAAACCATACACCCTCTTTAGTTTCTCTCTGATCCCAGGTCCCATGGACTCCATCTGCCAGCGAGGTTCTACCTGCCTCCTGGAGTCACATTCTTAACCAGAACACTCGCTCCACCTGTTGTCTCTCCCCACACCCTCCTTTGTTTCATCTCTGCGTCATCCCTGAGGTCACTCAGGCTTTTCTCCTCCTTTGTTGCTTTTCTCCTTTCATCCTCTCAGTGAGGTGCATCACAACACAGCACTGTTCTGACAAGTTTAGGCTTTTTTAAAAAAACATATTTTTCTTGTGCACTTATCATTTTTGCAGAGTTAAGATCTGACCCTTGCCCCAAACAGATCTTTTTTGACAAAACCCCTCCTCCCTTCTGCTTGGGTAACTCTGTGCTGTTGTAGATGCATGGGCTCAGTATACTTAACTTAAACGTGTTATTATCCATACTTCCTGACCTTTTTCAACTCTGTTCAGTAGAGTCTTTGCACAGGATTTCTCCTGGGATATAATGGTTTGTTTCTGGATTTCACCTATGTCATCTGCACACGTTCTTTCATAGACAGTTGGCCCTATCACTGGATCTTTTTTGGAGGGCTTCAGTAGTTTACCATGTGGGCCCACAATGCCTCTTTCCTTGTCTCTAAATTCATCTCTCTGCCAACTTACTGAAGGTAGGGATTAATGAAGATGCAGGGTACAATTCTTGGGCTGCCCTGAGTCCCTTGACGTTGGAATAGAAGCATTTAATAACCAGGGAGTGGATATTACAGAATGCAGTTGGTGGTGTTAGAACAGATTTGAAACATCTGAAAAGCACTGCATTCTGATAGAGATATTTTCTAAGGGCAGAGGAAAGAGAATGATACCAAAGTAAGTGAGTGTTCATGGAGATGATGTAGAGATTTTAATTATCAAATAGGTAGCTCAAACAGTGGTGAGTATCTGCATGCCCAACTCTCCATTGTGTGATCAATAAAGTTCCATTATTATCCACATTTTGTAGTAGAATAGTCTTCAGTATTTTCTGTACATTCATTGAGAACCACGTAACATAGTGTAATACTTTTTGATTCAACCATTCAACAGAATTTTAGAAATTTCAAGAGGAAAAGGAAAAGCTACTATGTTTATATTTTTGCTCTTTCCAGTTTTCTTTCTTCCTAACTGACATTCTAAGAGCACCTCTATTATCAATTCCTTTCTGTCTTAAGAACTTCCTTTAGTGATTCTTTTACTTTACATTCTGCTGGTGATAAATTCTCTTCATTTTCCTTCATCCGACAATGTCTTTGCATACCCCACCTTTCCCGAAGGATAACATAACCACCAGATATAGAATTTTAGGTTAACAGTTTTCTTTCAGCACTTGAAAAAGGTTGTGCCACTTCCTTCTATACTCCATGGTTTCTGATGAGAAAAATGCTGTTATTTGAATTGTTTTTTTCCTATAGATAACACATCATTTCTCCCTGCTTTCAAATTTTTTTCCGATTTTTTTTGGGAGTTTGTCTTTAATATTTTCCTAAGTTTGATCATGATGTGTGTTTCATGGATTTCTTTGGAACAATTCTTCTTGGGGTTTGCTCAGCTTCTTGAACCTCTAGGTTTATGTCTTTTGCTCAACTTGAAATTTGTTAGCCATAATTTCTTCAAACACTTTTTCTCCTCTCCTTCCAAGAAAAAATGACATGAATATCACATCTTTTGTTTATGGTCCCATAGGTAGGTCCCCGAGGCATTGTTCTATATTTTTTTAGTCCATTTTTCTCGGTCGTTAAAGTTGGGTTGTTGCTGTTGTTCTGCCTTCACGTTAACTTTCCTCTTTCCTCTCCATTCTTCAGTTACATCCATCCATTGAATTTCTGTTTCAGTATGTTTCAGTTCTAAAATTTCCATGCTTTGTGACCACCTAGAGGGGTGGGATAGGGAGGGTGGGAGGGAGGGAGATGCAAGAGGGAAGAGATATGGGGATATATGTATATGTATATGTATAACTGATTCACTTTGTTATAAAGCAGAAACTAACACACCATTGTAGAACAATTATACTCCAATAAAGATGGTAAAAAATAAATTAATTAATTAAATAAAATAAAATTTCCATTTGGTTCTTCTGTGTATCTTCCATTTCTTTACTGAGACTTTCTACTTTTTTCATTTATTTCAAGCATGTTTGTATTTTCTCATTGCAATATTTTTTGAAACATTTTTATGATGACTACTTTAAAATTTACGTTAGAAAATTCCAATATCTATTATTATCTTGGTGGTGTTGTTTGTCGTGGTGGTGGTGTTTGTTGATCATATTTTTTCACTCAATTAAGATTTTTTGGATAGAAGAGTTTTGATTATATCCAGGACATTTTGGGTATTATGTTATGAGACTGTGTCTTATTTAAGTCATCTGTTTTAGCAAGGCTTCAGTGACACCATGCCAGTGGGGGAAAGGGATCACAGTCTCATAGCAACCAGGTGAGGATGAAAGTCTAGGTTCACCACTCAGTCTTCTCTGACTCAGGAGTTGGAGGGTAGAGAGGGAGAGGAAGTGGTGCCTGCCTCATTAGTGCTTGGTAGAGGTGGAATTTCAGGCTCCCCACCAGGCCTCCACCTACACTACCCTGGCTGGGAGAGGGAGCACACCTCCTTACTGTTCCCTATGTGGCCTCCACTGACACCATCCCAGGGGGAGGGGGTGTTCATTACTGCCAGGTGGGGATAAAAGTCCAGGTTCCCCACTCAGACTCTACTAACATGGGGGATGGGCCAGGCATGGGGATGGAAGGGAAGTGGAGCCCTGTTACTACTGCTTGGTGGAAGAAGGATTTCACTCCCCACCAGGTCTCCACCGACACCACCCAGGTAGGAGTGGGAAGGCACTTCTTGCCTGCCTTCCTTGTGGCATGCCCTGACACTGTGGAAGGGAGGAGGGCTCCTCATCACTGGATGGTCGTGAAAGTTCCACTGTTTCACTTGGCTTCGGGTGGCACCAGCCCAGAGAGGGGAAGGGTGCCTTCCCTTCTATGAGAGAGGAGGGAAGCGGAGCCTAATTTTCACTGGATGTGGGTGGAAGTCAGACTCCTTGCATGGTCTCCACTGACACCATGGGTGGGGTGTGTGCTCATTTCCACCAGGTGGGGATGAAAGCCCTTTTTCCCCATGAGGTCTTCTCTGATACCACCCCAAAGAGTGGGGAGGGCTATTTGTTTATAATCAAGTGAGCATGGAATCCACATTTCCCACTCAGTCTTTGCTGCCATGGTGAGGGTGCAGCTGTGTTTCACTCTGTGATGTTAGGGCAGTTGTTGTCTAAAAGCTTTGTTTCTTGCTACGTTCCCCCTTTTTCTGGTCCTGTGTCTAAATACAGCAGGCTTTTCTTAGAGCTCTTTTTGTCTTTTCCTTTTGGTGTTTTAGGGTCTCCTGCTTCTCCAGCACCCCATCTGGTGTGTATGAGGTAAAAATAAAGCCAAGGGAATTCACTGCCTTATTACTTGGATCTCAAAGTCCCCAGCCAGTCTGCCTTTTTTCTTTCCACTTTTCAGAGGCGTCTTATATTTGTTTTACCTGTAATATCCAGGATTTTTAGCGTACCTAGCCAAAGTAATAGGGAGAAGTATGTCTATTAAATCTTGTCCCCCAAACAAAAGTCCTTTCCTTTTATTTTTTAATATAAGTAAAAGTGTATATACACTTGACCCTTGAACAATACAGATTTGTCCACTTATACATGGATTTTTTTTTCAGTAGTAAATACTGCAATACTATTTGATCCAAAGTTGGTTGAACCACAGATACGGAACCACAGATACAGAGGACCCATGGATATGGAGGAACTGAGTATATGGAGGGCCAACTATGCGTTATGTGCAGGTTTTCAACTGTGTGGAGGGTCAGTGCCCCTAGGCCCTGTGTTGTTCAAAGGTCAACTGTATTTGAATTCCCCCAATTCTTAGATTAAAAAAATACCATGCTATATACCTTTGTGTACATGGACTTTTTCTCTTAGCAGTATATCCTGGAGGTCCCACCGTAGCTTTATGTGGAGCTATTCATAATTCTTCTTTGAGCTTACTTAGTATATACTGTGGGTTGTGTGATAGTTCATCCAGCACAGAATTGATGGATATTTAAGTTGCTTCCATTTTTTCTTATACAAATAGTGCCTCAATGAATGTCTGTATTTATATCTGTCATCTTTTTGTGTCATTACCCATATATCTTTAGTATATAGATATAATGTTTCTGGAAATGGGATTTCTTAGTCAAAGCATAAGAACATATAATTTTGCTAGGTATAATCAAATTCCCTTTTATAGTGGTTGCATTACTTTCCTATAGCTACCATAATAAATAACTACAAACCTGGTATCTATAAAAAACAGAAATTAATTCACTCACTGGTTTAGAGGTCAGAAGTCCAAAATTAGTTTCACTGGGACAAACTCAAGGTGTCAGCAGCATGACGCTCCTTCTGGAGGCTCTAGAGGAGAATCTGTTCCTTGCCTCTTCAAGCTTCTCTTGGCTGCTGACATTCCTTGGCTTGTGCCTGCGTCACTCCAGCCTTTGCATCCCTGGTCACATTGCCTTCTCCTTTTGTGTCTGTGTCAATTCTCCCTCTGCCTGTCTGTTGTAAGGACACTTACGATTGCCTCTAGAGCCTGGATAATCTCTCCATTTCAAAATCCTTAACTTCATCACATTTGCAAAGATGCCTTTTCCAAATACAGTAAGATTTATAGGTTCCAGAGATTAGGATCTGATATCTTTGGAAACAAATATTAAACCTACTACAGTAATCATAACCTTTTGCATCGCCATGAGCAGTATGTGAAAGGACATGTTTTTTTTTACATCCTCATCAAATGAGTGTGTTGATAATCTTTTGGATTTGCCAATCTAATAGTTTAGAAATGGTATATCTTACTGTAGTTTTAATTGCATCTCCCTTACTAAAAGCAAGTTTGAGCATCTTTTACATATGTTTAAAGACAATTTGCATTTTTTCCATTAATTGTTTATTTCTTCCATGTCTCTGATAGGGTTGTTGTTTATTAATGACTATATTTTAATGACTCTGATAAGCTTCTATATAGAAGGAATATCAACAGTTTGTTAGATATTAGTTACACATATTTTTCTTGTGTCTTTTTAATTGTCTAGCATGTTTTATGCCATGCCAAATTGTTATTGTTTTTTTTATGTAGTCAAATTTACTAATCATTTTTCCTTAATGTGCTTGAATTTTGAGTCGTAGTTAGGAAAGTTCTTCTTCCCATATAAGAGACTTTAACATGAATATCTCATAGAGATCAGTTGAATTTGAAGCAGAAGGAAATGAAGTATATGCATATTTATATGATGGGTAAGCTTTGCTGACATTCTTATAGGATGAGATACTTGAGGATGTTGAGGAAGAGGAAGTAATCATCCTTTCAATACTTATTTTTAAACAATAAGGGGAGTTTTCTCATTTAACAAGAAATCTGGCAGAAAGCCAATTCCATGATTGGTTTAATTTAGCTGTTCCAACAGTGTCATCAAGGACTCAGGTTCTTTCCATCTTCAGTGTGTGTTGGTTTGTCTGGCTCTCATGATCTCAAGATGGCTGCTATAGTTCCAAGCTTCACACCCAATTAACAACATTCAGAGACAGAAAAAGAGTGTCAGCATGCTTCTCTTTCCCACCCCCCTCTTTTGTTATTTGTGGCAAAATATACATAACAAATTTATCATTTTAACCATACTTAAATGTACAGTTCAGTGGCATTTAGTGCATTCACATTGTTGTACAACCATTGCCACTTCCCATTTCCAGAACTTTTTTATCATCCCAAACTGAAACTCTGTACCCATTAAAAAATAACTCCCTCTTATCTGCTCCCCCAAGCCCTGGTAACCACTATTCTACTTTCTGTCTCTATGACTTTGACTATTATCTGCTCCCCCAAGCCCTGGTAACCACTATTCTACTTTCTGTCTCTATGACTTTGACTATTATATATATTTCATATAAATGAAATAATAACAATATCTGTCCTTTAGTGTATGGAATATTTCACTTAGCATAACGTCTTCAAAGTTCACTCATGTTGTAGCATGTATCAGAATTTCATTCCATTTTAAGGCTGAATAATATTCCATCGTATGCATATACCACAAGTTGTTTCTCCATTCATCTGTCAATGAACATTTGAGTTGTTTCTGCCTTCTGACTATTGTGAATAGTCTGCTGAGAGCTTTGTTGTGCAAATATCTGTTTGAGTGTTGCTTTTAATTCTTTGGGGGTATATACACAGAAGTGTAATTGCTGGATCATATGAAAATTCTTTGTTTAATTTTTGGGGGGAGCCATCATCCTGTTTTCTACAGCAGCTGCACCATTTTATATTCCCACCAGCAAGGCACAAAGTAATGATTTCTCGACATACTCACCAACACTTGCTAATTTCTGTTTTTTGTTATTAATTTTTAATTGAAGTGTAGTTGATTTAGGATATTTTAGTTTCAGGTGTACAACATAGTGATTCAATATTTTTATAGATTATACTCCATTTAAATTTACTACAAAACAATGGCTATATTCCCTGTGCTGTAGAATATTTATATCCTTGTTGCTTATCTCTTTTATAACATAGCAGTTTGTATCACTTAATCCCATATCTCTCTCTTGCTCCTCCTCTCTGCCCTCTCCCCATACTGGTAACCACCAGTTTGTTCTCTGTGAGTCTTTTTTTGTTATATACATTTGTTTTACTTTTTAGATTCCACATATAAGTGATAACATAGGTTGTCTTTCTCGGTCTGACTTATTTCACCAAGTATAATACTCTCTAGGTCCATCACGTTGTTGCAAATGGCAGAATTTCATTCTTTTTTATGGCTGTGTAATATATATATATATATATATATATATATATATATATACACATATATATTTCCCCCAAATATTCTTTGTCCATTTATCTGTTGATGGCCACTTAGGTTGTTTTCATATCTTGGCTATTGTATATAATGCTGCTATGAACATTGGGGTGCATGTATCTTTTCAGATTAGTGTTTTCATTTTCTTCAGATATATAAAAAAAAAAAGAATTGCTGGATCATACAGTAGTTCTATTTTTAGTTTTTTAGGAACCTCCATACTGTTTTCCAAGGTGGACGCACCAATTTACATTCACACCAACAGTGTACAAGGGTTCCCTTTTCTCCAAATCTATGCTAACATTTGTTATTTGTAGACTTTTTGATGATAGCCATTCTGATAGGTGTGAGGTGATACCTAATTGTGGTTTTGAGTTGCATTTCTCTCATGATTAGTGACATTGAGCATCTTTTCATGCTCCTGTTAGCCATCTGTATGTCTTCTTTGCAAAAATGTCTATTCTGTTTATTTTTTTTATTAATAGCCATCCTAATGGGTGTAAAGTTGTTCTCATTGTGGTTTGGATTTGCATTTTCCTAATGATTAGTAATGTTGAGCATCTTTTCAAGTACTCATTGGCTATTTGTACATATTCTTTGGAGAAATGTCTATTCAAGTTCTTTGCCCAGTTTTTAATCAAATTGTTCATTTTGTTGTAGTTATAGAAATTCCTTTTATGTTCTGGATGTTAATCCCTTATCAGATATATTATTTGCAAATATTTTCTCCCATTCTTTGTGTTGCCTTTTCACTCTGTTGATGGTGTCCTTTGAGGCATGAAAGTTATTGATGAAGTTCAAGTTATTTATTTTATCTTTTGTTTCCTGTGCTTTTGGTATCATTTCTGAGAAGTTGTTGCCAAATCCAACATTATGAAGCTTCTCCCCTACGTTTTCTTCTGAGTTTTATAGTTTTAGTTCTTACATTTAGGTCTTTGATTTATTTTGAGTTAATTTTGTATATGGTGTAAGATAAATGCCCAACTTCATTCTTTTGCATGTGGATATCAGTTTTCTCAGTACCGTTTATTGAAAACACTGGCCTTTCCCCATTGAATGGTCTTGCACCCTTGTTGAAAATCATTTGACCATAGGGGTGAGTGTATATTTCTGGGTTGTCTCTTATATTCCATTGATCTATGTGTCTGTCTGTATGATAATAGCACACTGTTTTGATTATTATATTTTTGAAATAAATTTGATATGAGGAATTTGTGTCCTCCAAATTTGTTCTTCTTTTTCAAGATTGTTTTGGCTATTCTGCATCCCTTGAGATTCTATATTAATTTTAGGATACGTTTTTAAAATTTCTCCAACAACACAATTGAGATTTTGATAGAGATTACACTGAATCTGTAGATCACTTTGGGTAGTTTTGACAATTTAACAATACTAAATCTTCTAATCCATGAACACAGGATATCTTTCAATTTATTTATGTTCTCTTTAATTTCCTTCAACAATGTTTTGTAGTTTTCAGTTTGCAAGTCTTTTGCCTCCTTGGTTAAGATTATTCCTAGAGTATTTTATTCTTCTTAGTGTAAGTGTAATTTTTCATAAATTCCTTTTTGGATTACTTATTTTTAATGTATGGAAATATAATTTATTTTTGCAGGTTGATATTGTATCCAATTTTTCTGAATTAACTTATTAGTTCTAATAATTTTTTTGTGTGTGGAATCCTTAGGGTTTTCTACACGTCAGATCATATCATCTCTGAACAGAGATAGTTGAACTTCTTCCTTTCCAATTTGGATACTTATTATTTCTTTTGCTTGCCTAATTGCTCTGGCTAGAGCTTCCAAAACTATGTTGCACAGTAGTGGTGAAAATGGGCATCCTTCTCCTATTCCTGATCTTAGTGGAAAAAACTTTTGTTTTCACCATTGAGTATGATGTTAGTTGTGGGTTTTCATATATGGCATTTATTATGTTAAGGTGGTTTCCTTCTATTCCTAGTTTGTTGACTGTTTTTATCATGAAAGGGTACTGAATTTTATCAAATGCTTTTTAAACATGAATTTATTGTGTGTTTTTACCTTCATTCTGTTAATGTGGTATATTACATTGTTTAGTTTTTGAATGGTGCACCACACTTGTATTCCATGAATAAATCCCACTTTGTCATTGTGTATAATCCTTCTATATGCTTCTGAATTTGGTTTGCTAACATTTTTTAGGATATCTGTATCAATGTAAGGGATATTGGCCAAGTATTCTTTTCTTGTAGTGTATATGTCTGGTTTTGGTATCAGAATAATATCGGTCTTACAAAATGAGTTAAGAAGTGTTCCCTCTTCTTCAATACTTTGAGAATATTTGAAAATAGACCATTTTCTTATAGCAGTTTTAGGTTCCCAGAAAAATGGACAGAAAATTAAAGAGTTCCCATATGACCCCTTCTCCAGCACACAGCCTCCCTCATTATCAAAATTCCACACCATTGTGGCACATTGATGAACCCACATTGACACATCATTATCACCCAAAGTCCATAGCTTACATTACGGTTCACTCTTGGTGTTGTACAGTCTGTGGGTTTAGGCAAATATATGCTGAGATATGTTCACAATTGTAATATCATACAGAAAAATTTCACTGCCCTAAAATTGTTCTATGCCCAACCTATTAATCCCTCTCTTCCCCCAACCACTGGCGATCACTGATCTTTTTACTGTCTCCATATTCATGCCGTTGCCAGAATGCCATATAGTTGGAACCATACAATGTGTAGCCTTTTCTGATTGACTTCTTTAATTTAGTAATATGCATTTAAAGTTCATCCACGTCTTTTCAAGGCTTGATGGGTCATTTCTTTTTAGCAATGAATAATATTCCATTGTATAAATGTACCACAGTTTATTTATCCATTCACCTACTGAAGGACATCTTGATTGCTAACAGGTTTAGGCAATTATGGATAAAACTGCTATAAACATCCTTGTGCAGGTTTCTGTTTGGACATAAGTTTTCAACATATTTGGGTAAATCCTAAGGAGTGCAATTGCTAGATCATGAGGTAAGAGTATGTTTAGCTTTCTAAGAGACTGCCAAACTGTCTTCCAAGGTGGCCATACCATCTTGCACTTCCACCAGCAATGAATGAAAGATTTTCTGTTTATTCATGATTCAATTGGTAGGCTGTGTGTTTCTAGGAATTTGTTCATTTCATCCAGGTTATTCAGTTTGTTGGTGTATAATTGTCCATTGTATTCTCTTATAATCCTTTTCATTTCTGTAAAATCAGTAGTAATGTCCCCACTTTCATTTCTGATGTTAGTATTTGTGTAATCTCTTTTTATTTAGTCAGTGTAGCTAAAGATTTGTCAATTTTGTTGATATTTTCTAAGAACCATTTTGGTTTCATTGATTTTTTTCTTTTGTTTTTCTGCTTTCTGTTTTTATTTATCTCCACTTTAAACCACACATATTATTTCCTTCCTTTTGCTAGGTTTGGGTTTAGTTTGTTCTTCTTTTCCTAGTTCCTTAAGCTGTAAAGTTAGATTGTTAATTTGAGATCATCTCTTTCATGTAAGCATTGACAGTTATAAATTTCCATCTCAGCACTGCTTCGCTGTACCATAAGTTTTGGTTGTTGCATTTTCACTTATATTTGTCTCATGGTATTTTCTAAGTTCCCTTGTGTTTTTTTCTTTGCCCCATTGGTTGTTTAAGAGTATGTTGTTTAATTTCCACACAGTTGTGAATTTTTCAGTTTTCCTTCTGTTACTGATTTCTAGTTTCATTCTATTGTGATTTAAAAAGATAATTTGTATGATTTCAATCTTTCAAAATTTATTAAGACTAGTTTTGTAACTAACATGGCCTATTCTGGACAATATTCCATGTGCAGTTGAGAACAATGTATATGTTGCTGTTGTTTGTTGGAGTGTTCTGTATATGTCTGTTAAGGCCAGTTGGTTTATAGTGTTGTCCTCCTCCCACCCACTTTTTGTTATTGATATCACCAATTACGTTTTTATACATTGTGTAACTATTAAAATAGATTTATTATTTTTTGATGTATTTGTCTTTTAAATCCTGTACAAAATTAAAAGTGGATTTAGAAACCAAAAATTTTTAAATACTGATTTTTATATTTGTCCATATATTTACCTTACCAGAGATCTTTATAGTTTTATATAGCCACAAGTTATTGTTTAGTGTCCTTTCCTTTCAACTTGAAGGACTCCCATTAGTCTTTCTTGTAGGGCAGGTCTAGTGCTAATGAACTTCCTCAGCTTCTGTTTATCTGGGAATGCCTTGATTTCACCCTCATTTTTGAAGGATAGTTTTGACAGATATAGAATTCTCATTTGATAGATTCTTTCTTTAAGTACTTTAAATATATTATCCTACCACATCTGGCCTCTAAAGTTTCAGCTGACAAATCAGCTGATAATATTATTGAGGATCCCTTGTATGTGATAAGGTGATTTTCTCTTGCTACTTGCAAGATTCTCTCTGTCTTTTCCTATTGACAGTTCGATTTTAATATTTGTTGGTGTGGGACTGTTTGTGTTTGTCATAGCTGCAGTTTGTTGAGCCTCTTTTACTTGTACATTTACATATTATGTCAAAGCTGGGAAGTTTTTGGCCATTATTTTTTTCATGTAATCTTTCTGCCACTTTCTGGCTCTCTTATCCTTCTGGGACTCACATGATGTGTATTTTGGTCCTCTTGATGGTATCCCATAAGACCCTTAGGCTCTGTTCACTTTTCTTCATTATTTTTTCTTTCTGCTCCTCAGACTCAATACTTACAAATGTCCTATCTTTGAGTTCGCTGATTCTTTCTTCTGCCTGATCAAATCTACAATTGAACCATTCTAATGAATTTTTCAATTACATTATAATATTATTCAGCTCCAGAATTTGTTTTGTTCCTTTTAAAAATTTCTGTCTCTGCTGATATTCTCATTTTATTCATACTTCTTTTTCCTGATTGCCTTTAGTTCTTTGTCTGTTTTCCTTTGTCTCTTGAGCATATATAAGACAGTTGCTTTAAAATCTTTGTCTAGTAAGTCCTATGTCAGGGCTTCTTTGGGTGGAGATGGTTCTATCAATTTTTCTGTGCCTTTGAATGGGCTATATTTTCCTGTTTCTTTGTATGCTTTGTCATTTTTGGTTGCAGTATGAACATCTCAAATAACAACTACCTCTACCAGTCTTTGCAGACTTGCTCTCTACAAGGGTGATCCTTTACCAATGAGCTGGACTTGCTCTGATCATAGGAATTAGCCTGAAGTGAAAGCTTAAGATCTTCTCAGGCCTTTTCTGAACATGCATGTTGTGTGGGCCTGTGTCTGAATATCTCAGTTCCCCTTTATAGGTGGCTACTTTTAAATGTATTAATTTCCCAAAGAGTCTCACCCCAGATTCTTCTTGGCACCTTAGATAGTCTATTGTATGCCTCCACCTATAATCTCTTGTCTCAGCTTTCTGTAGACCTATAGTCTCCTTGCCCCTTTCACAGGCACTGTTGCCTTTCCCGCCTGTCTGCAAAGTTAGGAAAAACAAAGAGGAGTCCTTCAGGCAGCACTCAGACAAGTTAGAATATTGGAAATAAGGTCTACTCTACTTCCTCTGGTTTGAAGGATGGACTGGGAACTGGGTTGCCACCTCCTCCAAATCAAAACTGCTGCCACACTGGGCAGCTGGTAAGGAAAGGGTAAGTAATGACTCAAAACTTTCCCTACCATTTTTAATTAGGTCTTTTCCTGACTGGGTGTTCCTTAGTTGCTGTAGACCTTTGACTATTCTCAGATCTCTTATAAAGTTATTTTATCAAGTCTCTAGTTATTTTTTTATAATGTTTTTGTGGGTGAATGAGGGCCTGGAGCTTCTTAGCCTGCCATTTTGCTGACATCACTTCTTTTATTAGTTTTTAATGTATTTTCTTCTCTTCCCCTTTTATCTTCCATTTTCACATTGGAATAGCATTAACCCATTGAGCGCCAGAAAGAAGAAAGTACAAAATAACAGAGTATTAAGAAGGGTCTGCCTTATAACACACTGAAATCAGGATACCTATGTCCTAAATACAGATTTATTTTTTATAGGACCAAGCATAGTCATTTCCCTTGTGTTGGCCTCATCCATAACAGAAAAAGTTTGTATATCCCAATGGTTAGCAACATGGGCTTTGGTGTTAGATAAAATTAGATGTGAGCTGGGCAAATTTAATTACTGATTTCATGATCTTTATAGCTAATATTGAGCCTCCAGAGATATGAGACCCATATGTAATATATAAGCATTATATGTACATACCTGGAGAATATGATTAGAGTAAATGCACAAACATCATACATTATTTTTAAATCACTGAATGGTAGGTTTCTGGTTATTTATTTATTTATCTCTGGACTTGACAATATTTTCCACAATTTCTAAGTTAGTAATGGATCATTTTTCAGAGCAGAATTAAAGCTTATAGAAAGAACGATTGTTTTGAAATTTTCAGTCATAGATTTATAGAAAATAATATAACAGACTTCTGTATATTCAAATTGAGAAATAAAATATCACATATGCAGTTGAAACTCACTTTGAATCTTCTCTGATTATATTAGTCTCCTTCTTCCCCAGAGGTAATTTTTATCAAGATTTTGGGTTTTTCATACTTAATACTTTTCTTTATAGTTTATTACCTATGTGTGTGTGTGTGTGTGTGTGTGTATATATATATATATATATATATATATATATATATATATATTAATTTTATTACGTATGTATATATCCCTAAGTGAAATATGGTATTGTTTTCTTGCATGGTTGTATCTATAGGTGCTGGCTACCTGATGGAAAGGAGGAAGGAAGAAACATAAGGAGAGCAAATACACATGCACATCTCAACATTGTGACCTGCCATATATGCCCTCCTTGCCATGTATATTCTCTTGCAGAGCTACTAAAATGGACACAACCATTATTTTTAGCTTATGTGCAGTAGGGAGCACTAGCACATTCTGCAGATACTATTTTCAACCCTTTTTTCCCTGAGGTCTTCAAAGGCTTAGTTTCCCAAGTGCCATCTAGCTCAAAGTGCAGGCCTAATTTACTGGCTTTCATTCAGTTACTCATGTAGGCCTGTGTACCTAGAATCTAATCTGTAGTATCCTGGTGAAATTTAGTTTTTCTGTTTCCAGACTACTACCCATATCCCTTGATTGGCTTGAGGATGCATCCCATTTTGAACTTGATCTGATTTTGTATTACAAGTGCTGGGCATGTGTATATTTTCCTTTCCTTTTATTATTCTTAGTTGCACAAGGAAGGTGATTCAGTGGTGTTTTAATATGTATGTGTTGATTGCTCCTGAATAAGCCTGTGACTAAACTTTAACCCTGAATCCCACTGTTTAAGGTTTTTCCCCCTCTGGATGCTGTGGAGCTGAACTCTGAGTGATCCCATGCAGACTGTCACCCTTTTACTCCCTTGTGGCATTCATTGTTTAGATTATTGGGAGGTTAAGCAGATGAGCCTTCTTTTAATTCAAGGAGCTTTATTTGGGAGAGTACATAAAGAGTGTTGTGAAACTACTTTTATCTAAAATCCAGGGAAGTGGAGATGTCATCTGACTGTCAAATGTAAGGTTTATCTGAGAGATATGCTTGCCCTTCCCCTAGGCAATTATATTTTTCCTGAAGCTACCAAAATGGGACTGTCATGTGGATAGATTCATAAATTAGTTTTGTGGCCACCTCATTACCTAATTTCCTTGGTTTAGGAATGTTCTTTATCTGACACTGACCCACTGTGGAATGGCTGGGGATACTTATTTTTTCTCTTTATTCTTTTTGCTTCAGAACGCAAGTGCTTTTGTTGTAGATAAAAATGGGAAATGCAGGAAAGGTAAAAAAGAAAAATTAGAAACCCTTTAGAAGTCTACTACTTGTGAGTAGGCACATTAAATAGTTGAATATAATATTTTTCAGAAAACAAGACCTACCCATATGTTGTCTACAAGAAACTCACTTTAAATACAAAGATTCATATAGATTAAAAGTAAATGCGTGGGGAATATGCTAACACTAACCAAAAGAAAGCAGAAGTAGCTATATTCATTTCAGACAGAGCAGACTTCAAATCAAGGGGAGTTATCAGGGATAAAGAAAGGCATTCTATAATGATTAAAGAAGTCAGTTCTCCAAGACATAACAGTCTTTAACATTTATGTGCTTAACAACAAAGTATAAAAATATGTGAGGCAAAAACTAATAGAATTGCAAAGGGAAGTATAATAGATTGATCGCATGATCACATCAGTGCATTTGACAGAAGCATTTGAGAAAATGCGACACTCATTCATGATTGAAAAAAAAAACCTTCTCAATAAACTAGGAATAGAGGAGAAATTCCTCATATTGATAATGAATATCTACAAAAAACCTACAGCTAACATCATATTAATGGTGAGAAACTTAAAGTTTTCCCAATAAAATCAGGTACAAAGCAAGGATGTTCACTTTCACAACTCCTTTTCAGTATCAATACTGGAAGTTCTAGCTAATGCAAAAAGGTAAGTAAAGGAAATAGAAGGTATACAGTTTGGGAAGGAAGAAATATAATTGTCTTTGTTCACAAATGACATTATCATCTATGTAGAAAATCCAAAAGAATCAACAACAAAAATACCCCTCTAGAACAAATAAGCAATTATGGCAAGGTTGTGGTATACAAGGTTAAAATACAAAAGTCAGCCATTTTCCTATATACCAGCAAAGAACAAGTAGGATTTGAAATTGAAAATACAATCCATTTACATTATAACCTTCCAAAATGAAGTACTTATGTATAAATCTAACAAAATATGTACAAGATCTATATGAGGAAAACTACAAAACTCTGATGAATGAAATCAAAGAACTAAATAAATAGAGATGTTCCATGTTCATGAACAAGAAGACTCAGTATTGTTAAGGTGTCAGTTCTTCCCGACTGGATCTGTAGGTTCAATGCAATAACCCCCCCCCCAAATCCCAGCCAGTTATTTTGTGGATATTGAAAAACTGATTCTAATGTTTATATGGAGAGATAAAAGACCCAGAATAGCCAACATGATACTGAAGGAGAAGAACAAAGTTGGAGGGCTGATGCTACCCAACTTCAAGGCTTTTTATAAAGTTCACAACACTGTGGTATTGGCAAAAGAGCAAATAGATCAATGGAACAATAAAGAGCCTGTAAATAGACCCACATAAATATAGTCAACTGATCTTCAACGAAGGAGCAAAGGCAAAAGAATGGAGTAAAGATAGTTTTTACTAATGGTGCTGAAAGAACCAGACATGCACATGGGAAAAAATGAATCTAGACACAGACCTTACACCATTCACAA
Source organism: Tursiops truncatus (assembly GCF_011762595.2). Lineage (NCBI taxonomy): Eukaryota > Metazoa > Chordata > Mammalia > Artiodactyla > Delphinidae > Tursiops > Tursiops truncatus. The sequence goes on from NC_047055.1 coordinate 42,838,141, forward strand.
AAATAACTCAAAATAGATCACAGCCCTAAATTTAAAACATAAAACTATAAAATGGCTAGAAGATTTAGGAAAAAACCTAGTTACCCTTTTTTATGGCAATGTCATTTTAGATATAATACCAAAGGCACAATCTGTGAAATAAATAATTGATAAGCTGGAATTCATGAAAATTAGAAACTTTCGCTCTGCAAAGGACAGTGTCAAGAGAAAGAGAAGACAAGTCAAAGAATGGAAGAAAATATTTGCAAAAGACATATCTGATAAATGACAGTCATCCCAAATATACAAAGAATTCTTAAAACTCAGCAATAAGAAAATGAACAACCTAATTTTCATGTGAGACAAAGACCTTAACAGACAACTCATCAAAGAAGGTATACAGATGGCAAATAAACGTAAGTAAAGATACTCCACATCATATATCATCAGAGAAGTGCAAATTAAAACAACAATGAGATACCACTACACATTTATTAGAATGGCCAAAATTCAGAACACTGGCAACTGGAGTTGGAGAGGAATTGGAACAACAGGATCTCTCATCTATTGCTGATGGGAATGCAAAATGGTTACAGCACTTTGGAAGACAGTTTGGTAGTTTCTTACCAAACTAAACATACTCTTACCACACAATCCAGTAATCACACTCCTAGGTGTTTACCCAAAGGAGTTCAAAACTTATGTCCACACAGAAACCTGCACACAGATGTTTATAGCAGCTTTATTTGTAATTGCCAAAACTTGGAAGCAACTAAGATGTCCTTAATTAGGTGAATGGATAAATAAACTGTGGTACATTTATACAGTGGGATATTATTATTCAGCATTAAAAAGAAATGATCTATTAAGCCTCGAAAAGACATGAACAAACTTTAAGTGCATATTACTAAGTGAAAGAAGCCAATCAGAAGAAGACTACGTATCTTTTTTGAAGTAGTGTTTTCATATTTGGATAAATACCTAGAGGTGGGATAGCTGGATCACATGGTAGTTCTATTTGTAATTTATTGAGGCATCTCCATACCGTTTTCCATACTGATTTTACCAATTTACATTCCAACATACAACCTATATATAGGTTCCCTTTTCTCCACATCTTTGCCAACACTTATTTCTTGCCTTTTTGATAATAGCCATTCTAATAGTGTTCATTGCAGAATTATTTACAATAGCCAAGTACCCATCAATGGATGAATGGATAAAGAAGATGTTATACACATACGCACCACACACACACACACACACACACACTCACTGGAATACTACACAGCCATAAAAAGATGAAATCTTGCCATTTACAACAATATGGACCTTGAGGATATTATGCTAAGTGAAATAAGTCATATGAAATGAGACAAATACCATATGATTTCATCCATATGTGGAATAAAACAAACAAAATAAATGAACAAGCCAAACAAAGGCAGAGAGGGAGAAGGTAAAATGTGTAAAGGGGATAAACTATATGGTGACAGCTGGAAACAGCTTTTGGCAGTGAGTACCCTGTAGTGTACACAGCATTAGAAATATAATGTTGTACACATGAAACATATAATGTTATAAACCAATGTTACCTCAATAAAAAATAAGAAGGGACTTCCCTGGTGGCACAGTGGTTAAGAATCTGCCTGCCAATGCAGGGGACACAGTTTCGAGCTTTGGTCTGGGAAGATCCCACATGCTGCGGAGCAAATAGGCCCGTGCACCACAACTACTGAGCCTGTGCTCTGGAGCCCATGAGCCACAACTACTGAGCCCATGTGCCACAATTACTGAAGTCCACATGCCTAGAGCACATACTCTGCCACAAGAGAAGCCACTGCAATGAGAAGCCTGCCCACTGCAACATAGAGTAGCCCCCACTCGTCACAACTAGAGAAAGCCCACGCACAGCAACGAAGACCCAACACAGGCAAAAATAAATACAAATAAATAAATAAATTTATTTTAAAAATAACTTAAGGGCTTCCTGGGTGGTGCAGTGGTTGAGAGTCCGCCTGCCGATGCAAGGGACACGGGTTCGTGCCCCGGTCCGGGAAGATCCCACATGCCGCGGAGCGGCTAGGCCCGTGAGCCGTGGCCGCTGAGCCTGCGTGTCCGGAGCCTGTGCTCCACAACGGGTGAGGCCACAACAGTAAGAGGCCTGCGTACCGCCAAAAAAAAAAAAAAAAAGTAAAAGCTACATATTGTATGATTCCAACTATATGACATTCTGGAAACGGCAAACTATGAAACAGTAAAATTATCAGTGATTGCTAGGATTTTCAAGGAGAAAGGAAGAGGATGAATAAGCAGAGCACAGAGCATTTTTAGGGCAATGAAACTACTCTGTGTGGTATCATAATGACAGGTACATGTCATTATACATTTGTCCAAACCTATAGAATGTACAACACCAAGAATGAACCCTAAGGTAAACTGTGGACTTTGCGTGATTATGATGTGTCCACGTAGTTTCATCAATTGTAACAAATGTACCACTCTGATGGGGGATGTTAATGAGGGAGGCTATGCATGTATGGGAACGGGGGGTATATGGGAAATCTCTGTACCTCCCAGTCAATTTTGCTGTGATTGTACAACTGTCTAAAAAATGTAGTCTTAATTTAAAAAAAAAAGTTAATGTGAAGGAGCCATGTCATCTCAGATTTAACCTTTGAATTTGCCCATAATTCATTTCCCCTCTTACCCTCCTATTTCCAATATAGAGTTAATGAGATGCCTCCAATGGAACAGTATGGGATTTAACAATATATATTCAGTTATTAGTGAACGGTAAGATGGATACTTGTGTGTCAAAGAAATGGAAGTAATTTGTGGAATTTTGCCTCTCAGTGAGGCAGTGGATGGTTGAAATTGTGGTGTGACGTCACTGGATGACGCGTGATCTGAGGACCCCTACACTGTTGAATGGGAGACAGGTCTAGAATTTTCCTATAAACGTATTAACATGCGTAGCAGTCCAGGAGCAGCAGTTAGGCAAACACTACGGCTTGCTGCCCTGGTGCCATCTCTCACTGAGCCCACCAGGTGAGTCAAAGGCAAGCCTGCCTTCCCAGTGTGGGGAACTGGATTAGGGTCGGCGCAGAGGCACGATGTTGGGCAGCTCTTAGGAGCTTCTGAGTCTCCCAGGAAACTAGAGATCCTTCTGTCTTTTAAACTTTGAACTCAACGCACACCAGAGAGAGATTTGCTTCCATCATAAAGATATGTGTATTCTCATTAGGAGAAACAATGAAAAACACCTTTCCATAATGCCTGCCTTAGCCCTAAGTCTCAGCCAGCCCCTGCTACTGAGTCTCGACTTTTAAAAAGCCTTTGAAGTCCCACCACGTGCCATATACTCTGGGCAGTATTTGTCATTCACCCCTCAGGACAGCTCTATGACATAGGTATCGTGAGTCCCACATCACAGATGCCCAAGCTCAGGCTGACAGAGCCTAGGTCAGCTCTCCAGTAAGTGGCAGGATGGGATGAGGTTCTATCCCTCACCCTCCATAGAGGACACAGAGCGGCCTCCCTTTTAGACAATGGGCTTCCAGGGCTGGAAAAATGGTCAGTCACACTCCCTGCTATTGTGGCCCCGCGGGTATTCACTCACCAGCCCCTCAGAGTGAGGAAGATTACAGAAGAGATGAAATTCTGCCCCTTATTCCAAGAGACCTGGGTGTCTGGGCCACATCCATTGGCTGATTCCTGAAGTGGGGAGTAGGGCTCAGACAGAGGCTCAGGTGTTGCCCTTGAGACAGGTGATCTGGAGGGAAGGAAAGTGATATGTAAGGAAGTGCTTTAAGAAATTGTGCTTTATATTTTGTCTTCTTTAATCCTAACAGCTATTCAAGTTACCCATCATTTTGGCCAACATCATACCAGGGTACTGACTTTAGGGGAGTTTATGTAAATCAGGAAGACACCTTTGTTTTCTCCAGGTCAACAGCCAACTGTGGAAATACTTTAAAGTTTTTTTGCATTTCCTCTTGATGCCTCCAGGACTCTGAATGCTCTAACCTGCCTGGAGGCTGGTGGTACATGCTCCTCACATTTTCTTTCCTTTTTTAATAATACTTGCATTGTTTTTAAGTCTAATTATTGAAATTGAAAACTTTCTAAATTAAAAAAAAAGAGTTATGTTAAAAGAGGGGAGAAAACATTTGTAAACTACGCCTCATAGTGGGTTAATATCCATGATTTGTGAAGCACACTCATTAACAAATGATTGGCAACTAATTTCAACAAAGAACTCAAATAAATATATATATATGAATAGTAAACATGTTAAAATATGCCTAAACCACTAGTGTGTTATTCAGGGTTCTACAGAGAAATGGAAACAGCAGGATATGTATTTATATATAAAAGGAGATTCATCAAAAGGAATTGGCTTGTGCAGTTATGGAGGCTGAGAGGTCCCACAGTCTGTCCTTTGCAAGCTGGAGACCAGGAAAGCTGGTGGCGTAGTTCAGTCTGAGTCCAAAGGCCTGAGAACCCCGGAAGCTGATGGCTTAAATCCCGGAGTGAGGGCCAGAGAAGGTGAGATGAGATGTCAGGCAGTGCAGCAGGAAGCAGAAGTGGGGGAGTTCCTCCTCCCTCTGCCTTTTGTTCAATTCAGGCTTTGAACAGATTGGATGAGTCCCACCCACAGCGGGGAGGACAGTCTACTGAGTCCACCAGTTCAAATACTAATCTCATCCAGAAACACCCTCAAACACAACCAGAATCATGTTTAATCTGGGCATCCCATAGCCAGCTGAGTTAACACATAAAATTAACCATCACAACTACAATTAATGAGATGAAAATATAAATCCTAAGAAGAATATTAAGTGGAAAAGACAAGATGCAAAAGATGAATAATGTGATTCCTCTTTAGGAAGAGACACCTGTGTGTGTGCAGTTGTCTATGATCATGTACCCTCACCTACAGGGACACGTCTGGAGGGGAGGCACTGTTCTATGACAACAGATCCTTTTGGGTCAAGGGGCGGGAGTCAGGCCTGTAAGAGAGGTGAGAAAATGTACTTTCATGTATTGTTTGGAATGTATTCAGGAAAAAAGCATTTTCATAAAAAATTGAAAACAAAGTACTGTGAACAGACTGACAAAGGTAATGTGAACATGTATTTATTACTTTGGAAAAGCATTCATTGTATTCAGTTTCCTGGGGAAATGAAGTAGATTTTAAAATGGAATTGACTGTGTGTGTGTGTGTTTCTAGGTCTCCTCTAGCTCTATCACCCCAAACACATGCTTACAAGTGCAGCTTTCTCTTTAGTTCGGGGCAGGGCTGGACACCCTATCTCAGGTTTAGAGATCTCAGAAAATGATGGACACAGAGGGATTGCTCACAGTAAGCGCAAGTTTCCAGAAAATACTGGCTGCAATCACTAAGACAAGATCACAACCTCTATCCCTTCGTTCCTTTTGCTGACCAGTCCCCTGGCCTGATACTCTCAGAGATTGCAATCCTGGGTCTGGCCACCAGATGGCATCTATCCCCTCCCCCCTTTTTTTTCTGTTTTAAGGTAAAGAAGTACCTTTTCCAAAAGTAACAAACGATATATGATTTGTTTACTATGATACCAATTCTTTTTGGAAAATTCATATCTATATTAAAACAGTTCCACCTGCTTTTGACCACAAATCTACATCGCGTTCATTGATGTATCTCTTCCGTCAGTGTAGGCTGAAGTGTATAGGCTGCAGAAGGTCCCTCCCAGAGAACACGGCATTTCACTCTCCATTACCCCACCCCTGTACAGGCTTCCCAGACCTTCCCCCACCCCCTATCGGGCATCTCTTGTCCATGACCCTGGACACAGCTACCCAGACATCGCTCCTATGCCCCATCCTCTCTCAGTCACCTCTGCCTGCGGTGCCTTCCACGCGCCTGCCGCCCACTGCCAAGGAGCTATTGCCACCTGGTGTTTCATCGTGTGCAGTCCCTGGAATATACATCTTTACAGTCTTCTTTTACGATGAGTTTTTTTTCAGACAATATTAGAATTATTCAGTGCATAGGTTCAAAGGCTGGCGTTTAAGGGAGAGTACTGTATTCTTTTGCTCCTTGAATAAATGTCTTTGTAGAGAAGTTTGACGGTAGCGGTACGTTGGTGCCACCTCGTGACACAAACCTGAACTGCAGCTTGAGCTTTCCGGAACTGGAAGGTGGGAGGGAAGGGTGGCCAAAACTCACCGGACAAATTTCTGAAAGTCTGGGGGGAAAGGGAGGCATTGCTAGTGTACAAGGATACTGACAGGCACCAGACAGAAAATTCAGCCTCTTACCATGCTGAAGAGAAAGCTCTATGTGAGAACAAAAAGATTTTTATTTTTATCCTTTGAGACCTAAGGCCAAATAGCTAGAGACCTGTATATAAGCAACAAAGCATCCATGTCATTAATGATCTTTTTCTTTCAACATCTTTATTGGAGTATAATTGCTTTACAATGTTGTGTTAGTTTCTGCTGTATAACACAGTGAATCAGGTATACGTATACATATATCCCCATAGCCCCTCCCTCTTGCATCTCCCTCCCACACTCCCCCTATCCCACCCCTCTAGGTGGACATAAAGCACCGAGCTCATCTCCCTGTGTTATGTGGCTGCTTCCCACTAGCTATCTATTTTACATTTGATAGTGTATATATCTCCATATCACTCTCGCAATTCATCCCAGCTTACCCTTCCCCCTCCCCGTGTCCTCAAGTCCATTCTCTACGTCTGCATCTTTATTCCATTTTTATTTTCACGTTCCATATATATGTGTTACCATACGGCATTTGTTGTTCTCTTTCTGACTTACTAGAGTCAGAGTAAGATAGACTCTAGGTCCATCCAACTCACAACAAATAATTCAATTTCGTTTCTTTTTATGGCTGAGTAATATTCCATTGTATACATGTGCCACATCTTCTTTATCCATTCATCTGTCGATGGAAACTTAAGTTGCTTCCATGTCCTGGCTATAGTAAATAGAGCTGTAGTGAACATTGTGGGACATGACTATTTTTGAATTATGGTTTTCTCTGGGTATATGCCCAGTAGTGTGATTGCTGGGTCATATGGTAATTCTATTTTTAGTTCTTTAAGGAAACTTCATACTGTTCTCCATAGTGGCTGTATCAACTTACATTCCCACCAACAGTGCAAGGGGGGGGGGTCCCTTTTCTCGACACTCTCTCCGGCATTGGTTGTTTGTAGATTTTATGATGATGCCCATTCTAACTGGTGTGAGGTGATACCTCATTGTAGTTTTGATTTGCATTTCTCTAATGATTAGTGATGTTGAGCAGCTTTTCATGTGCTTCTTGGTCATCTGTATGTCTTCTATGGAGAAATGTCTATTTAGGTCTTCTGCCCATTTTTGGATTGGGTTGTTTGTCTTTTAAATATTGAGCTGCATGAGCTGTTTATATATTTTGGAGATTAATCCTTTGTCTGATGATTCATTTGCAAATATTTTCTCCCATTCTGAGAGTTGTCTTTTCATCGTGTTTATGGTTTCCTTTGCTGTGCAAAAGCTTTTAAGTTTCATTAGGTCCCATTTGTTTATTTTTGTTTTTATTCCCATTTCTCTAGGAGGTGGGTCAAAAAGGATCTTGCCGTGATTTATGTCATACAGTGTTCTGCCTATGTTTTCCTCTAAGAGTTTAATGGTGTCTGGCCTTACATTTAGGTCTTTAATCCATTTTGAGTTTATTTTTGTGTATGGTGTTAGGGAGCATTCTAATTTCATTCTTTGACATGTAGCTATCCAGTTTTCCCAGCACCACTTATTGAAGAGGCTGTCTTTTCTCCACTGCATATTCTGGACACCTTTATCAAAGATAAGGTGACCATATGTGCGTGGGTTTATCTCTGGGCTTTCTATCCTGTTCCTTTGATCTATATTTCTGTTTTTGTGCCAGTACCATACTGTCTTGATTACTGTAGCTTTGTAATATAGTCTGCACTCAGGGAGCCTGATTCCTCCAGCTCCATTTTTCTGTCTCAAGATTGCTTTGGCTATTTGGGGTCTTTTGGGTTTCCATACAAATTGTGAAATTTTTTGTTCTAGTTCTGTGAAAAATGCCAGTGGTACTTTGATAGGGATTGCATTGAATCTGTAGATTGCTTTAGGTAGTAGCCTCATTTTCACAATGTTGATTCTTCCAATCCAAGAACATGGTGTATGTCTCCATCTATTTGTGTCATCTTTAATTTCTTTCATCAGTGTGTTATAATTTTCTGCATACAGGTCTTTTGTCTCCTTAGGTAGGTTTATTCCTAGATATTTTATTCTTTTTGTTGCAATGGTAACTGGGAGTGTTTTCTTAATTTCATTTTCAGATTTTTCATCATTAGTGTATAGGAATGCAAGAGATTTCTGTGCATTAATTTTCTATCCTAGTATGTTACCAAATTCATTGATTAGCTCTCATCGTTTTCTGGTAGCATCTTTAGGATTCTCTATGTATAGTATCATGTCATATGCAAACAGTGATAGCTTTACTTCTTCTTTTCCAACTTGGATTCCTTTTATTTCTTTTTCTTCTCTGATTGCTGTGGCTAAAACTTCCAAAGCTATGTTGATTAATAGCTGTGAGAGTGGGCAACCTTGTCTTATTCCTGATCTTAGTGGAAATGGTTTCAGTTTTTCACCATTGAGGACGATGTTGACTGTGTGTTTGTCATATATGGCCTTTATTATGTTGAGGAAAGTTCCCTCTATTCCTACTTTCTGTAGGGTATTTATCATAAATGTGTGCTGAATTTTCTCAAAAGCTTTCTCAGCATCTCTTGAGATGATCATATGGTTTTCCTCCTTCAATTTGTTAATACGGTGTATCATGTTGATTGATTTGCATATATTGAAGAATCCTTGCATTCCTGGGTTGAACCAGGAACTTGATCATAGTGTATGATCCTTTTAATGTGCTGTTGAATTCTGTTTGCTAGTATTTTTTGAAGATTTTTGCATCTATGTTCATCAGTGATATTGGCCTGTTGTTTTCTTTCCTGTGACATCTTTGTCTGGTTTTGGTATCAGAGTGATGGTGGCCTCGTAGAATGAGTTTGGAAGTGTTCCTCCCTATGCTGTATTTTGGAAGAGTTTGAGAAGGATAGGTGTTAGCTCTTCTCTAAATGACAGAATTCGCCTGTGAAGCCATCTGTTCCTGGGCTTTTGTTTGTTGGAAGATATTTAATCACAGTTTCATTTTCAGTGCTTGTGATTGGTCTGTTCATATTTTCTATTTCTTCCTGGTTCAGTCTCAGAAGGCTGTGCATTTCTAAGAATTTTTCCATTTCTCCCAGGTTGTCCATTTTATTGGCATATAGTTGCTTGTAGTAATCTCTCATGATCCTTTGTATTTCTGCAATGTCAGTTGTTACTTCTCCTTTTTCATTTCTACTTCTATTGATTTGAGTCTTCTCTCTTTTTTTCTTGATAAGTCTGGCTAATGGTTTATCAATTTTCTTTATCTTATCAAAGAACCAGCTTTTAGTTTTATTGATCTTTGCTAGCATTTCTTTCATTTCTTTTTCATTTATTTCTGAACTAACCTTATGATTTCTTTCCTTCTGCTAACTTTGGGCTTTTTATGTTCTTCTTTCTCTAATTGCTTTATGTGTAAGGTTAGGGTGTTTATTTGAGATGGTTCTTGTTTCTTAAGGTAGGCTTGTATAGCTATAAACTACCCTCTTAGAAGTGCTTTTGCTGCATCCCATAGGTTTTGGGTCGTTGTGTTTTTATTGTCATTTGTTTCTAGGTATTTTTTGATTTCCTCTTTGATTTCTTCAGTGATCTCTTGGTTATTAAGTAGTGTGTTGTTTAGCCTCCATGTGTTTGTATTTCTTACAGATTTTTTCGTGTAATTGATATCTAGTCTCATAGCATTCTGGTCGGAAAAGATACTTGATATGATTTCAATTTTCTTAAATTTACCAAGGCTTGATTTGTGATCCAGGATATGATCTATCCTGAAGAATGTTCCATGAGCACTTGACAAGAATGTGTATTCTGTTGTTTTTGGATGGCATGTCCTATAAATATCAATGAAGTCCATCTTGTTTAATATATCATTTAAAGCTTGTGTTTCATTATTTATTTTCATTTAGGATGATCTGTCCATTGTTGAAAGTAGGGTGTTAAAGTCCCCTACTATGATTGTGTTACTGTTAATTTCCCCTTTTATGGCTGTTAGTATTTGCCTTATGTATTGAGGTGCTCCTATATTGGATGCATAAATATTTACAATTGTTATATCTTCTTCTGGGATTGATCCCTTGATCATTATGTACTGTCTTTCTTTGTCTCTTGTAATTCTCTTTGTTTTATAGTCTATTTTTTTCTGATATGAGAATTGCTACTCCAGCTTTCTTTTGATTTCCATTTGCATGGAATATCTTTTTCCATCCCCTCACTTTCAGTCTGTATGTGTCCCTAGGTCTGAAGTGGGTCTCTTGTAGACAGCATATATACGGGTCTTGTTTTTGTATCCATTCAGCCAGTCTATGTCTTTTGGTTGGAGCATTTAATCTATTTACATTTAAGGTAATTATCAATATGTATGTTCCTCTTACCATTTTCTTAATTGTTTTGGGTTTATTATTGTAAGTCGTTTCCTTCTCTTGTGTTTCCTGCCTAGAGAAGTTCCTTTAGCATTTGTGGTTTGGTGGTGCTGAATTCTCGTAGCATTTGCTTCTCTGTAAAGCTTTTAATTTCTCCGTCAAATCTGAATGAGATCCTTGCTGGGTAGAGTAATCTTGTTTGTAGGTTTTTCTCTTTCATCACTTTAAATATGTCCTGCCACCCACTTCTGGCTTGCAGAGTTTCTGCTGAAAGATCAGCTGTTAACCTTATGGGGATTCCCTTATATGTTACTTGTTTTTTCCCTTGCTGCTTTTAATTTTTGTTCTTTGTGTTTAATTTATGACAGTTTGATTAAGATGTGTCTTGGTGTGTTTCTCCTTGGATTTATACTGTATGGGACTCTCTGTGCTCCTGGACTTGATTAACTATTTCCTTTCCCATATTAGGGAAGTTTTCAACTATAATCTCTTCAAATATTTTCTCAGTCCCTTTCTTCTTCTCTTCTTCTTCTGGGACTCCTATAATTCGAATGTTGGTGGGTTTAATGTTGTCCCAGAGGTCTCTGAGACTGTCCTCAGTTCTTTTCATTCTTTATTCTTTATTGTGCTCTGCAGTAGTTATTTCCACTATTTTATCCTCCAGGTCACTTATCTGTTCTTCTGCCTCGGTTTTTCTGGTATTGGTCCCTTCTAGAAATTTTAAAATTTCATTTATTGTATTGTTCATCTCTGTTTCTTTACTCTTTAGTTCTTTAGGTCCTTGTTCAACATTTCTTGTATTTTCTTCATTCTATTTCCAGGATTTTAGATCTTCTTTACTATCATTATTCTGAGTGCCTTTTCAGGTAGACTGCCTATTTCCTCTTTATTTTTCAGGTCTGGTGGGTTTTTGCTTTGCTCCTTCATCTGCTGTGTGTTTCTCTGTTCTTTCATTGTGGTTAACTTACTGTGTTTGGGGTCTCCTTTTTACAGGCTCCAGGTTCATAGTTTGCATTGTTCTTGGTGTCTGCCCCCAGTGACTTATGTTGGTTCAGTGGGTTGTGTAGGCTTCCTGGTGGAGGGGACTAGTGCCAGTGTTCTGGTGGATGAGTCTGGATCTTGCCTTTCTGGTGGGTGGGCCCACGCCCGGTGGTGTGTTTTGGGGTGTCTGTGACCTTATTATGATTTTAGGCAGCCTCTCTGCTAATGGATGTGGTTGTGTTCCTGTCTTACTATTTGTTTGGCATAGCGTGTCCAGCACTGTAGCTTGCTGGTCATTGAGTGGAGCTGGGTCTTAGTGTTGAGATGGAGATCTCTGGGAGACCTTTTGCCGTTTGATATTATGTGAAGCTGGGAGGTCTCTGGTGGACCAGTGTCCTGAACTAGGCTCTCCCACCTCAGAGGCATAGGTCTGACACCCAGCAGGGCACCAAGACCCTGTTAGCCACACACCATGTGTTCTTTTAAGAGCACTCTTAAATAACATCCTGATATTATGCAGTACAACTTTACTTTCGAACTGATAGTTGCGGTGGATGGGATTTTTGCCTTCCCCAGATGGTTGAAGTTTACGATTCCATTAATGATCTTTGTGAGCCATGTTTGCACTTATTATGACCATCTTTCCATGCAAATATTTTTATATCATAATATTTTAAGTTATTTTACAACATAATTTCAGGTTTTTTTTTACATTGACCAGGCATTTCATCATATGGATGCTCCAAAATTTATTTCATCTGTATCCTAGTGATGAAAGTTTATTTCCCTTAGCATATTTTCTATTCTGACAATAGTATACTTTACACTCTTGCTCATACATATGCAGATATCTTTATACGCATTTCTTTGTAAGTTCCTGAAGTTTTTCTTCCAAAACTATACAATTTGAAAACTTTTATATTAACACGTTACAGGGGGGCATTGGTGGGATGAATTGGGAGATTGGGATTGACATATATACACTAATATGTATAAAATAGATAACTAATAAAAGATGAAAAAAACACGTTACATTCAAAATTCTATTACTAATTTATATCCTTTACAATTAGGTATTACAGTGCTTATTTTTCGCATGTTGGTGATACTATGAATCATTGCTAATCTAATAGACAGTTAATCATCTCTCATCATTTGTTTCCATTATAACTCACTTTTAATCCTTACCTTGATGTGGCATAATCAATTCTCACAACTTCATGTTATTTGGAATTCAGAATGTTTCTGATATTACCTGTTATCAGCTTTATGTGGATGGCATGTTTTCACTGTCTGTACACTGGTAAAGGCTAAAATTCAAGCCACTTTCAGGTAACTATTTGCACTGGAGGGCTGAACTTGTCCTCTTTAACCTCAGCAAACTATCCTGGGCAAATTCTAGCATTGTTATAAGAGAGCCTGATGAGTATGTGAGTGTGAGTGTGTGTGTGTGTGTGTGTGTGTGTGTGTGTGCGTGTGTGTGTGTGTGTGTGTGTGTCTATGAGAGTGTGCTGACAACTACATTTCCCTCTGCTCCCTCTGCCCCTTCATGGCTTTGCTTCCCATTTGATCATTTCTGCAGAATTAAGCTCTGACCAACCACCTCCCTAAACAGAGCTGCATTTGTTGACAAAACATCCCTCCCTTATGCTTGGGCAACTGTGCTGTTGTAGACACATGGGCTTGACACATTTAAATGTACATTTTACTGCTCTCCACACTACCTGATTTATTTAACTGTGTTCAGTAGAATCTCTACACAGGATTTCCCCTGGGATGTGATGGACTGTTTCTGGATTTCAATTATGTTATCTGCACATGTTCCCTCATAGATAGTTAGCTCTATCACTTTGGATTATTTTTGCAGAGCTTCAGTGGCTTATCAGGTGGGCCCATAATGCCCCTTTCTTTTGCCTCTTAATTAATCTCATTGCCAACTTACTGAAGGTAGGGATTAGTGAAAATGCAGGGGATGAGTCCTGGGCTTCCCTGAGTCCTTTGACCTTGGAACAGAAGCATTTTAATGCGTAGGGAGTGGATCTGACAAAATGTAACTGGAGGTGTTAGCACAGTTTGGAACATTTGGAAAGCTTGCGTTATAATAGAGATTTTTAAAGGGAAAACTAGAGTATTGAGGCCAAAGTACCTGAGTGTCCAAGGGGATTGTTAAGGGTTGAATTGTGTACCCCAAAATGATATGTTGAAACCCTAATGACAACATACCTCAGAATGTGAACTTGTTTGGAAATAGGGTCATTGCAGATGTAATTAGTTAAATCAAGATGGAGCCATGCTGGAGTATGGTAGGCCCTAAGGTAAGGAAGCAATGTCAAGAAACTCTCCACCAGGTTGCACCTACAACAAATGCCTTTTTTTAAATCATGTTTGGGAAGTTCACCTCTATTCCTAGTTTTCTGAGAATTTTTTTTACCATGTAAGGTTGTTGGTTGTTGTCAAATGCTTTTTCTGCATCTGTTGAGATGATCATGTGTTTCTTCTTTTATTGTATTAATAAAATGTATTATATCAATTAATTTTTAGATGTTAAGCAAATCTTGCCTTCCTGGGATATGTTGCTGGATTCAATTTGCTAATATTTTATTAAGAAATTTAATGTCTTTGTTCATGTGGGATATTAGTTTGTAGATTAATTTTCTTTCGCCACCTTGGTTCAGCTTTTATATCAAGATAATACTGCTATCATTTTCCAAAACAGTTTGTTAAGGATTTTTTTTTCTTTAAATATTGGTGGAGTTCTCTGGTGAAGCCATCTAGGCCTGGACTTTCTTTTGTTGGAGTATTTGTAATTACTAATTAATTTTCACTACCTGTTTTTGGTCTATACAGATCTATTTCTTATTGAGCTAGTTTTAATAATTTATGTCTTTTCTAGGAATTTGTCCATTTCACCTAGGTTATCAAATTTGTTGGCATAAAGTTGTTCACAGTATTCCTTTAAAATCGTTTTACTTTCTGTGGAGTTGGTAGTGATGTGCCCCTTTCATTACTTACTTTTGCCATTTTTTCCATGGTCAGTCTAGCTAATAGTTTGGCACTTTGGCATACATTTTCAAAATACCAACTTTTGATTTTATTGATTTTTTTCTATTCTTTTTCTAATGTCCATTTCATTGATTTCTGCTCTATTCTTTTTTGTGCTGCATTGGGCTTAGTTTGCTCTTCTTGTATATAGTTTTTTAAGATGGAAGTTTAGGTTATTGGTTTGAGACTCTTCTTTTCTGATATAGGTGTTTGAAGGTATAAATTTATCTCGGAGCATTGGCTTAGTTGTATTCCAAAACTTTGATATGCTATGATTGAGCATTCATTTCAAAATATTTTCTAACTTCCTTTTTTGCTTTCACCCATGTGTTACTAAGAAGTGTGTTAATTTCTGAATGTTTTGGGATTTCAAAAATTTGTTTCTCTCTTGATACTTAATTAATTCTCTTGTGGTTAGAGAAAATATATGGCATGATTTTCATCATTTTAAAGTTATTGAGACTTGTCTTACTGCTTAGTGTATTGTCGACCTTAGAGAATGTTCCATCTCCATTTGAAAAGATTGTGTATTCTGCCTATGTGGAGTGAAGCATTTTATATATACAGGCACATGCACACCTGTAATACTTGTTGATAATTCTGTTCAAGTCTTCTATATCCTTGTTAATTTTCTATCTAGTTGCTCTACCAATTACGATAGAGTTTTGAAGTTTCCAACTATTCCTTCTTTCAATTGTCAGTTTTTGTTTCACGTATTTTGGGGCTCAGCTTTTAGTACACATACATTTATAATTGTTTTATGTTCCTGAGATATCGGCCCTTTTATCATTATGAAATATTTACTAATATCCTAATGATATTTCTTATTTTAAAGTCTATTTTTTCTAATATTAATGAATTCATTCCAATACTCTTGTAGTCACTGTTTGCAAGACATATCTTTTAAGAATCTTTTACTTTCAAACCATTTGTGTCTTTGAATCTAAGGTGTGTCTCTTTAAGACAGCATATAGTTGAGTCTTGCTTTGTTATTGAGTTTGTCATTTGTTTCCTTTTGATTAATGTAATTATTGATGTGCTTAGATTTTCATTTCTCATTTTTGTATTTGTTTTCTATATGTCTCTTACCATTTCTGTTCATCTATTCTTACTGGATTCCTTTCTTTAGGTTAAAATTATTTTTGGTATCCATTTAAATTCTTTTGTTGGTTTTATGTTTTTACAATAGTTTTTGAGATTTTTTTTTGTTAGAGGTTGCTCTAGGGATTACAACATGCATCTTAATTTATCATAATCTATTGCAGAGTAATACTAATTCAATTCCAAACTAATAAAAATAATTTGCTCAAATGAAAGTGCATTCCATCCCTCCCTCCTCTGTGCTATTGTTACCAAGTCCAAGTTCATACTACTTACTGCACAACAGGCCAAAAATTGTGAGACAAGGTGTTGAGACAAGGAATCTTGACTTTATTTGGAAAGCCAGCAGACCAAGAAGGTGGCGGACTAATGGCCTAAAGAACCATATTAATTTGGGGTATAATTCATGCTTCTTTTATGCTAGTGAAGGGAGAAGCAGGAGGAGGTAAGGTCAGGTGGTGAGGAATAGCCTCAAGCAGCTGGGCACTGGTGGTGGTCTGAGGGAGGTTACGAAACTTCTTTTTTCTTGGTCAGTTGACTCTGATTGACATTAACCTGGTCTGATGTTCCTGCAGAACTAGATAGACAAATGTTAGTTTTTCTTGCTCATGTTTCCTTATCACCACGCGGGAGGTAGAGTTTCTTTGAAATGAGGCTATCATGTACACCCGAAGCTTTGGGCAAAATTCCTTTAGTGACTAATATGTCTATGTGCAGGGCTAAGCAGAGGATTATGACTCAGAGGTTAAAGCAGCAGAAGAGATAGATACATTATGGTGTCAGAGTCTTTCCCTGTTATACTATTATTGTCATATATGTTACATCTATATATGTTATAAATTCAACAATACAGAGTTATAATTATTGCTTTGTAGCATCTTATGCCTTTTAAAGAATTTAAGAGAATAAATGAGACAATACATTGATAAGTTCTCTTAAATTAGCCCATATAGTTACCATTTCTGTTGCTATTCATTTCTTCCTGAGGATTCAAGCTACAGTCTTGTGTCATTTCCTTTCAGCCTATAGGACTTCCTGTAGCATTTCTTGTAATATAGGTATGCACAGCAAATTCTCTCATCTTTTTCTGAAAATGTCTTTATTTAACCTTAGCTTTTAAAGGATAATTTTGCTGGATATAGAAATCTTGGTTGACAGGATTTTTTTCTACCACCATTGCCTCTGACCACATTACTTCCAATAAGAAGTTGAGTACTAATCATATTGTTGATCCTCTGTATGTGCTGAGTTATTTTTCTTTTGCTGTTTTCAAAGTTTTCTCTGTCATTGGTTTTCAATAGTTTAACTATGATGTGTCTCATTGTAGATCTTTTAGTAATTATTCTACTTGGGGTTGGTTGAGCCTCTTGTTACTGTAATGTTTGTCATCAAAATTTGGGAAGTTTTCAGGCATTATTACTTCAAATATATTTCTCCCCCCTGCTCTCCCCTATTGCAACTCCTATTGCTTGTTAAACTTCATGATGTTCTTCAGTTCTCTGAAACTATTAATTTTTTATCATTCTTTTTCTCTCTGTTCTTTGGAGTGGATAATTTCTCATGATGTCACCCCTTTTTGGTGTTATGATTATTGTTTTTGCCATTTCAAATATGCTATTGCGCTTCTAGTGAAATTTCATTTCATTTATTATACTTTACAACTTCAAAGAACCAAATGGAAATTTGGTTATTTTATTTCTTTCTCTTTATTGGGGATCTCTATTTGTTGATTGATTGTTGCCACACTTTTGTATAATTATTTTTAAGTGCTTTCTTTAGCTCTTTGAACATATTTTTAATCACTGCTTTGAAGTGTTTATCTGCTAAATCCAATATCTGGGGACCCTCAAAGACAGTTTCTTTTGGCTTTTTTTTCCATGAAAATGTGTCACAAATTCTTGTATCTTTGCATGTCTTGTAATATTTTGTTGAAAACTGGAAATTTTCGATAATATATTTTCAACTCTAGTAGTTGTTATTTTCATTGTTTAGTAAGAAGCCCAGGCTAAAACTGTCTCAGCTGTGATATTTGGCAACTGATGTCTTTGTTCAATTGTGTATTTGTACGTGTGTGTGTTTGTGTGTGTGTATACACACATTTGTTTCTATTTATAAGGTGAGCTATGTAGGAGTAGCCCCTGGTCTCTGTAGCTTAATGGTCAAACAAGATTGGATACAGTTTGTGCTCAAATATCTCAAGCCAGTAAGGTTTCTGACCCCCGTCATTGTATCTATGTGTGAGTAGAGGAACACATTCAAAGTTCTGGCCATTTTCAAGTCTATATTTTCTGGCTTTACTCTTTCTTTAAAGAATGTCTACAGAGTATTATTCATTATACCCCAGGGTAAAAACTCCCAAATGCCTCCCATATACCTCCTTCCTATACAAGGAAGGCCAGAAGTACAGTGGGCTTCTGGGTTGGTTGAGTCATTAGGTCAGTGATATAATCAAAGGCCCAGATTTTGTCCACTTCTTTGATCTGCTGTCTTAAGTGTTGACTCCACCTGCAGTCTGGAAACAAGAAAGAGGAGAAGTTCCAGCATCACCTCCAGACACCTGGGGGTGGCAGGTGAGAGGCGGCTGGGAATGTTGTTTCTTTAAGTGGATGCTGGTTACACAGTGTGTTCATTTTATGAAAATTATTTAAGCTGCACACTTAAGATGTATGTACCTTTCTGTGTATATAATATACTCAGGAAAAAGTTCTATAAAGTGAAGCAATTTATGGAAAATATTAGCAAAGCAATACAACTGATGGTGTATGATTATGTGGTACTGGTGTATGATTATGTGAAGGTGTTCAAGAATAACTGATACCTGGGAATCTGCCTTATACCATCAATAGTGTCATGCCTGTTTTTGATGGATGGAATTAAATAAGCAGTAAATACCCATTGTTGATAATTCAGACTAAGAGAAGAGGCTTAGGAGAACAGACCCTTCATAAAGAGTACTATTTGCTTAGCTAATATTTCATTTAGCCTCAGATGGAAATAAATCTATTTGCACTTGTTGGGGTGGCCACTTGACTTCCCCTCTCTTTGGAATAAGACTTGGGAAAGACAGACCCAGTCTCAGCAAATATTAGGAATATGCACTATTCTCTCATCTTCTATACCCAAGGCAGGCATTGCTAATTGATCCCAGCACTGTTGCCCATCGTTTCCAGATAAAATCTTGAATTATTTGAAATACAGTGTCAAAGGCAGTTGCTGCCAACAATTGAAGCTGGCACTTGAATGACATTTACTTGACATTTTAGACCTAAACCTCCATCCTTGTCTTAATCTGGAAGGTGCCAAGATATGGATCCCACCTTTGCCAGGGGCACACCCAGAAGACTTGCTATGCCCAGAAGAGAGCACAGAAGAGAAGAGGGTGACAGCTTCTGTCCAAAACTAGAGCTCAACACTCCATGTCTTCTAGACACCATGTCTGTGATCTCAATCCCACCTGCCCTGATTACAGCTGGCTTCTCTGAACCCCAACTGTTCCTCTCCTCAGCAATATCAAAGTCTCAGGAGCATGGCCTTTACTTCTAGATGGAAGGGGCTTGCCAGGATCCACCTGCATAGCCCAAGCATAACAGCACATAAAAGCAGATTCCACAAAAGCACCTTCTAATTTTTATGGCCCAAAGTACAATTGACTCTTGAACAACACAGGCCCACCTATATGCAGTTGTTTTTCAATAAATACATTGGAAAATATTTAGGAGATTTGTGACAATTTGAAAGCACTAGAAGATTAATTGTGTATCCTAGAAATATCAATAAATAAATTAAGAAAAAGTTTGGTATGTCATGAATGCATAAAATATATGTAGATACTATTTTATATTAACTACCATACATATACAAATATCTATTATAAAAAGTTAAAATTATTAGAGAAATGTAAATCAAAACTACAATGAGATATCACCTCACATCAGTCAGAATGGCCATAATTAAAAACTCTACAAATAACAAATGCTGGAGAAGGTGTGGAGAAAAAGGAACCCTCCTACACTGTTGGTGGGAATGTAAATTGGTGCAGCCACTATGGAAAACAGTATGGATGTTCCTTAAAAAACTAAAAATAGAGCTGCCATATGATCCAGCAATCCCACTCCTGGGCATATATTCAGAGAAAACTCGAATTTGAAAAGATACATGCACCCCAATGTTCATAGCAGCACTGTTTACAATAGCCAAGACAAGGAATGTCCATCGACAGAGGAATAGATAAAGAAGATGTGGTATGCATATATATATATATATATATATATATATATATATATATATACACAATGGAATATTACTCAGTCACACAAGGAATGAAATTCTGCCACTTGCAGCAACATAGATGTACCTTGAAGGTATTATGCTTAGTGAAATAAGTCAGACAGAGAAAGACAGATACTCTGCTGTCATTTACATATGGAATCTAAAAAACAAAACCAATGAGTGAATATAACACAACAGTAACAGACTCACAGATACTGAGAACAAACTAGTGGTTACCAGTGGGGAGAAGAGTGAGGGAAGTGGAAAGATAAGTGAAGGGAATTAAGAGGTAAAAACTACTAGGTATATAATAAATAAGATACAAGTTTGTAACGTACAGTACAGGGAATATAGACAATATTTTATAATAGCGTTAAATGGAGTATAATCTATAAAAATATGGAATCACTATGTTTTACACCTGAAACTAATATAATATTGTAAATCAACTGTATTTCAATAAAATTTTTAAATAAAATGTCTATGCAGCTTATAAGTAGACAAAAAATTACTAGAGTAAATTGCTTAAAAACACATGAGTTAAGAATAAGCATTCTGGCTTTACTTTTTGATGGGCCTTTTCACACCTCCTCTGTCCCTTCACACAATCTCAGTATCGGACAGGAGTGTGTGACTAGCTTGGCCCTTCCTATTTTCTGCTTTGAATTCACATATATACAAACATGATAGCAATGTTGGTAGGATTCAGGTAGATTTTGTTTTCCTTTCCTGTATTTCATAGTTTTCCTACAAAATAATTCACATCATTCGTGCAGTTAGAAATAATGATAACTTGATGGAAATAAAAATACCCATTCACTGTGATAGAAAAGTAACTCAATCCATAAAGAAGAAGACCTCTAAGTCCACAGACAAATTGAGGAACAGTATATTGACAGAGAAGTGCTGGTTTACTCATCTCATTGACTTCTACCAACAAAATGTCCCAAGTGTGCAAATTAAAATATCATACAAACTTCTGCCTCTGGAGAGATGGAGTACAAGTACTGTTCTTTATTCCTCTCCCTAAATTCAACTAAAAATTAAGGACATTTTATACAATACAAACTTAAGAAGAGTCTGAAAGGTGGAAAGGAGAAGAGAGACTGACTAAGACCTCAGGACCCAAGGAATGACATCATGGTGAGTTCCTTGGGTTCTCTTTTTATCTCATGAAGGAAATATAAAAATAAGACAAGTAATTATTTAAGTTGAAAACAAAAACAATAGAGAAAATCAAACAAATAGCTGGTTCTTTGAAAAGTTTGATAATATTGACAAACCTCTAGCAAGAATGACAAAACAAAAAGAAGACATTTATCAAGAGTGAAACAGGAGACAGAGTTTCAAAACCTGCAGACATCAAAATAATAAGAGAAATATTGAAACTGTACACACAGAAATTTTACTACTTAGATGAAAGTGACAAATTCCTCCAAAAGCACCAACTACCACAAGTCACCCAATATGAAATAAATAATTTGAACAGCCATATAACTGCTAAGAAAATGGAATTTTTAATTTAACAACTCTCCAAAAACAAAATCTGCAGGCAAAGATGATTTCTCTGGAAGATTCTCACAAATATTTAAAGAATAATTAACACCAATTCTACACAATCTCTTCCAGAAAGAAAAGGGTGGAAGACTTTCAATTCACTTTATGAAGCTAGAATTACTCTGATGCCAAAACCAGGCAAAGAGCACACACACAAAAAAAGAAAATACAGAGTGATAGGAAATCCAGAGATAAACCCACACACCTATGGCCACCTAATCTATGACAAAGGAGGCAAGAATATACAATGGAGAAAAGACAGTCTATTCAATAAGTGGTGCTGGGAAAACTGGACAACTACATGTAAAAGAATTAAATCAGAGCACTCCCTAACACCATACACAAAAATAAACTCAAAGTGGATTAAAGACCTAAATGTAAGGCTGGATATTATAAACCTCTTAGAGGAAAATATAGGCAGAACACTCTTTGACATAAATCACAGCAAGATCTTTTCTAATCCACTGCCTAGAGTAATGAAAATAAAACCAAAAATAAACAAATGGGACCTAATTAAACGTAAATGCTTCTGCACAGCAAAGGATAACATAAACAAAATGAAAAGACAACCCTCAGAATGGGAGAAAATATTTGCAA
Source organism: Tursiops truncatus (assembly GCF_011762595.2). NCBI lineage: Eukaryota > Metazoa > Chordata > Mammalia > Artiodactyla > Delphinidae > Tursiops > Tursiops truncatus. The sequence goes on from NC_047055.1 coordinate 42,860,241, forward strand.
ATGTAGCAACTGACAAGGGATTAATCTCCAAAATATACAAACAGCTCATGAAGCTCAATATCAAAAAAACAAACAACCCAATCAAAAAATAGGTGGAAGACCTAAATAAACATTTCTCCAAAGAAGGCATACAGATGGCCAACAAGCACATGAAAAGATGCTCAACATCACTAATTATTAGAGAAATGTAAATCAAAACTACAATGAGATATCCCCTCACACCAGTCAGAATGGCCATCATCAAAAATTCTACAAACAATAAATGCCGGAGAGGGTGTGGAGAAAAGGGAATCCTTGTACACTGTTAGTGGGAATATAAATTGGTACAGCCACTATGGAGAACAGTATGGAGGTTCCTTAAAAAACTTAAAATGGAGCTACCTTACGACCCGGCAATCCCACTCCTAGGCATATATCTGGAGAAAACCATAATTCAAAAGGATGCATGCACCCCGATGTTCACTGCAGCACTATTTACAATAGACAGGACATGGAAGCAACCTAAATGTCCATCAACAGAGGAATGAATAAAGAATATATGGTACATATACATACAATGGAATATTAGCCATAAAAAGGAATGAAATAGTAAATACCATTTGCAGAGATGTGGATGGACCTAGAGACTGTCATACAGAGTGAAGTAAATCAGAAAGAGGAAAACAAATATCATATATTAACACATATATGTGGAATCTAGAAAAGTAGTACAGATGAACTTATTTTCAAAGCAGAAATAGAGACACAGATGTAGAGAACGAACTTATGGATGCCAAGGGGAGAAGCGGGGATGGGACAGATGGGGAGATTGGGATTGACATATATATATATATATATATATATATATATATATATATATATATATACTACTATGTATAAAATAGATAACTAATGAGAACCTACTGTATAGCACAGGGAACTCTACTCAATGCTCTGTGGTGACCTAAATGGGAAGGAAATCAAAAACAGAGTGGATATATGTATACATATGACTGATTCACTTTGCTGTACAGCAAGAAAATAACACAACATTGTAAAGCAACTATACTCAAATAAAAATTAATTTAAAAACAGAAAAAATATATAGAGCAATACCTCTCATGAATATAGATTCAGAAATGCTTAACAAAATATTAGAAAATGGAATTCAGCAATATATAAAATGAATTATACATCATGACAAAGTGGAGTTTATTCCAAGGATGCAAGACTAATACAACATTTGAAAATCAATCATTAGTAGTCTACAGAAGAAAAATAATGTGATCAATCAGTGTAGAAATAGTATTTCATAAAGTTCAACACCCACTCATGACAAAAGCTCTCAGAAAACTAGGAATAGATGGAACTTCCTCAACTTGGCAAAAGGCATCTACAGATAACATTATGCTTAATGCAAAACAGAATGCCTTTCTCCTAAGATCAGGAATAAGACAAGGATGTCTGCTCTTGTCTTATTCAATGTACATTCTTATTCAATGTACTATTGAAATTGCCCCTAATTGCACAAGACATAGTTTTTACATAGAAAATCCCAAGGAATATAAAATTTTAAATGTTTAGAACTAACAGGGGAAGTACACAAAAATGTATTCACATTCACATATTCTTTTTCTATATTGCAATCTCATCCAGGATTTTTATTCTCAGGATTTTAATTTGCATTTCATTAACTAATGTGTTTCGGAATACCTTCAGATATTTATTGGGCATGAATATTGATTATTCTTTAAATGGATATCCTGTTCTTATCATCTGCCGATCTCTTCCTGTTTAATAGTAAGCATACTTTATAAACTATTGATATAAACCCTACATTGTTTGCAGACGTTTTCTCTTGGATTTTCAGTCAACTGTTACTTATTTTTCCAAACAGAAAATGTTCAAGAATTTTCATTAATTTGTTGATTTTAAAGCAATACAGATCATTGTAATAGAAACTGAGCAATACCCTAGCCATCATCGATTACCCACATTAGAGCATTCAAAGCTCCGGAGCCTTCAGAACACAACGGAAAAGCGTTAGAGTAATTCCAGTTTTAACTACTGCACAAGCATTTACAAGGCTGTTTCCCTGATTTATTTAACCATCTCCTAACTGCTATAATCTGATCTGAAAAACGGGAATAATCACTGGCAGTGTGAATAGCTGCTAAGATTAAGGCAGATAAAATGTAAAATATATCTTGCTTAAAGAAGTACTGTGACTTTTTTTTTTTTTTTTTTTTTTTTTTTTTTTTTTTGCGGTACACGGGCCTCTCACTGTTGTGGCCTCTCCTGTTGCGGAGCACAGGCTCCGGACGCGCAGGCTCAGCAGCCATGGCTCACGGGCCTAGCTGCTCCGCGGCATGTGGGATCTTCCTGGACCGGGGCACGAACCTGTGTCCCCTGCATCGGCAGGCGGACTCTCAACCACTGCACCACCAGGGAAGCCCTATCGTTTTTTAATAGCTGCATAGTGTGTGTACTATAGTTTATTCAACTAATATCCTTTATTTGGGCATTTAGATTGTATTCTGGTGTTTTGTAACTGTAAATAATGCTACAATGAATAACCTTTTGTATATGTGTTTTCATATTGCTAAAATTTTATCTTTAGGGTAAAAATCCAATAAATGGAATTGCTGGGTCTAAGGGTAAATGCAAGGAATGAACTATTGATACATGTAACAACTATGATGGTTTTCCAGGGAATTATCCTGAGTGAAAAAAGCTGATCTCAAAACTTTCCACACTGTACGATTCCATTTATGTAACATTCTTGAAATGACAAAACTTTAGAAATGGAGACAATTTAGTGGTAGCCAGAGGTGAACGAAGTGGGAATAGGAGTACAAGATTAAGAAGTTGTAGCCAAAAACAAAAAACACCCTAAACAACAAAAAAAGCAACAAGTAAGATCCTTGTGTAGTGGAATTGTTCAGTATCTTGGCTATATCTGTTTCCTGTTTGTAAGAGGTTACCATTGGGGGAAACTTGGTAAGTGGTACATGGATTTCTTTGTATTATTTCGTACAACTGCTTGTGAATTTGTAATCATCTCAAAAGAAAGTTTAATTTTAAAAGTTTAATCTTTAAAAAAAGGATTTTGCAGGTGCCTGGGAGAAGGAAAAGTATGTGACTCAAATAGGTCTTTTATTCTATAGGCAAATAAGTACTTTCCTGCTTCCTGGATGTTTGAAGAGTATCATGAGAGGTGTTTAATAATGAGTCTCCAAACAGATGCAAATTGATGCCCTTGAAAGGAAATCACACTTATATCTAATGATCCATTTTGTTATTCAAGCTGTCATTGTATTAGTTAAGGCTGCCAAAACAAAATACCACGGACTAGGTGGCTTAAACAATACGAATTTGTTTCCTACAGTTTTGGAGGCTGAGAAGTCCAAGATCAAGATGCCAGTGATTCAGTTTCCCAGTGAGCTCTCACTTCTTTTTCAGATGTCATCTTATTGCTGTGTCCTCACATGGTGGAGAGAGAGAGAGAGAGAGAGAGAGAGAGAGAGAGAGAGAGAGAGAGAGAGAAAGCAAATTCTCTGGTATCTCTTCTTAAAAGGGCACTAATCCCATTATACAGATCCCACTCTTATGACTTCATCTCAACTGCACAAAGGCCCCGTTTCCAAATACCATCATATTGAAAGTTAGGGCTTCAACATATGAATTGGGGGTGGGGGAGCAGGGACACAATTCAGCTCACAGCAGTCATCATTGCAGTTTCAGAACAAACAAAAGAATTCAGGTAATTGTTTGTACAAAGGACAACTCACTGCCCTCTCTCAGTCTCTCCTACCTCCAGATGGTTGAGCTCAGGTCCCAGGTGCACAAGTGTTACATAGTAACAATGTGAATAAAAGATATTTTTTTTAAACCCTGATGCAAAACAACATGGATGACTCTCACAAGAATAATGTTGGTCAAAAGAAGCAAGGCACAAAAGATGCATACATTATAAGATGCCAATTATATAAAGTTCAAATTCAGGCAAAACTAATGTATGGTGTTAGATGGCATGACAGTGGTTACCTGCTTAGGATGGGCCAGTAGTGATGGGGGAGGGAGAGCTCATAAGTGGCTTCTGGATTTGAATATAGTGTTCTGTTTTGTGATCTGGTTGCTGATTACACAGGTGTGTTCACTTTATGAAAATTCATTGAACTGTACTCCTATGATTTGTGTACTTTTCTATATGCATGTGACATATCAATAAAAATTTATAAAAGAAGGTCTGAATGAATGGAAATCTATACCACATTTGGGATACATTGTTGAGGCATCATTTTACACTGGAAAACTTCAGAAACTTGAGCTCAAATAGCTAAAATATTGAGTAAAATTCTTAATTTAGTTTCCTAATACTTAATATAAGTTCCTGTGATACTCACAGCATATGAGCTAAGAGAATGGATGTTTGTGAATTTTAGAAATATCTAAGAAGGAAAACCATACGTAGAAGTACATTCTTGTGAGGTATTGTTTACTTCCTTTCCTTTTGTTTTTCTCATTTCCTACCCCTTTTTCAGTAGGAAGCTTCAGCGTGGCATTGTGGCAGGGATGGAAGCAGAAGTGCTTACAGTCAGTGAGTCATCCTATTATCTGTAACTCATTGAATACATTTTGTGTCCCTCGATTGCAAGGGAGAACCTTGGAGGATACTCTTCCATCTCAAGACCAGTGGTGGCTCTAGGTGTGTCTAGGGAGACTGGGCAGCCAGTCTTGCCAATGATTCACCAACCTGGAGTGTGGAACTGAAAGAATAAGGTCACATGACCCAAACACATGCCAGCCAAGTTAAGGTTTATCTCTAAACTATTTGGCAAGAGAGTTGATAACAGCAGGGAAAGGTACAGGATTCAGTGCTAGATAAACCCAACAGTATTGACTCAGATCAGATAGCCTATCAGCTTGGCAGGAATGAGTTTCAGATTATTTTCAGTTCATTTGAAAGCCTTCTCTGATCACTTTGACCCATACAATTTGGAATCAATTGTATTTCCCTTTGTTTTTCCACATGATTTCACTTGTTGCTACAGAGGATAGCGCATATTTCCTACTGTGTGGCTAAGGACCCATTCCCATGGCTTATGACTATGTATGTGCACCAGAGTGTGCTTGAGTCCAGTGTGTGTGTGTGTGTGTGTGTGTGTGTGTGTGTGTGTGCGTGCGTGCGAGAGAGAGAGAGAGAGAGAGAGAGAGAGAGAGAGAGAGAGAGAGAGAGACCTGAATGAATAAATGTTTTAGACTATATCCTTTGAGGGTTTAAGTGGAAATATAAACCAAGACAATCAGGTTGAAAATATTTATACAGATAAGATTTTGGTAAATTTATATTAATAAACATTTATATTCTTATATATGAAAATTCTTATTTTATCAATACGCTGATGGTAATACACATAAAATTTGTCATTCAGCTCTGTTTTATTCCTATAGAATGCAAGGTGTCAGAGAGGGATTTGGCACAACGTATTCTGATGATTGAGAGAAAGACATGATGTTTCCCTGTTTTATAGATGAAGACAGCAACAGGGGAGGGACTTACCCAAATTCCCAGAGCTAGTGATGAACAGGCACCAGCACCCAGATCTCTTGATTCCCTTTCAATGCTTTGACCAGAAGCTCAATTATTATGCTTAGATTCTTTTCACAGGAACTTCTTATCAAGGGTACATTTGTCTTCCAGGGGCTCAAAATTATTTATAGATATGCAGTTCATAAACTTTCTGATAACCTAAAGCACGAAACGAATCAGACAAGAAAGCACAATGATTAAATGGCAGGATTATTAAGCAGAGTATCAGGAAAAATCACAAAAGTGTTTTCTGCTTTGGGTCCTGCCACTCTTTTGGCTAATAACTAATCTAGCCTCTCAGAGCTTCAGATTATCTTAAACTGAAGTTGGTGGATCAGATAACCTCTAAGACCATTACATTTCTTACAATCATAAGCAGATGAAAAACTTGGCTATTAAGAAGTTTTTGTCATCTATAAGATGAGCAAAAATTTCCTGGTGCTAACACAGATGGAACTTTCCTCACTACACGTTGGAGGAGGTTTGAGGCTGACCCTGTAAACTGTCACATATGGCTTCAGCATTAGCCACAGGCATTTAATCATCTAGATACTATAAACATAGTTGTGTACTAATCACCCATCTAGTCCTAGTGTTATGTCGATGAAAATTCAATTAACTATCAAGTTAAGAAGAAAAATAAGGGAATTTTATTTGAGCCAAACTGAAGATTATAACCCAGGAAGCAGAATCTCAGAAAGCTCTGAGAACTGTTCCTCCCATTAGAAGTTGAAGGCACAGTCATATACGTTTTCAATACAAAGGATTGTACATCAAAATGACATACTGATATTTTATGTAAAGTTCACCAAGAATACACAGTCCAGGTAAGCATATACAAAGCAAGGAGCAAGTCACTATGACCCCCTACAGAGTTGGGAAAGAATGCTACTCTTTTAAGAAGCTACATTACTAGCGTCAGAAGAAAGAAAAACAATCATGCAGAGAAAGTATTTTATGTTTATTTTTTCTTATCTTGCCTTAAAATATAAATTTTATTTCATCAATTAGAAGTAGAGTATGAAGTGAAGGGGAAAATGACAACAGTTGAATACAAATGCTGTATTGGGCACCTTATATTGATTGTTTCTTTAGCTACTCACAATAATTCACTTATATAAGAATCATTGCTCACATTTTACAAATAAGTAAATAGGTACAGAGAGGTTAAGGGCATTTTTACAGTAACAGTATTAAAGTGCAAAAGCACTTTGTATATACTTACCTCATCACGCAGAATATTAAACATACATATGCTCAATGGTTCAGCTCTGATAAAATTAATTTTAACTGCTTCATGTAGGATATTCTTCAGTGAAGTATTTTTGTTTTCTTTTTCTTCCTTTTACTATGAATATGTGCAGTTGAAGAATTAATGAATGCTAATACAGTGTGATGACACAGCTTTGATTCTTGCTCAGGTGTCTTTTCCACTGTTTGGATATTTGCACTGATGATGCAAAAGAATGGTTGGTAAAACTGGAAATCAGGTTGCCAATAAATTTGGCAGTTTATATAAAATGGGAAAAATTCCTTGAAAAACAAAACTACATGGATCCAAGAGGAAACAGAAAATCTGAATAGTCTCATACGTATTAAAGAAATTGAATCTTTAAATAAGAACCTATCCAAAAAGAAATCTCCAGGACCATATAGCTTCACTGGTGAATTCTTCCAAACATTTCAAAAACAAATGATACAGACGAGGGGAAGATGGCGGAAGAGTAAGACGCGGAGATCACCTTCCCCCCCACAGATACACCAGAAATACATGTACATGTGGAACAACACCTACAGAAAACCTACTGAACGCTGGCAGAAGACCTCAGACCTCCCAAAAGGCAAGAAATTCCCCACGTACCTGGGTAGGGCAAAAGAAAAAACAGAGACAAAAGAATAGGGATGGGACCTGCACCAGTGGGAGGGAGCTGTGACGGAGGAAAGGTTTCCACACACTAGGAAGCCCCTTCCCGGGCGGAGACTGCGGGTGGCGGAGGGGGGAAACTTCGGAGCCACAGAGGAGAGCACAGCAACAGGGGTGGGGAGGGCAAAGTGGAGAGATTCCCACACAGACGATTGGTGCCGGCACTCACCAGCCCGAGAGGCTTGTTTGCTCACCCGCCGGGGTGGGTGGGGCTGGGAGCTGAGGCTCGGGATTCTGTCGGGAGCGCAGGGAGAGGTCTGGCGGCGTGAAAACAGCCTGTAGGGGGTTAGTGCACCACGGCTAGCCTGGAGGGAGTCCAGGGAAAAGTCTGAACCTGCCAAAGAGGCAAGAGACATTTTCTTCCCTCTTTGTTTCCTGGTGCACGAGGAGAGGGGATTAAGAGCGCTGCATAAAGGAGCTCCAGAGACGAGCATGAGCCGCGGCTAACAGCGCAGATCCCAGAGACGGGCATGAGACGCTAAGGCTGCTGCTGCCGCCACCAAGAAGCCTGTGTGCAAGCACAGATCACTATCCACACCCCCCTTCCGGGGAGCCTGTGCAGCTCGCCACTGCCAGAGTCCCGGAATCCAGGGACAACTTCCCCAAGAGAACGCATGGCGCGCCTCAGGCTGCTGCAATGTCACGTCGGCCTCTGCTGCCACAGGCTCACCCTGCACTCCGTACCTCTCCCTCGCCCCGGCCTGAGTGAGCCAGAGTCCCCAGAGCAGCTGCTCCTTTGACCCAGTCCTGTCTGAGCGAAGAACAGACGCTGTCCTGCGACCTACATGCAGAGGCGGAGCCAAATCTAAAACTGAGCCCTGGGAGCTGTGAGAACAAAGAAGAGAAAGGGAAATCTCTCCCAGCAGCCTCAGAAGCAGCGGATTAAAGCTCCACAATCAACTTGGTGTACCCTGCATCTGTGGAATACATGAATAGACAACGAATCATCCCAAATTGAGGAGGTGGACTTTGAGAGCAAGATTTATGATTTTTTCCCCTTTTCCGCTTTTTTGTGAGTGTGTGTGTGTGTATGCTTATGTGGGAGATTTGTCTGTATAGCTTTGCTTTCACCATTTGTCCTAAGGTTCTATCTGTCCGGTTTTTTTTTTATTGTTTTTGTTTTTTGGGGTTTTTTTGTTTTGTTTGTTTTTTGTTTTAAAAATATATATTTTTTCTTAATAATTATTTATTTGAATAACTTTATTTTATTTTATCTTACTTTATTTTATCTTCTTCTTTCTTTCTTTCCTTTTTTCCCTCCTTCCTTCCTTCCTTCCTCCCTCACTCCTTTCTTTATTTCTTTCTTTCTTCCTTGCTTTCTTTCTTTCTTTCTTTCGTTCTACATTTTCTCCCTTTTATTCTGAGCCATGTGGATGAAAGGCACTTGGTGCTGCAGCCAGGAGTCAGTGCTGTGATTCTGAGGTGGGAGAGCCAACTTCAGGACACTGGTCCACAAGAGACCTCCCAGGTCCATATAATATCAAATGGCAAAAATCTCCCAGATATCTCCATCTCAACACCAGCACCGAGCTTCACTCAATGACCAGCAAGCTACAGTGCTGGACACCCTATGCCAAACAACTAGCAAAACAGGAACACAACCACACCCATTAGCAGCAAGGTTGCCTAAAGTCATAATAAGTCCACAGAAACCCCAAAACACACCACCAGATGTGGACCTGCCCAACAGAAATACAAGACCCAGCCTCATCCACCAGAACACAGGCACTAGTCCCCTCCACCAGGAAGCCTACACAACCCACTGAACTATCCTTAGCCACTGGGGGCAGACACCAAAAACAACGGGAGATACATACCTGCAGACTGCAAAAAGGAGACCCCAAACACAGTAAGATAAGCAAAATGAGAAGACAGAAAAACACACAGCAGATGAAGGAGCAAGATAAAAACCCACCAGACCTAACAAATGAAGCAGAAATACGCAGTCTACCTGAAAAAGAATTCAGAATAATGATAGTAAAGATGATCCAAAATCTTGGAAATAGAATAGACAAAATGCAATAAACATTTAACAAGGACCTAGAAGAACTAAAGATGAAACAAGCATGATGAACAACAAAATAAATGAAATTAAAAATACTCTAGATGGGATCAATAGCAGAATAACTGAGGCAGAAGAATGGATAAGTGACCTGGAAGATAAAATATTGGAAATAACTACTGCAGAGCAGAATAAAGAGTTTCTGCTGAAAGATCAGCTGTTAACCTTATGGGGATTTCCTTGTATGTTATTTGTTGTTTTTTCCCTTGCTGCTTTTAATATTTTTCCTTTGTATTTAATTTTTGATAGTTTGATTAATATGTGTCTTGGTGTGTTTCTCCTTGGATTTATCCTGTATGGGACTCTCTGTGCTTCCTGGACTTGATTAACTCTTTCTTTTCCCTTATTAGGGAAGTTTTCAACTATAACCTCTTGATACATCTTCTCAGTCCCTTTCTTTTTCTCTTCTTCTTCTGGAAACCCTATAATTCGAATGTTGGTGTGTTTAATATTGTCCCAGAGGTCTCTGAGACTGTCCTCAGTTCTTTTCATTCTTTTTTCTTTATTCTGCTCTGCAGTAGTTATTTCCACTATTTTATCTTCCAGGTCACTTATCCGTTATTATGCCTCAGTTATTCTGCTATTGATCCCATCTAGAGTATTTTTCATTTCATTTATTGTGTTGCTCATCGCTGTTTGTTTCATGTTTAGTTCTTCTAGGTCCTTGTTAAATGTTACTTGCATTTTGTCTATTCTATTTCCAAAATTTTGTATCACCTTTACTATCATTATTCTGAATTGTTTTTCAGGTAGACTGCCTATTTCCTCTTCATTTGTTAGGTCTGGTGGGTTTTAATCTTGCTCCTTCATCTGCTGTATGTTTTTCTATCTTCTCATTTTGCTTATCTTACTGTGTTTGGGGTCTCCTTTTTGCAGGCTGCAGTGGCTAAGGTTGCTTCAGTGGGTTGTGTAGGCTTCCTGGTGGAGGAAACTAGTGCCTGTGTTCTGGTGGATGAGGCTGGATCTTGTCTTTCTGGTGGGCATGTCCACATCTGGTGGTGTGTTTTGGGGTGTCTGTGGACTTATTATGATTTTAGGGAGCCTCTCTGCTAATGGGTGGGTTTGTGTTCCTGTCTTGCTTTTTGTTTGGCATAGGGTGTCCAGCACTGTAGCTTGCTGGTCATTGAGTGAAGCTCGGTGCTGGTGTTGAGATGGAGATATCTGGGAGATTTTTGCCATTTGATATTATGTGGAGCTGGGAGGTCTCTTTTGGACCAGTGTCCTGAAGTTGACTCTCCTACCTCAGAGGCACAGGACTGACTCCTGCCTGCAGCACCAAGATCCTTTCATCCACACCACTCAGAATAAAAGGGAGAAAAATTAGAAAGAAAGAAAGAAAGAAAGAAAGAAAGAAAGAAAGAAAGAAAGAAAGAAAGAAAGAAAGGAAGGAAGGAAGAAAGAAGGGAGGGAAGGAGGGAAGGAGGGAGGGAGGGAGGAAGGAAAGAAGGAGGGAAGGAAGGAAAAAAGAAAGAAAGAAGATAATTAAAATATAATAAAGTAAGATAAAATATAATAAAGTTATTAAAATATAATTATTAAGAGAAAAAGAAAACGGATGGATAGAACTCTAGGACAAATGTTGGAAGCAAAGCTCTACAGACAAAATCTCACACAGAAGCATACACATACACACTCACAAAAAGAGGAAAAGGGGAAAACATCATAAGTCTTGCTCTCAAAGTCCACCTCCACAATTTGGGATGATTCGTTGTCTAAAGGAGGGAAGGAAGGAAAGAAAGAATGAAGATAAAGTACAATAAAATGAAGTCATTAAAATAAAAAGTAATTATTAAGAAAAAAATTAAAAAACAAAACAGATGGAGAGAACCCTCGGACAAATGGTGGAAGCAAATCTATACAGACAAAATCTCACACAGAAACATACACATACACACTCACAAAAAGAGGAAAAGGGGAAGAAATCTTAAATCTTGCTTTCAAAGTCCACCTCCTTAATTTGGGATGATTTGTTGTCTATTCATGTATTCCACAGATGCTGGGTACATCACATTGATTGTGGAGCTTTAATTCGCTGCTTCTGAGGCTGCTGGGAGAGATTTCCTTTTCTCTTCTTTGTTCTCACAGCTCCCAGGGGCTCAGCTTTGGATTTGGCCCCACCTCTGCGTGTAGGTCGCTGGAGGGCGTATGTTCTTCGCTCAGACAGGACGGGGTTAAAGGAGCCACTGATTCCAGGGCTCTGCCTCACTCAGGCCGGGCAGAGGCAGGGGCACGGAGTGCGGGGTGAGCCTGCAGTGGCAGAGGCTGGTGTGATGTTGCACCAGCCTGAGGCACGCCGTGCGTTCTCCCGGGGGAGTTGTCCCTGGATCCCGGGACCGTGGCAGTGGCGGGCTGCACAGGCTCCCTGCAAGGGGTGTGTGGATAGTGACCTGTGCTCGCACAGAGGCTTCTTGGTGGTGGCAGCAGCAGCCTTAGCATCTCATGCCTGTCTCTGGGATCTGCGCTTTTAGCCATGCCTCGCGCCCGTCTCTGGAGCTTCTTTAAGCAGCGTTCTTAATCCCCTCTCCTCGCGCACCAGGAAACAAAGAGGGAAGAAAAAGTCTCTTGTCTCTTCAGCAGGTCCAGACTTTCCCCCGGACTCCCTCCCCACCAGCCGTGGCGCACTAGTCCCCTGCAGGCTGTGTTCACACTGCCAACCCCAGTTCTCTCCCTGTGCTCCGACCGAAGCCCAAGCCTCAGCTACCAGCCCTGCCCGCCCCAGATGGGGAGCAGACAAGACTCTCGGTCTGGTGAGTGCCGGTCAGCACTGATCCTCTGTGCGGGAATCTCTCCGCTTTGCCCCCCACACTGCTGTTGCTGTGCTCTCCTCCCCGGCTCCGAAGCTTTCCCTCACCACCACCCACAGTCTCTGCCCGCGAAGGGGCTTCCTACTGTGTGGAAACCTTTCCTCCTTCACAGCTCCGTCCCACTGGTGCAGGTCCCGTCTCTATCCTTTTGTCTCTGTTTATTCTTTTCTCTTTTGCCCTACCCAGGTACGTGGAGGGTTTCTTGCCTTTTGGGAGGTCTGAGGTCTTCTGCCAGCATTCAGTAGGTGTTCTGTAGGAGTTGTTCCACGTGTAGATGTATTTCTGGTGCATTTGTGGGGAGGAAGGTGATCGCATCTTACTCTTCTGCCATCTTCCCCTGGGCTACTGTCCTCAATTCTTTTCATTCTTTTTTCTTTATTCTGCTCTGCAGTAGTTTTTTCCACTATTTTCTCTTCCAGGTCACTTATCCGTTCTTTTGCCTCAGTTATTCTGCTATTGTTCCCTTCCAGAGAATTTTTAATTTCATTTATTGTGTTGTTCATGATTGTTTGTTTGCTCTTTAGTTCTTCTAGGTCCTTGTTAAATGTTTCTTGTATTTTCTCCATTCTATTTCCACGATTTTGGATCTTCTTTACTATCATTATTCTGAATTCTCTTTCAGGTAGACTGCCTGTTTCCTCTTCATTTGTTAGTTCTGGTGGGTTTTTACCTTGCTCCTTTATCTGCTGTGTGTTTCTTTGTCTTGTCATTTTGCTTAACTTACTGTATTTGGGGTCTGCTTTCACAGGCTGCAGGTTCGTAGTTCCCATTGTTTTTGGTGTCTGCCCCCAGTGGCTAAGGTTGGTTCAGTGGGTTGTGTAGGTTTCCTGGTGGAGGGGACTAGTGCCAGTGTTCTGATGGATGAAGATGGATCTTTTCTTTCTGGTCGGCAGGTCCCTGTCTGGCGGTGTGTTTTGGGGTGTCTGTGACCTTCTTATTATTTTAGGCCACCTCTCTAGTAATGGGGGGGATTGCATTCCTGTACTCCCTTTCCTTTTTTGAAGTATATAATATAGTATTATTACCTATAGGTACTTTGATAAGATCAGAGGCAGTGACTGGTCAGCAAGGTCCCTGGTTTTCCAGAACCACTATGTTTCCCCAAGTCAGAGAGTTCATTTTTAAGCCAAGGTGGCCCCATACTGAGACAACAGTGGGATTCTGGATCAGAGGACAAGTGTCCCAAATGTAGCCAGTGTCAATCCTCTGGCATTATGAGTTATAGAGGTCATACTTTTTCAAGGGCTGAAGCTGACATCTCTATAGTGTTGGTGCTATAGGGGCATCATTTCAAAGTTCTTTTGGTGGAGTCCACAGGAATCTCCTAGGCTTCTTGCCTTTTAATTGGCTCACCACAATTAGGGGGACTATCTTGTCACATCTAACGTGGTGTGGTTTATTGATGGGCTTTCCTGCATAGCATTTTATCCAATTGAATTATTATGTTCACCCAAGACCTCATTTGAATGTGGGGCCTATATATGAGACCCATCCTATCACTAAGAGTCATTCTCTTTTTTCCAAGGCACTGGAAAGATATTACCAACATGCCTGAGCTTTCTACTAACTTTTCTGTTTAGCAATAAATGTTCCAAGAAAGCTACCTCTAAAACCCAGTAAAAGAGAAAAAAGTGAATGAGATGCTGAGTTACTCCACCTATGTCTACAAGATTCCGAAGCATGTTTGCTTTGACATTGGCATTTCATCAAAGGCCATGAACATCATGAATTCTTTCCTTTACTACATACTCAAGTGCGTCTCAGACAAGGCTTCCTACCTTGCCTGTAGCACAAGTTGCACAAATGTCAACTCCAGGGAGATATAAACAGCCTTGTGCCTGCTACCCATAAAGGTGGTTGATTACACTGGGTCTGAAGATACCAAGGCCATCACCAAGTACATCAGCCACAGACTTACTGCCCTCAGGAGGATTTGAGTAACAAACACCAAAGGCTTTTTTCAGCTCCACATATTTTTTTAAAAAATAGTAATAACTATAGCCCAGTAAATTTGGATCTATTTTAATTTTTGGTCTTGTGGCATTATGCTGATTTTAAGATGTCATTCTTATAATGAGCTAAATATTATCTGATCTCAAGTTTAATGTGTCTGTAGTGAAATTTGTTCAGAAGAAAATAGTGGATTGTGTCCAATAATATTCCATTTTACTGCTTTACTAAAAGGGCAGTTCTGGCAGTTATTTTTCTAGGTAAGCCTTTAAGGGGTTCTGTAAGGTCAAAACTATTTTTCATAATGATGTTATTGTTTTTCCACACCCATCCTTCCATGGGTATACAGTGGAATTTCCAGAAGTGTATTATGTGTGTGATGTCAAATAAGTCAAAATCAAACAGAAAAACAGACATCTCAAGTTAATGATTTTACTGCTTTTCTATGTATGGGAAGATGCAAGAATCTGGGCCCATTGAAATTATTCCTTAGATATGCATCTTAACTATCTAGGGCCAGTATCCAGAGCACAGAATGTTTCATTTTCTCCATCCTGAATTCCCCTCCGGGCACACCTGTAGGGGGCGGTTGCAAGTGGCTGATGGCTTGATGGCTGATAACTTTTGTTGTTTACTGGAATGGTAGGCAGCAATTTTTGTCCACACATTTTTTATATGAACTTGCATTTTAGGTTATCATGTAATTAGTTTGCCAGACTTAGCAAATAAAAATACAGAATGCCCAGTGAAATTTGAACTTCAGATAAACGATGAATAATTTTTTAGCATTAGTACGTTGCATGCAATATTTGGGCTAAATATTGTTACTGAACAAAATTGGGTCTGCTCACCCACGGGCAATAAAGCCAATCTGCTGACACTGGGTTGTGGTGAAACAAAGTGCCGCATTTATTGCAAGGCAGGAGTCCAGGGCAGCTAATGTTCAAAAAAACCTGAACTCCTTGATGGGTTTCAGGGAAGCATTTTTAAAGGCCAGGTGAGTGAGGGGAGTTGCAAGGTATGTGATCAGCTCATGCACAATGATCTGATTTGTTGATGGTGAGGTAAAAGGAAGGTGTCACAGGGGTTAACATTATCAATCCTCAGGCTCCAGTAGGTCTGGGGGCAATGTGCTCACAATCATCAAGTAGTTAATGTCTTCCATTTGGTGGGGTTTTAGCATCTGTAAAACAACTCGGGAAATGTGCAGCAGATACTGTTATCTAGGAGCTAAAGATTCTGTGACTGCCATATGACTGATTTACTGTTAAAATTCCTACCAGTCCTCCTGGACCAACTGCTACTTTTGTTTTTATATGGTCACATCCTTTCAGTCATTCTTGAGCCAGGTTTTTGTTACTCAGGGTAAGTGTGGGAGACTACAGCTTTTCTACAAACAAGAGAAAAGCAGAGGATATTGAAGGCAGGGTCTGTCTTGCGAAGGCCCCATAGGGTCACGCTCGGTTACATTTTCAGTTGATCCACTTGCACTGCAACTAAGTAAATAGCTGGAATTTTTTTTTTTTGTCCTTCAGCGGTCAAACCTTTTTAAACTTCACTTTCCTAATGTTTTGTATACTCTCAAATAGTAATGCTAGTGTAAAATTTTCTTGTCACATTGACTCTAAGAGTGATGACATTAGCATTACTTCAGCAAACATGATATTGGGCTTTTTTGAGGTCTAACAGTTCAAAATAACATTTTTATATTTCTAAGCATCTTAGGTACTATAAAAAAACATCAAACATTAACACATGCCCTTTTAGTAATGTTTAAGATGAAATTTTTTTATCTTTTACTTTATTCAAATAAATTACACTTATGGTATTCCAATATAAAATCATCCTAGCATTCTTGGAATGAAATCCCTTATTAGGAGGCACTTGAAGAAATGGAGGTATATTGTGATTTGCATGCTAAATGGATGACGTCATTTAAGCCTGCCATACAATCAGAGATATCTTGGAAGTTGCAAGTTTGTCTGACATCTGCCATTGCTTTTTTTTTTCTAATTTAAAAAATTTTTTTAAATGTCTTTATTGGAGTATAACTGCTCTACAATGGTGTGTTAGTTTCTGCTTTATAACAAAGTGAATCACACATACATGAGGATACATATATCCCCATATCTCCTCCCTCTTGCATCTCCCTCCCACCCCCCCTATCCTATCCCTCTAGGTGGTTACAAAGCACCCAGCTGATCTCTCTGTGCTATGCCGCTGCTTCCCACTAGCTATCCATTTTATATTTGGTAGTGTATATATGTCCCTGCCACTTTCTCACTTCGTCCCAGCTTACCCTTCCCCCTCCCCGTGTTCTCAAGTTCATTCCCTACGTCTGCGTCTGTATTCCTGTCCTGCCCCTAGGTTCTTCAGAACCATATATATATTTTTAGATTCCATATATATGTGTTAGCATACGGTATTTCTTTTTCTCTATCTGAATTACTTCACTCTGTATGACAGACTCTAGGTCCATCCACCTCACTACAAATAACTCAGTTTCGCTTCTTTTCATGGCTGAGTAACATTCCATTGTATATATGTGCCACATCTTCTTTATCCATTCTTCTGTCGATGGACACTTAGGTTGCTTCCATGTCCTGGCCATGTAAATAGTGCTGCAATGAACATTGCGGTACATGACTCTTTTTGAATTATGGTTTTCTCAGGGTATATGCCCTGTAGTGAGATTGCTGGGCTGTATGCTAGTTCTATATTTAGTGTTTTTAAGAAACCTCCATACTGTTCTCCATAGTGGCTGTATCAATTTACTTTCCCACCAAAAGTGCAAAAGGGTTCCCTTTTCCCGACACCCTTTCCAGCATTTATTGTTTCTCGATTTTTGAGGATGGCCATTTTGACTGGTGTGAGGTGATGCCTCATGGCAGTTTTGATTTGCAATTTTCTAATGATTAGTGCTATTGAGCCTCCTTTCATGTGTTTGTTGGCAATCTGTATATCTTCTTTGGAGAAATGTCTATTTAGGTGTTCTGCCCATTTTTGGATTGGGTTGTTTGTTTTTTTGATATTAAGCTGCATGAGCTGCTTGTAAATTTTGGAGATTAATCCTTTGTCAGTTGCTTCATTTGCAAATATATTCTCCCATTCTATGGGCTGTATTTTCATCTTGTTTATCATTTCCTTTTCTGTGCAAAAGCTTTTAAGTTTCATTAGGTCCCATTTGTTTATTTTTGTTTTTATTTCCATTTCTGTAGGAGGTCAGTCAAAAAGGATCTTGCTGAGATTTATGTCACAGAGCATTCTTCCTATGTTTTCCTCTAAGAGTTTTATAGTGTCTGGCCTTATATTTAGGTCTTTAATCCATTTTGAGTTTATTTTTGTGTATGGTGTTAGGGAGTGTTCTAATTTCATTCTTTTACATGTAGCTGTTCAGTTTTCCCAGCACCACTTGTCAAAGGGACTGTCTTTTTCTCCATTGTATATCCTTACCTCCTTTGTCATAGATTAGTTAACCATAGGGGCATGGGTTTATCTCTGGGCTTTTTATCCTGTTCCATTAATCTATATTTCTGTTTTTGTGCCAGTACCATACTGTCTTGATTACTGTAGTACTGTAGCTTTGTAGTATAGTCTGAAGTCTGGGAGCCTGATTCCTCCAGCTCCGTTTTTCTTTCTCAGGATTGCTTCGGCTATTCAGGGTCTTTTGTGTTTCCATACAAACTGAGATTTTTTGTTCTAGTTCTGTGAAAAATGCAAGTGGTAGTTTCATAGGGATTGCATTGAATCTGTAGATTGTTTTGTGTACTATACTCATTTTCACAATGTTGATTCTTCCAATCCAAGGACATGGTATATCTCTCCATCTCTTTGTATCATCTTTAATTTCATTCATCAATGTCTTATAGTTTTCTGCGTACAGGTCTTTTGTCTCCTTAGGTACATTTATTCCTAGGTATTTTATTCTTTTATGTTGCAATGGTAAATGGGAGTGTTTCCTTAATTTCACTTTCAGATTTTTCATCATTAGTGTATAAGAATGCAAGAGATTTCTGTGCATTAATTTTCTATCCTGTTACTCTACCAAATTCATTGATTAGCTCTAGTAGTTTTCTGGTAGCATCTTTAGGATTCTCTATGTATAGTATCATGTCATCTGCAAACAGTGACAGCTTTACTTCTTCTTTCCAACTTGGATTCCTTTTATTTCTTTGTCTTCTCTGATTACTGTGGCTAAAACTTCCAAAACTATGTTGAATAATAGTGGTGAGAGTGGGCAACCTTGTCTTGTTCCTGATCTTAGAGGAAATGGTTCAATTTTTCACCATTGACAATGAGGTTGGCTGTGGTTTTGTCATATATGGCCTTTATTATGTTGAGGTAAGTTCCCTCTATGCCTACTTTCTGGAGGGTTTTTATCATAAATGGGTGTTGAATTTTTTCGAAAGCTTCTCCTGCATCTATTGAGATGATCATATGGTTTTCCTCCTTCAATTTATTAATATGGTGTATCATATTGATTGACTTGTGTATATTGAAGAATCCTTGCATTCCTGGGATAAACCCCAGTTGATCATGGTGTATGATCCTTTTAATGTACGGTTGGATTCTGTTTGCTAGTATTTTGTTGAGGAATTTTGCATCTATGTTCATCAGTGATATTGGCCTGTAGCCTTCTTTCTTTGTGACATCTTTATCTGGTTTTGGTATCAGGGTGATGGTGGCCTCGTAGAATGAGGTTTGGGAGTGTTCCTCCCTCTGCTATATTTTGGAAGAGTTTGAGAAGGACAGGTGTTAGCTCTTCTCTAAATGTTTGATAGAATTCGCCTGTGAAGCCATCTGGTCCTGGGCTTCTGTTTGTTGCAAAATTTTTAATCACAGTCTCAATTTCTGTGCTTGTGACTGGTCTGTTTATGTTTTCTATTTCTTTCTGGTTCAGTCTCGGAAGGTTGTGCTTTTCTAAGAATTTGCCCATTTCTTCCAGGTTGTCCATTTTATTGGCATATAGTTGCTTGTAGTAATCTCTCATGATCCTTTGTATTTCTGCAGTGTCAGTTGTTACTTGTCCTTTTTCATTTCTAATTCTATTGATTTGAGTCTTCTCCCTTTTTTTTTTTTGATGAGTCTGGCTAATGGCTTATCAATTTTGTTTATCTTCTTAAGAACCAGCTTTTAGTTTTATTGATCTTTGCTGTTGTTTCCTTCATTTCTTTTTCATTAATTTCTGATCTGAAATTTATGATTTCTTTCCTTCTGCTAACTGGGGCTTTCTTGTTCTTCTTTCTCTAATTGCTTTAGTTGTAAGTTTAGGTTTTTTTATTTAAGACGTTTCTTGTTTCTTGCAAAATCTCACTCAGATTTGATGGAGAAATTAAAACCTTTACAGACAAGCAGAAGCTAAGAGAATTCAGCACCACAAAACCAGCTTTACAACAAATGCTAAAGGATATTCTTTAGGCAGGAAACACAATAGAAGGAAAAGACCTACAATAACAAACCCAAAACAATTAAGAAATTAGTAATAGGAACATACATATCGATAACTGCCTTAAATGCAAATGGAATATATGCTCCGACCAAAAGACATAGACTGGCTTAATGGATACAAAAACAAGACCCATAAATATGCTGTCTATAAGAAATCCACTTCAGACCTAGGGACACATACAGGCTGAAAGTGAGGGGATAGAAAAATATATTCCATGCACATGGAAACCAAAAGAAAGCTGGGATAGCAATTCTCATATTAGACAAAATAGACTTTAAAACAAAGAATATTACAAGAGACATAGAAGGACACTACATAATGATCAAGGTATCAATCCAAGAAGAAGATATAACAATTATAAATATTTATGCACCCAAGATAGGAGCACCTCAAAGCATAAGGGAAATGCTAACAGCCATAAAAGGGGAAATTGACAGTAACACAATCATAGTAGGGTACTTTAACACCCCACTTTCTCCAATGGACAGATCATCCAAAATGAAAATAAATAAGGAAACACAAGCTTTAAATGATACATTAAACAAGATGGACTTAATTGATATTTATAGGAAATTCCACCCCAAAACAAGAGAATACACATTTTTCTCAAGTGTTCATGGAACATTCTCCAGGATAGATCATATCTTGGGTCACAAATCAAGCCTTGGTAAATTTAAGAAAATTGAAATTGTATCAAGTATCTTTTCCTACCACAACGCTATGAGACTAGATATCAATTACAGGAAAAGACCTGTAAAAAATACAAACACATGGAGGCTAAACAATACACTACTAAATAACCAAGAGATCACTGAGGAAATCAAAGAGGAAATCAAAAAATACCTAGAGACAAGTGACAATGAAAACACCATGACCCAGGCTTCCCTGGTGGTGCAGTGGTTGAGAGTCCACCTGCTGATGCAGGGGACACGGGTTCGTGCCCCAGTCCGGGAAGATCCCACATGCTGCGGAGTGGCTGGGCCCGTGAGCCATGGCCGCTGAGCCTGCACGTCCGGAGCCTGTACTCTGCAATGGGAGAGGCCACAACATTGAGAGGCTCGCACAGAGCAAAAAAAGAACCAAAAAATCACCACGACCCAAAACCTATGGGATGCAGCACAACATTTCTAACAGGGAGGTTTCTAGCAATACAATCCAACCTCAAAAAGCAAGAAACATTTTAAATAAACAACCTAACCTGCCATTGCTTTTAAGGCAGTCAGTGTTCACATCTATTTCTGAGGCTCATTTGAATACAATCTGTATATAATCATCCTCCCTCGTTCTCCAACTCACACCTCTTTTTCAAAATGAGTTTGTCATAATGTCTTGAGATATGATTTTGCTTCTCCCAAGAAGGGCCTAAAATGCCTTACCAAGACAAAGTATGTCAATGTGTTGCTTGGGGCCTGCTAGGACAGTTGTTCTACCTACCTGTAGAAGGATCCTCTGCCTTCTCCATTCTGCTCTTGAGCCCATTCACTGAGATTTTTTGCTTTGCTGACATGTTACTAAGAAGATTCAGCTCAGTAACAGCCTCCCCTCTGAAACTATGACCATCATGTGTACCACTGTCAGTGACATTCTCCACTATTAGGGAGAACCCAGTCAATAGATCCAAAGATTTTTTTGAGTCCTATGAGTTTATGAAATAATGGTTGTGATAAATTGAAGTGCCTGTTTTTACTGGCACTCTACAAATGTTAAATCTCAGAGTGAGCCCACATGGTTCTCTCTCTTTCTTTTTCCATTTTGTTACACACATGCTCTAAAATTATTTTTTTGCCCAAATATTACCTGATAAGATTTGTATTTATTCAAATTAGACTCAACATGATTTCAAAAGGTTGCTTGTCTTTAGATACTTTCTCACTTTATTTTCCATTTTCATCATATACTACATATACCTTACTTTATAATTTATTTACCAAATCTGTTAGTTCATTTCTTTTTTATACATTTTCAGAATTTTTCTGCTTCCCTTTGATAGTGTTCCAAGTAAGTTTCAGATTGTTTTCTGTTTTTTTCAAATTAGAAAAGAAATACCAGTCTAGAAATTTTCTAATAGGAAAATCTTTGGGGGATTGCTTTGATTTTACAGATTTATTTAGGGGCAAATTCACATTTGAGTGTTCCTACCCAAGAAGGCTTGTTGCTGACTCTATTCATGCTTCCATTTGAAACTCCAAACAGATTTATATTTTTCTTCATTATAGTTCATACACATTTTTCACTGAGCTCATCTCTAGTGTTTATTAAAGGATAAATAAAGGATAATTTTCAAAAAAAGTAAAATCGTGATTCTCATAGAATTATAAAATGAACGCATCTTAATGACTTTATTGTACTCATAATGAGGAAGTTGGGTAGGTGTTATAACTTGTTTAAAAGAGAATCCAAAACACAGACATATTTATAAATCAAGAATATTGAAATAAACCTTTAGATGAAAACAAAACCAGCTTTTTCCACTGGAAAGGAGGATTATTCTCTCCAGGATAAAACTCACTTTCATATCTATAAACAAAACTTATTTTTTATTACTGTATGTTTTCAGGTTGCAAAATAACTCCCGTAGAAGCAGAATGAGACAATGTAGAAATTGTACTATAGACAATGCATAGTTTTCCTTTGAAGCATAAGTTTTTCTGTATAGTCTCCTCTTGCTGATAAAATTAATCTCAAAGAAAGATTATTCTTGATCACAGAATAAGGCTGGTCTCATTAGACTTGGTCTGATTATTTTTTATAGGTGCAGGAAGAAATTTAATTTACCAGACAGGCCTCCTTTAGTTTGCTTTGCCAAAATTTTCATAAGGATTGTCAAAATGCACTTTTTAAAGCCTTTTATTATTTCCTTATCCTGAGGCTAGGAATCATATCCAAGAACATCTCCTTACCAGATTTTATCTGCAGTACGTTTAAATTGGATGATTTCTTCTTTTCTTGAGTACACCAAAATATACCAAGGCAAGGCCTTGGTTGCGTAAACAATTATTCCAATTATGTCCCAATAAAAGGAGAAAGCCTTTCAATGAGCCATGGCTATGTCCTCATTTTAACTTGATTACCTCTATAAAGTCCTTATCTCCAAATAAGGTCACATTCTAAGGTACTGGGGGTTATGACTCCAGCATATTTTGGTGGGGGACAAAATCAATGCTTAACAAGGAATGAGTATCAGATCCTAGATCATAAAATGCTGAATGGGTAAAAACAACCTGATGACACAGGCCATCTCCCTAATCTTTACATATGAGGAAAACCAAGCTCATTAGTGGGAGGAAAGGAACATAGACCCAGGTCTCTAGAACTTAAAATGAGTATTCTGGTGATACCATGCCATAGAACAATAGGAGAACATCTCCCTCTCCTAGACCTGTAATGGACAGCTAAGGGACTAAGGGGTGGAGACCGGGACAGGTGTTTAGGATGAGAGCCTTTGTACCAATCTCAGGTTTCCCACTGAAGGATCTTAGAAAAGCCTGTAGGATCTTAGAAAAGAGCTTTATAACTTTGACTCTTACAGAATGGAGATGCTATTTCCATATCCCAGAAGACTGTGGTGAAGTATCTGTAGAAACCTACATCAGGCACACACTTAGAATTCCCAGGTTCCTGACAAAGCAGATACCTGATAAACAGCCCCTGTTTTGGAGGCTTGTATCAATGGACTTTTATAAAATTAGTTATGATAATAACATTGACTATAATGTTTAGGTCAAGTTTAAGTTAATTTTTAATTGATCAAAACATTTAAACAATACTATCAGTATCAATTCATAGTCATTCTTTTCGGTTTGCCAAATCCAAAATTATAATTTACCCCTACAGTTTTTTTCTAATAGTTTTATAATTTTAGCTCTTATATTTAAGTTGTTGATCCATTTTGAGTTAATTTTTATATATGGTACAAGGTAAGGGTCCAACTTCATTATTTCACATGTGGATATCCAGTCGTTCCAGTGCCATTTGTTAAAGAGAATGCTCTTTCCTCATTGAATGAACTTGCACCCTTATCAAAAATCAATTGGACATAGATGTATAGATTTACTTCTGAAATCTCAATTGTATTCCATTGGTCTATATGTCTCTCATGCCAATACCACACTGCTTTGATTACAGTAGCTGTGTAGTTAAGTTTTGAAATTGGGAAGTATGCATCCTCCAACTTTATACTTTTTCAAGACTGTCTTCACTGTTTGGGGCTCCTTGCAATATCATATGAATTTGAGGATTGGCTCTTCCATTTCTGAAAAAACAATTGTTGGAATTTGATAAAGATTTCATTGAATCTGTAGATCGCTTTGGTAGTGTTTCCACCATAGCAGTATTAAGTTTCTAATCCACGAACATGGAATGTCTTTCCATTTATTTCGGTCTTCTTTAATTTCATTCACAAATGTTTTATAGTTTTCAGTGTACAAGTCTTTCACCTCCTTGGTTAAATTTATTCCTATGTTTTATTCTTTTGGATGCTATTATAAATGAAACTTTTCTTAATTTCCTTTTTGGATTGTTCATTTCTGGTGTATAGAAACACAGTGGATTGTTGAGTGTTGATCTTGTACCTTGCAAATTTGCTGAATTTATTAGCTCTAGTAGACTTTTTGTGGATGCTTTGCAATTTTCTACATATAGGTTCATGTCATCTGTGAGTATAGGTAATTTTACTTTTCTTCTTCCCAATTTGGACCACTTTTATTTATTTTTCTTGCTTAATTGCTCTGGCTAGAACTTCTACTACAATATCCAATAGCAGTCGAAAAAGTGGGTGTATTTATCTTGTCCTGATCTTAGGGGGAAAGCTTTCAGTCTTTCACCATTTATTATGATGTTAGTTGTATTGAACTGTATTTAAATGTTAGGAATGATGTAGGGGAAGTATAGTCTTTCCCATGCTGTTAGTGGGAATTTAAATAGATATAAATATTTTAATGTTATTTATTGGCAAAAATCTTGGAATGTAAATAAATGCATATACTTTGCCTGCAAAATTCAACTTTTATTAATTTATCTTCAGGAAAAGCTGGAAATAAACACAAAGAATGTATTCATGTTTATGTCCATAGTGCCATGATTTTCTTTTATTTATTTATATTTTCAGGGGTTAGTGTGGTGGAATTATGAGCCTCTTCCATTTTTACTACTATAATAATGTTTTTTAAATGCTCTAAGAGATGATGCTTTCAATACTGAAAGGAAAACAATACATAATAATAGTTCCCGCTTCCACAGTACCTAGCTTTCATTTCAAAGGCCCAGGGAATACAGAATTCAGGCTTCTCAAGGCATGACACTGATAGTGGAGATTTTGGCTATAGAGACACCATCCAGGCAGACAGGTACTCTGTCTAGGACTCACATTTTTCCTGAAAGGAAGAATCAATAACTCTTGGTTGCCTCAAGTTCTTCCTAATGCATCATTTAAATTAAGCAGTGGGTGTGGTGGCTTGTCCCTGGTTAAGGAATCAAGTGATGGGTTCAAGTCTTTCTTAGGTCCCTGATTTGCTATGTAATACTTGCATCACTTTTCTCATCTGTGAAAAGCGTAGGTCTAAAATGGCTTTGGAATGGGTATAGAAAAGTATTGATGGCAACAGGAACTTTCATGCATAGCTGGTGGCAATACAAAATGGAACAGCTATTTTGCAAGACAGTTTGGCAGTTTCTTACAAAACTAAACATACTCTTACCATATAATCCAGCAATCACACTCCTTGATGTTTACCCAAAGGAGTTGAAAACTTTTGTCTACCATAAAAACCCAAAAAAGCAAACAAAAAAACCAACCTGCACAAGGATTTTTATAGCAGCTTTATTCATAATTGCCAAAACTTGGAAGCAAACAAGATGTCCTTCAGTAGGTTAATAAATAAACTGTGGTACATCCAGACGATGGAATATTGTTCAGTGCTAACTAGAAATGAGCTATCAAGCCATGAAAAGCTACGGAGAAACCTTAAATGCATATTACTAAGTGAAAGAAGCCCATCTGAAAGACTATATACTGTATGATTCCAACTATATGACATTATGAAAAAGGCAAAACTATGGAGATTTGCCACAAAGATCAGTGGCTTCCAGGGGTATGTGTCAGGGGAAGTGATGAAAAGCCAGAGCACAGGATTTTTAGGGCAGTGAAAATACTCCATATGATATTATAATGATGGATACATGTCACTGTACTTTTGTCCAAAGCCATAGAATGTACAACACCAAGAGTGAACCCTAAGGTAAACCATGGACTTTGGGTGATTATAATTTGTCAATGTAGACGCATCCTTTTAAAAAACAAAATTAGCGAGTGATGTTAATAATGAGGGACACTATGCATATGTGGGGGCAGGGGTATACTTCCCTCTCAATTTTGTTGTAAGCTTAAAACTGCTCTGAAAAAAAAAGCTGTTTTTTAAAAAAAACTACAAACGTGAGCTGCAGGCACACCTAAGAACCATTCTGTTCTGTTGACTTAAATCAGAAGACCCTCTGTCCTTGGTCTCTGTGAGGCATACTTGGGAAGCACTTATACTCATGATGAAAGCCTGTCTACTGCATTGTTCCTAACAGAATCTGCATGTCAGAATTGAAGGGGCTCTCAACCCTGTAGAGCCCATTAAAATCATATTCCTGGGCCCCATCACAGACCCGTTCAGATTATCTGAAGATTCTGCTAAGGATCCCAGATGATTCTGATGTGGCAAGACTTTCAGTATTTGAGAACCATTCATCTAAGCCATGGTCTTCATATGCTAGGGCTTTTGGAGACTTCAGTGGAGCCAAAGAAGGAGCTGGACAGAGTACATGTTCATGAAAGACAAGTTATTATTGAAGAATAATATTTCATTGTATGGACATAGCAGTTTGTTTATCCATTCATCAGTTGATGGACATTTGGATTGTTTCCAAATTTGGAAAATTATAAATAAAGCCATTATAAACTTTTGTGTATAAAATTTTATGTATTTACCTTGTATCTCCCTAACCAGAGAAGAGACACCAAAACCACTGCTAAATTTAAGAGATGCATTGGGAAGAACTTGCTGAAAGAGACAACCCAAGAGGGCTATTGATTCTTCCTCCCAGGCAAAGTTTAACTCTAGGTTTAGTATTTAGTGGAACTGCCAAAATATTTTCCAAAGTGGCTATCATTTTACATTCCCACTAGCAATATGTAAGGGTTTCATTTCCTCTACATCCTCACCTATACAAACAATAGTCTAACTTTTTTATTACAGCCATTCTAGTGTGTAAAGTGGTATCTCATTGTGGTTTTGATTTGCACTTCTCTGATGACTAAAGATGTTGAGCATCTTTTCATGTGTTCACTGGCCATTTGTATTTATTTGGAGTGATGTCTCTTCAAACCCTTTGCCCATTTGTAAATGGGTTATTTTTTTTTTTTACTGTTGAGGTATAAGAGGTTTTTATACATTGTGGTTTTATATATTGTGGTTTTTATACATTGTGATTGCTTGTTCCTTATCAGATATATGATTTCCAAAATTTGCTCTTAATCTGTGTGTTGTCTTTTCATTTACCTGTGGTGTCCTATGCAACACAAAATATTTTGATTTTGATGTCCAATTTAACTATTTCTTTTTGGTTTTTTGCTTAGTGTCATGACTAAGATACCTTTCTGAGAGTTTTATAGTTGTTGATCTTAAATTTAGGTTGATGGGTTTATAAACTATTTTGAGTTCATTTTTATATGATATGAGGTAGGTTCCAACTTAATTCTTTAACACGAGGATATTCAGTTATTGCAATATTGTTATCGAGTCCAAGCTTGTTCTGCTCGCTGCACGACAGGCCAATAAATCGGAGACACGGTGTTGAGGCAGGGAATACGACTTTATTCGGAAAGCTGGCAGACTGAGAAGATGGCAAACTAATGTCTCAAAATAACCATCTTATCGGGGTTTGGATGCCAGTTTCTTTTATAGCATAGAGAGGGTGAGGAGATGAGGAAGTAAAGTAAAAAGGCCATAAGTTTTGCAAATATCCCCTGGAATGGCCAGCCTACAAGAGGGGATGTGTTAATTTCTTCTTTCTTGCAGCCATCCACAGGTGGACAGGGTCCAGATGTTTCCCTGAACAAAGGCACTTTGGTTTAACATTCAGGCAGAAGGGCAGGGTTCCCTGGGTTAGGCCATTATGTATAGACATAGACAGTATCCTTTTAATGAACAAAAGCCATGGGAAGCAAAGTTTAAAGTAAAAGAAACAGATCCAACATGTAGTCAGATTTGGCTCTTCCCTGTTACAATATCATTTGTTGAAAAGACTATTCTTTCCCATTTAATAGTCTTGACAGCCTTGTTGGAAAATCAATTGATCATAAATGTAAGGATTTATTTCTGGACTCTTAATCTATTCCATTGATCTGTATGTCTGTATTTATGCCAATACCACAAAATCTTTATTAATGTAGCTTTGTAGTAAGTTTTGAAATATAGGAAATGTGAACTCTCCATCTTTGTTCTTTTTCAATATTGTTTTGGTTATTCTGGGTCCCCTGTATTTGCATGTGAATTTTAAGGTTACCTTGTCAATTTCTACATAAACATCCGTTGGGATCTTGGTAGGGATCGTGATGAATCTATAGATTGCTTTGGGTAATAGTGCCATCTTAACAATATTAAGCCTTTCAATCCATGAACATGTTTTTTTTTTCAATTTTTATTGAAAGAGAAAGCAAATTCTTTTTCTCAGCCACCTGTCTGGTGGGAAATTGTAAGATAATAACTTACTATGTACTATAGTAAGTACCATAGTAAGTAAATACTTACTATGTACCAAAGATTATTCTAAGAAATTTATATGTATTAATCAAATGTGTCCTCGTGAACTCCTATGAAGTAGAATTATTATTATCCCTATTTTGCAGATGAAGAATCTGTGGCAAAGGAAATCAAGCAATTTGCCTGAAGTCACACAGCCAAAACATGGTAGAGCCAGGGTTTTTTTTTTTTTTTTTTTTTTTTTTGCGGTACGCAGGCCTCTCACTGTTGCGGTCTCTCCTGTTGCGGAGCGCAGGCTCCGGAAGCTCAGGCTCCGCGGCCATGGCTCACGGGCTCAGCTGCTCCGCGGCATGTGAGACCTTCCCAGACCAGGGTACGAACCCGTGTTGTTTGCATCAGCAGGCAGACTCTCAACCACTGCACCACCAGGGAAGCCCGAGAGCCAGGGCTTGAATCCAAGCATTTTGACTCTAGAGTACATGCTCTTAAACTACTACACACTACTGCCTATTACCAAGCGTCAGGAGCTTTTCATGGTAGGCATGTTTCTTTAGAGATAAAAAAGTGAGACCAACCCACAGTGGTGGCAGGTGTAAGAGACAAATAAAGTGAAACCTGACTGTACCTCTTTCTAAGAGCTAGCAGGATCTTTGCCCTTCCAAAGTATTATCTCAAGTGTCTGGTTAAGAAACAAATCACTCAAAGGTATTTTAGGTAGAGAGGGATTTAATGCAGAGAACTGTTTGCAGAGATGTTACAAAGGGCTATTGTAGCAAAAAGGAGAAAGGGGTGTTACCCAGAGATAAGGAAGCTGTTACCACTCTTGTTGAGCTCTGGATGTGTCCTACCACTGCTGCCAAGCAGGAGCTTCCTCTACCAAGTACCCCATGACCTCATCCCATGACCTTATTTTTCTGTTGTTTCAACACAACATGTTTCACTATTTCACATTTTATAATTTCTTTATACTTATTAGCTTATTTCTGTTATCTATTATTCACTTATCTCTTTTATCTATAAAAATTACCAAATTATTAGTTTAATTTTCTGTTGTCTATTCTTTACCTCCATCTACAGTAACATGGATTCCATGAAGACAATGACTTTATCTGTTTTATTCACTGCTATATCCCTATGTCTAGAGGAGTCCCTGACACAAAGCAAGCTGTTATAATTTTGTATAAGAGAAGGATAGATTTAATAAAATTTATATCTGTATTTTACAGCAAGTATGTTAACACAAATCTTGCTTGTAACAATTAATAAGTGATGTATACTCTTTATCTTGAATGAAGCCACTGAACAAATGAATCTTCCTTGGTATCCCTATCAAGGTCTAACAAATCAGCTAGTTTGATGTGTTAATTAAGAGCGTTGGTTTCAGGAGATGGAAACCAACTTGAGCTGGGTGTAGTCAGGATATATTCTCTCCATTGACCCAGTTTGAGGGGCTCAGCTCTCTGTAATCCAACATCCAAGGTTCAGAGCTCAGTCTTACTACTTCGCCAGGTGTCTAAATATCCCCTTTGATCTGAGACTTGTCCTGAAGACCTTGAGAAAACCCCTTTTTGTGAAAACCAGATGGACATAGGCAAAGGCATTGGCTGGACAGGGTACTGGATGCATATATGGTACATTCCTGTGAAGACAGGCAGGTCCTATGTTACAGACCACGTGAGGTCTCCAGTCTGAAAACTAGAAAGTAGGTGGCAGGGATTCTGATCCATCTGACACTGTTGCTGGTACTTAAGCTTATTGCATGAATTTGATTCAGTAGGGAGCAAACAGAAAGCAACTTTATTCTTTCTCTCATTGAACCTTTAAATCTGCTTAAGGGAATTATTTCCTCCTCTTTAAGAAATCTTGGAGAAATCTCACAGCTTTGGGTGCTCCTTTCACATGTAACAACAGTTTGATTTCTGTCACAAAAATTTACATCAAGTGTAATATGAAAACTCAAACTTTTACTTTGAAACTACACTCTCTTAGCTCTGGCCTGCTTCAGGCTGAGAAACCCATGACTGATGCGAGAAGTAACATTGGCCTCTTTACTCTTTCCTTTCTCCACTTTCTGCCCTACTCACTAAGTACTCCTTTGAGCACCTACAGTAATGGAGAGGAAAGAGGAAGGAGAATTAAAAGCAGAACAGGGCTTGCTGGCTGGTATGGTTGCCATCTGACATCAGGACCTTCAACATAGTGGATAAAAAGTTGGTGACCCTTCTCACAGGATGTTTTGACAGGTTCTTTGGTGATCCCTCACTGGAAACATCTGACTATGGGCCATGCCCCTTCAGCTGTTATTTCTGAGTCCTCCCTCAGACACTGAGCTTCTGATGGTCTTCTTTGCTGACGGAATCTTGGTGCTTTCTGGATAGTCTTCTTGGATGGGGTCCATTGTAAGATGACCACAGAAGAGTCCCCTTCTGTTGGAATCAGACTGTGTCCTGCTTTCATGGAAAGTGCAGTTTGTTCCCAACATAGCCATAGTATCATTTTGGCACCAGGCTGAGGCCACTTTAGTCACAGCTTCTTCCCTTCCATCTTCCACAGGCAGGACTCAAGTACTGATCTCTTTTAGCCCTCAAACTCCAGAGATATGGGTTAAGATTTTCAGGTGTTTTTTATGAAATCTGCCCTGTGGTGAGGCATGGATGTCCAGAACACTGAAAACTCTCCCTACCAGCGCACATTGCAAGCCTTTTTATCTCCATTTTCTCACATCCTTGAGGTGCATGATTAGCTAAAAATGCTGGGGAATCAATATTACCATCTGCACATCCTGTACTAGTGTCTAGAATCTCCTAGAGGGAGTGGTCATACTTGGTAACCATAGTATTATTCTCAGCCCAGGTAGGTATGCTCAGCTGAAATGTAACATCCATGCTCCTTCTCATCTTATCTGGCATCTCCTAAGCACTGCCCAAGCTTTGCTGGCCCAGGTACCCCTACCTTAAGCTGCTCCATCTTCTTCCCTTTTTCTCATTTTCTCTGATTTCCATTACCCAGACACACAAAAGAAAGATCCTGGATGCTTTAACACTACAAATCATTAATAACCACATCTCCCTCTTTTTTGAGGGAAAGAAGGTTCCTCTACTGATACTTGATTGCCCAGCTTAGGTCGGGTCAAGTCAGCCCTGACTAGGTAGGCAGAGCTATTTAGTGTGCATAGCACTTCTCAGGGGCCCATTACACTGAGAGGTGAGGGTCAGATATCAGATAAAGGGAAGGGTCATAGATTGGACACTATAGTGGGCCATAGATAATAACCAAAGGGGAACTTCTAATTTCCATAGCTACCTCCTTATTTCAAATTGCTTGTCCCTCCTTCACAAGGAAGCAATTTATATCATATTTAGTCTTTCACTCCTTCACTCCTGCTCTCAGCCTATCTCTTTCGATATAATAAAAATCACAAAGCAAGGAGTCCTGGGGAAGATGGTAGAATCCCAGATGTGGAAGGAATCTTAGACTGCATCTAAAGCCGAGTTTCCTGACCTAAAGTATATTATGACTAAGTTATCTCAGTACTCTGACTTGTACTCTAGGAAAACATAAGACTAAGGTGGAGACAAGAATGTTTGAGCTTCAAACTGCAGAGAATAAGCAAAGAATTAGGGGAGAGGGTAAATCTATGTTACTGTACACCCTTCATGAATCCCAGGCATACTTGGAGATACTGCAGGTTCTGTTCCAGACCACTACAATAAAATGAATATCACAATAAAGCAAGTCACAGGAAGTTTTTGGTTTCTCAGTGCATATTAAAGTTATACTTACACTATACTGTAGTGTAGTGGCTGATGGCTTGATGGCAGGCAACATTAGTTGCTTACAGAAATGGAAGGCAACATTTTTTGTCTGCATATCTCTTCATTTTGGACCTCAGTTCTCATTCATAAAAGGAGAAAGTTGGACTAACTTATTATTGGTTCCTTCAGACAATGACCATCTATTATGTCATCAGTTGCCTTTCTTATTCTTATGATTTATCCCACCCTGATAATGCCATTAGAATGCAAACCTTGGAGATTGGTTCAAGATGGTGGAATAGAAGGACATGCTCTCACTCCCTCTTTCAAGAACAACGGAATCACAACTAACTGCTGAACAATCATCGACAGGAAGACACTGGAACTCACCAAAAAAGATACCTCCACATGCAAAGACAAAGGAGAAGCCAAAATGAGACGATAGGAGGGGGTGTTATCACAATAAAATCAAATCCCATAACTGCTGGGTGGGTGACTCAAAAACTGGAGAACACTTATTCCACAGAAGTCCACCCACTGGAGTGAAGGTTCTGAGCCACACGTCAGGCTTCCCAACCTGGGGGCCTGGCAACAGGAGGAGGAATTCCTAGAGAATCAGACTTTGAAGACTAGCAGGATTTGATTGTAGGATTTCAACAGGACTGGGGGAAACAGAGACTCCACACTTGGAGGGCACACACAAATTAGTGTATACATCGGGACCCAGGGGAAGGAGCAGTGACAACACAGGAGACTGAACCAGACCTACCTGCTAGTGTTGGAGGTTCTCCTGCAGAGGTGGGGGGCAGCTGTGGCTCACCAAGGGACAAGGACACTGGCAGCAGAAGTTCTGGGAAGTGCTCCTTGGGGTGAGCCCTCCCAGAGTCCACCATTAGCCCCAACAAAGAGCCCCAGGAGGCTTCAGTGTTGGGTCGTCTCAGGCCAAACTACCAACAGGGAGGGATCCCAGCCCGACCCATCAGCAGACAGGCACATTAAAGTTATACTGAGCTCTGCCCACCACAGAAACAACCAGCTCTACCATCCACCAGTCCCTCCTATCAGGAAACTTCCACAAGCCTCTTAGATAGCCTCATCCACCAGAGGGCAGAGAGCAGAAGCAAGAAGAACTACAATCCTGCAGCCTGTGGAACAAAAACCGCATTCACAGAAAGATAGACAAGATGAAAAGGCAGAAGGCTATGTACCAGATGAAGGAAAAATATAAAACCCCAGAAAAACAATTAAATGAAATTGAGATAGGCAATCATCCAGAAAAAGAATTCAGATTAATGATAGGGAAGATGATCCAGGACCTCAGGAAAAAAATGGAGGCAAAGATCAAGAAGATGCAAGAAATGTTTAACAAAGATCTAGAAAAATTAAAGAAAAAACAAACAGAGATGGACAATACAATAACTGAAATGAAAACTACACTACAAGGAATCAATAGCCGAATAACTGAGGCAGAAGAATGGATAAGTGACCTGGAAGACAGAATGGTGGAATTCACTGCTGCAGAACAGAATAAAGAAAAAAAGAATGAAGAAAAATGAAGAGAGCCTAAGAGACCTCTGGGACAACCTTAAATGCAACAACATTCGCATTATAGGGGTCCCAGAAGGAGAAGAGAGAGAGAAAGGGCTCGAGAAAATAGTTGAAGAGATTATAGTCGAAAACTTCCCTAACATGGGAAAGGAAATAGCCACCCAAGTCCAGGAAGCACAGAGAGTCCCATACAGGGTAAAGCCCAGGAGAAACATGCTGAGACACATAGTAATCAAATTGACAAAATTTACAGACAAAGTAAAATTATTGAAAGTAGCAAGGGAAAAATGACAAATAACATACAAGGGAACTCCCATAAGGTTAACAGCTGATTTCTCAGCAGAAACTCTACAAGCCACAAGGGAGTGGCATGATATACTTAAAATGATGAAAGGGAAGAACCTACAACCAAGATTACTCTACCCAGCAAGGATCTCATTCAGATTCGAAGGAGAAATCAAAATCTTTAGAGACAAACAAAAGCAAAGAGAACTCAGCACCACCAAACCAGCTCTACAACAAATGCTAAAGGAATTTCTCTAAGTGGGAAACACAAGAGAAGAAAAGAACCTACAAAAACAAACCCCCCCAAAATTAAGAAAATAGTAATACTAACATACATATCGATAATTACCTTAAATGTGAATGGATTAAAAGCTCCAACCAAAAGACACAGGCTTGCTGAATGGACACAAAAACAAAACCCATATATATGCTGTCTACAAGAGACCCACTTCAGACCTAGGGACACATACAGACTGAAAGTGAGGGGATGGAAAAAGGTATTCCATGCAAATGGAAATCAAAAGAAAGCTGGAGTAGCTATACTCATATCAGATAAAATAGACTTTAAAATAACGAATGTTACAAGAGACAAAGAAGGACACTACGTAATGATCAAGGGATCAATCCAAGAAGAAGATATAACAATTATAAATATATATGCACCCAACATAGGAGCACAACAATACATAAGGCAACTGCTAACAGCTATAAAAGAGGAAATTGACAGTAACACAATAATAGTGGGGGACCTTAACACCTCACTTACACCAATGGACAGATCATCCAAACAGAAAATTAATAAGGAAACACAAGCTTTAAATTACACAATAGACCAGTTAGATTTAATTGATATTTATAGGACATTCCATCATAAAACAGCAGATTACACTTTCTTCTTAAGTGTGCATGGAACATTCTCCAGGATAAATCACATCTTGGGTCACAAATCAAGCCTCAGTAATATTAAGAAAATTGAAATCATACCAAGCATCTTTCCTGGCCACAACGCTATGAGATTAGAAATGAATTACAGGGAAAAAATGTACAAAACACAAACACATGGAGGCTAAACAATATGTTACTAAATAACCAAAAGATCACTAAAGACATCAAAGAGGAAATCAAAAAATACCTAGAGACAAATGACAATGAAAACACGATGATCCAAAATCTATGGGATGCAACAAAAGCAGTTCTAAGCAGGAAGTTTATAGTGATACAAGCCTACCTCAAGAAACAAGAAAAATTTCAAATAAACAATCTAATGTTACAGCTAAAGCAACTAGAGAAAGAAGAAAAAACAAAACCCAAAGTTAACAGAAGGAAGGAAATCATAAAGATCAAAGCAGAAATAACTGAAAGAGAAACAAAGAAAACAATAGCAAAGATCAATAAAACTAAAAGCTCGTTCTTTGAGAAGATAAACAAAATTGATAAACCATTAGCCAGACTCATCAAGAAGAAGAGGGAGAGGACTCAAATCAATAAAATTAGAAATGAAAAAGGAGAAGGTACAACAGACACCGCAGAAATACAAAGCATCCTAAGAGACTACTACAAGCAACTTTATGCCAATAAAATGGACAACCTGGAAGAAATGGATAAATTCTTAGAAAGGTATAACCTTCCAAGACTGAACCAGGAAGAAATAGAAAATATGAACAGACCAATCACAAGCACTGAAATTGAGTCTGTGATTAAAAATTTTCAAACAAACAAAAGCCCAGGACCAGATGGCTTCACAAGTGAATTCCATCAAACATTTAGAGCAGAGCTAACACCCATCCTTCTCAAACTCTTCTAAAAAATGGCAGAGGAAGGAACACTCCCAAACTCATTTTATGAGGCCACCATCACTCTGATACCAAAACCAGACAAAGATACAACAAAAAAAAAAAAGAAAATTACAGACCAATATCACTGATGAATATAGATGCAAAAAATCCTCAAGAAAATACTAGCAAACGGATTCCAACAACACATTAAAAGGATCATACAGCATGATCAAGTGGGATTTATCTCAGAGGTGCAAGGGCTCTTCAATATATGCAAATCAATCAATGTGATACACCATATAAACAAATTGAAGAATAAAAACCATATGATCATGTCAATAGATGCAGAAAAAGCTTTTAACAAAATTCAACACCCATTTATGATAAAACCTCTCCAGAAAGTGGGCATATAGGGAACCTACTTCAACATAATAAAGGCCATATATGACACACCCACAGCAAACATCATTCTCAATGGTGAAACACTGAAAGCATTTGCTCTAACATCAAGAACAAGACAAGGATGTCCACTCTCACCACTCTTATTCAACATAGTTTTGGAAGTCCTAGCCATGGCAATCAGAGAAGAAAAAGAAATAAAAGGAATACAAATTAGAAAAGAAGATATAAAACTCTCAGTGTTTGCAGATGCCATGATACTATACATAGAGAATCCTAAAGATGCCACCAGAAAACTACTAGAGCTAATCAATGAATTTGGTAAAGTTGCAGGATACAAAATTAATGCACAGAAATCTCTTGCATTCCTATACACTAATGATGAAAAATCTGAAAGTGAAATTAAGGAAACACTCCCATTTACCATTGCAAGAAAAAGAATAAAATACCTAGGAATAAACCTAGGGAGACAAAAGTCCTGTATGCAGAAAACTATAAGACACTGATGAAAGAAATTAAAGATGATACCAACAGATGGAGAGATATACCATGTTCTTGGATTGGAAGAATCAACATTGTGAAAATGACTGTACTACCCAAAGCAATCTACAGATTCAATGCAATCCCTATCAATTTACCAATGGCATTTTTCACAGAACTAGAATTAAAATTCTTAAAATTTGTATGGAGACACAAAAGACTCCGAATAGCCAAAGCAGTCTTGAGGGAAAAAAACAGAGCTGGAGGAATCAGGCTCATGGACTTCAGACTATACTACAAAGCTACAGTCATCAAGACAGTATGGTACTGGCACAAAAACAGAAATATAGATCAATGGAACAGGAGAGAAAGCCCAGAGATAAAACCACACACCTATGGTCAACTAATCTATGACAAATGAGGCAAGGATATACAATGGAGAAAAGACAGTCTCTTCAATAAGTGGTGCTGAGAAAACTGGACAGCTACATGTAAAAGAATGAAATTAGAACACTCCCTAACACCATACACAAAAATAAACTCAAAATGGATTAGAGACCTAAATATAAGACTGGACACCATAAAACTCTTAGAGGAAAACAGGTAGAACACTCTTTGACATAAATCATCACAAGATTTTTTTTGATCCACCTCCTAGAGTAATGGAAATAAAAACAAAAATAAACAAATTGGACCTAATGAAACTTAAAAGCTTTTTCACAGCAAAGGAAACCATAAACAAGATGAAAAGACAACCCTCAGAATGGGAGAAAATACTTGCAAATGAATCATCAGACAAATGATTAATTTCTGAAATATATAAACAGCTCATGCAGCTCAATATTTAAAAGACAAAAACCCAATCCAAAAATGGGCAGAAGACCTAAATAGACATTTCTCCTTAAAGACATACAGATGAATAAGAAGCACATGAAAAGCTGCTCAACATCACTAATTATTAGAGAAATGTAAATCAAAACTACAATGAGGTATCACCTCACATCAATTAGAATGGGCATCATCATAAAATCTGCAAACAACAAATGCCGGAGAGGGTGTGGAGAAATGGGAACCCTCTTGCACTGTTGGTGGGAATGTAACTTAATACAGCCACTATGGAGAACAGTATAGAGGTTCCTTAAAGAACTAAAAATAGAATTACCATATGACCCAGCAATCCCACTACTGGGCATATACCCAGAGAAAACCATAATTGAAAAAGACACATGCACCCCAGTGTTCATTGCAGCACTATTTACAATAGCTAGGTCATGGAAGCAGCCTAAATGCCCATCAATAGACGGATGGATAAAGATGTGGCACATATATACTATGGAATATTACTCAGCCATAAAACGGAACAAAACTGGGTCATTTGTTGAGACGTGGGTGGATCTAGAGACTGTCATACAGAGTGAAGTAAGTCAGAAAGAGAAAAACAAATATCGTATATTAACACATATATGTGGAACCTAGAAAATGGTACAGATGTACCCATTTGCAGAGCAGAAATTGAGACACAGAAGTAGAGAACAAATATTTGGACACCAAGCAGGTAAAGCGCCGGGGGGTGGGGTTTATGGTGTGATGAATTGGGAGATTGGGATTGACATGTATACACTCATGTGTATAAGATGGATGACTAATAAGTAAATAAAAAAATAAATAAAAAGAAAAAAAGAATGCAAACCTCTCTGACTCATTCGAAATTTTAAATTGACATCAATTTTTCCCTGAACTCCTTTATATATGTACATGTAAATACAGATATGGTAAATAATTTTAGTTTGTCCTCTGTGTGTTAAGGGCATTTATGGGTTTTTTTCTATTTGTTTCTAGCTTCCACCCATGCATTCCACATTGGAGATATTTGCCAACTCCTCAAATTTGAGAAAACAACCTTCTTCCTCCTTCTTTGGCTCCTCCCCCTCTCCCCCTTGATCCCAGTTCCCATCTCCCTGTTTTCCTTCTATTAGTTTTGAGGCATCTGATCAGAGTCCAGTTATCACTGCCTGAGCCCTTTAAATCATGTCCGTGCATCAGAAGAAATGTAAGCCTTCACTCTTGTTCAAACCTGGAGCAAACTATAGGAACCCTCTCTTCTCAGAGGAGGAGCCTGTTTTGTATAATCTATGTAAAGTATGCTTATTAATCTGTTAATTGCAACCACTCAGTTAGGTTGTTTGAAAATGTTGACCATTGACTTAAAACTGTGATTCACTTCCAGAGCTCGAAGTGATATGTTCTCTTGCAACAAAT
The DNA here is from genome assembly GCF_011762595.2 of Tursiops truncatus. Taxonomy (NCBI): domain Eukaryota; kingdom Metazoa; phylum Chordata; class Mammalia; order Artiodactyla; family Delphinidae; genus Tursiops; species Tursiops truncatus. Next base: position 42,899,247 of record NC_047055.1, read on the forward strand.
TTGAGCAAGATCTGTATTAATGACCTGAGTGCATGGCCAAGAGGTTCATTAAGAATTTTGAGATCTGAAGATGATGAGACTAGCAACCAGTAATCATAAATAAGAGTGATTTCTGAGATCTAGTACTTGGGTTACAAGGAGATGTTGTATTAAAGTAAACATGCAGACTGTCAGATGTGAAGAGCATGTCTGGAATACCAACCATAACACTCTGCATGACCTCTTCTGACAAATAGCCTTGGTACAAATGAACTTAAGAAAGCAAAAACACTCATTGAAAAGACTTGTCTGAAACAAAGAAGTGATCCAAGTTAACAGAAGGCTAAATCATTACTCTATTGAGTGAATTTAGTTTTTCTCTGTAGACATTAGCCAGTTTCTAGTAGTTGGTTGTCTTAGGAGCATGAATTAATTCTCTAATACTGGTAGAAAGTAGGCAGCTCCTAGACTTGTGTGCTCCGGGATGCTGTTGGAGAATTTAGGAGCAATCTTAGTTTACTAGTGCTCAGTGAGTTAATATGAGATCTGGAAGATAAGGTTTCCTGAGTCTTTTCAGCTCTATACTGCCTTTTAGGAAGCTCCCATAACTGCTCTTTGGGTCTGAATTCCCAGTGTTGTCAAAGACAGAGCTAACTGTACGAGTAAATAAAAATAATTGTTTCTGTTTTTAATGGGCAAATAGATCATTTGCCCTCTCCTTCTAAGACTCTTTGGGAAACCCAATTCAACCAGAGTCTGTAATCTAACCTTTTGGAATGTAAATAACTCTCTTCAAGGGTCTGGATTTCATCCCCTTTGAAATGTAAACACCTAGCAAAGTCTTCCTGGCACTTGATAGCTTAACCAGCTTTGTCTTAGGCTGTAACCATTTGCTTATAGAGGAGGTAAGAGAGGATTTTCTATTCCTATGGGAAGGTAATTAACTAGAACAAATACCTATCTCAATTCTCAACTGAACTTAGGATGAACTATATGAAAAAATATATATATATACAAATTGTCCTGTTAAGTCCTCTTATAGGAGACACAAGGATACCATAAAACCTGAAGAGTATGTGTTATGTATGGCTGCAATCTATCTATATAAATGTATGTGAAAATGTCCTGACTTTATAGTTTTATATTACAAACTGCCTATGCACACATAACTTGGATGCTTATTAAAAATGAAACATCAATCTTTCCTTTCTACACTTTGTGGTGAATACTCTGCATTGTTAGCAGGATTTTTATTTACACAATACTACAGACATCCACAGGTTTGAGACATGGTAAAGAATGGGCTAGAAATCAAGGGTACAGGCAACGGTGATCCAGGCAGGGAAATAGCTGGAAACCTGAAATCAAACCCAAACCAAAGGTCAAGGCAAAGATCAAATCAGAAACCAAGCCTGCAAGCAAAAGACATGGGATTGATAGACGCATGTGATGGGGAAATCCTGAGGTCAGGCACAGGTAGGCATGCTGAAGAAATTCAAGGAGGACCAAAATACAGAAAGACAAGGTAAAGAGGGTAGTCAAAAGTTCAAGCACAGTCAGGAACTTTATAGAAGCCAAAATGGGTGGCATGAGCTGAAAAGCAAATATATTGTCCCCTACATTCAGAGACCTGGCCCCAGAGCAAGCTGTCCTGACCAGAGGATTCATATATTTTCTGCAAGATGAATGCCAATTGTAGGACTGGCCTACAGCAGCTAGCAAAAATGTGAGGGAAGATTTTGATTTCCTCTACAAAGTAAGATTGTTTCTATTCTATTGGAACTAATGCCTGCTCTTTTGTTACTTTTTGGTAGTCTGGGGAGACTGAATTTATAAAACAATGTGTGCAGCAAATCTAAAGAGCTGTTGAGTCCAATTCTAATAAGGAAAAAAAAAGAACATAGGGAACTGGTTAAATAAAGTATGCCAACTCCATAAGTGAGAAATGATATAGCTATTAAAAAGTATAATGTAGATCTCTTTTATTGACATGGAAAATATCTACAATATATATTAATGTGTGTATATATATAATTTTAAAAATTCAACCAGTATACACTGGTAAGGCAACAAAATAGTTATTGTTTATGACAAGTGTCTGTTCTGTTTGGTAACTGCCCTATACTGTTTGTTTCATATTTTAAGTATCGTTTTTCTGTATATGCATAGAATGTTCACCAAAAGTCTAACTGTGGTCATCTCTGGGCAGGGGCAGGTTTGAGAGATTCTACTTTATTCTCCTTTAGACAAAGAAACATGCTAATTCATTTTGCCCACTTGCAGCAGAGTGTAGTAAAGTTAATCTCAAACCTCACAGTGTATCAGAACCACTAGACACTTTTAAAACCTACAAATGCTACAGTCCCATTCCCAGAGATTTGTTTTACTTGGTCTTGGGTAGGGATATGAATATATTTTAATGGCTCTCTGGGTGAGTTTAATTTGTACTCAGGATTGGGAATCAGTCAAGGTTAGGAACACAGGCTGGGGAGCTGGACTGCCTGGGTTTAAATCCTGGCTGTGTCACTTATTCTTCCTGTGATAGTGAGCAAAATAATTAATTTCTTTGTGCTTTAGTTTTCGCACCTGTAAAAAAATGAGAATTTTAGTAACATCTAATTCTTAGGGTTGTTGTGGGATTACCACACACACACAACACTTTTATAAAGTAGTACAAGTATGCTTAATAGAGTTTGTTATTATTATAATGCCAATTTATTTTTTAAAACATTGCATTTATCGTATCTCTCAGAAGTCATTCCATATTTGCATACGGGACTACATGAAAACTCCTCACCCTGGTATGTCAGCTTTATCTCTCCTTTTACTTCACCTACACTATATCTTAGTTAAATATGAGTAGGGATTTCCAAACCCTTTCAGAACATTCCCACATGTAAAACAAAATGAGTGCTCCATGTCATCATGATGCTCAAATATGCTCAAATAATCATCTGCCCTCAAGCAATAGGAGACAAGACTGATGACTCATCTGGGTTGTGAAATTATGTTAGAAGTGCCTGTAGACAGAGGAGCCAGCATTTTCCCACACAAACATCTACATGCTACCTATTCTGAGCATTGTTCCTGAGGTCTTTTCCTACCTCCAGGCATTGAGAAGGTCTCAGTCTATGACAAGAGGATGATGGATGTGTTTGTGAAAATAATCAATAAACAATCAATAATAAGAATAGAAAAGAGTTTTATTTGAGCCAAACTGAGAGCTAACCTGGAATCCTGCTTCTTAGATTACTCTGAGAAACTGATCCAGAGAAGCAGGGTTTTTAGCACAGTTTTATATCTTGTCAGAACAAAGAACATTAAACAAGTCAGAGATACATTTCTTCGCTGTTTAAAAAAAACAGACCAGCACATACACATACAGCACAGCACGTACAGTATGGCCTTGGCAGCTAGGAAGGAAGTCTTATCATCAAAGCAGTACCAGAATTAGCATCCCAGAAAGAAGGGCATTTAATCTTTATTTTTAACGTGGACATTCTTTACTTCTTGTCAGTGTGCCCTTTTCTTTAATAATTAAAGCAGACGTACAGCGTATGTTTGATAGGCCACAAACAGGCATAAAATTCAAGTTAAATCATGCATAAGCCAGAAAGACTTCACTATATCTCAGTATGTAAAAATTTCTTTTATCAGATGGTTACATATACGTTATGATCATAGGTCCTGGACAGTCACTTATAAGTGTGTCTATCCCAGATACAGCAACTATATGGCATCCGTATAACCACTTCTTCCTACACCCATAGTAGCATCAATAATTGAACGTGGTTTTCTTTACCACTGAGTCTTTTTACCACAGTGCTCTGAACAGCTAGACCAAGTGAATCAGATATGGTGCCAGAAATTATGGCAAACCATCCTTTGACTTTTCAAAATCTGAAGCTCATCTATCATTTTGGTAGCATCTTCTGCTTTGATTACTTTAAAGTGAGATCCAGCTTAATTTTAAGGGGTTGGAAAAGTTTCTTCTCCCCTTAACAATCACATAGAAAGCCCTTTCATTTTCTAGAGACAACATAAAGCAATAGTACTTGCTTTTGGTTAAAAAACATGAGCTGTCAGCCAGCAACAGTTATACATTGTAAAATGCAGCACTCATGTCTTCTCTCTTCCATTTTCCTCTGTTGCATTATGTATTCACATTGGCATGTGAGCTTGCATTCTGGCCAAAGGTGTTAGTTAATATGAGAAGGTTCATTTCTTTGAGAGTTTATTAGATAAAGAGCTAAAAGAAAGCACTACCAAGATAGCACTGAGAAGGTAAAAACACAAATCTGGCACCTCTTTTCCATAAAGATTTCATCTGAATTTGGAAACAGTATGTTGGGAGCTCTCAGAAGCATCTTAGCCCTCTCCCTAGAATATTTTCAGGAAAAACAATTGAAATTCAGGGGAAAAATAACCTGAATATCTTTCTCAGGATGGAATTGTGTTTTCACCTGCTTAGCACCAACTAAGTGATTGAAATAGGATTCAAGTCCTGTCTGGAGGCTCTGACGTCCATTCTCTTTCCAGTGTAAGACACAGCCTGCTGTTAGACACAACACTGCCTGCCCTGATATATCTCAAAATATTTTCAAGAATGTAAATACAGGAGGAAAATAAAAATAAAGCTAACAGGGCTTCCCTGGTGGCGCAGTGGTTGAGAGTCCGCTTGCCGATGAAGGGGACACGGGTTCGTGCCCCGGTCTGGGAAGATCCCACATGCCGCAGAGTGGCTGGGCCCGTGAGCCATGGCTGCTGAGCCTGCGTGTCCGGAGCCTGTGCTCCGCAACGGGAGAGGCCACAACAGTGAGAGGCCCGCGTACCACAAAATAAATAAATAAATAAAGCTAACATTTATTAAATGCCTACTAGGCAGGCTCTGTAGGAACTACTTTACATAAAGCACTTTGTAAATAGCAAAGCATTTTTGAAATTTTATTCATTATAGTAAAGGGTAAGTGAGATTTGTTTTTACCACCTGCGAGTACTTTCCTTTATCAGCACCCCAGTACTCCCTTTAGTACTTCTTTAGATTTCATTTCTCCAGTTATTCAGTGTCCTTCTTCTGTTCCCTTACTTCTGAGGCAGAAACTCTTGTGTCTGCACTGGCCTGCCTTTCTCTAGTTGTAGATCTTTCCTTTCTTCCTCCTCCTCATTAAAAATGACTTTCCTATGTCTCATCAACTAATTGCTTAGCTAATACATTTTATAGCAGGATTTCTCTTGGTGCAAATGAGTGATGGAGACAGATGGTTTAAATACCTGAAACTAACACAACATTGTAAATCAACTATACTTCAATAAAAGAAAAAAAGACGGCTTAACACAAAACCTATAGCAAAGGAAGTTACTATTGATGGACTTGCACTCACTGCAGTAGGCCACTGGAGGAAACACCTTGTGGATGGTAGTGAGATTTTGCAGTAAGAAAGACATGGGTTAGATTCTCAGTTCTGTCACTAATGAGCTCTATGTTATTGGGCTAGTCACTTTTCCTCTGGCAATCTCATTTTCTCTGTCTGTAAAAGGAGTGACAAAAAAGGATTGTTACCATCTATTTTAGCACTAAAATTGTGTGATTTTATTAGTAATGCATCTTCTTAACAAAAAGTTATAAGGAGAAAGAGCATTATAAACAGTATATTATGCTGTCTTTTTGCAATTCCCATTAAAAGCAGGTTTAAAAGTCACAGTTGTACAGTGATTTAGGAGCTACAACCTGGATATCTGCATGATAATCTTGGCTCCATCACTTAATAGTGCCACTTAGCTGTGTGGCTTTGGGAAAATGGATCTCTCAGCTTCCACATCTGAAAAAATGGGGATAACATTAGTATTTTTGAATTAAATTGTTGTGTGATATAATTAATGTATGGGAAGCCCCTAACAAACACTAGCTATTACTGTTATAAAGCTCTGTATAAGTCCCAGTATCTTAATCTGTTACAAGAATTCTTGAGAAAAGTAGAAACAACCATCAGAGAGAGGTAGTGTGGAAAAGAAGGTGTATTAATGTTTGTGTTGGGTGGAGGGGCAGATATTAAGTAGTAGTAATCCATGAGCTGAAAGTGACAGGGTAACGATAAGTCCAGATTCTCATCCATATCTTGTGTGTATTTAATGGACTGCTGGTCTTTCCTGTCTTTTACTCGTTTTCCTTTGCCAGTCTCTGTTTTGATTTGCAAGTCACAGAGCCTTGCCCAACAGGATGGATGATGTCTAATTTCCTTAGATTAACATGGAGTTATGATGAGGGGGTTGTTTTGTGCCATTTAGGTTTTGCTAAGAGTACTGAAACCTTTTCTAAGTGAGGCTTTGGCAGAAGTGAGTGGGTGCTCATCCTAATCTTCCAGAAGATTCATTTTAAAGTCTAGATCTCAAAAATAATTCCAGAAATATCACTTGAAGCAAGATATTGTCTCCCCACACCCACCTTTTCCATCAAGCTTTGTGGGTTTTTAAAAATTATATGAGAGCTATTTGGACACTTTTCATATCTAAGACTCTTCTGCAGACTGCCTTGGATGATTATGGGTCTGATCAGGGGTGAAGCTGAAGGAAAACCTTAGAAGTACACATGTATGATGATTAAGGGTACCAGTTGAGGCAGCAGAGTTGACTTTCCGGGGTTTTATAAGATTATATATCCCAAGGTGGGCTTTATCATTTTAGCCCATATCATAGGTCGCCAACAAAGTTCAGTGTTTCCATTGAACAAATATTACTTCTAGGGGGAAGCTTTGGAGCCACACAGTAGAGCGCAGCAACAGGGGTGCAGTGGGCAAAGTGGAGAGATTCCCCCGCACAGAGGATCAGTGCCGACCAGCACGCGCAAGCCCGAGAGGCTTGTCAGCTCATCCGCCCGGGTGGGTGGGGGCTGGGAGCTGAGGCTCGGGCTTTGGTCGGATCCCAGGGAGAAGACTGGGGTTGGCTGCGTGAACACAGCCTGAAGGGGACTAGTGCGCCACAGCTAGCCAGGAGGGAGTCCGAGAAAAAGTCTGTACCTGCCGAAGAGGCAAGAGGCTTTTTCTTGCCTCTTTGTTTCGGGATGCGTGAGGAGAGGGGATTAAGAGCTCCAGAGACGGGCCGGAGCCGCGGCTATTAGCAGGGACCCCAGAGACGGGGGCATGAAATGATGAGGCTGCTGCTGCCGCCACCAAGAAACCTGTGTGCAAGCACAGGTCACTCTCCACACCTCGCCTCCCGGGAGCCTGTGCAGCCCGCCACTGCCAGGCTCCCCTGATCCAGGGACAATTTCCCCAGGGGAACACACGGCACGCCTCAGGCTGTTGCAGTGTCACACCGGCCCCTGGCCCCTGTCACAGGCTTGCCCCGCATTCTATACCCCTCCCTCCCCCCAGCCTGAGTGAGCCAGAGCCCCGGAATCAGCTGCTACTTTAACCTCGTGCTGTCTGAGCGAAGAACAGACGCCCTCAGGCGACCTACATGCAGAGGCGGGTCCAAATCCAAAGCTGAACCCCAGGAGCTGTACAAACAAAGAAGAGAAAGGGAAATCTCTTCCAGCAGCCTCAGGGGCAGCGGACTAAATCTCCACAATCAACCTGATGTACCCTGCATCTGTGGAATACCTGAATAGGCAACAAATCACCCCAATTTGAGGTGGTGGATTTGGGAGCAACGATATATATATTGTTTTCTTTTTCTTTTTTTGTGAGTGTGTATGTGTATGCTTCTGCGTGAAATTATGTCTCTATAGCTTTGCTTTTACAATTTGTCCTAGCGTTCTGTCTGCCCGGTTTTTTTTGTTCTCTTTTGTTTTTAGTATAGTTTTTAGCACTTCATATCATTGGTGGATTAGTTTTTTGGTTTAGTTGCTCTCTTCTTTCTTTCTTGTTTTTTATTACTTTTTAATTTTTTTATTTTTAATAATTATTTTTTATTTTAATAACTTTTAATTTAATTTTATTTATTTTTCTTTCTTTCTATCTTTTTTCTCCCTTTTATTCTGAGCCATGTGGATGACAGGATCTTGATGCTTTGGCCGGATGTCAGGCCTGTGCCTCTGAGGTGGGAGAGCCGAATTCAGGATATTAGTCCACCAGAGATCTCCCAGCTCCACATAATATCAAACGGCAAAAATCTCCCAGAGATCTCCATCTCAACACCAAGACCCAACTCCACTCAACGACCAGCAATTTACAGTGCTGGACACGCTATGCTAAACAACTGGCAAGACAGGAACACAACCCCACCCATTAGCAGAGAGGCTGCCTAAAATCATACTAAGGTGACACACACCCCAAAACACACCACCGAATTTAGACCTGCCCACCAGAAAGATGAGATCCAGCCCCATGTACCAGGACACAGGCACTAGTCCCCTCCACCAGGAAGCCTACACAACCCACTGAACCAACATAAGCCACTGGGGGAAGACACCAAAAACAAGGGGAATTATGAACCTGCAGCCTGCAAAAAGAAGACCCCAAACAGAGTAAGTTAAGCAACATGAAAAGACAGAGAAACACAGAGCAGATGAAAGAGCAAGTTAAAAGCCCACCAGACCAAACAAATGAAGAGGAAATAGGCAGTCTACCTGAAAAAGTATTCAGAGTAATGATAGTAAAGATGATCCAAAATCTTGGAAATAGAATGGAGAAAATACAAGAAATGTTTAACAAGGACCTAGAAGGACTAAAAAGTAAACAAACAATGATGAACAACAAAATAAATGACATTAAAAATTCTCCAGAAAGAATCAATAGCAGAATAACTGAGGCAGAAGAATGGATAAGTGACCTGGAAGATAAAACAGTGGCAATAACTACTTCAGAGAAGAATAAAGAAAAAAGAGTGAAAAGAATTAAGGACAGTCTCAGAGACCTGTGGGACAATATTAAATGCACCAACATTCGAATTATAGGGGTCCCAGAAGAAGAAGAGAAAAAGAAAGGGAATGAGAAAAAATTTGAAGAGATTATAGTTGAAAACTTCCCTAATATGGGAGAGAAAATAGCAAATCAATCCAGGAAGTGCAGAGAGTCCCATACACGATACATCCAAGGAGAAACGTGACAAGACACATATTATTCAAACTATCAAAAATTAAATACAAATATAAAAAACAGCAAGGGAAAAACAACAAATAACATACAAGGGAATCCCCATAAGGTTAACAGCTGATCTTTCAGCAGAAACTCTGCAAGCCAGAAGGGAGTGGCAGGACATATTTAAAGTGAAGAAAAGGAAGAAACTACAACCAAGATTACTCTACCCAGCAAGGATCTCATTCAGATTCGAAGGAGAAATTAAAAGCTTTAGAGACAAGCAAAAGCTAAGTGAACTCAGCACCACCAAACCAGCTTTACAACAAATGGTAAAGGAACTTCGCTAGGCAGGAAACACAAAAGAAGGAAAAGACCTACAATAACAAACCCAAAACAATTAAGAAAATGGTAAGAGGAACATACATATTGATAATTACCTTAAATGTAAATAGATTAAATGCTCCAACCAAAAGACATAGACTGGCTGAATGGATAAAAAAAAACAATACCCGTATATATACTGTCTACAAGAAACCCACTTCAGACCTAGGGACACATACAGACTGAAAGTGAGGGGATGGAAAAGACATTCCATGCAAATGGAAATCAACAGAAAGTGGGAGTAGCAATTCTTATATCAGAAAAAGTAGACTTTAAAATTAACACTATTACAAGGACAAAGAAGGACACTACATAATGATCAAGGGAACAATCCAAGAAGAAGATATAACAATTGTAAATATTTATGCACCCAACATAGGAACACCTCAATACTTAAGGTAAATGCTAACAGCCATAAAAGGGGAAATCAACGGTAACACATTCATAGTAGGGGACTTTAACACCACATTTTCACCAAAGTACAGATCATTCAAAATGAAAATATATAAGGAAACACAAGGTTTAAATGATACATTAAGCAAGATGGACTTAACTGATATTTATAGGACATTCTATCCAAAACAACAGAGTATACTTTCTTCTCAAGTGCTCATGGAACATTCTCCAGGATAGATCATATCTTGGGTCACAAATCAAGCCTTGGTTAATTTAAGAAAATTGAAATCGTATCAGGCATCTTTTCTGACCACAATGCTATGAGACTAGATATCAATTACATGAAAAAAATCTGTAAAAACTACAAACACGTGGAGGCTAAACAATACACTACTTAATAACCAAGAGACCACTAAAGAAATCAAAGAGGAAGTCAAAAAATACCTAGAAACAAATGACAATGAAAACACAATGACCAAAACCTATGGGATGCAGCAAAACAGTTCTAAGAGGGAAGTTTATAGCAATACAATCATACCTTAAGAAACAAGAAACATCTAAAATAAACAACCTAACCTTACACCTAAAGCAATTACAGAAAGAAGAACAAAAAACCTCCAAAGTTAGCAAAAGGAAAGAAATCATAAAGATCAGATCAGAAATAAATGAAAAAGAAATGAAGGAAATGATAGCAAAGATCAATAAAACTAAAAGCTAGCTCTTTGAGAAGATAAACAAAATTGATAAACCATTAGCCAATTCATCAAGGAAAAAAGGGAGAAGACTCAAATCAGTAGGATTAGCAATGAAAAGGAGAAATAACAACTGACACGGCAGAAATACAAAGGATCATGAGAGATTACTACAAGCAGCTCTATGCCAATTAAATGGACAACCTTGAAGAGATGGACAAATTCTTAGAAAAGCACAACCTTCCAAGAGAGAACCAGGAAGAAATATAAAATATAAACAGTCCAAGCACTGAAATTGAGACTGTGATTTAAAATCTTCCAACAAACAAAAATGCAGGGCCAGATGGCTTCACAGGTGAATTCTATCAAACATTTAGAAAAGAGCTAACACCTATTCTTCTCAAACTCCTCCAAAATATAGCAGAAGGAGGAACACTCCCAAACTCATTCTACAAGGCCACCATCACCCTGATACCAAAACCAGACAGAGATTTCACAACGAAAGAAAACTGCAGGCCAATAGCACTGATGAAAATAGATGCAAAAATCCTTAACAAAATACTAGCAAACAGAATCCAACAGCACATTAAAAGGATCATACAGCATGATCAAGTTGGGTTTATTCCAGAAATGCAAGGATTCTTCAATACACATAAGTCAATCAATGTGATACACCATATTAACAAACTGAAGAATAAAAAACATATGATCATCTCAATAGATGCAGGAAAAGCTTTTGACAAAATTCAACACCCATTTATGATAAAAACTCTCCAGAAAGTCGGCATAGAGGGAACCTATTTCAACATAATAAAGGCCATACATGACAAAAACACAGCAAACATCATTCTCAATGGTGAAACACTGAAAGCATTTCCTCTAAGATCAGGAACAAGACAAGATGTCCACTCTCACCACTGTTACTCAACATAGTTTTGGAAGTCCTAGCCACGGCAATCAGAGAAGAAAATAAATGAAAGGAATACAAATAGGAAAAGAAGTAAAACTGTCACTGTTTGCAGATGACATGATACTATACATAGAGAATCTTAAAGTTGCTACCAGAAAACTACTAGAGCTAATCAATGAATTTGGTAAAGTAGCAGGATACAAAATTAATGAACAGAAATCTCTTGCATTCACTTACACTAATCATGAAAAATCTGAAAGAGGAATTAAGAAAACATTCCCATTTACCATTGCAACAAAAAGAATAAAATACCTAGGAATACATGTTCCTAAGGAGACAAAAGACCTGTACGCAGAAAACTATAAGACACTGATGAAAGCAATTAAAGATGGTACAAACAGATGGAGAGATATACCACGTTCTTGGATTGGAAGAACCAACACTGTGAAAATGACTATACTACCTAAAGCAATCTACAGATTCAATGCAATCCCTATCAAACTACCACTGGCATTTTTCACAGAAGTAGAAGAAAAAATTTCACAATTTGTATGGAAACACAAAAGACCCCGAATAGCCAAAGCAATCTTGAGAAAGAAAAATGGAGCTGGAGGAATCAGGCTCCCTGAGTGCAGACTATACTACAAAGCTACAAGACAGTATGGTATTGGCACAAAAACAGAAATGCAGATCAGCGGAACAGGAGAGAAAGCCCAGAGATAAATCCATGCACGTATGGTCACTTTAATTTGATAAAGGAGGCAAGAATATACAATGGAGAAAACAGCCTCTTCAATAAGTGGTGCTGGGAAAACTGGACAGCTACATGTAAAAGAATGAAATTAGAACACTCGCCAACACCATACACAGAAATAAACTCAAAAAAAAAAAAGAAATAAACTCAAAATAGATTAAAGACCTAAATGTAAGGCTAGACACTATAAAGCTCTTAGAGGAAAACATAGGCAGAACACTCTATTTTATAAATCACAGCAAGATCCTTTTTCACCTACCTCCTACAGAAATGGAATTAAAAACAAAAATAAACAAATGGGACCTAACGAAACTTAAAAGCTTTTGCACAGCAAAGGAAAACACAAACAAAACGAAAAGACAACCCTCAGAATGGGAGAAAATATTTGCAAATGAAGCAAACTGACAAAGGATTAATCTCCAAAATTTACAAGCTGCTCATGCAGCTCAATATCAAAAAACCCGAAGAACCCAATCCAAAAATGAACAGAAGACCTAAACAGACATTTCTCCAAAGAAGCTACACATATTGCAAACAAACACATGAAAGGATGTTCAACATCACTAATCATTTGAGAAATGCAAATAAAAACTACAATGAGGTATCACCTCACACCAGTCAGAATGGCCATCATGAAAAAATCTGCAAACAATAAATGCTGGAGGGGCTGTGGAGAAAAGTGAACCCTCTTGCACTGTTGGTTGGAAAGTAAATTGATACAGCCACTATGGAGAACAGTATTGAGGTTCCTTAAAAAACTAAAAATAGAACTACCATACGACCCAGCAATCCCACTACTGGGCATATACCCTGAGCAAACCACAGTTCAAAAAGTGTTATGTACCAAAATGTTCATTGCAGCTCTATTTACAATACCCAGGACATGGAAGCAACCAAAGTGTCCATCGACAGATGAATGGATAAAGAAGATGAGGCACATATATACAGTGGAATATTACTCAGCCATAAAAGGAATGAAACTGAGTTATTTGTAGTGAGGTGGATGGACCTACAGTCTGTCATACGAGTGAATTAATTTAGAAAGAGAAAAACAAATTTCGTAACACATATATATGGGATCTAAAAAAAAAAAATGGTTATGAAGAACCTAGGGGCAGGACGGGAATAAAGACCCAGACCTACTAGGGAATGAACTTGAGGAAACGGGGAGGGAGAAAGGTAAGCTGGGACAAAGTGAGAGAGTGGCGTGGACATATATACACTACCAAATGTGAAATCGATAGCTAGTGGGAAGCAGCCGCATAGCACAGGGAGATCAGCTCGGTGCTTTGTGACCACCTAGAGGCGTGGGATAGGGAGGGTGGGAGGGAGGGATATGCAAGAGGGAAGAGATATGGGGATATATGTGTATGTATAGCTGATTCACTTTGTTATACTGCAGAGACTAACACACCATTGTAAAGCAATTATACTCCAATAAAAATGTTTAAAAAATATATTACTTCTACATAATTTCTTCCACTGCACCCCTCCCCAATTCTTTTCACTCCTTAAGGAGCTGCTGGTCTTTTTTCCAGAAGGAATCATCTATTCAGGTCCACTGTACAACTGAGTAAGTATATTTTTAAAATTGTAGACAACATCTCCCCATTTTCTGGCAGGCTGCTTTTGTGTCTCTGCTAGTAGCGAGGGTCTTGGGATCAGTTGACTCAGTTAGTATGATACTCTAAACTAGAAATTCTTCTGAGATCTCCAAAAATTTCAGCAAAGCCCTCTTCTATCTGCTTTTTTATTCTACACCCCTGAGACCACACTTGTTCCTGATTTTGAAGTCAGGTGGTCCCAGCATACCCCATATCTGTTACCTCTGCCTGTAATGTTAGCTTTTCCAGTTTCTCATACTTTTATACCCAGAATACTTCCCGTCCTCTGAACCCTGTCTATTGCATGTAATCTCCATCTCTTGGAAGAATTCTTGCAATTGAAACTCGGCTCTCATTTGAGGACATTTCCTTTTCTTGCAGCTTCTATGGGAAAGTTGATAGTTCTTTCAAGCCCCGATACTACATTCCTAGAGATGTCTCTGAGACCCAGTTGCCACTTCGAACGCATTATTTTTATACCCGCATATAAAAACTTCCACTCATGCCATCTGATTTTATATAATCAGCTACCCTTCTTGATCATTACTGTCTGCTAGCCCTTGGTCATTTTCCTTATGTTCATGTCCTTACTATCTATCCTATCCATCTCATCTTCACTGCCTTCAATATCTGCTTATACAAGTCAACTAACTCCCTAACTTCACGGATTCTTGGTTTACTCAATTCCAGTTGTCTTCCCCTTTCTTCCATACCAGGCATACCCTCTCATGGCCACATCCTGGACACAGTCATAATTCATAACTTCTATACTTCTGACATTTTAAACTCTAGAGCTACTTTCTGATTACCACTTCCTACATTTTCACCTATCTTTCCTTTCTTTCCACTAAAGTTAGTGTATGATCTCATAGAGACCTCAAGTATTTGACATTCTATTTTCTCTATCAGCAATCTCCCATCTGCATATCTTTCCTTATCTTGCCAGTTCATAACTTTAACCACTTTCTTGTCAATGCACTAAACCCTCTATCATTCTTGACCATTCTACCCGCTTGTTTGGCAGCATTTGAACCAATTTTATTTAACTGTCCATTTTTCCCTACTTCACTTGAGGGTGGTAATCATAGCTTTCCTTAGTTATTTTCCTTAATAGCACATCTCCAAGCACATGTGCCTCTACAAGCTCCAGTTCTACAGTCTCAACTTGGCCTTCAGTGCTAACCAGAAATGCTTCAATGGATTGATTTTAAAAAAAGAAAAGAAATGCTTCTATGTGTCCCTCATTGGCTCTCTCTCCCCTTTAACTCAGTAGTTATTTCAGACATTCACTACTGTCCTTGAGTCCTCTGTTTTCATCAAATGACATCATCTACTTGTCAGAGAAAACAGAGTCCAGAACATGTGATTCCCTACAGTTCATCCTCCTACCCTCATGACAATATCTGTATCTCCACTCATCCTTACAATCTTCCCTAGAAGTTTAGTGGAATGAGAGACCTCCTTTTTCAAAACTAAATCATACATCTGTGTTCTGAAACTCCCCTGCCCTCCTGTGACATTAGGACCTTCCTCCTTAAATTGTCCTTTCCCCTTCCCTTGACATTTCACTATCCACTGGCTTTTTCATTGCAGTCAATAAAGAAGATGGAGATTCTTTGGTCATTGTTTTCACAATCAAGTATTTTTTTAAAGAAGAATTGTCTCTTATAGTTATCTCCACGTTTTTACTTCCCATTCCTTCTTGAACCTACTGTGGACTGCAGGCCTCCCATCCCTCCAGTAAAATGGCTTTACCAAGGCTAATTCCAGCAGATACTTTTCAGTCTTTACCTTATTTGAACTCTTCATCAATTGATACTTCCTACCCTTGATTCTGTGACACCACTTTCTTGTGATTCTCATGAAATGTGCCTAGTGCGTCTCAATTGCCCTTGTTGGCTTTATTTCTCTAACTGCCCCTGATATATTAGCCTTTCCTGTGGTGGGCTTTATTGTTAGCTCATTCTCATTTCACTTTATGCAAGCTTGTTACATGAGCCCAGTCGGGCCCTTAGCCTTAATGGCCACCTATAGGCTGATGATTCACAAATCTCAGCCTCCTGATCTTGTTCCTAAATTGTAGACCCACACACTCAGTTGCTTCTAAGACATTCTTCAGAGCTCATCAAACTGGACATACAAAAGTAAAGTCTTCCCCTTTTTTTCTTTCCTCTTCTTCCACCAAAACTGTTTCTTTCTCTTTCTCTCTCTTTCTTTCCCTCTGGTATTTTCTACCTTAACAAACAGCCACGTGGTCCAAGTCAGAAAGTTGGAAGTCATTTTTGATCACTTCTTATCATTCTCCTTCATCCACTTGGCTGCCAATTCCTACCTCCTAATTATCACTTGGATTTGTTCACTCTTCCTTATTCCTATTGTCAGTGCCTTAATTTTAGCTATTTTTGCATCAATAAAACTGTATCACTGGATACAGATCACTGGTAAATTCTTTTAACCAGCCTTTCCCGTCTCCTAATTAAATTGTCCTCCACAGTGCTATCAAAATGCTATATCTCAAAAACAAACCTGATTCTATCACTTCCCTGCTTTAAACTCTTCAGTAACTCACACCAACCAAAGAATAAAATCCAGACCCCTTGGCATACCACCCAAGACTCTTAATGATTTGTCTCCTGACATTTCCTTCTTTAGCTTCTTCTCTATGTACACCCTATACTTCAGCTGAATCCAATCACCCACTGACCTTTGAATGGACTATAATTTCCCATGTCTCCCTGACATCATGCATGCTCATCTGTTTTGAATTCTGAAATATTATGTCTAAAATACCCTCAAACTGTTCCACTCTTTTTCATCCTTAAACCCCAGTTTAGAAGTCACTTCTCTGTGAAGCCTCACTGAATCCCCTATATTCAGTTAATTACCCAACAGGGATCTCTCTCCTTTCATCCTGGAATATCCTCGTAGCACTCTTTACATGTATCTTAAGCCTGATTACTTGTCTGCCTACTCCATCAGACTATAAACTCCCTAAGGTCAAGGAGTATGCTCTCTTATTCACCTTTCTTTCTCAAACATCTAGTACAATTCCTGGAACATAGAGGATATTTAGTAAGTGTGTGTTGAATTAAATGGATGAATTTGCTTATATCACAGCAAAAGTCTTTCCCCTGTTTTTGTCTTTTCTCTCCAAAAGGACAGAATTCCCCCCCAATTTGGTTTTCTTCTCCAAGAAAGACAGATTTTTCAGATTATAATGTATTCATTGTTTCTCAGAGTTCCCATCTCCATTTCTTCATCCTCTGCCCTATTGCTTAAATAGATGTGCATGTGAAATGGTGGTGGTCTCCCTTTTCAGATATGTTGCATTGAATGATATAGAATGAAGCCTGGGGACAGTGGGTGGGAGCAGAGGCCTCGTGTAGGATTCAGCTGGGCATGTGTACCTGCTTGCCTAGGCAGACTCAAACAAGTTGGAGGAAGAACAGCCTATCCTGATTGTTTTGGCTGTTGTGGAGGGTAAATAAACCATCTTGTTATACCATCTCGACTGTGACATCTATAAAAAACAAACAAAAAAAATAAATGAACAAACCAAAAAAAAAAAAAAACATAGATACAGAGAACAGAGTAGTGGTTACCAGAGGGGAAGGGGTGGGGAGGGCAAAATGAGTATAGGGGATCAACTATATGCTGATGGATGGAAACTAAATTTTTGGTGGTGAGCACACTGTAGTGTATACAGAGGTAGAAATATAATGTTGTACACATGAAACTATGTAATGTTATAAACCAATGTTACCTCAGTAAATAAATAGATAAATATTTAAAAAATAAAACCTCCTTGCCTGCAAATATTAGGTTCAGATACTGAAAATCAAGACAGTAATTCTTTGGTACTATCAAAGAAAGATGTGTTACTCACACAAGTGGGGAAATTCTGAGGCAAGATGCTAGGAAGATGGTTGTTTTGGGAAAAAGTCTGGGGGGAGAGAGGGAGAGAGAGATAGAGAGAGAGGCAAGTGCATGGGCATTTTATAACTAGTCATTACCAGAGGGGAGAAGGATGGAGGGAAGGGCAAGATAGGGGAAGGAGATTAAGAAGTACAAACTACTAGGTATAAAATAAATAAGATACAGGGATATAATGTACAGCACAAGGAATATAGCAATATTTCATAATAACTTTAAATGGTGTATAATCTGTAAAAATACCAAATCACTCACTATGTTGTACAGCTAAAAACTAATATAATATTGTAAATCAACTATACTTCAATTAAAAAATATGGAATCCCAACTGGCATGAAATTTAAGAGACAGCTATTAGCATAAAGTTTAAAAGAGGCATCAAGAGGGTGCAAGAGCTTGTGGAGTATGTGTGTGGGCAGGGTGAGCCTTATTAGGATGCTGAAGGAGGCAACAGACACAAATAGGAAATGTGGCCTAGAGGTCGCTGGTACTAAATCAAACATCAGTTAGGATACAAATTTTTTCCTGAGGTCTGAGTTAGCACAGCAACCTACTACATTTCCTGTAGATAAACGTATGCTTGAGAGAGATCAAATTTGCAAAACCAACTCAAAATAATCAGATCAGCAATTATTATAACTCCCTGAAAGATAGTACAGCCAGCACCTTCACTGCAGACAGAAGGAGAAATTCAGGAGAAGAAATCAACCAGGGCCCAGGGAATCTCTTAGAGTACTTTTTTTTTTTTTCAGGAAGTTTCCCTAATTCCTAGTTTGCTGAGTACTTTTATCATGAATTGGTGTTGGATTTTGTCAAATGCTTTTTCTGTATCTATTGATATGATCATACAATTTTTTCTATATTCTGTTGATGTGATGGATTATATATATTTTTTAACATCTTTATTGGAGTATAATTGCTTTACAATGGTATGTTAGTTTCAGCTTCACAACAAAATGAATCAGTTATATATATACATATATTCCCATATCTCTTCCCGCTTGCGTCTCCCTCCCTCCCCCCCTCCCTATCCCACCCCTCCAGGCGGTCACAAAGCACCGAGCTGATCTCCCTGTGCTGAAAAATCTTAGAGTACTTTTGTAATATTTATTACTTGGTTTTCTCTATCTGTTGGAATATTCCAAAGATCTTTCCTGTACTATTGGCCCATATTTAAGGCACGAACTTCACCTTGATATGGCAGTAAGTAGTCCAATGCTAACTTTTAATCAGTTACCATAGGAGCCTAGAGAGATTTATGCCACATTAAGGGCTTCTAAGGCTTGAGCTGCTTGATATACATGGTCTTCTAGGAGTGATGCCATTGTCTGGGTGGCCTATATGGATTGAGTTTGTGTTAATAAATTGAAAATACCTAAATTTGTGCCTGTTATACCAAAGGTTTTGAAGAGGCCCAATATAATAGGTAAAAAGATAATTTGCTGCTACTTTTTGTGGGAAGGCTAGATAAGAGAAGTTGATTTTCTAATTAGATATAATGAGACCAGAGACTAAATATGCATAAAACAAAGGTCAAGGTGCATAAGGCAGAAGGGGGAGGAATGGAGGAGTAGAATATGCTACCCTACTGAACAGGAGTGGTACCACAGGAGAACCAGTAGCCCAAGGGGGCTTGGAGAGTGGGATTTCTGATGGGAAAATTTAGATCACTGCAGACATGTGAGGATCAAATAGTCTTAATGGAGGGACATGGCTGTGTATAATATTGATTGATGGTGGGAGACAGGAAGGATATACGGTCCATGAAGGAATTTTTTTTTTTTCGGTACGCGGGCCTCTCACTGTTGTGGCCCCTCGCGCTGCAGAGCACAGGCTCCGGACGCACAGGCTAAGCCACCATGGCTCACGGGCCCAGCCACTCCACGGCATGCGGGATCCTCCCGGACCGGGGCACGAACCTGCATCCCATGCACCAGCAGGCGGACCCCCAACCACTGAGCCACCAGGGAAGCCCAATGAAGGGAAATTTAATGAGGGCAAGGGAATGCTGGGAAGAAATGCAGGGGTGCCAGATGAGGAGAAAATGATGAGTAGTCAATATGGACATCAAACACCTCCAAGGGAACAGGGGTTAGTTGTATAAGTGGTTGTCCAGGCTGGAGCACCAGGTAGCAGGTCCAGCATTATTAGAGGTTTAGCTCTTAGGTAACATGTTGCATAAATATTTTCCAGCAAGTCAAAGAAAGGAGGAAGTGGGAATGATGACTGCGAGATAGTGGAGAGTGAAGTGTGGGTTGTTGGACAAGGGAAAATCATAGCTACTGCAGTTGTGGGGGTCACAATGGAAAATGATGTGGGAACAATTATAGGTACAGTAATCACGGCTAGGTCCCAACTGCTATGCATAGTAGTAGGTAGAGTTTTAGGCCTTTGTGAAGAGATAGTGGAGGTGAGGATCCCAATTCAGCTTTTAGGTACCCAAGAGGAGAATGGTGTGGCACCAGTAGGAATAAATCAGCTAACTTAGAGGGTGCTAGTTTACACCAAGAAGGCAGTGCATGGAGATGGAAAAGAGTGGGCCAAGAACAAATCTAAATAATCTGCAAGGAGTTCTTTGATGCAGCAGGATAGATAATGGGGCCTGCCAATAGGCTTTAGTTCCTTGCAAGGTATTCTTACATGTTATAAGAGAGGATATGAAATCATAGAGATGTAGGTAAGCAGGATGGGTAGGATCTTCATTTAAGCATTTGACAATAACCATGGTGGCACTGGCATCATCTAGGTAGGGAACAGAGGCCTGAATAGATTGAAATTGAGGGATAAGGTAGGAGGAGAGAGAAGAGAGGGCAGTTAGGGAAATTATAGGGGATCCAGGTGGGTATATAGGTGGGGTGGAAGAGCCAAGGGTTGAGTCTGGAGACAGAGAAGGTGAGCCTGGTCAGAAACTTTATTTGGTGGGTTTTGGCATTGGACTGTGTTGGCAGGACATCTTGCAGTGTCAGTGTCAAGGCTAGGACTGCCAAGTTGTGCTGAGATCATCATTTGAGATGTGTTCATCTACTGGGCAGAGGTCATCATCTTGAAAGTGCTGGGCTGCTGGGCTGAGGGCATCATTTCTGAGGTGATGGTTTGTTGTCTGTGTCCTTGTCCATTACTGGCTTGTGGGTGATACCTGTAAGGAGCCTAGTGGGGCAGGGGGACCAGGAGCTCCTGACATGAATCCTGAGCTACCTTTAAGACTTTAAAGCAAAGTTTTACATTTGGAAAAATATTACAAAAGTGGCTGAATAGTTGCCTTTTGCCCTCCAGGTGTTACGGAGTAACTTCTTATGGGGAAACGGTGAACTGACTGAACACTTCAAACAAGTAGGAGAAAAAGGAGCCCAAGCAGTTTGGCATTGAGCTGAAGTGGTGGAATCCCACATCCAAACCATGAGCCAAATAAGGCACAGCAAGAACAAGCAGAACTAGAATGTTCCACAACTTTGGGCCTTTGGCATATAGTCCCTGGTGTGCTGGGGCTGCCTGTTTATTATGTTGAGAGTCATAGGCATTGTCATCCCAGATCCTGTAGTGGCTCCTCATTTGGTATCACTGTAATGAGGTGGATCCACAGCTGGTATGCTATGTAGCAATACTGGCCCAGAGAACTAAGTTAAGATCTTTCTTCACTGGAAGAGCCACACAGTTGTAAGTAGTATCAGGTGTGGAGACTTCTATTCCTTGGAAAGAGGAACTTCTAGTTGACCAAACTTTAAAACCATCATATTGGGATAGGACAGCAGACTTTTGTGGAAAGCTTCCTTGTGGCATACAGAATAACCTTTTGGGGTGGAGGCAGACTAAATTTTTGGTGAGTCTCATTCTATTATTTGCCCTTCATCCAGGCACCAATTCAGCATGATTTGTGCCAGGATAGAAATGGGGTAATAGAATGGGGATATGTCATTAATTTGAAGGTGCTGTTACATTTGGATATTGTATACCTAGACCTATAAGTGAGAAGTGCCCATTTATGGCTAGAAGGGGGATGACAAATTGTTCAGGAATAAAATGGCCTGTTCAAAAAGAGATCCAATATACAGACATATTTAATAAAAACCTGACTTCAAACTTCTTGCTGGTTGCATGATAATTGACCAGAGTTATGTATTTTCCCTAAACATTTATTTCCCCATCTGTGAACTAGAAGTGGAAGTACATACCATATAAAAGTGTAGTGAAGAGTAAAAGAGAGAATGCACATAACTTAAGCAGTATTGATCCTGGCATTTAACATATTCTCAATATATGTTTGCTGAATATATCATTACTTGTATTCCTCCCAGCCAACCAGAAAAAGAATAAAGGTTAGTGGTTGGAGACTGGGGAAGTTTATTGCATTTTGTCCAATCCAGTACCCTCCTTCTGGCACTGTTATATGAACAGACCCACATAGACCCTCTGCTGGGAAATGGATGGTCTGAGAAGTTTCTCGGTGGCTAAAGTGAAACTGGTTAGCTCTGGTTATGGGTAGTTGACATCCTGGCATCTGCTGCTTCAGTCTGTATCCAGGCCACTTTGCTAAGGTCCCTAAGTCCCTGCACACTGGGGACTCTGTCTGAAGGCCTTTTACATCCACCGACCCTAAAAGCACCATGTGATAATATAAATGCAAAATTGTATTATTTGCATTCATAATAATAATTTAAGAGTGAAGAAAAAGGTTAACACTGAATATGGCTATTAGGGTTTTTTCTATACTTTTTCACAATCTATATTTAAAATAGATTGCTATATATATTGTTTTTAGTCACAGGTCAGTGCCATCTGGTGAAGACGCCCAATATTATAGCTTGGACATCATGTAACAGGTAACAAGGAGTTGAAGGGGCATGAAGGGGTTATATGTGGTACAGGAAATCAGGCAGAGCACTCAAACACTAAATCACATGACAAAAAGTATTCTTTAGATCTTTTCTCAGCTAACAAGAAAGGTGTGTGTGTTTGTGTATGTGTGTGTTTGTGTGAGACCCTGGGGAAAGAGAGAGAGACAGAGAGAGAGAGGGAGAGGAAGAGAAAGGTGTAAGGAGTGTTCAGAAGCTAATGACATACTAAGAGAATATATAGTATTATATATTATATTATTGAAAAAAATATATACTATATATTAACACTATAAATATACTGTGATATATGACTGAACAAAAGATGCAGGTAAAAGGTGTTTATAACCTCATTTTTTTCTGTCAATGATACATATTTAACACCTTTGAATGTAAGAGAAATACATTTACACAAAATAATTTTTTGATTCAATTTAAAACTCCATTTCTTACATTTTAAAAATGTATATCAAGTTCTTTTCCTGATGACCAAATTAATATATTTGAGGCAAGCATTGGAAAATATATCAATATAAGAGGAAATTTTTATGTTGTTGCCTCTCATCTTGCCACATCACAAAATAAACCAATAGCAATATTTGGATGTATGGTCTCCAGATGTGTGTGTGTGTGTGTGTGTGTGTGTGTGTGTGTGTGCGCGCGCGCGCGCGCGCACCTATCCCAGAAAATGTAATTTACCTCCTGTAACTCAGGCATTGCCCATCTTCAAAATGGGAGCAATGGAACCTTCCTTGCATGATCACTGGGAGGAGAAAATGAGAAAACCTAAGAAGGTTTGTCACATTGGGCACATTCAGAAACTGGCCTCACTCTGCTTTCTCCCTCACATAAAGAAGTCACTTTAATACCTACTGTTCCAGTTATCTATTGCTGTGTAACAAACTGTCATAGAATTTAGTGGTATTAAATATTTATTTGGAGTCAGACAGTTATGCATTCGAGTCCCAGTTCACATTGTTTTCAACATTCAGTGGTTATAGGATAAATTACCTAATGGAATTGGTAAAGAAAAGAATATTTTTTATCGTTTTCTTTTCTTTCATGTGTTTTCCTAACTCCTGAAATTATTGTATAGTATGATATAGGAGAAAATTTTCCACTGATCTCCAAAAGGAAAAGATGGACAGAGTGACAGAGCATAATAGTGGGACTGCTAAACAGAGAAATGGATTCAGGAGATACATACTGTTGGGCCCATACATAACCTACATCATTTTCATTAATGAACATTAATTATATTAATTGATTAATATAATTCATTAATTATATTAATACTCCCTTCAAGTAATCATTTTGCTAGCACTATAGTAGGCTTCTAACAGGAACTGTCTAAGGTCAACTGGCTAGCTTATTCTGTCTGCTTGATTGTTTAGTACCTCTTCTGTGGTAGGTGCTCTTTAGTGGGTATTAATATGCAATACAAAGATGTTCACTTTTTGCCTACTCCCATTAGTCCATCCACATAACTCCTCTCCAGATTTTCTTGTACTGGATATTCTATCTTTCTCCTTCCAGGACCCTGACCAACTTGACAAGTCATTCTCCACTGCCTGTGAATTCATATATATTCTTACCTTGGGCCAGTTCTCTTTGAACCTAGGTGAATGACCAGATGCTCTCCTTATAGCGCTGCACATTGGGAAACTTTACCCTTAAAAGGTATGTCTTTCAAGGCTACCTCTGAGCGAAGCTTAGTGCAGCAGCATTCCATGTTCAGCTTGTACCTGCAT
This sequence comes from Tursiops truncatus, assembly GCF_011762595.2. NCBI lineage: Eukaryota > Metazoa > Chordata > Mammalia > Artiodactyla > Delphinidae > Tursiops > Tursiops truncatus. The sequence goes on from NC_047055.1 coordinate 42,923,493, forward strand.
ACTGGGCCAACCCATACATGAATGTTTCTTTCTCCAAGCGAGTCATAAGGAATCTCCCGTGGCCACAAGTGTGACTTGAGACTTGAGTCTCTGATGCAACAGTTTTGCTAACTTGGGAGGCTGGGCCACCCACATCAGTAGTTTAATTGTGCTTTGGGGACCTGCCCATGCCCAATCCCAGCCATATCACTTCCAATTTACAATGAATCATTGCTGGACCCACTCAAGTTTATGATTTTGTGGGTCTGACAGTATTCAGTTCATGATGGGAAATTCTAGCTGTATATTCACTTAGTGTCAAAGGATCAGGTGCTTTGTCTCTACCAAGGCCGAATAATGTGCTGGGGGGTCTTTTTTGAATGGTATCTAATTCTTCATTGCACATGGCATGCCCTTTCTCCAGGACATCAGAGATTATGTTGTAAATATCCTGCTGAGGCTTTCCATAAAGTACACATCATCTATTCCCTCTACATGTACCTACCTTTAATATCATAGGATCTGTTGGGTCATATGGCCCAAGCAGCAAGGCTGCATACACCCCAACTTGGACCTACTACAGAGCCTTTTCTCAATTAAGCCCAACTCAAAGTTGGTATTCTTGCATACCACTAAGTAAATGTGTCAGAACAGTACTTCCAAGTTGGAATATGCTGCCTCCAAAATCTGAAGAGGTCTATCAGGTATCTTATCTATCCTACTTGATGGTGGATGGCTAAAAATGCTATAATACATCCTGTACGTTCATAAGATTGTCCCTGTGTGCCCAACACCACTAGACCCCTAAAAACTTCACTGATGTGAAGCTGTGATGGTTTTATCTCCCACCCTCTGGAACATTATCTGTTTTACTAAGGACTCAAATGTACCTACCAGTTCTTTCTTATCTGATCCAATTAACATGATATCATCTATATAGTGGACCAAAGCAATATTCTGCAGAATATCTACATGTTCCATATCTCTTCAAATTATGTTATAATAGAATTGGAATGTTAACATATCTCTGGGACAAAGGCTTACATTAATTAGGTTGTCCAAATCATGTGAATGTGAACTGTGCCTGGACGTTCTTCATGGTAAAGATGGGAAAGAACTCATTTGTTAGATTAGTGGCCATGTCCTGTGTACTTAAAGCCATGTTAATCTGCTCTAGCAAAGATACCACAACCAATATGGCAGCTGCAATTGAGGCTAATACTTGTTTCAGTTTGTGGTGGCTTACTCTCCTCCTCCATGGTCCCTCTGGACTTTTTATGGTCCAGACTGATAAATTAAGTGGGAAAATGATGGGCATTATTACCACTGCATCCTCTAAGTCTTTAAGAGTGGGACAAATTTCTGCCACTCCCCACAAGATTTTTTAAAAATTTACTGTCTTGGCCAGAGTAGTAGCAATTTCAGAGGCTTCCACTTGGATTTCCCCAGAATAATAGCTTTTTCCTCACAGGCTAAGGAAACGATGTGGAGGTTCTGCCACCTGCCATGTACATTTACTCTAATTATATATTTGTGGATCAGGGAGATGCCAAGCAGATTGTTTCATAGACTTATTAGAACCACAGTGAGTCAGACATGGGATAATTCATATGCTCCCTCTCAAACAGAGAGCCATGAATATGCTTTAGGTCTTCAGGCATCAATGTCAACTAGAACTCCATGTCCAAGAGCCTAAATATGCCTGGGTAATTGTTCCCCAATGTACAATTAGTTAAGTAAAAGGCTATAGGTGTCTTTGGGGAAGGACTCTGTGAACTATCACCATATAAACTTGCTATAGAGTTGCAAGATCCTTACTTCCGCGGACCTCACATCTATGCTGTCCCTGGAGGCTGATAAGACAAAATACTGAAGGGAGTAGGTCTGTTAGATTGAGTGCTAAAGTGAGAGTCAGCCGGTGTGTATCCCATAGTCAGACCCATCAGTCTTTGTAGGACCTGAAGTAGGTCACATTCTCTGTCATCATGTTCAGCACCCAATAAATGCCAACTCATTATTATAGTGAAGTAAATGTCCTGTGGTGCTTTTGAGTAGTTTTAAAAGACCCTGTAAAAATATTCAGACCCTCACCCAAACACTTCTAGAATGGAGCTATTTTAAAAGAAAATCTTTCTTGAAGAAAAGACTTGTGAGTGGCTCTGTTGAAGAGAATTTCAAAGACGTGGATCTGGTCTGTTCAGTACATACACACACACACACACACACACGCACGCACACCAGATATCAGCAAACTAAATTCTCAGACACTTCCTGTATCATAAAATCTCTCTATAATAGAGCTAAATATTTTTTAAATGCTCACGTGAAATACAACCTTTTGCAACAACAAAAAATGGCTACAGTGACATTTATTCTGACATTATTTACATACAGAAAATAATTATTGGCTGGGTAGTAAGATTAGTTCTAAATTAAAAAAAAATTCTAGCTCATACTATTACTTAGGCAATTACTTTTATTTAACTTCATTGTCACTTTAATGCTGAGTAGTCTCTAGCTGAAAGAACAACTCTAAATAGGACCTAAGAGGGCAGTTGATGTCTCTTAAAGCAAGAGCTGCATGGCGATGTAAAGAGGATGGATAACATAAAATGTAAAAGTCAGAAGTCAGGAAAGCACATGAAACAAGTGAAGGTGGGGTGCTGAAATTTGTCCCTGACTCCAAACTCCATTGGGTGATAAAGTGAACAATACCTAAACTGTTCTTCCCTTAACCCATCATAGACGATAAACTTAGGTTTAGGAAAACACTTCCCTATAGTTCCCAACCAGTGAGAATTTTCTGTATGTTTATGGAGCATATGGAGCATTAAGAGTGATTCTGGTAGAGATCTGGATGCTAAATCACATGGTAGGATATTCCCCTCAGACCCTCTCTAGACTGACAAGAGAGTTCTCTGTGTGTGTGTGTGTGTGTGTGTGTGTGTGTGTGTGTGTGTGTGTGTGTGGTGTGTCTGTCTGCCTGTCTATGTGTCTGTGTGTCTGTGTGATGGGGGTGGGGAGCAGAGAACAAGAATGAGAATATACTTAAGTGTATACCATGAGGCCAAGACATTAGGCATACACAGATATATTTTCTGTGAAGTCTCTGTATAACTTCCTTTTCATTTAACTGTATAGATATTTGACAACTTTCATATTAATAAAAATATACTTCTACAACATCAATTCCTAATGAGATACATCTTATGCGGTCATAATTTTATCTATATAACTATTACTGCTTCAACAATGGAGAAATATGAAATACTCTTAGTATTCTGCAGATACATTTTATGTGTTTGTACACAATTCAGTTGTTATATCTGTATGTTCATATGTATATATTTTTTGTTTAAAACTTTGTCACATTATACATGCTATTTTATGTCTTTCTTATTTGTACATATCAATGTGTCTATTTGCTTTTCTTTAATTTTACTGTTGTTGAACAACCGGATATTTGATTGCCATTGTTTTTCAGCTTTGATTTATTTGTTGATAAAATTTGAACATCACTGTTCTACTTAGATTCTTTTTTTTAACATCTTTATTGGAGTATAATTGCTTTACAATGGTGTGTTAGTTTCTGCTTTTTAACAAAGTGAATCAGCTCTACATATACATATATCCCCATATCTCTTCCCTCTTGCATCTCCCTCCCTCCCACCCTCCCTATTATGTCAATCACACTAGCTATATGCCACTAAATTATGTTTTAATTATTTTTTCCATTTTCTGATATCTTTAAGTGTATCGTATTTGGTAATAATGAATTTTTAATTTCCCCACATTATTCCAAACAATGCACATTATGTTTCACTGTAGAAATAGCAAAATAGCAATTGGTATGCTTTTTCTTATTGATTTCTCAAATATTCAAAGATATACTCCTTTATTTATTTTTGACCTCCACCTTAGACCCACTTCCACAACCCCCCACCCCTGTCTTCTCTCTATGATTTGGGGAGTTGGTAGTTAAAACTCATTTCAACCAATACTGTCCTCCTCCCTCTGGTCCAGTGATATAAACAAACCATTTCAATCACTAAATTGAAAATCATGGAAAAGTTAGTTACATCCATGAGGCTGAGTGCATTCTTTAAACGGGGTTAATGAGCCCAGTGTAATATCACTGTTGTGAGATGACTGGGAAATTATGGGAAAAGACTAGCCCATAGCAGGCTTTCATCAATTGTTACTCTCTGCCCCATTCCACCTCCTCTCTCTTGTGAAAGAAATTACTTTGGCATTCACTTAATAGCATTACTGTCATAGAGAGCAATGAGAAGTATAAGAGGAAGACAGGAAAGTAGGTGCATATTGTCACAGTGTATAACTCAGATTTGGTGGCATTTTTGTTTTATGGCATGTCACCAAATGGAGTTGGGGAACGTGCAGAAAATTAACTACTTTCTTTTACTTCATGCATTATCCTCTCCCCTCTTTTTACTGTTTGATTGAACAGCAGACACAGAATTTTCCATAGTGCCTAAGAAGGAAGAAGTAACTCTATAATTTAATAAATATTTGTTGACTGCTATAGTCCAAAGACAGGAAATTGTAACTGTCACACAGAGGTCAGCGGGCTCCAGAAAACCACTGCTAATCTTACAGGTCCTCCAAAGCCTTTGGGTGCAAACCTTGCAGAAGAATGTTAAGGCCACCACAAAAACTCATGTTTTGTATCTGTTGGAGTGCATTTAAAGAATGGCTTTTATCTCCATTCTATTCTAAAATGTTTACCATTGGTGAGACCTAAACCATATTCAGAATCCTGCTGGCCAAAAAGTCTGGGAAATGTAATTCATAGGCTTCCAGCTTCTGCAACACAGGGGAGAGCATAGAAGGGGATGGAAAGGCTATCCAATACTAGCTGACAGTATTCGAAAAAGTCCTCTGAGTTTTAGTCCTCTAACCTTTCTAATTTTAAAAAAATACCTGATTCCCTATATTAAATCATTTCTGTTCGAAATACCTAGTGCAGTTTTTCTTTTGCTGACTGAATCCTGAGTGATGCACACTCCCAGGAGATTCTGACTGAATAGTTCTTATACAGCAGACTGTGATTCGTATTTTCAGAAACAATGGTTTTGAGGGATTCCCCCTCGCATATTGGAGTAACACTCCTTTTTATGCTTACCTTGTCCTACTGGCTATTTCAGTGGAATATTTCTTGTGCATGATCTTTCCAGTAGTTTCTTTGATGAGTGAATGCTGCACTAACTTAGAGAAGGACAGGAAAGAACATTAGAGAAACCACCTAATGACTCAGGTAATCTTGGGTAAATTACTGAACCACAAAAACAACATAGAAAATGTCCTTAAGAGCCTAGCACCCCAAGTCTCTGAAGTTGCTATTCAGCTCCAGCCAGTTGTTGCCAGTCAGGAATACACAACCAATACTGCCAAATCTTCAAATGCTTTTAAGAGACTTTTTTCTTTTGTATGAAATGCCCCTTTCAAATGTTGACAGGCAAGTAAATAAATAATTGTGCAGTTAAAACATATCTGTGGGCCAGACCTAAGGACTTAGGGACCTAGGCTTGGGGACCACTGGTTTTTGACCTTTGCCCTAGGACTTTACTGTGCTGGACCATGAGAAGTCAGAAATAAAACAAACTGTCTTTTGTCTCAAAATGGTCCCAGGCTATGGACAAGAGAGGCACACAATAAAAATGTGCACAAGATATAGGTGTAGCACAGAGGAGGGTGGAATTAAGTCTAAGCAGGGACAGGACATGTTACCTGGAAGAAGTGATGTATTATTTGTGTTTCCAGGGGTGTATAAGGATTCAGTAGGAAGGTGCCTAATGTGGGGAAAGGGGCATTTCAGGAAGAAGGAGCAATATATACAATAGCATTACATCATGAAATAACAGTTTTTATAGGAATCTGTAAGAAGATTTAATACAGCTAAATAATAAAGTAAAAGAAGTGTGGGGAGGTGGAGGCAGTGGAAGGGGATGAGATAAGGAAGTAAGAGGGGAGACTAATAGTGCAAAGGTGTGTCCTTTGACTGTCTAACAAGCAAAGGTGAGCTATTGATAAATGGCAGCAAAATGGAAATAGATTGGAGGGTTTGAGATCAGAGAAAAGGAGACCAGTGGGACAGATGTCATAGTTCTGGCAAGAGATGATGAGTACTTGAAATAGGGCAATGGAAGTGAGACTGGAAAGGAGAGCATACCCAAGAGAAACTTTTGCACAGATGCACCATGACACACACCCATCAACAGAGAAATCTTTGGATATTGTACAGCATTGACAGTGAGTGAACTACAGCTATATGGATGAATCTCAGAAACAAAATTTTAGTGAAAGAAACAAGCCCCAAAATGCTACCTAGAAAAATATATAAATTTTTGTTAAATTTGAAAACAAGACAACATGGTTTAGGCACACATCTATGGCTAGAATGTATGTAAAAGGGGTATGGAAATAATAACATAAATCAAGATATTGGTTTCTTTGGAAGTTGAGGAAAAAGATGGTGAGGAGATTCAAATTATAAGTAATATTCTAGTTTTTTGGTTGGGTACTGGATTCCCAGGTTTTTATTGTAATTTAGATGGGTAGATCCATAGTTAAGCAGGACCTTAGGGCCCATGATGAAATGCTTCATGACCAAGGCTTCTGCTTATTTCTGTTCACTGAGGGCTGTAAGAAAGGCAGGAGAACATATATTTTAGAGATATTTTGGGGGTGAAATAAATTGGTTTCCAGACATTTTTTTACCTTAAATTGGATTTAGATTAGCTCCTCCAACGGAAGAAGCTTCATTGTGTGAGGCCCACGTGCCTTTACATCCCGCGCTTTTTGCCCTTTGCCCTTGGTCACCGTTGCTTCCCCTCCAAAGGGAGGCGGGTGACGCCGAGCCGTGGGGGGAGGGGAGGGGTGGCCCGCGGATCTGAAGCGTTCCTATTGGTGGAGAGAAGGAGTGAGAACGAGGCTTGAGCCAGAGAGAGAAGAGGGGCAAGGGGCGGGGCTAAGAAGGAGGCGGAGACAAAGGAACTTAACTGGAAAGAGACGAAGTGCAATTGTCCGCGCCTCGCTGCGATGGCGGCGGCGCGAAGCACAGCCACACCGCTGGCGGCGGAGTCTTCCCCTCAGGAAGCTACCGTCTCTGCCGCCTCCTCCTCCTCCTACACCGCCTGCGCGGCGGCGGCGGCGGCGGCGGCGGCGGCAGCGGTTGTGACTGTCTCCTCCGCCACCTCCACCCCTGCCTGCTCGCCTGCCGGTGGCTGCGGCGACGGCGGCGGCGGCTTTGGCGGCTCCACTATGGCGGCGGCGGGGAGGGGGGACAGTAGTTTTAAAGTAGACACCCGCCCTTGCCTCAGAGAAGGTGAGTTCCCGTCCCGGGGTGTGGGGGCGGCCCCGTCTCCTTCACTGCCTCAGTTCAGTGCCTCAGTTCAGTCAGTCCGAGATCGGACTGGGCGCGGTTCGTTAGCGCCCCACCCCCCACCTGCTGTGGCGCAGTAAAGGCCAACCTCACCCCGTCCCGCCCCGCCCCGCCCCGCCGTTGTAGCCCCGAATGTGCCAGACGGACGTAGCAGAGAAGGGCTTCCCTACCTCCCCCTGCCCCGAGAGGGATGGCCCCCAGGAAAAGGAACTGCAGGTATTCACAAGGCAGGAGTTCGAAGGGAAAAAAATACCACATAATTTCTCTCCCAGTCAGGGCGCTTTAGTATTCTCTGTAGGAAGCTGAGGTGTGATTTGGTGAAAGCAGAGGAGGCAAGGTAGAAAAAGTGCAGTGGAACTAGGTCAGGGTAAGGGAAGGGGGACTGACGGAGAGAAGGGGCAGAGATGAGAGAGCAAAGGCCAAAGAAACGAGAGGGAGGAAATCTCCCTTTAGGGAAATTCAGCATCTCGCAGTGTAGAAACTTGCAGTAGTATACGTGAGGAGAGACAACATTAGACATTTGGGGAGGTTAGAGTGTATATTGAGCTTTAAGGTAGGATCGGTTGGATTTTAGGATCGTAGGGTCTGGTGGAGGGGGTTGTACTGAGGAAAGAAGAGAGGGAGAAGCACAGATTTCAGAATTTTCTTTGGCTATTTGAGGGTGTGACCTTATAAAGCAAGGTTTTCATGCCCATCTTTTAGGTGGTTTTGGTTTTAATAAGTGCTTTTGTACCTACCAACAGGTATTACTCCTAACATAAAAAGATATTTCTTGACTATTTCAGTAGAAGTGGTATTTAGTTCACACAAAGTATATTATATACTTGTAAACAGCCTACTAACAGCAAACTGTAAAATTTGCCATTGAAATGTGTTTTAAAGCAGTATTGGAAATGCTTCTTAGGTGGTTGAGACCAAGTCCACCGCAGAAGATCTCAGTAAAGCATTTTGCCATAGTAAAGTTCATAATTAATTTCCAGTATATTCTGTGTCACTGTATGCTGCTAATTTGCCTCCAAAGTGAAAGACCATGGACGCCAAAATAGAGTAAAATAATGTAAGTTACTTTTTCTTAGGAGGACACTGCATTAAAATTATCCCATAAAAATAATTTTCTCTTCACATTCTTAAATTATATATCCCATAACCTTTGACTCCTTTCACTTTGGAGGAATGGCAAAGCAGTAAAAAAAAATCCCTTACAATATTTGTCATATGCACATTACATAAATGGCACTTACTAAATATGGAAGTTAGAAATACACTGTAACATGATTTTTTTTAATTTATTAACTCTCTTACTGAAAGCAACTTTTGAAAGACTATTTAGTGCATTCAGTCAGGCTGCATTTGTACAGTTGTTCTGGGATGAAAGTATGAAATCTCCTGGATTTTTTGTTTTTATACCAAAGTTTCTGTCTGTAACCAACAGGAAGGAGAGAACAGTTTTTCAGGGGTGAAGATCACAATTCAGTTTGGCTCTCATGGCCTTTTCACAGTAAGGTTTAGGACCAGCATCTTATGGAAAAATGCCTTTTTGCCTGGCTCTGTGACTGGCTTAGTTGCATTATCTTTGATATGCAAGTATTAATGGCTTTAAGAGATATAAATTCAGAAAGTAGCAGCAATACCCTGTGTATACTACTGCTAGCTGGTAAAAATGAGGAGAGCCCTTGAATAGGGGTCTGGTGTAGTGAATCTAGCTTCTGTTGTTAGTTTATCCGCTAGATTTTTCTGACCCTGAACAGATTCCAAGCTTCCTGGATTTGGGTCTTGACATTTTTGAAATAGAGGTAATGGAGTAGCCAAACTCGAGGTTGATTTCAGATCTGAAAGCATGAACCATGATTTTGCAGTGCTGCATTGATAATCTTTCGATGGCATTTCCATGGCTGTGCACTGGAACAGTGATTCATAAACCATAGAAACCTTCATCGAGAGTTATGACCTGACATTCAGTGAGTAATGAAATCTGTGTTGTAAGTGTTGAGACAATTTACTAGGATATGAGAAACCAAATATAATTGCTACCTAAAAATTATCTCTTACCATTTCATTTTGAGTAAATATCCTTCATTAACTGTTCAGTCCAAACCAAAACTCTTAAATTTTCATCTAACAAATTATGCATATTTGATATAGCACACTGTCCAAAACACTATTAGGTCTCAAAATATTTTTGTTTAGATATTTATAAATGCCATAAATGGTTACCAATTATGATAGTGGCTAAAAGAGAAGAGAGAAAAATGTTTCTTGGTGGTGTGCCAATGTCTTTTGCTTGTTTATTTTTTTAAGTCCTAGTTAGGAGATGGCTCTAACAGGTGGCAAAGAATTGTCAAGATTCAGATTATTACAAATCCACTCCAGATAGGACCATTAAAAGTTGTTTGATAAAGCATTTGCTGATCCATTTTCAACTGTAGTCAGCATTCCGGAGGATTTCATCTGTCTTGGGGTTGGTAATGAGCAAATATCAGTGGAGATTAGAGATTGCCAAACAGGGAAGATTAGAAACTCTGAAAGGTTACAAGTGGGAAATTGGGCAATCAACATAAAAACAATCAACAAATAAAAGAAATGCCAAGTGAACACACATGAAAAAAGCACATACCTACCCCAAATTCATGGCAAGTGGAGTCATGAGAGTTTGAGGGACCCTTCATATTTCATTCAGTGAAGTTTTTCAAAAATGTTTAATGGCTCAAAACTGAATTTTCATCCAGTATTGATGTTGCCATGTGATCATAGTAAAAATCAAAACAAAAATAAACAAAAACTCTCTTGTTTATTTTCCTCTTCCTTTTAAGAAAAAGAAATTATTAAATGGATTCTCTTTTAGATTGGAGGACATGCTGGCATTTAATTTAGTTAATGATCTGTTTGCACAGCCATTACCTAACAAGACTTTCCTTTGTCTTGATGTTATTCAGTAAGTTCAAGTGCAGCATAAGAAAACCTAGTTAATAGCCTTTCCTTCATTTGTTCAGGAATCATTTATTGAACACCTGTGTGTGTGCGCGCGTGCACAGGCTCACATGCACCTGTGCCAGGCACTTGGTTCAGTGCCCAGAATATACAGGCGCACTAGACACAGCTATATTATAGAGCCCAATAGTAGTGCTTGATAGTAAAATTATAAAATAAAAAAATAATTGGGGAAAAAGCAGTTTTAAGGGTAACTAGCCAGACTCCTAAACTATCAAGGCTCCACCATCGTTTATTGTAAATCTGTACTTTGCCCATGGTGTTTCAAATACTATAGGCACACTAAAACACATTATATTATATATCTAATGTTAGTACTAAGGAAGAATAATTAACCAACTGTTAGAATTAATTTTTTTTCCAGACTGAAGCAATTTATTTAACACTTGAAGTTGTTGGCATATTTAACAATCATCAGAGTGTAATACTGATAAAGCATTATATGGGTTAATTTATAAAATATATTCTTAGCAGTTATCTAATAAACAACATTTGTCATTGATTGAGTACCTACTGGCATAATTGCTTTGCTTTCCAAATTGAGACAATCTTCCAGTGTCACATAAAGTATTTTAAACTACTATGAAACATACATTCATTCGCTCATAAACTGAAGATTTTATAAAAAGGGCAAAATAATTAAAATTTTAAAATCAAAATCATAGGTTTTATTTTTCATTGTATTTTATTTTTACAAGAGATAAATAAACTGACACCAAGCATTGTAAATGGATAACCACAACAAAAGCAACAATGATTGCAATTACCAAACACGAAACATACTCATACTATTTCATAATATTGCCATTCAGTCCAGTAATCCTCCACTGTAACAGCTCCTTACTTTGCAGTGAAAATTGATTTCTATATTTTTTGCCTCTGAGTCCCTGTGGGATTTTTCTTTTATTCAAACAAAAGGTCACAAAAATTATAATCATCCTCATCAGTTCACTGAGTCCCATGTAATTAATTTTTTTTATCTTGATCTTTTGTTAGCACTTTTATGAATTCACCAGTTTTCCATTAGAGTTTTGAAAATGCTTATTCATTCAGTTCAGCAGTATACTCAGTTACCAGAAACCTGTACTTGTCAGAGTCTTTTCCATGAACACCTTGAAGATGAAACCCTTTCATAGGAACATTTTTGTGAAAGCATCAGAGTACACCCAGAACTGTCTGTAAATGACAAAAGACGTAAAAATGACCACGGTTAAAGATTTGATGAAAGTTCATATTAATGCAATTGACAAGGATATTTAGTTATTTCTGAAATATACATTTTGACAAGGATATTTAGTTATTTCTGAAATATACATTTTAAAGTAATAACTAGAATTATGACATATAACATTATACAAGAACATATAAGATTTTTAGAAATTTCATGTAGTCTGAAACATTTATATTAATGTATTTCCATACAAATAACCCAAAGGAAGTTTAGTATTAGTTGTTTTTCTTTGTTTTTTTTATACTGCAGGTTCTTATTAGTCATCAATTTTATACACATCAGTGTATACATGTCAATCACAATCACCCAATTCACACAACCATCCCCACCCCACCATGGTTTTCCCCCCTTGGTGTCCACACGTCTGTTCTCTACATCTGTGTCTGAACTTCTGCCCTGCAAACTGGTTCATCTGTACCATTTTCACATACATGCGTTAATATACAATATTTGTTTTTCTGACTTACTTCACTCTGTATGACAGTCGCTAGGTCCATCCACATCTCAACAAATGACTCAGTTTCGTTCTTTTTTATGGCTGAGAAATATTCCATTGTATATATGTACCACAACTTCTTTATCTGTTCGTCTGTCGATGGGCATTTAGGTTGCTTCCATGACCTGGCTATTGTAAATAGTGCTGCGGTGAACATTTTGGTACATGACTCTTTTTGAATTATGGTTTTCTCAGGGTATATGCTCAGTAGTAGGATTCCTGGGTCGTATGGTAGTTATATTTTTAGTTTTTTAAGGAACCTCCATACTGTTCTCCATAGTGGCTGTATGAATTTACACTCCCACCAAAGTGCAAGAGGGTTCCCTTTTCTCCACACCCTCTCCAGCATTTATTGTTTGTACATTTTTTAATGATGGACATTCTGACCAGTCTGAGATGATATCTCATTGTAGTTTTGATTTGCATTTCTCTAATGATTAATGATGATGAGCATTCTTTCATGTGTTTGTTGGCAATCTGTATATCTTCTTTGAAGAAATGTCTATTTAGGTCTTCTGCCCATTTTTGGACTGGGTTGTTTGATTTTTTGATATTGAGCTGCATGAGCTGCTTGTAAATTTTGGAGATTAATCCTTTGTCAGTTGCTTCATTTGCAAATATTTTCTCTCATTCTGACGGTTGTCTTTTCATCTTCTTAATGGTTTCCTTTGCTGTGCAAAAGCTTTTAAGTTTCATTAGCTCCAATTTGTTTATTTTTGTTTTTATTTTCATTTCTCTAGGACGTGGGTCAAAAAGGATCTTGCTGTGATTTATGTCATAGAGTGTTCTGCCTATGTTTTCCTCTAAGAGTTTGATAGTCTCTGGCCTTACATTTAGATCTTTAATCCATTTTGAGTTTATTTTTGTGTATGGTGTTAGGGAGTGTTCTAATTTCATTCTTTTACATGTAGCTGCCCAGTTTTCCCAGCCCCACTTGTAGAAGAGGCTGTCTTTTCTCCACTGTATATTCTTGCCTCCTTTATCAAAGATAAGGTGACCATATGTGCGTGGGTTTACCTCTGGGCTTTCTATCCTGTTCCTTTGATCTATATTTCTGTTTCTGTGCCAGTACCATACTGTCTTGATTACTGTAGCTTTGTAGAATAGTCTGAAGTCAGGGAGCCTGATTCCTCCAGCCTGGTTTTTCTTTCTCAAGATTGCTTTGGCTATTCTGGGTCTTTTATGTTTCCATACAAATTGTGAAATTTTTTGTTCTAGTTCTGTGAAAAATGCCAGTGATAGTTTGATAGGGATTGCATTGAATCTGTAGATTTCTTTGGATAGTAGAGTCATTTTCATAATGTTGATTTTTCCAATCCAAGAACATGGTATATCTCTCCATCTATTTATATCAACTTTAATTTTTTTCATCAGTGTCTTATAATTTTCTGCATACAGGTCTTTTGTCTCCTTAGGTAGCTTTATTCCTAGATATTTTATTCTTTTTGTTGCAGTGGTAAATGGGAGTGTTTTCTTAATTTCTCTTTAAGATTTTCATCATTAGTGTATAGGAATGCAGAGATTTCTGTGCATTAATTTTCTATCCTAGTACTTAACCAAATTAATTGATTAGCTCTCAGAGTTTTCTGGTAGCATCTTTAGGATTCTCTATTTATAGTATCATGTCATCTGCAAACAGTGACAGCTTTACTTCTTTTGCAATTTGGATTCCTTTTATTTCCTTTTCTTCTCTGATTGCTGTGGCTAAAACTTCCAAAACTATGTTGAGTAAGAGTGGTGAGAGTGGGCAACCTTGTCTTGTTCCTGATCTTAGTGGAAATGCTTTCAGTTTTTCAGCATTGAGGACGATGTTGGCTGTGGGTTTGTCATATATGGCCTTTATTATGTTGAGAAATGTTCCCACTATGCCAACTTTCTGGAGGGTTTTTATCATAAATGGGTGTTGAATTATGTCAAAAGTTTTCTCTGCATCGATTGAGAGGATCATATGGTTTTTCTCCTTCAATTTGTTAATATGGTGTATCGCGTTGATTGATTTGCGTATATTGACGAATCCTTGCATTCTTGAGATAAACCCCAGTTGATCATGGTGTATGATCCTTTTAATGTGCTGTTGGATTCTGTTTGCTAGTATTCTGTTGAGGATTTTTGCATCTATGTTCATCAGTGATATTGGCCTATGGTTTTCTTTCTTTTTGACATCTTTGTCTGGTTTTGGTATCACAGTGATGGTGGCCTCATAGAATGAGTTTGGGAGTGTTCCTCCCTCTGCTATATTTTGGAAGAGTTTGAGAAGGATAGGTGTTAGCTCTTTTCTAAATGTTTGATAGAATTTGCCTGTGAAGCCATCTGGTCTTGGGCTTTTTTTGTTGGAAGATTTTTGTTTTTTTTTTTTTTTTGCGGTATGTGGGCCTCTCACTCTTGTGGCGTCTCCCGTTGTGGAGCACAGGCTCCGGACGTGCAGGCTTAGTGGCCGTGGCTCATGGGCCTAGCCACTTCGCGGCATGTGGGATTTTCCTGGACTGGGGCACGAACCCATGTCCCCTGCATCGGCAGGCGGACTCTCAACCACTGCGCCAGCAGGGAAGCCCCTGTTGGAAGATTTTTAATCACAGTTTCAATTTCAGTGCTTGTGATTGGTCTGTTCATATTTTCTATTTCTTCCTCGTTCAGTCTCGGAAGGTTGTGCATTTCAAAGAATTTATCCATTTCTTCCAGGATGTCCATTTTATTGGCATATAGTTGCTTGTAGTAATCTCGCATGATCCTTTGTATTTCTGCAGTGTCAGTTGTTACTTCTCCTTTTTCATTTCTAATTCTATTGATTTGAGTCTTCTCTCTTTTTCTCTTGATAAGTGTGGCTAATGGTTTATCCACTTTTTTATCTCCTCAAAGAACTGGCTTTTAGTTTTATTGATCTTTGCTATCGTTTCCTTCATTTCTTTTTTAATTTATTTCTGATCTGATCTTTATGATTTCTTTCCTTCTGGTAACTTTGGGGTTTTTTTGTTCTACTTTCTCTAATTGCTTTAGGTGTAAGGTTAGGTTTTTTATTTGAGATGTTTCTTGTTTCTTAAAGTAGGATTGTATTGCTATAAACTTCCCTCTTAGAACTGCTTTTGCTGCATCCCATAGGTTTTGGGTCCTCGTGTTTTCATTGTCATTTGTTTCTAGGTATTGTTTGATTTCCTCTTTGATATCTTCAGTGATCTCTTGTTTATTAAGTAGTGTGTTGTTTAGCCTCCATGTGTTTGTTTTTCTTACAGATTTTTTCCTGAAATTGATATCTAGTTTCATACCGTTGTGGTTGGAAAAGGTACTTGATACAATTTCAATTTTCCTAAATTTATCAAGGCTTGCTTTGTGACCCAAGATATGACCTGTCCTGTAGAATGTTCCATGAGCACTTGAGAAGAATGTGTATTCTGTTGTTTTGGGATGGAATGTCCTATAAATATCAATTAAGTCCATCTTGTTTAATGTATCATTTAAAGCTTGTGTTTCCTTATTTATTTTCATTTTGGATGATCTGTCCATTGGTGAAAGAGGGGTGTTAAAGTCCCCTATTATGATTGTGTTACTGTCGATTTCCCCTTTTACAGCTGTTAGTATTTGCCTTATGTATTGAGGTGCTCCTATGTAGGGTGCATAAATATTTACAATTGTTATATCTTCTTCTTAGATTGATCCCTTGATCATAATGTAGTGTACTTCTTTGTCTCTTGTAATAGTCTTTGTTTTAAAGTCTATTTTGTCTAATTTGAGAATTGCTACTCCAGATTTCTTTTGATTTCCATTTGCATGGAATATCCTTTTCCATCCCCTCACTTTCAGTCTGTATGTGTCCCTAGGTCTGAAGTGGGTCACTTTTAGACAGCATATATATGGGTCTTGTTTTTGTATCCATTCAGCCAGTCTATGTCTTTTGGTTGGAGCATTTAATCTATTTACATTTAAGGTAATTAGTGATATGTAAGTTCCTATTACCACTTTCTTAATTGTTTTGTGTTTATTATTGTAGGTCTTTTCCTTCTGTTTTGTTTCCTGCCTAGAGGAGTTCCTTTAGCATTTGTTGTAAAGCTGGTTTGGTGGTGCTGAATTCTGTTAGCTTTTGCTTGTCTGTAAAGGTTTTAAAATCTCAGTCATTCTGATGAGATCCTTGCTGGGTAGAGTAATCTTGGTTGTAGGTTTTTCTCCTTCATCACTTTGTATATGTCCTGACTCTCCCTTCTGGCTTGCAGAGTTTCTGCTGAAAGATCAGCTTTTAACTTTTTGGGGATTCCCTTATGTGTTATTTGTTGTTTTTCCCTTGCTGCTTTTTATATTTGTTCTTTGTATTCAGTTTTTGATAGTTTGATTAATATGTGTCTTGGTGTGTTACTACTCCTTGGGTTTATCCTGTATGTGACTCTCTGTGCTTCCTGGACTTAATTATATATTTCCTTTCCCATAATAGGGAAGTTTTCAACTATAATCTCTTCAAATATTTTCTCAGTACCTTTGTTTTCCTCTTCTTCTTCTGGGACCCATATAATTCGAATGTTGGTGCCCTTAATGTTGTCCCAGAGATCTCTGAGACTGTCCTCAATTCTTTTCATTTTTTTTTCTTTATTCTGCTCTGCAGTAGTTATTTCCACTATTTTATCTTCCAGGTCACTTATCCGTGCTTCTGCCTCAGTTATTCTGCTATTGATCCCTTCTAGAGAATTTTTAATTTCATTTATTTTGTTGTTCATCACTGTTTGTTTGCTCTTTAGTTCTTCTAGGTCCTTGTTAAATGTTTCTTGTATATTCTCCATTCTATTTCCGATATTTTGGATCTTCTTTACTATCATTTTTCTGAATTCCTTTTCAGGTAGACTGCCTATTTCCTCTTCATTTGTTAGGTCTGGTGGGTTTTTACCTTGCTCCTTCATCTGCTGTGTGTTTCTCTGTCTTTTCATTTTGCTTAACTTACTGTGTTTGGGGTGTCCTTTTCGTAGGCTGCAGGTCGTAGTTTCCATTGTTTTTGGTATCTGTCCCCAGTGGCTAATGTTGACTCAGTGGGTTGTGTAGGCTTCCTGGTGGAGGGGACTCGTGCCTGTGTTCTGGTGGATGAGGCTGGATCTTCTCTGTCTGGTGGGCAGTTCCACATCTGGTGGTGTGTTTTGGGGTGTCTGTGGCCTTATTATGATTTTAGGCAGCTTCTGTGCTAATGGATGGGGTTGTGTTCGTGTCTTGCTAGTTGTTTGGCACAGGTTGTCCAGCACTGTAGCTTGCTAGTCATTGAATGGAGCTGGGTTTTTTCGTTGAGATGGAGATCTCTGGGAGATTTTTGCCGTTTGATATTATGTGAAGCTGGGAGGTCTCTTTTGGACCAGTGTCTTGAACTTGGCTCTCCCACCTCAGTGGCCCAGCGCTGACGCCTGGCTGGAGCACCAAGAGCCTGTCCTCCACGCAGCTCAGAATAAAAGGGAGAAAAGAAAGAGAGAAAGAAGAAGATAAAATAAAATAAAGTAAAATAAATAAAAAATTAAAACCTGAAATAAAATAAATTAAAAAATAATTATTAAGAAAAAAAATTTTAAGTAATAAAAAAAAAAGACAGACAGACAGAACCCTAGGGTAACTGGAAAAAGCAAAGCTGTACAGACAATAATCACACACAGAAGCATACACATAAACACTCACAAAAAGAGAAAAAGGGAGAAAAATATACATATCATTGCTCCCAAAGTCCACCTCCTCAATTTGGGATGATTCGTTGTCTATCCAGGTATTCCACAGATGCAGGTACATCAAGTTGATTGTGGAGATTTAATGCGCTGCTCCTGAGGCTGCTGGGAGAGATTTCCCTTTCTCTTCTTTGTTCGCACAGCTCCCGGGGTTCAGGTTTGGATTTGGCCCAGCATCTGTGTGTAGGTCTCTTGAAGGCTTCTGTTCTTCACTCAGACAGGACAGGGTTAAAGGAGCAGCTGATTCAGGGGCTCTGGCTCACTCAGGCTGGGGGGGAGGTAGGGGTACAGATGTGGGGTGAGCCTGTGGCGGCAGAGACCCCCGTGACCTTGCACCAGCCTGAGGCGTGCCGTGCGTTCTCCTGGGGAAGTTGTCCCTGGATCACGGGACCCTGGCAGTGGCGGGCTGCACAGGCTCCAGGTAGGGGAGGTGATAGTGACCTGTGCTTGCATACAGGCTTCTTGGTTGCTGCAGTAGCAGCCTTAGCGTCTCATGCTCATCTCCGCACCCCTGTTGATGCACTCTCCTCCGTGGCTCCGAAGCTGCCCCCCTCCACCACCTGCAGTCTCTGTCCGGGAAGGACCTTCCTAGTGTTTGGAAAACTTTCCTCCTTCACAGCTCCCTCCCAGTGGTGCAGGTCCCGTGCCTATTCTTTTATCTCTGTTTTTTCTTTTTTCTCTTGCCCTACCCAGGTACATGGGCAGTTTCTTGCCTTTTGGGAGGTCTGAGGTGTTCTGCCAGCGTTCAGTAGGTGTTCTGTAGGAGTTGTTCCACATGTAGATGTATTTCTGATGTATTTGTGGGGAGGAAGGTGATCTCCGCATCTTACTCTTCCGTCATCTTGAAGCTCCTCTCATATCCCTTTTTAATCACTTCTTTTCCTTTGTTGAATGCAGAATTAAGTCCAAATGCCCTGATGAAGCCAATTATGATTTGGCCTCATTCCAAGCTTTCAATTATTGTCTTTCATATTCTTGTGTATCCCCAGGTACCTTTTCTCCACTCTTTTTATCTGAATTTTATTCATCTTTTAAAGCTTAGTTCAATACCTGTTTACCTCTAGAAAGCTTTTCCCAAACTCCTCAGCAGGAACCCACTGTACCTTATGTCTTATATCACTTATGACATTTTGATCTTGGAATCATAGTTCTTTTTAAAAATAATTAATTAATTAATTTAACTGCACCAGGTCTTAGTTGCGGCATGGGGATCTTTAGTTGTGGCCTGCGGGATCTTCGTTGCTGCACGCAGAATCTTTAGTTGCGGCCTGCAGGATCTTCTTTGCGGCATGCAGGATTTTTCAGTTGTGGTATGCGAACTCTTAGTTGCGGAATGTGGGATCCAGTTCCCCCACCAGGGATTGAACCCAGGCCCCTGCATTGGGAGTGTAGAGTCCTCACCACTGGACCACCAGTGAAGTCCCCATGGTTCTTTCTATACACATCTTCCTTACTAAATTATAAATTCCTTGAGATTAGGAGTTATTCACTTGCTGTGTCATTTCCAGCAAGTGGAACAGTCATGTATTTATAATGGAAAAAAGTCAAGGTAAAACAAAGTTCCGCTCCACCAAATAACACATGTGACAAGTTATTTCGATTTCAGTGAATCCTAATTTCCTAACCTTCAGAATGTGGCAAATATCACTTACCTTGCAGACTTATTTAAAGAACTAAAGGGGTAAGCTATTATCTTGTTTACACATAGAGGGCCTTCAATAAGTGCTCTTTATTTTTTCTTATCTCTTTCCAAAATGTGTACCATAGTACTTTGAAACTAACCTCAGTAAATACCAATAAAGCTAAATGATATGCAAGACATTGAGGGCCTGAACTTGGGTAGTGTTATGGGGAATTAAAAGGAAGAGATGGATATCAGATAATGTTATAAGCTAGAATTGACATGAAACAGTGATTTTCTGGGGAGCAGAATGGCTGAGATTTTGAGTCTGGAATATTATGCCATTTAATAAAGAAAAACAGACCAAGATCTTGTTTGAGAAAATGAGTCAAAGGCAATAAGTCTAGGCAATACCATTCTAAAGGAAAAGTTGTAGGGGTACCAGTAACTTCATGGACTTCATGGAAATTTATCTGGGTCACCAGTAATGAAAGGCTAGGTTAAAATATTTAGCCTTCATATTTCCCAACTTGAGTGTCAGTGTCAAACTTTGACTATTAGAAGTGGGGAAATCTGGAATTAAAGGTTGATCTAGGAAAGAAATGAGTGTTAAATTTTAGGAATTGTTGAACCTCTAAATTAGTAGTTTCCTTTTGTCCTCTTAATGGAAACTTTTCCTCTGTAACAAGTTATATTGCCACCAAATGATAATATTTACTTATTATTAAAGAATTCAATAGGAAGCTCAATATCTTATCACTATGCTCAGATTGCATATAGTAGTTAATTCTGAAACAAGGCAAGTCCTGAAATACATTTTAGTTAAACTCTCTACCTTGCTGACTTTAAGAGTCAAAGTTAGAGAAATCATATATTTTAAAACAACCTAAAAATAATTCAGAGAGGATACTATATATTATAGGGATAAATTTTTAAGTGTTCATCAACTTGTTTTTGACATGTTCCTGGTTACAGTTATTATTATCTTGAGCATGCAATTTAAGTAAGCATTTTAATCCATACAGTGGTACTGAAAACAAAGCTTAGTTGTAGATATCCAACATAACTTTTAAAATAAATACCTCTAAAGGTTTTTAAATAGAAAGTCCTACATAATTCTTGCAAAAATTGAAAGAAAACAGTTGTACAGAAAATAAAATGTTAAATTTTCTCCCTTTCTTCCTTTTCTAGCCCCACTTCCCAAAGTTAATCACTTTTAAATTTAATTTATATCTTTCCATATTTTTTATATGTGATGTATATTTAATTTTTGTTAATGTTGGAAATGGATGTATTGTATTTATTGTTCTACAACTTTTTATCCATTTAATATATCATTGGCCTTTCTCTGTGAAAGTATGTGTGGTATCAGCTTATTCATTTAAATAGCCAAATAGCAAACAAAATTTTGATGTTTTGTGATTTATACCTTATAGATTCACTAATAAATTTGGGGGGAATACATTGAGCTGTTAAGAAGTTTAGATAGAAGTGTGGACCTCAAGTGTAAATTCAGAAAATTTTGGCATGTGTTATTTATTACAGTGAGAAACATTTAGAAATAACACTTCTAGATGTTATTATATGAACATTACTTTATATCTTTGGCGGCTTCTGTGAGACTTGTTTGGCCAGATGAATGTGCTAATGTTCGTACAACAATGGAAAATGTTTGCCTACTATGGGCAAAACTTTTTTGTGGTTCCGTGTGATTTTTAGATAACATTGGAACCATAGCTCCAGATAAGTGACAGTCTTATAACAATGCCTTTTTAAGGATTGTCTACTGTAAAACACAAATTCCAAGGCTTGGTTTTTTAATCCTGCTGCTCATTATTGGTGCCCCAAATCAGTCTACGAAGCTCATGAAGTTACTGGTACCCCCATAACTTTTAATTTGGAATGGTATTGCCTAGGCTTATCATGTTAAATAAATAACACTTGCTATATCCTACATTAGAGGCATATTTATTATGCTCATATTAAATTGCATACTCAATAAGCAAAAAGCTTTTACTGTAGCCTCACAAGCACTCAGGTTTGAGGTGGTATATGAAACAATATGTAGTTGAAGAATGAAAATTATACTTCTAAATATTCATTTATGTGATATATAGTCTCATTACCCTTTATTTTATTCATAGATATGACTTGGAAAGAACAGGAAAAGACTGAACTTTTTACAGATAATTTTTGTAATATATGTGGAGTGGTGCTGCAGTTTGAATCACAAAGGATTTCACATTATGAGGTAGGTTAAAAATACTGGGAATAGAATCTAAAATAGGTTTTTAAATATAACAGATAAACTTCATATATTATCTGTTTTTGATTCTTATGAGAATCCTGTGTATTATTTCCCTTTGATAGATGAGGAGCCTGGCTCAGAGAGGGACAGTAACTTACTAGCTTAAGTTTGGAGAATTTGGGTTTAAACTTAGCCTTTTTGACTCCAAAGCATGTTTTCTTTTCTTCACATCATTCTGCCTCCATTTGTATCTATCAAGCCACTATATCCTTCGTGTCCTTGTAGTAAATATAAGGGAAGTTTTATAAAGCTTGTGTAGGAAACAGTTAATGTGAATCAAGGGATATTATTGAACTCCAGAGTTTTCCTTTACAGTAAATGAAGGATAAAAACAAAATGAACTCGTCTTGCACTTAATTTAGCTACATGTTTTTAAGCACAGTACCATAGAATTCTAGAGTTAAAAGAGGAATGTATAATGTTCTTACTTCTTTAGTTTATTGATTAGAAAACTGAAACCCAGAGGGATAGTGATTCTGCATAGCTAATCTTGGCATGACTAAGCTTAAAAATGATTTCTTCTAATTTCATATCCAGTGTTCTTTCCTTTCTTTTAGTGTTGTCTCCCATTTCTACATCATATTATGAACTATTGGATTTATTTTCATATCTGGTATCCGTGTTAACAAAAGTACTAGATACATTTACTTAAAAGAAATATGCCAGTTCTACTTTTTTAAACACCTCATCTTGTTTTGCCCATTGCTAATCTTATTGGCAACTATATTTCAGTCCTTATGTTGATTGGGATTCAATTACTGTAATTACAGATAGCGAAATTGTGTTGGCTGTGGATTGAGAGGACGTAGATTCAAGTCTTAACTCCACCATTGTGAAACCCTGGGCAAATCACTTTACCTCTCTGAGCATGTTTCTTGAGCCTGCAAAATGGGGGCGTAAGATCTCTCTTACTATACTTGTGAGAATTAAGTGAAATCAGATATGTGATTGTGCCTAGCATATCCTGGGACCCCAAAGCTCAAAGATTTAGAGTTAATAAAGAGAGACATGTAATAAAGGGGCTCTGTGATAACTGTGGTTGGAGCCATTTGAATTTAAATTTGAAAAATCACTTTTATGGGCTTATGAAGTACTATTCAGTGTAGAAAATATACAAAAATATAAGAAAATATGAATCAATCATAATTCTGTTGCTTGTAAGTAAGCATCATTTAATTAACTTCTGTTTATATGATTCCAGTATGCTTTCTAAACACACAGACATATTTTTACAAAAGAGAATTGTATGTTGTTTTGCACTTGCTTTTTCATATAAGAACATATTCTGAACACTTTGTCTTATCATTACATCGTTTTACTTTTCTGTAATAGTTTAATGGCTATAAGGCATTATGTTATGTAATGTTGTAGCATATTTTTAAATTTAAATTTCAGTGCCATCTGTAAGTTTGGTACTTAAGCTTGTTAAATAATCAAATCAAAACTATACATGACTTTCCATATATTTGAAAGCACTTCTGTGCAAATATCCTACTTGAAAAGGGGATTTTTTTTCTCTTTAGTATACAACTTGGTTAATAGCGTCAGACTATCTCAGCATAGTATTTATTGTTCATGTAAAATAGGACAGTACTGCAGAAGATTTGAATTTTAATGAGGTTGCACTTATTAATATTTCCTTTTGTATTTATACTTACATGTTTAAGAAACCATTCTTTGTTCTTTTGTCATATAGATATTTCTATTTTATTCTAATACTTTTAAAAGCTTTATTTTTTAGGTTAAAGTGTTTGATCCATCTGGTATTGATTTTCACATATGGAGGGTGGTAACATTATTTTCCATACAGATAACCAGGTATCCCAGCAATATTTATTTAAACAGTCCATCCTTGCCTCACTGATTTGTAGTGGCATCTCTATCATAAGTTAATTTATATATATATTTATAATGTTATTATGTTCTATTGTATTGCTTTGTTTGCCTGTCTCTATAATAATTTCACCTTATTAGTATAGCTTTAAAATATGCCATGATACCTGGTAGGGAAAATTTATATGACAAAAAACTCATTATAAAGTTAAAAGACAAGCCACAGATTGAGTGCTATTTATAACCGATATAACTAACAAAGGATTAGTGTCTAGAATATATAAAGAACTATATATCAATTAGAACAAGAAACAACCCAATAGAAAAATGGGAAAGTGTTATAAACAGGCTATAGAAGAGATACTTAACTTCAGAAGTGATCATATGGGAAATGCAAGTTAAAGTGATAATGAACTATCTTATCAAAACCATCATGTTCGCAAAAATTGAAATCTAATAGCACTTAACACTTCAGGAGAATATAGGAAGACAAATCACTCATATATGCTACATTTGGAGTTGTAAACTGCTTCAACATCTTTTTTTAAATTATTTTTTATTGGAATATAGTTGCTTGCTTCAACATCTTTGGAGAGAAATTTTATAATACCTATTAAAGCTGAAAACCCTCATACCTTATAAGCCAAATAGTCCATATCTAGGTGTCTACTTTAAAGAAACTCTTGGACATTATATTAGGAGATATATTTACATATGTTCAGTGCAGAAATGCTTGTGATAGCAAAATAAACAGAAACATAACTGCCTTCAGTAGGTAACTTGATGGGTAGCATATGGAGTGGAATATTATGCAGCATGTAATATGAATGAACTAGAGCTATATGTATCAATATGGGCAAATCTTACATAATATTGAGTTATAAAAAGTTGAAAAGGATATGAATAGACTGATTTCATTTTCATAAAATTAAAAAAATGACAGTAGTACATAATACTGTTTATGGGTACATGCATATCTAGTAAAAGAAGAGAGGCATAGAGGAAATGATATAGACCAACTTTAAGATAGTGGTTACCTATCGGGAGGAGGGGAGGGATTGTTGGCATGAGGAGATAGGACTGTATGTGTAAAATTTCACCTCTTTTGAAAAGGAGATCTGAAACAAATATAGAAAAATGTTAATAATATCTGTTAAAACTGGGCAGTGGGTATGTACTTCAGCTATATTATTTCCTGTGCTTTTCTATATATATATATTTCACAATTTAAAATGCTGTAGAGAGAGGGTAAGTAGTTGCCTCACAGTATATGTTCAGGAATGTTAGTTTCCCTTCTATTTACACCAACATTTTCGTTATTATGTATTTTGTTCTACATTTGTTCAGAGATTTTTCTAATGTGCCTAACCTAGAAGAATTAATTTCCTCACATAAAAGAATTTTAGAGGTAAGCAGTACAGGGCTGATGTGACAGCTCCATAACATTATCAGAGATCTAGGCATTTTCTCTCTTTCTACTCTGATGAACTAGCCTCTGTCCTCAAGATCCTCCATAGTCCCAGATGACCTTTAAATCTTAATTCCAGAAGCAGGAGGGAAGAAGGTTAGAAGAAGGGTTCATCCTCCATCCTTTTAGGAGGCTTCCCAGAAGTTCTACCCAGCATTTCAGATTACATCTTATTGGCCAGAATAGAGTCACAAGATTACGTCTTGCTGAAAGGGAGGCTGGAACATGCAGTCTTTTAGCTGGGTATATTGCCTAAGATGTGTAACTAAGGAAGAAGAATAAGTTTGATATTAGGCAAAAAAATCTAGGAGTCTCTGTCAAAAACAAAAACCTAGAAGTTATTGGACTCTAAATTACAGCATTATTTTCATTTTAATTGAGATTTAGAGATTTGAAAGCATGTGAAGCCTTTTCGTAAACTTGGTACACATTAAATATATTTCAATTCACGGGTACTGTCCTCAAATTTGAAGAGGTGTAAATTTGGGGTACCTCTGTTATTGAATAAACAAAGTCATATTATATATATATTTTTTTAGAGTGAAAAACATGATCAAAATGTTAGGTTTTATTTTCAAATGCATGGGGAACAAAATGAAGTGCCTGGTAAGAAAATGAAGATGGATGTTAGGAATTTTCAGGTGAGTGTCCTTTGTTGATGTTGTAATTCGAAAGTTTGAGTTATTGAATCTTTCTAACAAGATTGTGCTTATTTCAGATGCATAGGAGTGAAGTAGTGGACAGAAACAAATTTTGTGATCTCTGCAACATGATTTTTAGCTCCCCAGTTGTTGCTCAGTCTCACTATGTGGGGAAATTCCATGCTAAAAAACTGAAGCAATTAATGGAGGAGCATGATCAGGTATCTCCATCAGGATTTCAGCCAGAGATGGGTAAGATGACATTCACTCTTTAACTTCAACACAGGGTCTCTCTATAATTTTTTCCCATCTCTGCCATCCAGTTTTTATTGGAGAGACTTTTACTCTGCCACAGTAACTTGGTTCTTCTTCTGCCTGGATAATCTCTTTCTGTATCCTTGTAATTTAATATAGAGATCATAATTGCTAGCTGAATTTTAAGAAATGTTGTGACCTCTCCTTTTCAGTTTATTAAATCCAAATAAAAGCAAGTTATTTGCTATGTTGCTATACAGAAAGAACAATAAGCAACCTGAACTCTCCAGTTTCTAATCAAATTATAAAGTCTTAGCTCCTTCTTACTTCTTCCCCTTGGCATCTATCTCATTCTTCTTTTTTTGCTTTAGTACTTTCCAAAACATTACCTCATAGTGTGTGTTCAGACCAATGTCTTCACCATAATATAGTTATGTTGCAGCATTTTCTGACTATAACTATAGCCAAAAAAAAAAAAGGTATGGAATCTTCTTCTACCGGATTGCTCATTTCTTTCTTCCTATGAATATAAAGAAAAGGTACTACTAGCATTATCAATCAGCAGTTATTGAGTACTTATTTTATGTTAGATGCCAAAGATACAGAGAACTGTAAAACATTGCTGTTTCCTCCTTCCAGTGATGTTGGGCCGCCAGCGCATGAGAGAACTGACCCACAGATCTCACTTCTGGCCTGAAGTGGCAGAGTACACCCTGGAAAACCCAGCCTGTATTTTGAAAATGTGCCTGTATTTTGAAAATGTGTGCCAGAACAAAAAATAAGATGATCAATTCTCTGGAATAAATAATTTACCACATTCTCACTAGCTTCAACACTTTAGGAATAAAGCATGTCTAGCATGGAAATTTTACCAACATTAATTTCCAACTCATAGTGTAGGCCTCATCAGCATTAAAACATATAGTTTTCTTAATAAATGAAACCAGAATTATTTTTAAATTTATTCTAGTCTCTCTAATTTTTGTATATTTGTTTTTCTGCCTGTCAGTCAAGAGGGACAGAATCAGTGTGCCCTACAAGAGAAAGCATCTTGTAAAGCTTTATCTTTAGTCCCCAAAATTCATAAATTTGGGCTCAGAGAGGAGACTAAATGAAAGAGATCTGAAATAACTGTAAATGTGGAAACATAATTTTATAGCCCTTAAACAACTGCATAAATTTTATTTTGATACAGACACCACAAATCTGGACTGAATAGGTGATTTACTTTGCTACTCAAGAAAGACACCAACTTAGAAGTTGGTACCATCTCTTTTACCCTCACTAATTTCAAGAACCATCCTAAGACATCTCTTATGCCTTTATTGATTTTTCAGATGAATAAAATTCATTTGAAATACATGCCTAATGCTGAATATTCTTTCCTGTATCTTTGTTGGAGAAACTTGGTGACAGACTTGTATTCAAATTTCTATTCTCACAGAAGGAAATTCGTTTTATCCTGAGTACCTTTATCCAACAGCCCTATATGGAAAAAGTCCAGAGATAGTAGGTTTTAAAAAAACTCTAACTTTCCCTAATACTTTATAATGAATGCAGCTCTAATAGCTGGACACATGTTGATCACTTTTCATTATGACTATTTCAGCAGGTGTGCCTATTACTACTTCTGCTGAGTCAACTTTTCTGAAGCCCCTTGTTGTCAAGCCTCCTCCAGGTGGGATTAAAGATGAGACTACGCCTTCCTCTTCCAGCAGTGCTTTGGATTTGAATAATCCAAACAAGTATTGTAAGCTCTGTCCTGCTTCCTTTAATGGTCCATTAATGGCCCAACAACATTATGTTGGGAAAAAACACAAAAGAAATGAAGCTAAGAAGAAGTTTGTAGACAAGATAAGAGAGAAACCTCTTCCAGCAAAATCAGATGCAAATGGTAAATAGTAAAATTATCCCAAATCTCTTTCTTAGAAAGTTTATATTTTATTAAACATATCTGGCTTATGTATATACTATTTTGCTTTTACTGAATACAAGGTTTATAATACTCATGGGATCATAGAATTTTCGATAAGGACTTTTGAGTCCATATAGGTCTGTCTGTTGGTTTTCTAGAAAATGAGACCCAGAAAGGTTTAGATGACACTTACTAATAAAATATAGGTATTACCACGGTTTCATGTTATATCATAGGTACATAAGGAAGTATTTTTAATTAGTATCATGTAGTTATATCATTCGGTCACTAAGTATGACTTAAGTGTCTCTTAGTTGCTAGGCTAGTTATTCTTGGGAATACAAATGAAGATATACTATTTTCCCTGAAGGGGCAAGTGTATAACTAATTGGGTTAATAATACTTCATTGCAAGAGGCTGCAGACATGGATTTTTGTGTACATATTTTTGGTAACCAGAGAAGCCAAACATCATGGTTCAGAAAATCTTTATAGAGGAAGTATATGATTTAGATTGATAGCAGTGGGAAGGAGAGAGGATGAACAAAAGAGCTGAGAAAGAGTGGCAAGAATTCAGGTGCAATAAAGATTCTGATCCTGACTGGAGTGATCCACTTGCTCTTCTAACCATATGTTTTTTCATTTTTCCCCCACAGGCACCATCTCACTACTAGTATTTTTATTCCCTTTTCATATTCTCTTCTCCACCCACTTTTCCTCTACTCACCATTATTTTTCAATTCTTTCCTTACTAGACCTTTTTGCTTAATGTGAAAATGTTCATTACTCCCTCCTTGAAGCTCTATTCTTTGTCATTAGTAACTCCTTATGCTATTGTTCTTTTCCCGTGTTTCTATTTATTTTCTGTTTTCTTTGGGGGCTCTTTTCTAAATTCATTGTCTAAATGTAGACGTTCCCATGGTTCCATTCTTGACCTTAATCTATAACATGATCTAATCCGTTCCTCTGATTTCATCTGTCATCTGTATGCTTATGACCTTTCTGCAAAGCTTTAGATTCATATATTCAAAGAGCAGCTACCTCTTCACCTGTATACCTCATAGCCATTTCAAATCCACTCAGTCATTCAAAGTAGAAACCTGTAGTTAATTGTAAATCCCTCAGCACCATCTACTTCACTTCCTATATCTAATGAGGCACCAAGCCATGACTGTTTTACCTCCTGAATCTTACTGTTACCTTTTCTCCAGCCATGCTTTTCCCATACTAGTTCAGGCCCTCAACATCTTTTCTAGAGTTTTGCTACTCAAAGTGTGGTTTGTGGCCAGCATTATAAACATCACTTGGGAGCTTGTTAGAAAAAAGAATCTCAGGCCTCACTGCAGACCTACTGAATCAGAATCTGCATTTTAACAAGATGCTTAGGTGATTTGTACTCACAATAAATTTTGAGAAGCATTGTTCTAGAATATTGCCACAACCTCTAACTACTCTCCTTGCCATCAGTTTTGTCTCCCCAGATCTACCCTCAGTTTAACCACTAGAGTGTTTCATCTAAAGTGTACGTCTTTTCATGTCATTCCCCTGCTTAAAAGTCCTTATTTCTCTATTTTCTAAGGATAAAAATCTAAGCTTCATAGCTCTCTACCCTCTTGTCCCTATCTCCTTCTCCAGGCTTATTCCCTGCTACTTCCTCCTATGATTTATGTGGGTCAGAATCTACAAACTACTTATGGTTTCCAGAAACCATTACCCCATTTCTTGTCTCTGTGCCCTTCATGCTGCCATTTTGCCTAGAATGTCTTCATGTCCCTCTTCTCTTGACCAACTCCTACTCATTTCACTTCTTTCAAGCCTTTTCACTTCCTTCAAGGCTTATATTCTGTGCTTCCTTAACCTGAATATCTAATTATCTCTCCCTGTGTCTTTATCTCCCACTAGAATGTAAGGTCTTTGAGGGAAGGGACTTCATCTAACTCATCTGTATTTCCAGTACTAGAGATAGAAACTGGCACAGAGTAGGCCTACCTCAATAGAGATTAGTTTAATATATGAATCAGTGAACTATTAACCTTTATTTATTGAGTGCTAACCCTGTGTTTGTACTATTAAGTTTTCTGCTTAATGTGATTCAACATGTCCCCAAAAGTTACATAGAGATCTGTATTTTTATCTAGGATTTTAAAGAACGTTGATTTAGGCAAGTGTAGAAATAGAAGTGGTAGGGCTTCTGAAAGTCGTAGATGTTTGGAGAAATGACAGACTCCCACTTGTTAGGGTATTTTTCCCATCGCTACGCTGAGGGTGATCTGAAATAAGTGACTTCTAGTTTGTGGCATTAGGTAAATTGGAACTGAGAAGTGTGTCAGCCATGAGAAATGTGTGCACTTTGGTCACTTCTGAAAGGAGGGTCATTTTAGCACTCTGAAGTTTCAAGGTTATTAGATTGAGAGAAGGATTTTGGTGAAATTTTTATCTGGCTGGGGAGGCGAGTGCTGATCATCAGCATAATTTAATCCAGTCTTTGAAGTCATTTTATACTAGCCTCTGAAGATGAAGCTCAAAGAACAGATTTTCAACCCTGCCTTGACTATTTCATTTTGATAACAGTAAACATTTGAGGATTAAAAAAATAGCTGGAGAATTTAAAGTAGCAAATGAGAATTGCAAAGAACAGCTACAGCAGAAGCCCATATTATAAGTGAGCAAGCGGTAAGACAAAAACAGCTTAACCTGTGCCACTTTAACTATATTCACTCTTCACCCATTTTCTCCCTTCTTTCTGTCTCTGCCTTCTTTTCTGTCTGCTATGGTTTATATATGTTTCTACTATATCTAATCTCTTTCCCTTTTTCTTCATCATTCTTACTGCTCTCTTCATGTCCCTCATTCAGTCCAGATCTTATTAGCACAGGAATGGCTACCATAACAATATGGAAATAAAATATGTATGTATTTTTAATTTACTGTATTTGTTTTGTTTATTTTACTAATTTCTAGCCCCATTATTGCACTTAGATGTCTCACCTTCACCTGTAACTCAGCATATCTAAAACTGAATTAATAATCTTCCCTAAAACCACCTTAAATTTACCAAGTTTTCTTTCTTTGCCAGTAGTACCACTATTTATTAGTCACCCACACTTGAATCCTTGAGGGCATCTTTGACTAAATTTCCCTATCTCCTATCCGTCCACAGTCTTATCAGGTCTTTTTAGAACTGTTTCTTCTTCCTTTATCCTTCCATTGCATTTTCACTACCATCATCTCACAGTTTAATGCTGTAACCACCTTCTGGAAGGCTTTACTTATACCTCATTGTTATTCTCTCACTACCTAGTAGCAAGATTTCAACCCAGGATCAATTCCACAGTCCACTTGTTCTACTTTTACATTCAGAACACTGAGTGATGCTATGGAGAATTATATAAGGCTAGAGACTGGGTGCCTCTACAGAGTCTTAGTATCCAATCTCTGTGGCCTTTTAGTCCTACTTAATACTTTTCCTTTTCCTTCACTTTCCTTTCAGCAGTGATTTTTAAGCCTACACCACTCTCCAGGACTCTCTTCTACTGTTCAACACTCCCCCTCCTCACAACATTCAGGCAAGCTTATTCCTTATTTCATCAAGAAAAATGTGGCCATCAAATGTGCATACCAAGTATCTTGCCTTAACCAAATAATCCCTTAACCTTGAGTTTCCCTTTAACTACTACACTTTCCCCTTCTCTTCTTTGCCAGGTTTTTTTTGGTTGTGTTGTTGTTTTTGTTTTCAAATATACTCTTAACTGTCTTTACTGATATTCACTCCTCAACTCATTACCATTTGTTGACACACATTCCCCCAGCCCTCCACACCACCACTGTACCGTTCCACTGAAACTGTCCCTCACGGGGTTATTGTGACTTCTAAATTTCTGAATCCAATGGCCATCTTTACTCCATTCACTAAACTTTCCTCCTTTGACATCAGTCTCTCCTGTTCATCCTTACAACTTTGTCCTTTACTTCTTGATTTTTCATGGTCCCCCTCCTCCTCTACCATCTAGTTTAAAGAGTGGTGCTCTCCAGGGTTTTTATCATTATGTTGGTGTTGCTATGCCCACCCATACATTATCCTCAGGACATCTCACCCACTCTGATTGTCTTAACTAACCCCCATCCCCTGACTTCTCCAAAATTAACCTATCTTCTGCCTTTCAAATTCCCATATCTAACTGCCTATTGGACACCTTTACATGAAAATCTCACAGATATATCAGACTCTGTGTGTCCAAATTCAAACTCACCAATGCTTATTCTCCCACCTCCTAAAATAGTGCTTCCTTATGAAGTTCCAATTTCAGTTAGGATCACCACCCACTCAGTCACCAAACTATGCTGAGAGGTATTTTAGACTTCTCTAGATTCCTCCTTCTCCCTTATCTCCCACATTCACTCAGTCATTAAATTTTGTCTGTTTTAATGGTAAGTATTTCACCAATATCCCTGCTTCTCTCTACCCCTACTGTGACCTTTCTAGCCCATGCCCTCCTCATCTCTTGCCTTATGTAACTGTGGTCTCCTTACTTCCAGGCTTGCTCCTCTTAAAATTACCCTCCATATTGCAGTTAGAGGAGAGATTTCTCTAAAACACACAGCTGACCATGTTACTTACTACTTAAACCACTTCAAGGTTTCCCAGCCCACAGAATAAAAATCTAGGCTCCTTAGCATAATATAAAAGTCTCTTTGATGTGATATACTTTTGCCTCTCCCATCTCATCCCCTTATATTTTATTCTGCAACAATTCCAAATTTTAACTAGTTACTGTAAACACTTCTGTGTTCTTTTCATGCTATTTCCTCTGCCTACAGTACTCTTCTCAACTCTTTTAACCGTTAACTATTTTTCATTTTTCCAAGTTTAACTAAGGCATCATCTCTTCCAGTAGCCCTCTTCAGGCTCCCATATTGTACTAAGTGCCTCTGCTTCATTGAATTCCCATACCTCTTAAGCATACTTGTCTTACCTTTTACCAAATGAGATTGAAATCCTCTGTTCATGTGTCTGTTTCTCACTTGGATTTGTGAGCAACCTGCCCAATTTATTAATCTTGTACCTCTAGCATCTAGCATGATGCTTGGTGCCACAGAGGTGTTTAGTGTTCGTTGAACAGATTATTTGAATTCAGCACATCATGCTCATTTCTGTCTCTTCCATACCTGATATTGTTTTCATCCCCTGGAATTCCCTAACTGCTTTCCTTACAATTCAAATCCTTCTTTTCCTCCAAAGTCCATCACAACTTCCCTCGCTTCTCTAGCTCTTGATATTCTCCCCTTCCTCTGATTTTTCATAGGTATTACTGTTCATTGACAGTTGCATTAATTATAGTCCCTTAACTGAATTGGCCCCCTTGAGACAAGGGATTGTATTTTATTCTGCAATATCCTTCTCAGTGCTTTATATGGGAATGAGTATATGGTTTTTCTCAATATTTGATAATTGTTTATTGAAAGGCAGTGTTGTGTAGTGGGATAAACATAGATTTGGAGAAATGTTTGAAGTCAGTTGCCCAGTTGCACCTCAGATTCCTCAGGTATAAAATGAAAATAAGACTACTTCACAGGATTGAAAGAGGATGAAATGAAGCAGTATATACAGTACCCATCACAGAATAGGTCATCAACAAATGTTAGTTTTCTTGAAATATTTTGTTTTCCTGCCATAATTTAAAAACATGTAAACTGGACATTTTCTGTTTTTCTTCATAAGCTAAATGCCACATTAAGTTGCATTTTTGCTTGCATGTAGCTCTCAGTTGATTTTCCCCATTTAAGATACTAGATCAATGGTTCTCATTCTTGACTACATACTAGAATCATGCAGGCAGCTTTTAGAAATCCCAATGCACAGGCCATCGCTAAAATCAATTAAATTAGAATCCCTGGGACCCACACATTAGTGTTTTGTTTTCTCTTTTTTAACTCCCCAAGAGGTTATGATATAGAGCCAAGATTGAGAACCAAAATGTTAGACTATAAAGATATGCAGTTCCTCAATCTATCCTTTGAAAACAAAGACCTTAGTCCAGGGAGTTATGAGATACGGCTGTGATTAGGAGAAAAGTGGGCTCCACAAGTGTTAGCTTATGGATGATTCTGAAAGTTACAGGTTGCAAAGAAGCTTGAGTTTCTGGGTGAAGTCAGAAACGGAATCCTAGCAGGGCTGAGGGGAGCAAAGTTTGACAGGCCCAAGGAGCAGACTCAGATAGGAGAATGGACAGTGTAAGGAGCATAGTAGAGGCAGGTTTCAGTAGGATCAGACCAGGAATTTTGATCTTGGGGCCAATAAATAGACTTCATGTCTTCACAGAAAGGGTTTACACCATTTTTATATATTATTTTCTGAGATGTCTATATCCTAGAAAAAGATAAAGAATATCAGTGTGTGAAAAAGACAAAGGCTAAGGTAATAGAAAGCAGACCATAGTTCCAGAACTGCCTCTGGATCTTTCATATGTGACCTGCAGCTGCTCTAAACTACTATATTGCCTATATTATAATCTTCTGGTATAACTTGTGAAGAAACCAAGGAGGAACTGAGGAGAACATTATATACAATATACTCTATAAGCACTAAACAAATATGTAAAACCTCTGAAATATAATCTGAGTTTATAATCATACTGAAGATCATTGACTTGATAATCTAGGCAGTGGTGCTCAACAGTGTCTGCACAGAAAAATCATCTAGAGTGCTTTCAAAAAGTAAGAAAGCCTGGTTCTACCCCTAGAGATTCTGATTAAATTTGTCTTATGTGGAGCTGTAACATGAATATTTTTAGAGTTCTCCACAAGGTTCCAATGTGTAACTAACCTTAAGAACCACTAGTCTAGAGGAAACCAGGATTCCTGCTTATCTTGCATAACTTGGGTGCCCTCAAAATACATGGTATTGGCCAAGTGAATATGAGCCTTAATTTTCCCACCTGTGAAATAAGGTTAGTAATAATTTCCTGAAAAGGGTTGTTATGAGCATGCAGAGTCCTGGATTTAGTCCTCAGCTTTGCAGGAAGTCCAGAGTCTTCAGAGGTGATCAGCCTCAAATCAGGGACTCCGCAAACCAAAAACAAAATTGGAAGATGCAGAAAAATAACCAAGGAACTGGAAAGGTATTCCCTTAGTGGTTTTCTCCACACATCCTCTGACAATAACTAGCTGGGGTACTGTTAAAATACACAATCCCTGTCCCAGTGAATCATATTCTCCAGAGGAGGGGGTCTAGGGATCTGTATTTTAAACTCACACTCCAGGTGATTCTTTTTTTTTTTTAACATCTTTATTGGAGTGTAATTGCTTTGCAATGGTGTCTTAGTTTCTGCTTTATAACAAAGTGAATCAGTTATACATATACTTATGTTCCCATATCTCTTCCCTCTTGCATCTCCCTCCCTCCCACCCTCCCTATCCCACCCCTCCAGGCGGTCACAAAGCACCAAGCTGATCTCCCTGTGCTATGCGACTGCTTCCCACTAGCTATCTACCTTACGTTTGGTAGTGTATATATGTCCATGCCTCTCTCTCGCTTTGTCACAGATCACCCTTCCACCTCCCCATATCCTCAAGTCCGTACTCTAGTAGGTCTGTGTCTTTATTCCTGTCTTACCCCTAGGTTCTTCCTGACATTTTTTTCTTAAATTCCATATATATGTGTTAGCATATGGTATTTGTCTTTCTCTTTCTGACTTACTTCACTCTGTATGACAGACTCTAGGTCTATCCACCTCATTACAAATAGCTCAATTTCATTTCTTTTTATGGCTGAATAATATTCCATTGTATATAAGTGCCACATCTTCTTTATCCATTCATCCAATGATGGGCACTTAGGTTGTTTCCATCTCCGGGCTATTGTAAATAGAGCTACAATGAACATTTTGGTACATGACTCTTTTT
This sequence comes from Tursiops truncatus, assembly GCF_011762595.2. Lineage (NCBI taxonomy): Eukaryota > Metazoa > Chordata > Mammalia > Artiodactyla > Delphinidae > Tursiops > Tursiops truncatus. The sequence goes on from NC_047055.1 coordinate 42,959,206, forward strand.
GAATTATGGTTTTCTCAGGGTATATGCCCAGTACTGGGATTGCTGGGTCATATGGTAGTTCTATTTGTAGTATTTTAAGGAACCTCCATACTGTTCTCAAATATAATACAAATATTATATATATTAATATATATTATTGTATCTGTCTTCTCATCTTGCTTATCTTACTGTGTTTGGGGTCTCCTTTTTGCAGGCTGCAGGTTCGTAATTACCATTGTTTTTGGTGTCTGTCCCCAGTGGCTAAGATTGGTTCAGTGGGTTGTGTTGGCTTCCTGGTGGAGGGGACTAGTGCCTGTGTTCTGGTGGATGAGGCTGGATCTTGTCTCTCTGGTGGGCAGGTCCACGTCTGGTGGTGTGTTTTGGGGTGTCTGTGGACTTATTATGATTTTAGGCAGCCTCTCTGCTAATGGGTGGGGTTGTGTTCCTGTTTTGCTAGTTGTTTGGCATAGGGTGTCCAGCACTGTAGCTTGCTGGTCATTGAGTGAAGCTGGGTGCTGGCATTGAGATGGAGATCTCTGGGAGATTTTTGCCGTTTGATATTATATGGAGTTGGGAGGTCTCTTGTTGACCAGTTTCCTGAAGTTGGCTCTCCCGCCTCAGAGGCACAGCACTGACTCCTTGCTGCAGCACCAAGAGCCTTTCATCCACACGGTCACTGGCTCAGTCGTTGTTTTTCAAAGAATGCTGCTACACCATGGTGGCTTGGTCCAGGAATCCTTCTAGCTGCAGCCATGACTGTGCTGGAATCAGCCTTCCTCAAGAACAGCCTCACGGCTGCTAGTGGGAGGCCTTCCTCTCGAGACCTCCAGGTGATTCTTGCCAGAGAAGGCTGGGAAACATTGTAGTTTAATACACTGTCATTCTGGTATTGATTTATGGTAGGAGGAGAAATATATATTTCCAGTTCTGAGGTTTTTTAAAAAAATATCTATCATCTAGGGTATCCTCTTTTTTGTATCAGTAATATGGGAAACCAAATTATAATCAGAAGTGACTTGGCAAGCACAAAATCAGAGCACAGGAAGAGAGGATAGTTTTGAAGAATTATTTATTTAGACTTTGACATAACTGGCTGAGCTCTCCTGGGCCCACCACAGAGTATATGTCAATAGTGAACGTAGTCCTCATGTTCTTTAAAGTCAATTTCTTTCTTTCTACTTGACAATAATCTCCTGTTTCTGTGAATAATCTTTGCTTAGACAAGGCCAATACACTTAGTAATAATTAATTTAGTGGCCTTTAAATGATTAAGTTGCTGTTTGATTTAAAAGAAGATGGTCTTCCCTGACCCTAAAAATCTCTGCAGCCATCAGTTTATTGCCTCTTCCTTAGGGTGGGATTGTTTTTATATTTAGCTTATGAAATTTATTAATTTGCTTCTTCAGACCAAAGAGAAAGTGGAAGGTGATAAGATTAAGAAAATAAAACTTAATCTGTCACCTGCTTCCTGTTCTACCTATGAATCAGAATAGAGAGGTAGCTAGTATATCTATTCTATAGTTCTTGACTCTTATGAAGTGGTAACTAGCAGTTTTGTTTTAGAATTTTGCTTTCAGAATTTATCCTGAGAGTGGGGCTCACTGAACCTCTCTCATTTCTAAAATCTGTCTGTAGAAATAACTTTTGGTAAAGTAATGCACTACAGTGATTTCAGGTAAGAGAGTAAGAATTTTCTTTTATTTGTTTTTAATATTTTGGGATGTTTCAAGTTTTAGTTGGGTAGAAAGAGAATTAGGGGCAAACAAAAAAGAGGTTGGTTGAGGGATTAAGAGGCAAAGATTGATTGGGCATGCTAGATTTGAAGTGTCTGTTGTACTTTCATGTAGCAACAATAAACAGGCAGATAGCAGTTTCTTAGGAAAGAGGCCAAGGCTAGAGAGGCAGTGTGGTGTAGTGTGAAAAATTTTGGACTTTAAATTAAGAGACATGGGCTCTGAGAGGCTATCTTTGTTACTAATGCTGTGTGACTTTGACCAAGTCATTTGACCTCTCTGGGCCTTAGCTTTAAATTGGGAAGGCTCAAGTAGATGATCTCTAGTAAATTCCTGTCCAGTTATGTGATTCGAAGTGTATTCCTATTGACCTTATTAACTTGAACTCTCTGTTTTTTCAGCATTTAGTATGAAAACCTATGTTTGTCATATTTGTAATATCACCTTTACATCTTTAGAAATGTTCCGGTCCCATATGCAAGGAAGTGAACATCAAATTAAGTAAGTATTTCTTGCCAAAATGCTCCTGTGATACCAAAGACCAGGGCTTCTGTCAAGTACCTTTGCATGTACTTTACAAACTTTCTAGGCATTTATTTCCCTAAGAGTTGATCCTGGGTATGGTTGGTGATACTTGTAACATATTGTATGTTAGTTCCATCTCCCAGGGAGTTCTCTAGCCATGATAGTAACTGACAGAGCTGGCTAACTGGCACTCCTCCTGACCAGACAGCATTGTCCTTCTTTGGAAAGATGCTAAAGGATCATTCTCAGGCTAACCATATAAATTCAAATAATCCCTGTAATCCCTGGAAGGTTGGCTAGTTCCAGAGATTCAGTGATCCAGTCATCATCCTTCCAATGAGGTATAGTGGTTAAGAAAGAAGGTCTTGTTGTTAGACAGAACTGAATTGGAATACCAGATCTATCTTTCTGCCACATATGTAACTTTGGACAGCTCTGACATAAAGTGGTTATAATGAAATATAAAAATATGTGCAAGGTGCCTGACTGGCACATAGTAGGAGCTCAATACACATTTATTCCAATCTGTTTTGTTATTTTAAGGAGGAGAGGATTGAGTGGACAATTGGGGATCGGATAAGTCAGGTAGTGGGACAGTGGGGCACTTAACTATTGTATATTTTTTGTTGTTGCTTTTAAAATCAAAGCATACTATTTCGGTTACATTATTTTAGTGGAAAATATTTATATTATTGAGTCTGAATACTAAGTAGCTAAGTTGTCTCACTGACCAAATTAACCTTCATTTAGACTCTTTTTTTTTTTAACATCTTTATTGGGGTATAATTGCTTTACAATGGTGTGTTAGTTTCTGCTTTATAACAAAGTGAATCAGTCATACATAAACATATGTTCCCATATGTCTTCCCTCTTGCGTCTCCCTCCCTCCCACCCTCCCTATCCCACCCCTCCAGGCTGTCACAAAGCACCAAGCCAATATCCCTGTGCCATGCGGCTGCTTCCCACTAGCTATCTACCTTACTACGTTTGTTAGTGTGTATATGTCCATGACTCTCTCTCGCCCTGTCACAGCTCACCCTTCCCCCTCCCCATAACCTCAAGTCCGTTCTCAGGGTTCCAGAATAAATAGCTGTCACATTTATAGATCTGTACAGGGAACTAATAATCAAAAATTTTTTAAAGCAATGTGACATTCAGATCAGACCATCTTTAGGGCATTAAATATTATTGGTCCTTTCCCACACATCCCAACATGCCTTATATTTTTAAGTACTATAGCAGTGTCAAATATGTCTGCTTCTTTGTACCCATATTTCCATTCATCCCAGGCCTGAAAATTTTTTTATGTGTAAAACATTGTGAGGTGCTTAGGAGATATCTGACTATCCCTGCTGCTTCTCTTTGACATACAAAAAGTCACAATTTTTAGCTTTTATATTGAGGTAGGTTTTAAAATTTTGTTTGGGCCTCTGTTGTATTTGTTTTTTCAAACTAATATTTTTGAAAGCAAAGCAAACATTCCAAATAAAATAAGCTAGTAACAAGAACTTTCTACTGTCTTGTTTGCAGAGAATCCATTGTTACCAATCTAGTGAAGAATCCGAAGAAGCCACCAGACTCTTACCAAGATGAAAGTGCAGATTACATCAAAGTACAGAAAACCAGAGGACCAGAACCAAAGACTTATTTCAGAAAGATGGAAGAGACTTCTTTGGAAGCCTGCAGGTACAGAGAAGCAGTTGATTCCAGATCCAGACATAGAATGTTTGAACAAATACTCCCATGTGAGACTTTCTGGACATACCCAGGACCATACAATATTTCACAAACAGTGGAAAACCAGTTACCTCATTGCTTACCAGCTCACTCAAAGAACACATATGACTCTTTCCAAGATGAACTGGAAGATTATATCAAAGTGCAGAAAGCCAGAGGACTAGATCCAAAGACTTGTTTCAGAAAGATAAGCAAGAGCTCTGTGGAAACCCATGGGTACAGAGAAGTTGATTCTGGACCCAGATCAAGAATGTGTGAGCAAAGATTTTCATTTGAGACTTCTCAGAACTCCCAGCGACCATACGGTACTTCACCAGTGGGAAGCCAATTACATCACTCGTTACCAGCTCATTCAAAGAGGTCATATGACTCTTTCCAAGATGAACTTGAGGATTATATCAAAGTGCAGAAAGCCAGAGGACTAGAGCCAAAGACTTGTTTCAGAAATATAAGCAAGAGCTCTGTGGAAACCCATAAATACAGAGAAATGGTTGATTCCAGACCCAGACATAGAATGTTTGAGCAGAGGCTCCCATTTGAGACTTTCCAGAATTACCCAGTATCATATAGTATTTCACAGGCAGCGGAAAAGCAGTTACCTCATTGCTTACCAACTCATGACAGCAAACAGAGATTAGACTCTATGACCTACTGTCAACCCACCAGAGACTATTTCCCAGAAAAACCAGTACCCCTGAGCCTTAGTCAACAGGAAAATAATTCTGGCCCATACAGTGTAGAATCTGAAGTTTACAAGCACCTCTCCTTAGAAAACAATACCAGTGACCATGAAGCAAGTCATACACGGAAACATCAGAAGAGAAGGCACCTGGAGGAAGGTGAAGAAAAGCCAGAGAAGGAGCAGTCGAAGCATAAAAGGAAAAAGAGTTATGGGGATACAGATCTAGACAAGGACAAGAGCATCCAGAAAAGGAAAAGAGAGGGAGATAAAGTCAGTTCAGGAAAGCTTAAGCATCGAAAAAAGAAAAAAAGACATGGTGTTCCCTCTGAGAAGGAAGAACATAAGCACAAGAAAGAGAAAAAGAAATCTGTTGAAGAAAAGACAGAAGAGGAAATGCTTTGGGATGAGTCTATTCTTGGATTTTGAACTTTTAGCTTTGTTTACCCAATGAGAAATCGGTTAAGAATAGGGGAATTTAGACAAAGACAGGAACATCCAATGAAGAAAAGGAGAGGTGAATACAGTCAATGTCAGTTCAAGAAAGCTTAGTTTTTTGTGTGTAAAAATTGAAATTGAATTGAAAGAAAAGACAAGCCTAAACCTAGTCTCTGAGAAAGAAGAACCTAAGAAGAACCTAAGAACATAAGAGAAAAGGAAGCCTGTTGAAGAAAAGACAAAGGTGTCAGTGCTTTAGGATGAGTCTTCTCTTGGATTTTGAACTTTTCAGTTTTGTTCACTTAGGTTGAATTGAAGAAATAAGTTGAAGAGTTTGGTTTTGTTAAATTCATGTTATTGAATTTTCCTAAGTGGACAGTTACTTTAACTGCTAACAAAAGCCAAGTGAAATAAGAGTATTCAATATGCCTTTTCCTCAAGTTATTTTTCCTCATTTATTAAATTGAAAGAAAAATTACATGTTTCCTATGTATAAAGTAATTTCCCTTAATGAGGCTGTCTCTGCTTCTACAAATTGCTGTGATAGTGAATTACTTACCTGTGGGAGATAATTTATTTTAAATGAATCACCAGGCATTACAGAATCCATCCCTTCTTTGGGTTTGTGTTAGTGTTGGTGGTATTTTATTGTTGTTATTGTGTGTTTGTTTATGTTTCTTGGTTTTCTCCAAGGAAAACATGTGAAGCGATTTAGACTGATTTTTTGTTTGTTTGTTAAATCTAATTTGCAGTGTATTTTTGTATTTTCTATTTCTGCAAGTGGAAAATGAAACAGTCTATAGTAAACTAAGATGATATATGGTTTTAAAGAGCTCTAAAAAAGTACTGATAAAAATCAGTCTATATTCTGGAAATGTTTATATTATATTAAAGTGTTTTAATTTCTACATATTGTTTTATGTAAATGATCATTTCCCAGCTGGATATTATCTTACTTTGGGAGTGAGAGGGGAAATAATTAAACAGTTTGCACCTCTGGGGAGATCACACTATAAAGTTTTAATAGTTTCATTTATCCTACATCTAGCTTAGGAAAAGCTGATATTCAGAGTTGAGCTCAGTTTTAAGTTAGAAAAATATGACCAGCTAAATACTTGAAACTGAAAAAGGAAGAATTTATAAGTGGGAGAGGACTGTGAGGAGGGGGCATTACCTTTATTTATTTATTTATTTAAAATTTATTTATTTATTATTTATTTTTGACTGCATTGGGTCTTCGTTGCTGCGTGCGGCTTTCTCTAGTTGTGGCGAGTGGGGGCTACTCTTTGTTGCAGTGTGCAGGCTTCTCCTTGCGGTGGCTTCTCTTGTTGCAGAGCACAGGCTCTAAGCCTGTGGGCTTCAGTAGTTGTGGCACGTGGGCTCAGTAGTTGTGGCTCATGGGCTCTAGAGTGCAGGCTCAGTAGTTGTGGCGCATGGGCTTAGTTGCTCCACGGCATGTGGGATCTTCCTGGACCAGGGCTCGAACCCGTGTCCCCTGCATTGGCAGGCAGATTCTTAACCACTGTACTGCTAGGGAAGCCCAGGCATTACCTTTAACTTGTTTCATCTTGATTATGCTTTTTACTCTGGTGCTCCTTTTTTTTATGTTTTATGATAAACACCTCCTGTAAGCATTTGAGCATCATCATGGTATAGTATAAAGAGTCGTAGCCTGGGAATCTAAATCCCAGGATTCTGGTCTCAGTTGTACCATCAAGTTGCTGTGTGACCTTGTAGAAATACCATCAAAATCCAAACATGGAGTCATTAGGAATAGGAAAAATAGGCTATAGTATTCCCTTGATGTGTTAATCCTATCAAAAAGCAAATAAATTTAGATGGTGATTTATCTGCACTTAGGCAAGGCATTTAATGGTTGTTTTTTATTGAGATTTGAATAAAATGGTAAATATTAACTGAAGCATGATATGATTGTTGGGCTCATACCTGGTTGAATGAATAGTCCAAAGGGGAGTTCGATGGTCCTCAAATTAACTTTTCTTCCAGAATACTGTTGGTATAACATTATTGGTGTTACAATATCACTTCCCCTCTTTTTAAAAAGCCCATCTGGTGTACTGGTGAAAGGAGAGGGGAAAGAAGAACCAGAGTAGAGCAAATAGAGTGTTAATTGGCCACAAAAATGGCAAATTCTCTTTTCTGAACATGTAAAAAAAAAGTAGCATTTTTTTCCACAGGAAGTACAAGATGAGTTCAATTGAATTGTAAGCATTTTTAGAATTGGTAAATTCTTTTGCAGAAGTCCATTTTGCGTTTAAAGCTGTAGGGTAGGAATTCAAACTATATATCGTAAGAATATTCACTAAGATACCAAATTACGATGATCTTTCCAAAATAAATAGATGAATTATTTATTAAAATTAGCTGCACACATCAAAAATTAAAATTTTAGTCAATACTGGGTAAATCATTTAAATTGGTGGTGTGGCAAGTTGGGGGAGGGATAAGGGTGTTGTGTTGAACTGCTTTCTTGGAGAAGTTATCAGTGACCTCTAGTAAATGGTTTAAAAAATTTTTAGGACAAAACCCTTTTTTTTGGCAAAAATGGGCTTTATCTTAACCCCACCATAAAATAAATTTTCTGTTAACCAGAAAGTATTATTTTCTGCTTGAATCTGGGGACAAGGACTTGGATCCAACTTTAGCACATTTGCTTTGCTTCCAACTTCTGCCTCTGAGCACTTGAAGGTCAGAGTATGTCAAGATATTTAAATATATATGCAAGGGGCTTCCCTGGTGGCGCAGTGGTTGAGAGTCCGCCTGCCGATGCAGCAGACATGGGTTCGTGCCCCAGTCCGGGAAGATCCCACATGCTGCGGAGCGGCTGGGCCCGTGAGCCATGGCCGCTGAGCCTGCGCGTCTGGAGCCTGTGCTCCACAACGGGAGAGGCCACAACAGTGAGAGGCCCGCATACCGCAAAAAAAAAAAAAAAAAAAAAAAAAAAAAAAATATATATATATATATATATATATATATATATATATATATATATATATATATATATATACAGGGATCCAAAATGATCTCCACTTCTGGAGTTGAGTACTGAATCTAGCAAGATGAATTTAAGAGCGTAAATATCAAATCCACATTTAGCTATGGAAGACAATACAAAAACATGTTTGAGGAGACATAGTTTTTAAGATATTACGTGGTAGTGGGGGCAAAAAAAGATACTACATGTGAAAACAATGTTGGGATTTTTATTACATGCTTGTTTTGAAAGACTAATAGGCATATATATATATATATATATATATATATAATCACATAGATCTAAGGCAAGTTATCGAAGTCAGTATTCAGACAAGTAAATTAATAGCACTTAGCTTCATAGGTATATCCTCATTTGAATAGAAGGTAGAGGGAAGCAAATTTTGGCTGAATTTAGAAAATAATTTTCAATAATTGGAGCTATGGAGAAAAATGGAATTGGCTGCTTGGTTTATATGCATGCATTGAACAAATAATAAGAGGTGACTGTTAGCACTGAGCCCGGAAGGAATCTGAGAAAAAAATGAAGAACATAAGTTCTGTTCCACAAACAGCTCACATTCTAACAGAGAAAATGGACCAATAAATAGGAAACTGCAATATAAATTTGATAAAAGCTACAATAGGAGTGATGAAGGATGCTGTGGGTAGCAAGGGTAATAAGCTTAATGGGATGGTAAGTGGGTATTCAGGAAAGGCTTCCCAAAGGAAATGACATCTAAGCAGACCTTTTCCTCTCAAAGACTTACTTCTTTGATATACCCACTTAGCTATCTAACAGGTACTTCAAACTTAATTTATCCAAATAGAGTGCCTGCTTCTGCCATTACCAATCATTCATCTCCCAGTTTCCCCCATTTCTATAAAACCTTCATTCAGTTGCTCAAGCCAAAAACCATTTTTGAGCACCTCTTCACTCCTGCATTAGACCATAAGCAATTCCCCTTGATCATATCACCAAAATATCTCTTGTAATGTCCAATTCTCATCTTCACTGTTACCAGTCTCATCTGGGACATCATTATTTCTTGATCAAACTGAGAAAATAGGTTTGTGAGCAACTGAAACATTGAAAGAAGTCATTACAGGCTCTGAATTACAGGTGAGTGGAAAAAAATGCATAGAATCAGCAAGAGATCAAAAAGTGCTCAGGTGAACTAAGCCCTTGAGGACTTCAGAACTATCCAGCATATAGTTTACTCCAGAAGAACAAACCCACATATAAAATGAAAACCACTAGTGTCAGAAATCAAATTCAACAGGGCAGAAACATTGTGGGTAAGGGGAAGGAAAAGTTCAGATAGCAGTGGATGAAGGAAGAGTCTAGAGAAAGCAGATCCCAGGAAGTATTATGACAACAAAGTAAACTTAAATTGGAAGGAATACAAGAGAGAAGAGACTACAGTAAAGATAGTAAGGAAAATAATAGAAAAAATGAAGATAAATTTTTGAAAATTATACAGATTGATAGAATAGGTAATAGACAGCAATGGAGATACAAATAAATTTGTTGTAATGGGTGCTGTGTTGTGCTCCCCAGAACTGCCCTCTTACAGTATGGCCTTATCAGGACAGAGGCACTCATTTCCCCTTCTGGGGAATTGGCCTTGTCTGAAGGGAACTGACTCTCCTAAGGTAATGCCTTCTGGGGGCAGCCCACATTGATGGGATAATGTAGGTATACAAAAACCAGGCCACCTGTTTCAATTTTGGGCAACTCTGAAAGACCATGGGATCAGCTGAGTCCTTTGTTGGAACTGTATCACAGTTCAGTTTCTCTACTAATCTCCTGCTTCCCTCACAAGTGTTGTTCTTTTGAACATACCCCTGTAAATTACCTACAAACAAATCTCTGTCTCATTGTCATTTTCCCCTAGAAACTTACCTGAGACAGGAGGTACTGGGAGTAGTCCTAGGGAATAGACTCCATTTTGGAACAGGCTATGAGATTCTGTTATTGGTAGTTGGCAAAATACTGGTAGTAAGTTGTTCCTGGCATGCTGTAGCAGTACAATTTTTAAAATTTTCACAGGTGGTAATAGAAAGGAATGCACGTGCAAGTGTAATATCTCAAGCAGTTAAGAGGATTCAGAGAAATAGCCATTATATTGAATTATATGGAATCTGCTGACTTGTTGAGTGACATTGATGCATTGCAGAAAGAAAACAAAAGACTGAGAGAATTAATTACCAAATTAAGGCAAAATGTGAAAGTCAGAAGGCATCCTGGGTAGCAGAGAAAGGGACTTCCATCTCTTCATCTTGAAATCCCACCTCCCCCTGAACCCTCTGAACTTGAAAAGGTAGACCAATTCTAGGATTGCCAGATAAAACAGAATGCTCAGTTAAATTTGAATTTCAAAAAAGCTAATTTTCAGTATAAATATGTCCAGTGAAATATTTGGAACACACACTAAAACAAAATGTCATTGTTTATCTGAAATTCAAATTTAACTGGATGTCCTTGTATTTATTTTTGGTTAAATCCAGCAACCCTATCCATTTCTCCCAATTAATAGCTAGCATTCCCACCTTGCTTCCAGATGATATTTAGCCCTCTGCCTTGCAAAACAACAAGCCCCCTACCCTAGTATCTATCCCCATCACTCCTGCTGGCTACCAGACTGATAACTATGATCAAATCACAACTTAACCTGGCCTAAAAAGTGTTGGTCTGATAAGGTAAAAAAGGGCCTAGGTACACTCTAAGGGAAGGAAAGAACTAGGAGAAGGCTTGGTGGGCTTGAGCTCAAAGGCCACATAATTTGTGGCCATACTGTAAGAGGGCTAGGGATTTCCAGGAAGAGCCCCATAGTGCAGGGGTGGTTACAGATAGAGAGTAAAGATAGAGGGAGCAACCCATCAGAGAATGTATAAGAGAATATGCACAGGAAGAGTAGAGTCAGACCTGGAAGACTTTGACAGAGAGGGTTTTATTCATTAACTGTTAGGTAAAAGGGGTCATTGAGGTTTCTAACCAGAAAAAGAAAATGAGAGGGACTTGGACTGGATGGTCTTAAATGAATCTAATGTGGTCATAAAAAAAGAGTGTTAATGTGAAGCTGGAAAGGTAAACAGGGGAGGAGACCAGATACAGGATCTGTGTGATATCAGGGGCAGGGTGGTATCAGAGAAAACTGGGAGTAAGAGACAGATGAAGAGAGACTGTGAAGTTCTCTTGACAAGACTCTGAAATGCCAGGGCTAGGTCATAGGTGTCTGAGAAATATACGAGTTCAGATGCAGGAAAGTGGGAAAGCAAAGCCCAGCTGCAGACAGGCTAATTTCACAGTGACTGATATCAAGAAAGTCAAATAATAATCATGATGTCATTAAAGGAAAGAGGTAGCCTTCAGATTAAAAGAAGCTTAATTTAATTACAGACCCAAGTTTCTTGGGACCTTTTAATCAAGTCCAAAGAGAATTAAAAACTTTAAGTACATAACAATTGACCCATGAGACTTGGAGTCAGTAAAGTTTCACTCTGCACCTCAATTTAAGACAGGAACTTGGAAAACAGATGTTTGGGAGTAGCAATGACAAATCATGCTCTGGAAAGATAGAAAAGGATTCCCCACAGATCTATAAACAAAATAAAATTATTAGCATAACCTCACTAGAGGTTTGCTCCATTTATGTTTTCTTCCATTTGTTTTTATATACTTTTTAGGTATATTGTGGCAAGACACAGGAGGGAGAATTCATAAAATCTTTAATTGTCTCACTGAGGGTAGAACAATGTGTCAGGAAAATCTAACTGTGTTGTATTTCTTTTCAAAAGATGAGATGTATGGCAGTTTTACCTCACCTGATACATATACAAGGAGGGAGATTTGTTAGAAAGAGGAAGTGTAGCTGGTACCCACCCCACCCCCAGCAAGAGGTGGACAAACAAGAAGTGTGCAGTACTCTTTTGCCTTCATTTAAGAAATAATCTAAGCAAGCAAGAGCTTTATTTGGTTCCTCAAATTTTCAGCCACCATAAAATGGATGAATCTATAAATACCAGGGCAGCTATGGGGAGAGCAAGAGAGAGAGTCATGGCGTATCGAGCTCTCATTTATCCTGAAATACGGCATAAAGTAACCAAGAAAGTAATCATTAATTTGGCTTGTATATACTCCACATCATGTTTTTCTTTTCCAAAGCTGACAGAGCCCTTAATAGGTTGGGTGGAGCAGGGCTCATTCCCATCCTAAAAAAGAAGAAAATCCTATCCTTACATATTTCTGTATCTTATATCTTATATCTGTATCTTATATCCTATATCCAGTGCAGTCAGGAGGTGATTCCTGAGGCTTTCCCTGAATTCACTTCAGTGTAATATTTGTTACTCAATAATTGGTAGCAACCTACCAAGTGCCCAGGTAGTTTATAGTGCAACAGGGGGATAAAAAAAACATATGCATTATGGGGAAATGACATGGAGTAGTGCAGGCATTGGATTCAGATTCAGAAGACCTATGTTTGGAAGACCATTCTAACACTCATTTGCTTTAAGGTAACTAGAAGCAGGTCATTCAACCTCTGAAACCTTACTTTTCCTCATCTGTAAAATGAAGATTTAAAAAACTCACCTCACAAGGTTATTTAAAGATTAAATGAGATAACATATCAATACAATTTCTGATGCATATTGAACTTGCAGTAAATGTTAATTAAATTAGAATATCAAGTAGAGAGTATTAGGGAGACCATGACTAAGTGCTAAATTACATGGTGGTGATCCTAAGAAAAAGCCCTTTCTAGTGGTCATAGTTGTTCAAAAGTAAACTAGGTTATCTCAAGAAGTACTGAAGGAACCAGAAGGAGTGTCAGGGAGATGTTTAGATGGCAGACACTTAAAGATTTTCTATTTTGTCTTAAAAGATTTTGCGAGACTTCCGGGAAGATGGCGGAAGAATAAGACGCGGAGATCACCTTCCTCTCCACAGATACACCAGAAATACATCTACGCGTGGAACAACTCCTACGGAGCACCTACTGAACGCTGGCAGAAGACCTCAGACCTCCCAAAAGGCAAGGAACCCCCCACGTACCTGGTTAGGGCAAAAGAAAAAACTAAACAGAGACAAAAGGATAGGGACGGGTCCTGCACCAGCGGAAGAGAGCTGTGAAGGAGGAAAAGTGTCCACACACTAGGAAGCCCCTTCGCGGGTGGAGACTTTGGGAGGCAGAGTGGGGGGGCTTGGGAGCCGCGGAGGAGAGCACAGCAACAGGGGTGCGGAGGGCAAAGCGGACAGATTCCAGCGCAGAGGATCGGGCCGACCGGCACTCACCAGCCGAGAGGCTTGTCTGCTCGCCCGCCGGGGCGGGCGGGGCTGGGAGCTGAGGCTCCGGCTTTTGTCGGAGCGCCTGGAGTGGACTGGGGTTGGCGGCGTGAACACAGCCTGCAGGGCGTTGGTGCGCCGCGGCTGGCCGGGAGAGAGTCCGGGGAGGGGTCTGGACCTGCCGAAGAGGCAAGAGACTTTTACGTCCCTCTTTGTTTTCTGGTGCACGAGGAGAGGGGATTAAGAACGCTGCTTGAGAGAGCTCCAGGGACGGGCGCGAGCCGCGGCTAAGAGTGCGGAGCCCAGAGACGGACATGGGACGCTAAGGCCGCTGCTGCCGCCGCCAGGAGGCCTGTGTGCGAACACAGTCACTAGCCACACGCCCTTCCGGGGAGCCTGTGCAGCCCGCCACTGCCACGGTCCCGGGATCCAGGGACGGCTCCCCCGGGAGAGCGCACGGCGCGCCTCAGGCTGCAGCGTCACGCCGGCCTCTGCCGCTGCAGGCCCGCCCCGCACTCCGTGACCCTCCCTACCCCCCCCCCCCCCCCCCCCGGGCCTGGGTGAGCCAGAGCCTCCGAATCAGCGGCTCCTTTAACCCCGTCCTGTCTGAGCAAAGAACAGACGCCCTCCGGCGACCTACACGCACAGGCGGGGCCAAATCCAAAGCTGAGCCCCTGGGAACTGTGAGAACAAAGAAGAGAAAGGGAAATCTCTCCCAGCAGCCTCAGAAGCAGCGGATTAAAGCTCTACAATCAACTTGATATACCCTGCATCTGTGGAATACCTGAATAGACAACGAATCATCCCAAATTAAGGAGCCCTGTGGATGAAAGGCTCTTGGTGCTGCAGCCAGGACTCAGTGCTGTGCCTCTGAGGTGGGAGAGCCAACTTCAGGACACTGGTCCACAAGAGGCCTCCCAGCTGCACATAATATCAAACAGCAAAAATCTCCGAGAGATCTCCATCTCAACGCCAGCACCCAGCTTCACTCAACGACCAGCAAGCTACAGTGCTGGACATCCTATGCCAAACAACTAGCAAGACAGGAACACAACCCCACCCATTAGCAGAGAGGCTGCCCAAAATCATAATAAGTCTACAGACACCCCAAAACACACCACCAGACGTGGACCTGCCCACCAGAAAGACAAGATCCAGCCTCATACACCAGAACACAGGCACTAGTACCCTCCACCAGGAAGCCTACACAACCCACTGAACCAACCTTAGCCACTGGGGACAGACACAAAAAACAACAGGAACTACGAACCTTCAGCCTGCAAAAAAAAAAAGGAGACCCCAAACACAGTAAGATAAGCAAAATGAGAAGACAGAAAAACACACAGCAGATGAAGGAGCAAGATAAAAACCCACCAGACCTAACAAATGAAGAGGAAATAGGCAGTCTACCTGAAAAAGAATTCAGAATAATGATAGTAAGGTTGATCCGAAATCTTGGAGATAGAATGGACAATAGAATGGACAAATTGCAAGAATCAGTTAACAAGGACCTAGAAGAACTAAAGATGAAACAAGCAACGATGAACAACACAATAAATGAAATTAAAGGTACTCTAGATGGGATCAATAGCAGAATAACTGAGGCAGAAGAACGGATAAGTGACCTGGAAGATAAAATAGTGGAAATAACTACTGCAGAGCAGAATAAAGAAAAAAGAATGAAAAGAACTGAGGACAGTCTCAGAGACCTCTTGGACAACATTAAACGCACCAACATTCGAATTATAGGGGTTTCAGAAGAAGAAGAGAAAAAGAAAGGGACTGAGAAAATATTTGAAGAGATTATAGTTGAAAACTTTCCTAATATGGGAAAGGAAATAGTTAATCAAGTCCAGGAAGCACAGAGAGTCCCATACAGGATAAATCCAAGGAGAAATACGCCAAGACACATATTAATCAAACTGTCAAAAATTAAATACAAAGAAAACATATTAAAAGCAGCAAGGGAAAAACAACAAATAACACACAAGGGAATCCCCATAAGGTTAACAGCTGATCTTTCAGCAGAAACTCTGCAAGCCAGAAGGGAGTGGCAGGACATATTGAAAGTGTTGAAGGACAAAAACCTGCAACCAAGATTACTCTACCCAGCAAAGATCTCATTCAGATTTGATGGAGAAATTAAAACCTTTACAAACAAGCAAAAGCTGAGAGAGTTCAGCACCACCAAACCAGCTCTACAACAACTGCTAAAGGAACTTCTCTAGGCAAGAAACACAAAAGAAGGAAAGGACCTACAATGACGAACCCAAAACAATTAAGAAAATGGGAATAGGAACACACATATCGATAATTACCTTAAATGTAAATGGACTAAATGCTCCCACCAAAAGACACAGATTGGCTGAATGGATACAAAAACAAGACCCATATATTTGCTGTCTACAAGAGACCCACTTCAGACCTAGAGACACATACAGACTGAAAGTAAGGGGATGGAAAAAGGTATTTCATGCAAATGGAAACCAAAAGAAAGCTGGAGTAGCAATTCTCATATCAGACAAAATAGACTTTAAAACAAAGACTATTAGAAGAGACAAAGAAGGACACTACATAATGATCAAGGGATCGATCCAAGAGGAAGATATAACAATTGTAAATATTTATGCACCCAACATAGGTGCACCTCAATACATAAGGCAAATACTGACAACCATAAAAGGGGAAATCGACAGTAACACATTCATAGTAGGGAACTTTAACACCCCACTTTCACGAATGGACAGATCATCCAAAATGAAAATAAATAAGGAAACACAAGCTTTAAATGATACATTAAACGAGATGGAGTTAATTGATATTTATAGGCCATTCCATCCAAAAACAACAGAATACACATTTTTCTCAAGTGCTCATGGAACATTCTCCAGGATAGATCATATCTTGGGTCACAAATCAAGCCTTGGTCAATTTAGGAAAATTGAAATTGTATCAAGTATCTTTTCTGACCACAACGCCATGAGACTAGATATCAATTACAGTAAAAGATCTGTAAAAAATACAAACACATGGAGGCTAAACAATACACTACTTAATAATGAAGTGATCACTGAAGAAATCAAAGAGGAAATCAAAAAATACCTAGAGACAAATGACAATGGAGACACAACGACCCAAAACCTGTGGGATGCAGCAAAAGCAGTTCTAAGGGGGAAGTTTATAGCAATACAAGCCCACCTTAAGAAGCAGGAAACATCTCGAATAAACAACCTAACCTTGCACCTCAAGCAATTAGAGAAAGAAGAACAAAAAAACCCCAAAGCTAGCAGAAGGAAAGAAATCATAAAAATCAGATCAGAAATAAATGAAAAAGAAATGAAGGAAACAATAGCAAAGATCAATAAAACTAAAAGCTGGTTCTTTGAGAAGATAAACAAAATAGATAAACCACTAGCCAGACTCATCAAGAAAAAAAGGGACAAGACTCAAATCAATAGAATTAGAAATGAAAAAGGAGAGGTAACAACTGACACTGCAGAAATAAAAGAGATCATGAGAGATTACTACAAGCAACTCTATGCCAATAAAATGGGCAATCTGGAAGAAATGGACAAATTCTTAGAAATGCACAACCTGCCAAGACTGAATCAGGAAGAAATAGAAAATATGAACAGACCAATCACAAGCACTGAAATTGAAACTCTGATTAAAAATCTTCCAACAAACAAAAGCCCAGGACCAGATGGCTTCACAGGCGAATTCTATCAAACATTTAGAGAAGAGCTAACACCTATCCTTCTCAAACTCTTCCAATATATAGCAGAGGGAGGAACACTCCCAAACTCCTTCTACGAGGCCACCATCACCTTGATACCAAAACCAGACAAGGATGTCACAAAGAAAGAAAACTACAGGCCAATATCACTGATGAACATAGATGCAAAAATCCTCAACAAAATACTAGCAAACATAATCCAACAGCACATTAAAAGGATCATACACCATGATCAAGTGGGGTTTATTCCAGGAATGCAAGGATTCTTCAATATACGCAAATCTATCAATGTGATAACCATATTAACAAACTGAAGGAGAAAAACCATATGATCATCTCAATAGATGCAGAGAAAGCTTTTGACAAAATTCAACACCCATTTATGATAAAAACCCTGCAGAAAGTAGGCATAGAGGGAACTTTCCTCAACATAATAAAGGCCATATATGACAAGCCCACAGCAAACATCATCCTCAATGGTGAAAAACTGAAAGCATTTCCACTAAGATCAGGAACAAGACAAGGTTGCCCACTCTCACCACTCTTATTCAACATAGTTTTGGAAGTTTTAGCCACAGCAATCAGAGAAGAAAAGGAAATAAAAGGAATGCAAATCGGAAAAGAAGAAGTAAAGCTGTCACTGTTTGCAGATGACATGATCCTATACATAGAGAACCCTAAAGATGCTACCAGAAAACTACTAGAGCTAATCAATGAATTTGGTAAAGTGGCAGGATACAAAATTAATGCACAGAAATCTCTGGCATTCCTATATACTAATGATGAAAAATCTGAAAGTGAAATCAAGAAAACACTCCCATTTACCATTGCAACAAAAAGAATAAAATATCTAGGAATAAACCTACCTAAGGAGACAAAAGATCTGTATGCAGAAAATTATAAGACACTGATGAAAGAAATTAAAGATGATACAAAGAGATGGAGAGATATACCATGTTCTTGGATTGGAAGAATCAACATTGTGAAAATGACTCTACTACCCAAAGCAATCTATAGATTCAATGCAATCCCTATCAAACTACCACTGGCATTTTTCACAGAACTAGAACAAAAAATTTTGCAATTTGTATGGAAACACAAAAGACCCCGAATAGCCAAAGCAATCTTGAGAACAAAAGAAGGAACTGGAGGAATCAGGCTCCCAGACTTCAGACTATACTACAAAGCTACAGTTATCAAGACGGTATGGTACTGGCACAAAAACAGAAAGATAGATCAATGGAACAGGATAGAAAGCCCAGAGATAAACCCACGCACATATGGTCACCTTATCTTTGACAAAGGAGGCAGAAATGTACAGTGGAGAAAGGACAGCCTATTCAATAAGTGGTGCTGGGAAAACTGGACAGCTACATGTAAAAGTATGAAATTAGATCACTCCCTAACACCATACACAAAAATAAGCTCAAAATGGATTAAAGACCTAAATGTAAGACCAGAAACTATCAAACTCTTAGAGGAAAACATAGGCAGAACACTCTATGACATAAATCACAGCAAGGTCCTTTTTGACCCACCTCCTAGAGAAATGGAAATAAAAACAAGAGTAAACAAATGGGACCTAATGAGACTTAAAAGCTTTTGCGCAGCAAAGGAAACCATAAAGAAGACCAAAAGACAACCCTCAGAATGGGAGAAAATATTTGCAAATGAAGCAACTGACAAAGGATTGATCTCCAAAATTTATAAGCAGCTCATGCAGCTTAATAACAAAAAAACAAACAACCCAATCCAAAAATGGGCAGAAGACCTACATAGACATTTCTCCAAAGAAGATATACAGACTGCCAACAAACACATGAAAGAATGCTCAACATCACTAATCATGAGAGAAATGCAAATCAAAACTACAATGAGATATCATCTCACACCAGTCAGAATGGCCATCATCAAGAAATCTAGAAACAATAAATGCTGGAGAGGGTGTGGAGAAAAGGGAACCCTCTTACACTGTTGGTGGGAATGTAAATTGATACAGCCACTGTGGAGAACAGTATGGAGGTTCCTTAAAAAGCTACAAATAGAACTACCATATGACCCAGCAATCCCACTACTGGGCATATACCCTGAGAAAACCATAATTCAAAAAGAGTCATGTACCAAAATGTTCATTGCAGCTCTATTTACAATAGCCCAGAGATGGAAACAACCTAAGTGCCCATCATCGGATGAATGGATAAAGAAGATGTGGCACATATATACAATGGAATATTACTCAGCCATAAAAAGAGACGAAATTGAGCTATTTGTAATGAGGTGGATAGACCTAGAGGCTGTCATACAGAGTGAAGTAAGTCAGAAAGAGAGAGACAAATACCGTATGCTAACACATATATATGGAATCTAAGAAAAAAAAATGTCATGAAAAACCTAGGGGTGAAACAGGAATAAAGACACAGACTTACTAGAGAATGGACTTGAGGCTATGCGGAGGGGGAAGGGTAAACGGTGACAAAGCGATAAAGAGGCATGGACATATATACACTACCAAACGTAAGGTAGATAGCTAGTGGGAAGCAGCCGCATAGCACAGGGAGATCAGCTCGGTGCTTTGGGACCGCCTGGAGGGGTGGGATAGGGAGGATGGGAGGGAGGGAGACGCAAGCGGGAAGAGATATGGGAACATATGTATATATATAACTGATTCATTTTGTTGTGAAGCTGAAACTAACATACCATTGTAAAGCAATTATACTCCAATAAAGATGTTAAAAAAAAAAAAAAAGAAGTACTGAATACTGGCAGTGTTCAACGGTTGGATGATTATTAGGCTAGGTTTTACAGGGTGCTCTGAAGCATTGAATATGGGGTTCAATACCAACCTAACCCTCATTTTTCACTCATAACTTCACTCTTATATTTTTCTACTTTTCTTTATCTACAATTTCATCACTTACATTTTTTTTTACCATCAAGCCTCTGTCTTTGTGAGCTGCCTTGACATTTTTTTGAAATGAAGCCTGATATAAACAAACAAATAAATTTCACAAAAATTATATGTGGAATTAGACCTGGTAATGAAAAATTCTGTGGTTTCATTTTTTGTACTAGGAGAGATTTGATCGGGAAAGTCTTCCTTCAAGAAAGCTGAAGGAATAAACGTGTCACTAACTTCTTGCATTGATACCGTTTTCAGGCTATTGCTTTGTGGGTAGGCATTTTTTTACTATCAGCTAAGATTTTATAACAGTGGATGTATAACTGAATAATTATACTGCCTTACATTGGTTAAGTTTGAGTTTGTAAAGTATTTTCACATGTCACCTTCATTATCCTCAGTTCACAGATGAGCAAAGTAAGGATTCACGTGATGTGCCCCAAATCGCACAACTCCCTACCTGCAGGTAGTTAATATCTGCATATCCATCATAGTGTGTCTAATTTATCAAGCATCATGTCCTCTGCAAGAGTGGAGTGTCATCATCTACCAAAGATCTTCCCTTATCAAAAACACATGCCAACGCCCAAAGTATATGCCAAGATAAGGGGACTCGTTCCTCTTCCTAAACTGTACTTCCCCCCAAAGAAATGAGACTTTTAATTCCATCAGAAAAGTTTAAATCCTATGGGCTGTGGGCTTCCCTGGTGGTGCAATCGTTGAGAATCCGCCTGCCGATGCAGGGGACGTGGGTTCGTGCCCCGGTCTGGGAAGATCCCACATGCCGCGGAGTGGCTGGGCCCGTGAGCCATGGCCGCTGAGCCTGTGCGTCCGGAGCCTGTGCTCCGCAACGGGAGAGGCCCGTGAAAAAAAAAAAAAAAAAGATCCTATGGGCTGAAGATTGTCCTTTATGAGAATGCAAACACTCTTCAAAATTTATTTAGCCATTCCCAGTCACTAATTTCACCTGTGGAAAAATGGCAAGAGAGAAAATAGATGGCTCATGGAAGATTTGAATGTGAGGAGAGGGAACTGGAACTAGATTTGAGTATCAGTATTGGGCTAGACAATTTCAGATTTGCTATCTCTTTGAGTTACTTTAATTCTGAGAACCAAATGGAAAAAAGAGGAAAAGTGAATCTCAGAGTAGTTAAGTCCATTACCCAAGATCATAGAGTTAGTGGCAGGGCTGGGAACTGAATCCCCATTTTTCTGACCACTGAAGCTGACCTGAGCTAGGAAGGTCACTATCCCTGGGGAAGGGCTGTCTCAGAATGGCTTCTAGGTACCAAAATTCTGGGCAGGCCCAGGGCCATCTTATCAATTAAGCACAGTAGTCACAATGCCTAGGTCCCATGATACTTTCAGGGGTCCATGAAAGTGGTTTAATTTAGGGGAGTGATGTCACTCAAAATGGTACAGTAGCAAACTCCAGGGCCCTGTTCATCTACAAAAGCAACTAAGCTGGCAAAGACTGTCAGACTCAACTTTCACGGAACTCTAGAATCTAGTCAAAATCTTACAACCAGGAGAAAGTTTAATGAAGAAAGAAGCTGTGACATTTTAGTAAGAGAGAGCTATGGCATTTAAAATAATTCTCTTACCATCCCTATTCCCCAGATCAGCAGCAGCCATGAAGATTCCTGGTGTAGGTTGCTAAGTGCCAGAGAAAATAGTACAGACCTTATTCTCAAAGAATAGTGGTTGTATGCTTTGACTAGTATGGCAGCTCTGTGACAGACCACCTCAGGGGCTTCCCTTTGTTTTCTTGACTTGGAGAATTCCCAGGGCTGAAGTGACTTCCCAGGCAGCATTTGCTGACAGCATTCGTGACGGTTTATTTTATGGGTCAAATTGGCTGGGCCATGGTTCTAAGACATTTGGTCAAACATTACTCTGGATGTTTCTATGAAGGTGCTTTTTGTGTTGATGGAAATAATCTATAAACTAAACTATAATAATAGAGGGGAGTTTTATTCGAGCCAAACTGAGGACTATTGCCCAGGAGACAGCCTCTCAGATAGCTCTGAGGAACTGCTTCAGCGAAGCATGGTTTTCAGCACAGTTTTATGTTTTGTCAGAACAAAGAACATCAAACATGACAGAGGTACATTTCTTCAAGATTACAAAAAAGACGGATGAGCACATACACAGTAAGTCAGTATGGCATTGGTGTCTGGGAAAGGAGCCTTATCACTGAAGGAATACTAACATTGATGTCCCAGAAAAGGAAGCATTTATCTCTATCTTCCAAATGGGCATTCTTTACTTCTGGACAAAACACCCTGTTCTTTAATGGTTAAAGCAGATGTACAATGTATTTTTTTAAAGATTTTTTGATGTGAACTTTTTTTTTTTTTTTGGCTGCATTGGGTCTTTGTTGCTGCTCATGGGCTTTCTCTAGTTGTAGTGAGCAGGGTCTTTGTTGTGGTGCACGGGCTTCTCATTGTGGTGGCTTCTCTTGTTGCGGAGCACAGGCTCTAGGTGCACGGGCTTCAGTAGTTCAGGCACTCAGGCTCAGTAGTTGTGGCTCGCGGCCGCTAGAGCGCAGGCTCAGTAGTTGTGGTGCATGGGCTTAGTTGCTACGTGGCATGTGGGATCTTCCTGGACCAGGGATCGAACCCGTGTCCCCTGCATTGGCAGGAGGATTCTTAACCACTGCACCACCAGGGAAGTCCATGGACCATTTTATTTAAAAGACTATATTGAATTTGTTACAATATTGCTTCTGTTTTATGTTTTTGTTTTTTTGACCATGAGGCATGTGGGATCTTAGCTCCCTGACCAGAGATCGAAGCTGTACCCCCTGCATGGGAAGGTGAACTCTTAACCACTGGACCATCAGGGAAGTCCCTACAATGTATGTTTAATAGGCCACAAAACAGGCTGTTCTGGTTAGCATAAAGTTTAAGTTACACCATGTATAGGCTAGAATGACTTCCCCATACCTCAATATGTGAAAATTT
Source organism: Tursiops truncatus (assembly GCF_011762595.2). Taxonomy (NCBI): domain Eukaryota; kingdom Metazoa; phylum Chordata; class Mammalia; order Artiodactyla; family Delphinidae; genus Tursiops; species Tursiops truncatus. Next base: position 42,982,182 of record NC_047055.1, read on the forward strand.
CTTCCATCATTTGGATGAATTTGACATTGAAATCAGTGAACTTTGAGTAAGGCACATAACCCTCCATAATGTGGGTGGGCCTCATCCAATCAGTTGAAGAACTGACTGACCTCTTCCTTTGATTTTTTTTTTTTTTTGGCCGTGCTGCTTGGCTTGTGGGATCTTAGTTCCCTGACCAGGGATCAAACCCGTGGCCCCTGTAGTGGAAGCTCAGAGTCCTAACCATTGGACTGCCAGGGAATTCCTTCCATATTTTTACTTGCCAAACCTCCACAATTGTGTGACTCAGTTCCTTAAAATAAATAAACATCCTGTTGGTTCTGTTTCTCTGGAGAACACTAATATGGATTTTGGTACTGAGAAGAGAGGTACTGCTTTAACAAATGCCTGAAAATGTGGAAGTGGCTTTGTATCTGAGAATGGATAGAGGCTGGAAGAGTTTTGAAGTGTATGTCAGAAAAAGTCTAGTTTGCCATGAAGAGACTGTTGGTAGAAAAGTGGACATTAAAGGAGATTCTGATGAGAACTTAGAAAGAAAAAAGGAACATGTTATAGGAAACTGAAGGAAAGGTGATTCTTGTTACAAAGTGGCAAAGAACTTGGCCAAATTGTGTTCTAGTGTTTTGTGGAAAGTAGAAATTGTAAGTGACAAATTTAGATATTTAGCAGAGGAGATTTTAAGCAAAACGTTGATGGCATTGCCCAGTTTCTCTTTGCTGCTTATAGCAAAATGTGTGAGAGAGAGAAAAATTGAAGAAAAAATTAAGCAAAAAGGCATCAGAACTTAAATATTTGAGGAATTCTCAGTCTATCCATATTGCAAAAAATGAGAAAGCATGCTCTGGAGAGAACACCAAGTATGTGATTAGACAGTCACTCCATAAAGAGATTATGGGTATGACTCATGGTCTAATCAGCCATCTCAGCAGAAGCCTGGAACAGAGATGGGATTATACCAGCAGAAACACTGCCAGCTTCGACTGAAGAAGACAGAGATGGGACAAAGTGAAGGAAGACTGTTGGACCTCTGGGATTCTACAGGACAGGCCAACAGATACATTCAACTGTGAACATGTGTTATCCTTCAAGAAAAGGTAGAAATGACCCCAAAGATGGAGCTGTCTCCTTGGTTTCAGCAAGCCAGACCTGGAGCCTCAGGAGTGGCGCTGTTACCCCAGTGGGCCCAGAAAGTAGAGCTTCCAACCCTATGAGCCTGGAGGACAGAGCATTGAGCCAAAGAGGATTATTCTTGACCCTTAAAATCTAATGGAATTTTCTGCCTAGGTTTCAGACTCGCTTATGACCCATGACCCCTTTCCTCTTTCAAATTACTTCTTTTTGGAATGGGACTGTCTATCCTATGCCTATCTCACTATTATATTTTGGAAGCAGATTACTTAATCTGGTTTCACAGTTTCACAGCTGGAAAGGAATTTTGCTTCAAGATCAATCATCTCTCGAGTCTCCCCTACACTTGATTTAGATGATATTTAGATGAGATGTGGGACTTAGAGTTGAAACTGAGATGGATTAAGACTTTTAGTCTGTTGAGATAGGGGTAAATGTAATTTGCATGTGAGAAGGACATGAAATTTGGGTATCTAGAGGGTGGAGTGCTATGAACTGAATTGTGTCACCTCAAAATTCATATGTTCAAAGTCCTAACAACCCCTACTTCGGAATGTGACTGTATTTGGAAATAGGGTCTTTAAAGAGGTGAGTAAGTTAAAATGTGGCATTTAGGATGGGCCCTAAACCAATCTGACTGGCGTCATTATGAGAAGACAAAATTTGGACACACAAAGAGACACCAAAGATATGTGCACACAGAGTAAAGATCATGTGAGGACAGAATGAGGAGACAGCCATCTGCAAGCCAAGAAGAGAGGCCTCAGGAGAAATCAAGCCTGCCAACACCTTGATCTTAGACTTCTAGCTTCCAGAACTGTGAAAAAAAAATTCCTGTTTTTTAAGCCACCCAGTCTGTGGTATTTTGTTATGAAAGTCCTAGCAAAATAATATAACATTCAAAGGTAAAAGTACTGACTGCAGCAGCCTGGAAAAAAGAACAATAGTCAGGACAAGGAATAGACAGACTGAAAAGCCCGGGAAGGATGAAGTTGGGACAAACAGATATGTGAGGAAATAAGAGCTTTTAAAAGCTCCTGTGTATATCAGGCAATCCAGATGTTCTCCTAATGCCACTGGCATCAGCTGCTGTATTTTTAAAATTTCAGTTGAAAGAGAGCCAATTAATATAGTCTAAACACTACTTTGGGTTATAGCTTTCCACAACCTATTAAAAGTTTAAGAGATTTATTTAGTATCTATATTAAAGATTCACCTACAGACATTTTCACATTTCATGATTTATGCTTGTCTGTTATTTAAACTTTTACAGAATATACAGTGATACTTTCATAATTGCCTGATAAATGAATCAATTAAAGGAAAAAGTAGCCTCATCACCATTTTCTCAACCCTTCCGTTAGCCCACTCCCACAAATATACTGCTCCTTGCTCATTTCTGAAGATCTATGGTGTGAGATGTTTTACATATGGACCTCCCTCCCTTCCTTTCCTTCCTTCCCTCCTTCCTTTCTCTCTTTCTCTCTTTCCTTTGTCTGGTTTTGGTATTAGGTTAATATTGTCACTTGCTTCACACAATGAATTGGGAAGTATTCCCTCCTCTTTTATTTTCTGGATAGAGATTTGTAGAATTGATGTTAATTTTTCTTTAAACATTGAATTTTTCAGTGGTATCATGTGGGCCTGGATCTTTTGGGAGAGTTGTTAAATTACAAGTTAAATTGCCTCAATAGTTAGATGGCTATTTAAATTATCTACTTCACATTGGTTGAGTTGTAGATTGTATTTCTCCAAAAATTGGTCAATGTTGTCTAAGTAGTCAACTGATGTGTGTAGAGTTGCTTGTAGTTATTCTCTGATTATCTCTCTTTTTTTTTTTAAAGGCTGTACGGTCTATGGTAACATCTTCTTTTATCCATGATTCTGGTAACTTGTGTCTTTTCTTTTTTTTTCTTTAACAGTCTTGCTGGAGGTTTGTCAATTTCATCTTTTCAAAGAATCAGGTGTTTGTTTCATTCACTTTATTATTCTCACTTCAATTTCTTTAATTTCTGCTCTTTATTATTTTCTTCCTTATTCTGATTTTGGTTTATTTTGCTATTCTTTTTTCTAGATTCTTGAAGTAAGAGCTTGGACTATTAATTTGAGACATTTTTGTTTTTTCTAACTTATGCATTTAGTACTATAAATTCCTTCTTGGTGCTGCTTTAGCTGAGGCCCACAAATTTTGATATGTTGAGTTTTCATTTTCATTCAGCTAAAAATTTTAAAATTGCCCCTGAGACTTCAACTTTGACCCACTGGTTATTTACAAGTGTGTTTTGTAGTTTTCAAGTGTTTGGAGACTATACTGTTATTTTTTTCTATCATTTATTTCTAGTTTGATTCCATTATGGCCAGCGAACACACTCTGTATAATTTGAATTTCTTGAAATTTGTTGAGGTTTGATTTATGATATATCTTGTTAAATATTCCATAGGCACCTGAAAAGAATGTGTATTCTGCTATTGTTAGGTGAAGTGTTCTATAAACTTCAATTAGACCCTGTTGGTTGTTAGTGTTGTTGAGTTCTTCTATATCCTCCCCAATTTTCTGTCTCATTATTCTATCAATTCTCAAGAGAGGGTTGTTGAGGTCTCCAACTTTAATTGTGGATTTGTCTATTTCTCCTTTCAGTTCTATCAGCTTTCACTTCAAATATTTTGTCTATCTGTTGTTTGGTGTGCACACATTTAGGATGGCTATGTCTTTTGGTAGATTTAGCCTCTTATAATAATGCAATATCCCTTTATGTCTCAGAATTTTCTCCCCTCTGAAGTCAACTTTATCTGATGTTAATTTAGCCACTTCTGCTTTCCTTTGATTAGTGTTCATATGATGTATCTTTTTCCATCACTTACTTTCAACCTGCATTTGTTATTATATTTGAAGTTAACTTCTTAAAAGAAGCATATAGTTGGATCATGTTTTTCAATCCACTATGCCAATCTTGGTGTTTTAATTGGTGTATTTAGACCATTCACATTTACTTCAGATTACATTTAATGTAATTATCGATATGTTACATTTTAAGTCAACCACTTTATTATTTGTTTTCTGTTTGCTCTCTCTGGTTTTTGATTATTAGTTTTATTTTTCCTAAATTTATATAGGTTGCTTGAACAATTTTTAAAACTTTAATTTTTATTTAGAGCTTTTTTTTTTTACATCTCTATTGGAGTATAATTGCTTTAAAACAGTGCCTTAGTTTCTGCTCTATAACAAAGTGAATCAGTTATACATATGCATATGTTCCCATATCTCCTCCCTCTTGCGTCTCCCTCCCTCCCACCCTCCCTATCGCACCCATCCAGGCGGTCACAAAAAACCGAGCTGATTTCCTTGTGCTATGTGGCTGCTTCCCACTAGCTATCTATTTTACGTTCGGTAGTATATATATGTCTACGACAGTCTCTCACTTTGTCACAGCTTACCGTTCCCCCTCCCCATATCCTCAACTCCATTCTCTAGTAGGTCTGTGTCTTTATTCCCGTCTTACCCCTAGGTTCTTCATGGCATTTTTTTCCCTATATTCCATATATATGTGTTAGCATATGGTATTTGTCTCTCTCTTTCTGACTTACTTCACTCTGTATGACAGACTCTAGGTCCATCCACCTCACTACAAATAACCCAATTTCGTTTCCTTTTATGGCTGTGTAATATTCCACTGTATATATGTGCCACATCTTCTTTATCCATTCATCTGATGATGGACACTTAGGTTGTTTCCATCTCCGGGCTATTGTAGATAGAGCTGCAATTAACATTTTGGTACATGACTCTTTTTGAATTATGGTTTTCTCAGGGTATATGCCCAGTAGTGGGATTGCTGGGTCATATGGTAGTTCTATTTGTAGTTTTCTAAGGAACCTCCATACTGTTCTCCATAGTGGCTGCACCAATTCACATTCCCACCAGCAGTGCAAGAGTGTTCCCTTTTCTCCACACCCTCTCCAGCATTTATTGTTTCTAGATTTTTTGATGATGGCCATTCTGACCAGTGTGAGATGATATCTCATTCTACTTTTGATTTGCATTTCTCTAATGATTAGTGATGTTGAGCATTCTTTCATGTGTTTGTTGGCTGTCTGTATATCTTCTTTGGAGAAATGTCTATTTAGGTCCCCTGCCCATTTTTGGGTTGGGTTGTTTGTTTTTTTGTTATTGAGCTGCATGAGGTGCTTATAAATTTTGGAGATTAATCCTTTGTCAGTTGCTTCATTTACAAATTATTTTCTCCCATTCTGAGGGTTGTCTTTTGGTCTTGTTTATGGTTTCCTTTGCTGAGCACAAGCTTTGCAGTTTCATTAGGTCCCATTTGTTTATTTTTGTTTTTATTTCCATTTCTTGAGGAGGTGGGTCAAAAAGGATCTTACTGTGATTTATGTCATAGAGTATTCTGCCTATGTTTTCCTCTAAGAGTTTGATACTTTCTGGCCTTACATTTAGGTCTTTAATCCATTTGAGCTTATTTTTGTGTATGGTGTTAGGGACGATTCTAATCTCATACTTTTACATGTACCTGTCCAGTTTTCCAAACACCACTTATTGAAGAGGCTGTCCTTTCTCCACTGTATATTCCTGCCTCCTTTATCAAAGATAAGGTGACCATATGTGCGTGGGTTTATCTCCGGGCTCTCTATCCTGCTTCATTGATCTCTATTTCTGTTTTTGTGCCAGTACCATACTGTCTTGATTACTGTAGCTCTGTAGTATAGTGTGAAATCAGGGAGCCTGATTCCTCCAGCCCCGTTTTTCGTTCTCAAGATTGCTTTGGCTTTTCAGGGTCTTTTGTGATTCCATACAAATTGTGAAAATTTTGGTTAAAGCTCTGTGAAAAATGCCAGTGGTAGTTTGATACGGATTGCATTGAATCTGTAGATTGCTTTGGGTAGTAGAGTCATTTTCACAATGTTGATTCTTCCAATCCAAGAACATGGTATATCTCTCCATCTCTTTGTATCACCTTTAATTTCTTTCGTCAGTGTCTTATAATTTTCTGCATACAGGTCTTTTGTCTCCTTAGGTAGGTTTATTCCTAGATATTTTATTCTTCTTGCTGCAATGGTAAATGGGAGTGTTTTCTTGATTTCACTTTCAGATTTTTCAGCATTAGGGTATAGGAATGCCAGAGATTTCTGTGCATTAATTTTGTATCCTGCTACCTCACCAAATTCATTGATTAGCTCTCGCAGTTTTCTGGTAGCATCTTTAGGATTCTCTATGTAGAGTATCATGTCATCTGAAAACAGTGACAGCTTTACTTCTTCTTTTCTGATTTGGATTCCTTTTATTTCCTTTACTTCTCTGATTGCTGTGGCTAAAACTTCCAAAACTATGTTGAATAAGAGTGGTGAGAGTGGGCAACCTTGTCTTGTTCCTGATCTTAGTGGAAATGCTTTCTTTTTCACCATTGAAGATGATGCTGGCTGTGGGTTTGTCATATATGGTCTTTATTATGCTGAGGAAAGTTCCCTCTATGCCTACTTTCTGGAGGGTTAGCATAAATGGGTGTTGAATTTTGTCGAAAGCTTTCTCTGCATCTATTGAGATGGCCATATGGTTTTTCTCCTTCAGTTGGTTAATATGGAGTATCACATTGATTGATTTGCGTATATTGAAGAATCCTTGCATTCCTGGAATAAACCCCACTTGATCTTGGTGTATGATCCTTTTAACGTGCTGTTGGATTCTGTTTGGTAGTATTTTGTTGAGGATTTTTGCATCTATGTTCATAACTGATATTGGCCTGAAGTTTTCTTTCTTTGTGACATTCTTGTCTGGTTTTGGTATCAGGCTGATGGTGGCCTCGTAGAATGAGGTTTGGGAGTGTTCCTCCCTCTGCTATATTTTGGAAGAGTTTGAGAAGGATAGGTGTTAGCTCTTCTCTAAATGTTTGATAGAATTCGCCTGTGAAGCCATCTGGTCCTGGGCTTTTGTTTGTTGGAAGATTTTTAATCAGAGTTTCAATTTCAGTGCTTGTGATTGGTCTGTTCATATTTTCTATTTCTTCCTGATTCAGTCTTGGCAGGTTGTGCATTTCTAAGAATTTGTCCATTTCTTCCGGGTTGTCCATTTTATTGGCATAGAGTTGCTTTTAGTAATCTTTCATGATCTTTTGTATTTCTGCAGTGTCAGTTGTTACTTCTCCTTTTTCATTTCTAATTCTATTGATTTGAGTCTTGTCCCTTTTTTTCTTGATGAGTGTGGCTAATGGTTCATCAATTTTGTTTATCTTCTCAAAGAACCAGCTTTTAATTTTATTGATCTTTGCTATCATTTCCTTCATTACTTTTTCATTTATTTCTGGTCTGATCTTTATGATTTCTTCCTTTCTCCAAACTTTGGGCTTTTTCTGTTTTTCTTTCTCTAATTGCTTTAGGTGCAAGGTTAGGTTGTTTATTTGAGATGTTTCCTGTTTCTTAAGGTAGGAATGTATTGCTATAGACTTCCCTCTTAGAACTGCTTTTGCTGCATCCCATAGGTTTTGGGTCATCGTGTCTCCATTTTCATTTGTTTCTAGGTATTTTTTTATTTCCTCTTTGATTTCTTCAGTGATCACTTCGTTATTAAGTAATGTATTGTTTAGCCTCCATGTGTTTGTATTTTTAAACATCTTTTCCTGTAATTGATATCTAGTCTCATAGCGTTGTGGTCGGAAAAGATACTTGATATGATATCAATTTTCTTAAATTTACCAAGGCTTGATTTGTTACCCAAGATATGATCTATCATGGAAAATGTTCCATGAGCACTTGAGAAAAATGTGTATTCTATTGTTTTTGGATGGAGTATCCTATAAGTATCAATTAAGTCCATCTTGTTTAATGTATCATTAAAAGCTTGTGTTTCCTTATTTATTTTCATTTTGGATGATCTGTCCATTGGTGAAAGTGGGGTGTTAAAGTCCCCTACTATGAATGTATTACTGTCGATTTCTCCTGTTATGGCTGTTAGTATTTGCCTTATGTATTGAGGTGCTCCTATGTTGGGTGCATAAATATTTACAATTGTTATATCTTCTTCTTGGATTGATCCCTTGATCATTATGTAGTGTCCTTCTTTGTCTCTTGTAATAGTCTTTGTTTTAAAGTCTATTTTGTCTGATATGAGAATTGCTACTCCAGCTTTCTTTTGGTTTCCATTTGCATGGAATATCTGTTTCCATCCCCTTACTCTCAGTCTGTATGTGTCTCTGGGTCTGAAGTGGGTCTCTTCTCGACAGCATATATTGAGTCTTGTTTTTTATCCATTCAGCCAGTCTGTGTCCTTTGGTGGGAGCATTTTGTCCATTTACATTTAAGGTAATTATCTATATGTACGTTCCTATTCCCATTTTCTTAATTGTTTTGGGTTCGTTATTGTAGGTCTTTTCCTTCTGTTGTGTTTCTTGCCTAGAGAAGTTCCTTTAGCATTTGTTGTAAAGCTGATTGGTGGTGCTGAATTGTCTCAGCTTTTGCTTTCTGTAAAGGTTTTAATTTCTCCATCAAATCTGAATGAGATCCTTGCTGGGTAGAGTAATCTTGGTTGTAGTTTTCTCTCCTTCATCACTTTAAATATGTCCTGCCAGTCCCTTCTGGCTTGCAGCGTTTCTGCTGAAAGTTCATCTGTTAACCTTATGGGGATTCCCTTGTGTGTTATTTGTTGTTTTTCCCTTGCTGCTTTTAATATGTTTTCTTTATATTTAATTTTTGACAGTTTGATTAATATGTGTCTTGGCGTATTTCTCCTTGGATTTATCCTGTATTGGACTCTCTGTGCTTCCTGGACTTGATTAACTATTTCCTTTCCCATATTAGGGAAGTTTTCAACTATAATCTCTTCAAATATTTTCTCAGTCCCTTTCTTTTTCTCTTCTTCTTCTGGAATCCCTATAATTTGAATGTTTGTGCATTTTATGTTGTCCAAGAGGTCTCTGAGACTGCCCTCAGCTCTTTTCATTCTTTTTTCTTTATTCTGCTCTGCAGTAGTTATTTCCACTATTTTATCCTCCAGGTCACTTATCTGTGCTTCTGCCTCAGTTTTTCTGCTATTGATCCCATCTAGAGTATTTTTCATTTCATTTACTGTGTTCATCATTGCTTGTTTCATCTTTAGTTCTCCTATGTCTTTGTTAAATATTTCTTGTATTTTCTCTATTCTATTTCCAAGATTTTGGATCATCTTTACTATCATTATTCTGAATTCTTTTTCAGGTAGACTGCCTATTTCCTCTTTATTTGTTAGGTCTGGTGGGTTTTTATCTTGCTCCTTCATCTGCTGTATGTTTTTCTCTCTTCTCATTTGCTTATCTTGCTGTGTTTGGGGTCTCCTTTTTGCATGCTGCAGGTTCTTAGTTCCCGTTGTTTTTGGTGTCTGTCCCCAGTTGCTAAAGTTGGTTCAGTGGGTTGTGTAGGGTTCCTAATGGAGGGGACTACTGCCTGTGTTCTAGTGGATGAGGCTGGGTCTTGTATTTCTGGTGGGCAGTTCCACGTCTGGTGGTGTGTTTTGGGGTGTCTGTGGACTTATTATGATTTTAGGCAGCCTCTCTGCTAATGGGTGGTGTTGTGTTCCTGTCTTGCTAGTTGTTTGGCATATGGTGTCCAGCAGTGTAGCTTGCTGGACGTTGAGTGAAGCTGGGTGCTGTTGTTAAGATGGAGATCTCTGGGAGATTTTCGCCATTTGATATGTGGAGCTGGGAGGTTCCTTGTGGACCAGTTTCCTAAAGTTGGCTTTCCCACCTCAGAGGCACAGCACTGACTCCTGGCTGCAGCACCAAGAGCCTTTCATCCACACGGCTCAGAATTAAAGGGAGAAAAAGAAGAAAAGAAAGAAAGAAAGAAAGAAAGAAAGAAAGAAGGAAAGAAAGAGGATCAAATAAAATAAAATATAGTAAGTTAAAATAAAATAAAGTTATTAAATTAATTATTAAGAAAAATTTTTTTTAAAAAAGAAAAAAAAAGGACGGACAGAATCCTAGGACAAATGGTGAAAGCAAAGCTATACAGACAAAATTTCACACAGAAGCATACACTTACACACTCACAAAAAGAGGAAAAGGGGAAAAAATAATCTTGCTCCTAAAGTCCGCCTCCTGTATTTGGGATGATTCGTTGTCTATTCATGTATTCCACAGATGCAGGGTATATCAAGTTGATTGTGGAGCTTGAATCCGCTGCTTCTGAGGCTGCTGGGAGAGATGTCCCTTTCTCTTCTTTGTTCACTCAGCTCCCGGGTCTCAGCTTTGGATTTGGCCCCGCCTCTGCGTGTAGGTCGCTGGAGGGCGTCTGTTCTTCGCTCAGACAGGCCGGGGTTAAAGGCGCTGCTGCTTCGGGGGTTCTGGCTCACTCAGGCCGGGCGGAGGGAGGGGTGTGAATGCGAGGTGAGCCTGCGGCGGTAGAGGGCAGTGCGATGATGCACCAGCCTGAGGCGTGCCGTGCGTTCTCCCGGTGAAATTGTCCCTGGATCCCAGGACCCTGGCAGTGGCGGGCTGCACAGGCTCATGGAAGGGAGGTGTGGAGAGTGACCTGTGCTCTCACACAGGCTTCTTGGTGGCGGCAGCAGCAGCCTTAGCGTCTCATTCCCGTCTCTGGGGTCCGCGCTGTTAGCCGCAGCTCGTGCCCGTCTCTGGAGCTCCTTTAAGCAGTGCTCTTAATCCCGTCTCCTCGCGCACCAGGAAACAAAGAGGGAAGAAAAAGTCTCTTGCCTCTTCGGCAGGTCCAGACTTTTCCCCGGACTCCCTCCCGGCTAGCCATGGTGCACTAACCCCCTGCAGGCTGTGTTCACACTGCCAACCCCAGTCCTCTCCCTGCGAGCCTCAGCTCCCAGCCCCACCCGCCTCAGCGGGTGAGCAGACAAGCCTCTCGGGCTGGTGAGTGCCAGTCGGCCCCGATCCTCTGTGCGGGAATCTCTCTGCTTTGCCCTCCGCTCCCTTGTTGCTGCACTCTGCTCCGTGGCTCCGAAGCTGCCCACCTCCGCCACCTGCAGTCTCCGCCCGTGAAGGGGTTTCCTAGTGTGTGGAAACCTTTCCTCCTTCACAGCTCCCTCCCACTGGTGCAGGTCCCATCCCTATTCTTTTGTCTCTGTTTATTCTTTTTTTATTTTGCCCTACCCAGGTACGTGGGAAGTTTCTTGCCTTTTGGGAGGTCTGAGGTCTTCTGCCAGTGTTCAGTAGGTGTTCTGTAGTTGTTCCACATGTAGATGTATTTCTGGTGTATCTGTGGGGAGGAAGGTTATCTCCGCGTCTTACTCTTCCGCCATCTTCCCCGTCTCTCCTATTTAGAGTTTTTGAGTGTATGTCTTTGTATAGCTTTTTTGTGTATGGTTGCTTTTTGTAGCACATTATATATATATAACTTACCACGGTCTACTGGAGTCACCATTTTACTAGTTCAAATGAAGTACAGAAATTCCATCTCCCTGTATGTCCCTTTATCCTAACCCATTTATAGTATAATTGCCTTAGTTACTTCATCTACATACATTTAGAATTATATGATACAGTATTATAATTCTTGCTTCAATCATCAAACATAATTCAGAAAACTCAAGAGAAGAAAAAATGCCTACTGTGTTTACTTACACATTTGCTTGCTGTTCTCTGTCTTCCTTCCTGATGTTCAAATGCTCCTTTTATCATTTGTTTTCTGTTTAAGGAACTTCTTTAGCCATTCTTTTAGAGTATATCTGATGGTGACAAATTATTTCCCTTTATTGGAGAATGTCTTGATTTATCTCCTTCATTCCTAAAGGATATTTTCCCTGGGTGTAGGATTGTGAGTTGACAGGGACGTTCTTCAACCAGAAAAGAAATAATGAAAGAAGGACTCTTGGAGAATCAGGAAGGAATAAAGAAGAAGAGATAGAGCAGAAATATGGGTACATGCAATAAGCTATCCTCATGAATTTTATAAATTATATTCATTGATTAAATATATTTGCTATCAATATGATAGATATTGTGCTAATACGTGACTATAAAGGAATTTGCTAATCAGTAGAGAGAAGGACATAATAGACCAACAACAACAAAAAAATCACCTGAAAAGTAAAATGCATTTCCAATAAACATCTGGAGAGACACCAAATCACATTAACTGATGAAATACAGATACGGAGAGTTATAATTTAAAAATAGACTGTACAGAAATGTATTCAAGTAGTTGCAAAACTGAAAAAAAATACAAATATATAAAATATTTATAAATACTTAAAGGTAGATAAACACATCTGTATACACAGAAAAGTACATCTGGAAAATATTTACTAATGTATTTACAATGGGTATCTGTAGGTCTATCTTCTTATAGATGGAATATATATAATTATATATATATATAATTTGATATCTAAATATACTTTTAGCTGCTTAATATTTTGTAATTAGGAAATTTTATTAAGAGAAATGTAATAACTAATAACCACTGACAATAATTTTACATATATTTATTGTTTTAGAAAATTTTTCACACTGTACTGTTTCATTAAAAAAAAAGATCACAACTCTTGACATGACAGTTTATCTGTGTATGTGTGTGTGTTTCTGTCTTACACTTCCTTCACCCCAAAGTTTCACACAGTCTCATATGAAGATTTCTCCTTAGCTCATTCAGGGGCTAGGCTTCCTTTCTGAAGGCATGGAGCTCAGAAAGAGATTACTGCCAGGGGGGGTTGAAAATTCCACTGAATTGAAAATTGCACTGAAGCCCAAGTCTCCACTTCATTCCCTCACCTTTCAAAGCCTCCTGTTCTGAGACTTTCAGAGCTACAATTATAGCTCTGACCACCAGGGGGCATCTATCTACACTGAATACTTTTTTTTTTTTTTTTAAGGAAAGGGCATGACGTTTTCCTTCCTACTCTCATTCCGGTGGTCCACCAAACTCTGTTTGCAATTTCCTTTATATATTTTAGGTCTGTTTTTTTGGGTTTTTTGCGGTACGCGGGCCTCTCTCTGTTGTGGCCTCTCCCGCCTCAGAGCACAGGCTACGGACGCGCAGGCCCAGCGGCCATGGCTCACGGGCCCAGCCACCCCCCGGCACATGGGATCCCCCCGGACCGGGGCACGAATCCCGTGTCCCCTGCATCGGCAAGCGGACTCTCAACCACTGCGCCACCAGGGAAGCCCTTAGGTCTGTTTTGTTTGACCTCTCTGGGATGTGCTGGAGTTATTTCCTGACATGTGGCTATTTTCTGTTCTTTCTATTACTTTACCCTACCTTAAGAAAACTCCATATATTGCAACAAGAATTTATTAAAGCTGTGCAGGGCAGGGTCATCCCCATCCATGGAACTCAGTTCCAGTCTCTTTTGTCCCCTGTAGCATCTGAATGACCTCATACAAGCTCCTGAAACTCAGTAAGCATCAGCAACCACAGAGAGGACAAGGGCCTGGTGATTCAGGGTCCTCTCATGAGGAATACATGAAGGAAGAAAATGTAATGCAGCAGGCTTACATGCCTTTGGAGTTCCCTGGATTTATAGCTACAAGTACTTGGGACCTTGGCTTCTTAACTGCAGTTGGTGTCCTCTGCAAGTGTGCCTCAGTTGGAAATGATTTCCTGGGTGTTAGGCTGGTAGCAAACTTAAGCGGCAGTAATTACAGGAAGTTAAGTCTCCTCTGACTCCCAGGGCTCTCCTCCTCTATGCCCTTGGGGAAGGGACTTCCGGTTAGGACTCCATCTTCTGTGGCCCTGAGACAGAGTTTGGGGCCTGCTGTCTCCTTCCTTGGCAGCCCTCTTTGATATTCTCCAAACCTCCAGCACCAGACCCACAGATTCTCTTCACGAGCAGCCTGTGAGGACGGTGGTGACAGATCACTGCCTTCAGGCCACCGGATGGGTGAGTTGGTCAACATGAGACCTTGTCCTCAGATCTCCATAGGGCTGGAGGGGTTCTGAGTTCCCTCCGTAACCCAAACCCACAGGACCCCCAACAATCTGACCCCCCTTTAGAGAAGGGGTGGAGAGGGCCCAGGCTGACTAGTTTCCACTCTCTTGAGGAAATGGGCCAAGTAGGCTCTGACACACCCATCCTGACTGCACATGGAAAACCTCCCCTCCTATGGAAATGGCCATGGCTGAGGTGAAATTTTCCCCCTGGTTAGGGAAAAGGCCTGAGTCATGTGACCTAGGGCTTGGAGAGTGGAGATGGTCCCCTAATTGGGGGTGGGGTTAGTATAAGCTAATATTCTTTGGATTTATACTAAAGGTGGGAGAGGGTCAGGGAACCCACGGTTACCCTTGAATTTTCACACCAACCGTTCAGGGTATAATATATTATCCCCATAGAGGTGTCTCCAGGCTTGCTTTATGGCCCAGCATATAATCTATTCTGGAAAGTTTTGTGTAGTTAATTGTTATGTACAGTGTTCTATTTCAATTAAGTAAATTTTGTTACTCATGTTTAATTTTCTACATCTAACCAAATTTTCGTCTGCCTGTTTTATCTGTCACTCAGTGAGTTATGTTAAAATGTCTCACATGACTGTGGATTTGTCTATTTCTCCATTGCTTTTATCAATTTTCTTTTATTATTTATTTAGGCTGCGTTGGGTCTTTGTTGCTGTGCATTGGCTTTCTCTACTTGCGGTGAGCGGGGGCTACTCTTTGTTGTGGTGTGCGGGCTTCTCATTGTGGTGGCTTCTCTTGTTGCAGAGCATGGGTTCTAGGCACGCAGGCTTCAGTAGTTGCAGCACACAGGCCCTAGAGCACGTGGGCTTCAGTAGTTGTGGCACATAGGCTCTAGGGCACACAGGCTTTAGTAGTTGTGGCGTGTGGGCTCAGTAGTTGTGGCTCATGGGCTTTAGAGCGCAGGCTCAGTAGTTGTGGTGCACGGGCTTAGTTGCTCTGTGGCATGTGGTATTTTCCTGGACCAGGGCTTGAACTTGTGTCCCCTGCATTGGCAGGCGGATTCTTTTTTTTTTTTTTTTCGGTATGTGGGCCTCTCACCGTTGTGGCCTCTCCCGTTGTGGAGCACAGGCTCCAGACGCGCAGGCTCAGCGGCCATGGCTCACGGGCCCAGCTGCTCCGCGGCACATGGGATCCTCCCGGACCGGGGCACGAACCCGTGTCCCCTGCACCAGCAGGCGGACTCTCAACCACTGCGCCACCAGGGAAGCCCCGGCAGGTGGATTCTTAACCACTGTGCCACCAGGGAAGTCCCTCAATTTTCAGATTGCATATTTTGGCTCTATCAAGAGGTACATAGAAATTTAGGATTTAATTAATATATTCTTGATGAATTGATCCTTTTTTCTCTAGTAATGGTTTTCCTTAAAGTATACTTTTTCTCTAATTAATAAAGTTTTACAAACTTGATGTGTTTTGACCCTTTTAGAAATTTCTCAATCATGATTTCTTCAAATATTGCTTCTCCACTGTTCATGTTCTTTGCCTCCAGGGCTCCAATTAAACATATCCTGTTAAATCTTTCCCCCTTTCTTTTGGGATTGCCACCTATTGCCCCCAATCACCACCTCAGACTCAGAGCCACTGAGCCCCATCCCTAACTCTGCAGCTGACTGTGAACAGACAATATGATGCTCCCCAGCAATCTCTTGATATCCAGAGGCTCCACTTTGACCCTGGTATGGCTACAGCAGTAATTGTAGGGCAGGTGAGGGCAGAGGGGTCTGTCTGGGAAGGATGCTCAGGGATAGTAACTTGAGGAGGTGCTGGTGCTAGAGCGGAACCAGCCAGGAGGCTCTCAGCTTCTGTTTCCCTCCTCCTGGCTTCCTGGAGACTTGATGACCTGTGATATTGGAATGGTGGGAAACCCTAGAAATGGCATGGCCACCTCCCTGCAGATCCATCCAGGGAATACGCCCAAGATGAGGACCTTAGACCCAATGCTGGGGCAGGTGGAGATGGTGGGAGAGATTAGGTAGAAGAGGCAGATTGGTCTCAGGTATCCCCTGCTGGGGTCCTCACTCTAACTCTTTCCTCATCATAGCTTTTGGCCTTGGACCTGAGCAGCAAGAAACCCTACCAGCTGCACAGCCTGTCCAACACTATGCCGAATGCTTCCAACACCAAGAACTTGAACCTCTCCAACACTGAGGTGAGGTGTGGTACCCAGATCCGTCTTTGAAGGGAAGGTGGGAAAGCTAATAGGGTGGTGACAGAGGAAGGGAAATGGATTTGTAAGGAAAGGAAGGGACTAGGGGTGCACGGCCATCCTGGCTTTGTTTCTCTGGTCCATGTGCTTCCTCCTCATAATTACAGGTGAAGTCTGCAGGGGAGATGGACAAGGGCCACCGGCTGGAGCCAGAAAGGATGTGTGTAGACAGAAGCCCCCCATGCACCACCTTCCCTGATAAGTCAACCAACATAAGGTCAGATGTATTCTCAGTTGCCCGCAGGATCCTGAGCTACACATGACAGTGCCTGTTTGCAGGGAGCAGCTGACCTGGTCCTATGGGAGGACCACAGTCCCTATGCTCTCCTCTCTGTGTCATAAAGTTGAAAAAGTTTCAACCAGCATCCAATGGGCCCCCAACCCAACATGTGCATATTTTCCATTCCTGCCTGGGATGCCTGGGCCATTCCAGGGCAGGTGATGGAAAGGGCTGCAGCAGGGGTGCCATTTCCCCTTTCTTTTCTCTTTTTCCAGACCCCCACCACAGTAGAACTTCTTTCCCTTCCCTTTGTTTTCTCTCTCTCCCTTGTCGCTAGGCTCTTATGTCTCTCTCATCTCTCCCCTCCTACCTTCACTCCCTTTCTGTTTTCATCCCCCTCCATCACCCTCCCTGAGCCCCGCCTCACTCACCTCCCTGCCCCAGCATCCTAGGCCATCCATGGGGGGAGTCCAGGTCTTGGTCCAGGTCTTGGCAGAGTGCTGGACCGCCAGTGAGGTAGCAGAGCCCTGGGCACACACTCCATTCCCTCTTCTCTCCACAGCCTTCAGTGGGGCTCTGGAGGAAGGAAGGGAGGGGAAGGAAGCCCTGCAGCATGGGTTTGAAATGCTGGTCCCTGTGGCACTGGAGAAGGGAGTCCGAGTAGTCTGGGTGGGAGCTACCCAGGCGAAGGAGAGGAAGGGAGGGAGGGGAGGAATATTAAAGTGAAGGTACTGAGAGAGATGAGGAGACAGTGCCTTTCAGACAGTAAGATGACAGATGCTCAGTGCTCAACAGGCAAGTGGACTGAAAACCCCTAAAATCAGGAGCAGAGGTGGGCAAAGGGTGCTGCTGGATTGGCCAGAACACACTGATCTCTGTTTATGGTATTACTGTTTTAACTCAAAGGAAGCATTGCAACCTTGAACTATCAACCACCTCTTCTCTATTTTTGGTTTTGGACAGGCCATCAGAGAATGTTTCCCGAAGTTGTTACGCCTGGTAAGTGCCTACGTAAATCATTGTCTCTTACGAATGTCGGTGGCCTCTGCACCTGCCTTCAAGCCCTTTGGGTCTTGCCTAGATCACATATTAGCATCAGAACCTTAACCATTTTGGGGGACATGGACTCCTGAAAATGACATGGATATACTTGCTGGAAAAATACCCATAAATACACACACGCACACACACAAGTTGAATATAACACTAGAGACTTTCAGGACCTCATGATGAAGACATCCACTGTAAGCTTTCCCACGGAATTTCCAGGGCCCTTTCACACCTGACCTCTGACCCTCACCCTCCAGGGCCCATCCTTTTCCCGGATCATCCAGGGCCACTCCCTTGGTCTCTACTCTTGACTTCTTCTTCCTTTCTCCAGGATGGCCAAGAGTTACTGTCACCAGTTATCAATGATGTTGACACCCCCTACGTAATAAAGCCCTGAAATGTGAGGGAGAGGATCAAACAACATTTGGGGTGTTGTGGGGAGGCTTTATCCACTGCTTACTCTCAAATGCCTTTTGATTCCAGGAAAGCTATAAAGGATCTGAGACACTGAAGAGTATGATCCTTTACTTCCTGCAGCAGTAAGTACCCTTGCCACCATGAGGAATAGAGAGGGCTGAGACTGGGCCAGGCCACCCAAGCACAGGTCTGCTCACAGAGACTTTCATGTCATATTTGGGGCTCAGATTATACAGACAGCCTGTCCTCATTGCTCTCCCACAGGTATTACTTGATCTGTGACTCTGGAGACGGATATGGTCTCCTCGGTGCTTATCACCACAGGGCCTACTTCTCCCTGACGATTCCCTTCCACCCCAAGGACACAGCCCCATGAGTATCACAACACAGGCTCTGCTCCCAGGCCATGTGGCTCCCCAGCAGACACAGGTCAGCTCTTGCAAACACCCACCACCCACTGTTGCTCTTTGTCTCCTACAAGCAGCTTGTGTGAGTACTTCAAGGACAGCAGGAATATGAAGAAGCTCAAGGACACTTGTGAGTGGGTGATGAGAAGACTGGGTTGGAAAGGGCAGTGAAGGAGTCAATCATAGGGCCCAGGGCGTGGCAGCCCCTGACCTTCGCTCGCTTCCCCTCCCCTCACAGACCTGCGGGTCCAGCTGCTGAAGCACACAAAATGTGTCATTGTGCACATTCTCTGTGTGTTGCCCAAGACTCAGCATGACTTCAGGTCCTTCGTGGTGGATATGTGGTTCCAGACGGTGAGCGCCTGCTTCCTCCCTCGGGTGGGCCCAGGAACCACAGGTGGGTAGGAGGTGGAGGTGGTGACTGGGCGCCTGGGCTCTTCCCTTTCAGGAAACGATGTTCTGCTTCTCTGTCAGTGGGGTGTTCAAGGCAGGTGAGTGTGTATAGACCCACACCCCAGATGCCCCACTGCTGTCTCCCCCTGGCCAGACTCACTCCTAGAACCACCCAGCTTCCCTGACCCCTTCCCTTCCCTTGCATTTCCTTTCCATTCCTTCCCCTTCTCTTCATTTCCCTTCCACTCCCCTTCCTTCCCTGCCCTTCCCTCCCGTCCCCCCACTCCCCTCCCCTTCCCACTCCCCTCCCCTCCCCTCCTCTCCCCTTCCGCACTGTGTTCTCCTGCCCTCAGGCTTCCCACAGGCAATCCAGGTCTTAGCTGTATCCATGCCTCTCTGCTCTGCACACCCTGGGCGTTGGAAATTTATAAAAGGAAGATCATCACTGACACCTTGATTATGTGGAAGAGAGTTTGACTGGACAGAAAGAGTACTTAGGAAATCCATGTGATGTACACCCATAAGAAATCATGTCAGTAGTCCCTTCTTTTTTTTAAAAAAAATTTTCTTTTTCTCATTTTTTTAAACATCTTTATTGGGGTACAATTGCTTGACAATGGTGTGTTAGTTTCTGCTTTATAACAAACTGAATCGGTTATACATATACATATGTTCCCTTCTTTACAAGCCCTTGCAAGCTCAGTAGAAGGCCAGAAAAGAACAGGAAAAGGTTCGTCCTCCAGCCTAAATTCCCTGTTGTCTGTCCTCTCTCCCATCGCTTCTTTTCATCCTTAGATTCCTTGTGGGATAAAGTATAACAGGACATGGCTAACGAACTCAATCCAGAGACATTGCAGTGTCCCCTTCACTCCAGTGAACGTAAGAGAGGATGCCGAAGCCAGACGCGTGGGCACAGGGAAGGGGGAGAGAGAGACCTGGTTCAGCAGGGTCTGCTGGCTTCTGTAACTATTGCTGTTGCATTCAATCCCTGTAGTTCCACTTTGTGAAAAATGGGGCTCGATTCTTTGTCCAGGAAGCTAGCACTGCCTGTGCATTGATGGATGTCAGCTACAAGATACATGACGAGGAGAGAGGAAAGGTGTGTGTTGAGGGCGTTACGTGTACCTCACCCTGAGGCTGGAGTACAGGCCAGGGGCTGGGTTTTTTTTGTTTGTTTGTTTGTTTGTTTTGCGGTACGCGGGCCTCTCACCATTGTGGCCTCTCCCGTCACGGAGCACAGGATCCAGACGCCCAGGCGCAGCGGCCGCGGCTCACGGTCCCAGCCACTCCGCGGCACGTGGGATCCTCCCGAATCGGGGCACGAACCCGTGTCCCCTGCATCGGCAGGCGGACTCTCAACCACTGCGCCACCAGGGAAGCCCCTGGTTTTCTTCTTTGGAACTAGAGTTCCTGGTGCTTACCCCACCTCTTCCTGCAGATACCTGTCTTTGTCAGCCACTCTGCTATTCCCTACACTGTGTGGTATAAGTTGAAGCCAGAAGAAATGGAGCAGCTAAAGGTAATGCAGATGCAAGGCATGTTGTGTGCCAATGCTCAGACCCACCTCTCCTTCCTCCAGACCCCCGTCCCCCTCGCCCCCGATTTCCCTGCCACCACCACAGCCTCAGAGCGGCTCTCTCCATCTCTCTCTCCGCAGCTGACCTTGAGCAAACGATTTGATGTCTCCCAGCAAACTCTTGACCTCCAGAGGCTCCGCCTTGACCGAGGTATGGCTGACAGCAGTAATTCTAGGGTGGGTGAGGGCAGAGGGGTCTTCCTGGAGGGAAACTTAGGGATGGTAACGTGGGGAGGGGCTGGTGCTGGCCCCACACCCCACTCAGCCATCTGATTCCCTCCCCTCTCCTTCCTGAAGACTTGGTGGGCTATGATATTGATATATTTCTGAATCGAAGAAGCTGCCTGACTGCCACCCTGCAGGTCATCGAAAAGAATTTCCCTAAGGTGAGGCTGTAGGCCCAGGGCTGGTATTAGGGTAGGGGCTGGAAGAGATGGGGAGGAGGGCAGATTTGTCTCCAAGGTCCTAGATAGTAACCTTCACTCTACCTCTTCTTGCCCCAAAGCTGTTGTCCTTGAACTTGAGCAACAACAAACTGTACCAGCTGAATGGCCTGACATTATACAGATGGCCCCCACGGTCAAGATCCTGAACCTCTCCAAAAATGAGGTGAGAAGAGGGAGCCAGGTCAAAGTTGGGTTGAGAGTGGGGGGGGGGCATATTAGTGGCCATCAGAGTGATGACAGGAGGCAGGTGAAGGTACCTGTGTGGGAGGGAGGGGTCTGGGGGTGCAGGGATCCAGATGTCCCTCTTTCCCTGGGATTCCTTTTCCCACTTCCGCGCCATATTTCTCAGCTGACGTCTGTGTGGGAGTTGAGCAAGATGCAAGGGCTGAAGCTTGAAGAGCTGTGGCTGCAAGGGAACCCATTGTGTGACACCTTCCCAGACCAGTCCACCTATGTAAGGTCAGTGTGAACACCCTGTCACCCTTCTTGGTGACCTTCACCCATGGGAGCCTAGACTATCTGTGACAGTGCCCCTTTGCCAAAGGTGGCAGCCCTGGTCTTCTGGGAGGATCACAGGCCCCACCTTCTGCTCTCTCTGTGCCTATCACCGGTGAGGAGTTTCCTTCCCCTGACCTGCTCACCTCTGCAGGCGCTCTGGGGTCTGTTTTCAGGTCTCTGTGCCCAGATATATTCCAGCAAGACCTCCCAAGAGTGTGCCCCAAGAAGCAGGGCTTCTCCTCCTCACCAGGACCAGGAGCGACCAGCCTTGATCCAGATCAAGGATCAAGAAGGGTCCTCCTGTCCAGGGCTTCTTGCTGAGAGAAGCCTTCTTTCTTCGTGCTGAGATGGGGTTTGCCTCCCCCGTTCTGAGAGGGGCCCTCTTCCCCTTCCTCCAAAGGGATCCCCCCTCCTCTCCCAGGTTGACATGGGGGCTTTCCTGCGCCATGCTGAGGGCTGAGGCCATGGGTGGCTGCTGTCATGACATCCATTCTGCTGGCCCAGTGCCAGGAGCTGGACCCTCCTTGGGAAGAAGCAGGGCTCCCTGAGTCAAGGGGCCAGACGTGGGCTTACGCCAGTGATCAGAGGGCTTCCTGAGGCAGGGGTGGAAGGCAGAGGGCAGAGGTGGTAGAGGAAAGAGAAGGACAGGCCTCTGAGGGGCACTTCCCATCCCTCCCTGCACACGTCACATCATCCCGCCTGGTCCTTCACAGGAGCCCTGGGCAGCCTGAGACAGGTATGATTCCTCAGATAAAGAACCAACTCAGAGAGGTGCAGGGGTCATCGGGAGAGAAGACGGTGATCATCAGAGGGGGCCACGGATCCTCAACCCCATACTGAGCTGGGACCTGACCCTTTCCTCTTTCTGGGGAAGATCTGCCCCCATGGCTGCTCGGTTTCCCATGCCCAAGTCTGGCTGAGCTCACACAGGTGACAAAGTTTCAGCCAGCATCCAGTGGGCCCCCAGCCCAACATGTGCATATTTTCCATTCCTACCTGGTGTGTCTGGGCAATTCTGGGGCAGGTGAAGAGCCGCAACAAGTGTGCCGTTTCCCCTTTCTTCTCTCTTCTTCCCGGACCCCGACCACTGGAGAGCTTCTTTCCCTTCCCTTTTTTGTCTCTCTCTCCCCTGTCTCTGTGCCCCTATGTCTCTCTCATCTCTCCCTTCCTACCTTCACTCCCTTTCTGTCTTCATCACCTCCATCTCCCTCCCTGAGCCCCACCTCACTCACCTCTCTGGCCCAGCATCCTAGGCCATTCCTGGGGGGTGTCGGGGTCTTGCCAGAGTGCTGGACCCCCAGTGAGGTAGCAGAGCCCCGGGCTCCCACTCCATCCCCTCTTCTCCCCACAGCCTTCAGTGGGGCCCTGGAGGAAGGAAGGGAGGAGAAGGAAGCCCTGCAGCATGGGTTTGAAATGCTGGTCCCTGTGGCACTGGAGAAGGGAGTCCGAGTAGTCTGGGTGGGAGCTACCCAGGCGAAGGAGAGGAAGGGAGGGAGGGGAGGAATATTAAAGTGAAGGTACTGAGAGAGATGAGGAGACAGTGCCTTTCAGACAGTAAGATGACAGATGCTCAGTGCTCAACAGGCAAGTGGACTGAAAACCCCTAAAATCAGGAGCAGAGGTGGGCAAAGGGTGCTGCTGGATTGGCCAGAACACACTGATCTCTGTTTATGGTATTACTGTTTTAACTCAAAGGAAGCATTGCAACCTTGAACTATCAACCACCTCTTCTCTATTTTTGGTTTTGGACAGGCCATCAGAGAATGTTTCCCGAAGTTGTTACGCCTGGTAAGTGCCTACGTAAATCATTGTCTCTTACGAATGTCGGTGGCCTCTGCACCTGCCCTCAAGCCCTTTGGGTCTTGCCTAGATCACATATTAGCATCAGAACCTTAACCATTTTGGGGGACATGGACTCCTGAAAATGACATGGATATACTTGCTGGAAAAATACCCATAAATACACACACAAGTTGAATATAACACTAGAGACTTCCAGGACCTCATGATGAAGACATCCACTGTAAGCTTTCCCATGGAATTTCCAGGGCCCTTTCACACCTGACCTCTGACCCTCACCCTCCAGGGCCCATCCTTTTCCCGGATCATCCAGAGCCACTCCCCTGGTCTCCACTCCTGACTTCCTCTTCCCTTCTCCAGGATGGCCAGGAGTTACCGTCACCAGTGACCGTTGATATTGACACTCCCTACATAGTAAAGCTCTGCAAGGTCAGGAAGAGGATCAAACAACATTTGGGGTGTTGCAGGGAGGCTTTATCTACTGCATAGTCTCAAGTGCCATTTGATTCCAGGGAAGCTACTTTTGATCTGATGAGCTGAAGAGCCTAGTCCTGCAATTCCTGAAGCAGTAAGTATCTCTGGGAAGGTGAGCAAGGGGGGCAGGTCTAGGACAGGTGAGGCCACCTGAGCACAGGTCTGCTCAGGGAAGTTTTGAAGTCTCATTTGAGGTCCAGACCACAGAGATAGACTGTCTTCATTGCTCCTCCTTAGGTACTACTTGATCCATGACTATGGAGACAGACAGGTTCTCGCGGGTGCTTATCACGAGGAGGCCTGCTTCTCCCTGATGATTCCCTTCCACCCCAAGGACACAGCCCCGTGAGTATGACAGTACAGCCTCTGCTCCTGGGCCGTGTGGCCCCCCAGCAGACACAGGCCAGCTCCTGCAAACACCCACCACCCACTGTTGCTCTTTGTCTCCTAGAAGCAGCTTGTGCGAGTATTTCAAGGACAGCAGGAATATGAAGAAGCTCAAGGACCCCTGTGAGTGTGTGATGGGAAGACTGGGTGGGAAAGGGCGGTGAAGGGGTCAATCATAGGGCCCAGGGCGTGGCAGCCCCTGACCTTCGCTCGCTTCCCCTCCCCTCACAGACCTGCGGGTCCAGCTGCTGAAGCACACAAAACGTGTCATTGTGCACACCCTCTGTGTGTTGCCCAAGACTCAGCATGCCTTCAGCTCCTTCGTGGTGGACACGTGGTTCCAGACGGTGAGCGCCTGCTTCCTCCCTCGCGTGGGCCCAGGAAGCCGCAGGTGGGTGGGAGGTGGAGGTGGTGACTGGGCGCCTGGGCTCTTCCCTTTCAGGAATCGATGCTCTGCTTCTCCGTCTGCGGAGTGTTCAAGGCAGGTGAGTGTGTGTAGACCCCCAGCGCAGATGGCCCACTGCTGCCTCCCCCTGGCCAGGCTCACACCCAGAACCACCCAGCGTCCCTGACCCCTTCCCTTCCCTTTGCTTTCTTTCCCCTTCCCTTCCCTACCCTCCCCTTGTATTCCCTTCTGTTCCCTCCCCTCCCCTCCCCTCCCCCCGCCTCCCCTTCCCCACTGTGTTCTCCTGCCCTCAGGCTTCCCACAGACAACCCAGGTCTGAGCTGTGTCCATGCCTGTCTGCCCTGCACACCCTGGGCGTTGGTGACACAGGCTGTGGATTTTGGTGGCTCTCATCCCAGATCCTTACTCTGAGAACTTGGGCCGTTACTGAACCTCTCAGTTTCCTCATTTGCAAAATAGGGTAGTAGTATCCACCTCTTGGGCGGCTGTGAAAAATGCACCCCGTGAACTTGGGCAGTGGTCGTCAGGGGTCCTGTCACTGGGTGCAGACTGCTCCTATAGTTGCGCTCCCCATTCCCGACACCCTGGCCCCCATGAACAACTGCCCTCTCAGCATGAGTGTCCAGTCACACCCTGACTGGGGACCGCCGTGTGAGCGTGTACAGCAAGTGCAGCTGTAAGGGGTACTGTGGTTTGTTTGCTGTTGAAGTGGAAGGAAGTTCTCAGGGCTGTTTGCGTGCATTCACTCGGACCTTCATCGCTACCCCTGCCCGCGACTGCAGGTGAGAGCCCTGTTGTGGGAGGGAATGCCCATCCCCGCCTGGGCTCAGGGGCGAGGGAATGTGGTGGCAAAGACCTTAGGTTTACTCAGTATTGTGGAAAGCCAGCAGGGGGATCCCAGGAGCAGTGTAGCCTAGTGGTTAGGAAGAGTATGGGCCTGGAATCGGCCTATGCGTTCACTCCTTGACCCAACACTCACTCGCTGTGTGACCTTGGTCAATTCCCATGACCTCTGTGTGACTCAGTGTCTTCTTCTGAGAATGGGGATCAGACTGTCCACCCCTTGCACTGTGGTAAAGGGTAAATGCGAAATTGCCCCTGGTTTGGGGATGAACCTATAAATCAAGTGAAGGTGGTAGACAGTCTCTCCAAAGGTGGGCTCTGTGGGGAGGGGCAGAGGTACCAGTCAAGGAACCTGGGAGACAGACACAGGAGGGACGTGGAAGGAATCTGGTTGCTGAGTGCCAGTGGGAGCAGAGTCAGTATTGGGGGTGTGGGTGTCCATCCACCAGTTGTCTGAGGCCCCATTTTTCCTTCAGTCTGTGCATCGTGAATGACGAGCTGTATGTGAGGGATGCCGACCCCAGCGAGACCCAGAGTGTGTTCTCCATCCCATTGCCTACACCCACCTCCAGCTCCATGCACCCCCTCTCCCAGCAGCAGCAGGACATCATGCAGGCATCCTCCACCCCATCTGAGATGAACCGCTAGTGGTCTCAGAAGTGAGTGCTGGGGTTGCATGGGGATAGGAGGGAGCTGGGAGGAGTAGAGGAGTGATTAATGGGAATTTTCAGGTAATTATTTTAAATCTATTTTTCCTTACAAACGTTTACTTGTGAGAAATACCCTAATTTCATACTAATACATTTCCATGTATTATAAAATACAGGTATCCTATCTTATATACTGTCTTGAAACTTCTTTTATTATTAGTGCCAGCATAGTTTCTTCTCAGTATATGTGAAGCTACATTATTCTTTCTAAGATCAATATATTAAACAATTGAATTCCAGGAAGCCATAAGCTATTATTGATAGGCATTTAGCTTTTCGCCTCTTTTTCAGCATTACATGCAGTGGCATCTGCTCATTCTGGTACATACATGTTGGTAAACTTGAAGGCTTGCTCTTGTAGCATAGATGTAGCAGTGAAGTTGTGTGGTCAAGTGTCTCCAGTTTGGTCCTAAGGGAGGTCATCTATCCTCCCCCACTAGAGGCGCTTTCAGTACAATGACTAGACTATACCAGAACTAAAAATTTCTTTACTCATCAAAAAGTGAATTCTGAGAATTCAGAGATAAGAAGAAATAGACGTCTAGGGTTTCAGGAAGGTGAAGGTGGACAGAAGTCAGGTGCCCGGGGGTTGACACTCACGGCTGCTGGCTCTGCTGACATCCCAATTCTTTCTCTTTACTTTCTTCAGTCCAAGGGCAAAATTCCACATGTGACCCTCATCCACTGACCTGGGATCTTGAGAACAAAACTCTGCAAATGAGCCTTTAGATGTCATTTTCATCCTCATCATATTTGTCACCTCTCTTCTCTTAACTGAAGCCATATCCATGACTAAGCTTGCAGTCCAGCTAATCAGGAAGCCAAAGTTTACCGTGTAGGCCTGCCCGTTGTTTTATATTTTTCCCACACATGATCCTTGTTTATCTTTATATTAAAGAGTAACATTGCACATCGTATGTTGTGTGTCTTGGATTGCTCTTCCCCTGACCCAACCATGAGTTAGTGGGGCCAGGACCAAAAAGTCCCCTCTCCCACATCATCCCTGGCAGTCTCTAACATTTATATCCGACCTACACAGTGCTTGAAAATTATAGAGTAAGGACTCCATTCCTGGACAACCCTAAAATCCAAGCTTTGCCTCCCGATAACCTTCTCTCCACCACTTCAGTACTCACAAGTTGTGACCGTTCTGATGTTCACTTCTATAAGCAAACATAAGGTATTTAGCAAGTAAAGTACCATATTTACTCCAATAATTATGGATTTCTTAATCATTTAACAGGTCTAAAACTGTGTTAACATTTTTATTAGGTTCTTAGGTTCTGTACCTAAGACGATTTTCCCCACAACTCCTGTGTTGTTTTTTTAACTTTTTTATTTTGAAATAATTATCGATTTACCAGAAGTTGCAAAAAAATGTGTACAGAGGTCATGTATACCCATCACTCACCTTCTCCTAATGATAACACCTTGTATTACTTTAGTACAGTATCGAAACTAAGAAATGGACATTGGTACAATCCACTGAGCTTACCACAATTTCGCCATTTTACATGCACTCATTTGTGTGTTAGAACACTTGTGCATAATACTTATATATATAATTTAATGCACTTTTACCAGCAGTGTAGGTGTTCTAACTATCACCACAAACAAGATCAAAAACTGTTTCATCACCACACGTTTCCCTCATGTTAGCCTTTATAGCCACACCCACCTTCTTCCTGATACCACATCCCTAAACTCTGTCAAACACTATTATAATTTCCTAAATGTCATAGAAATGGAATCATATAGTACACTACCTTTAGGAATGGATTTATTTCACTCAGCATAATTCTCCTGAGATCCATCCAAGTTCTAAAGTGTGTCTATCGTCTGTTCCTTTTTATTGCTGAATAGGATTCCACGGTGTGAATGTACCACAGTTTGCTTACCCATTCCCCTGATGAAAGACATCTGGGCTACTTCCACTTTTTAACTATTGTGAGTAACACTGTGATGAACTCCATGTAAAGGTTTTTGTGTAAACATAAATTTTCATTTCTCTGGGTAAATTGCCCAGAGTGCAACTGCTGTATCATTTGGTAATCTCATGTTTCCTTTTGAAAAACCTGCCAAATTGTTTTCCAGACGGCCTGTACCATTTTGCATTGCCTTTGGCAATGTGTGAGTGACTCAGTTTATCCAGTGTTGCCTGCACTTGGTTTTGTCACTGTTTTTTTCAGCCATTCTGATAGGTGGGTTTAACATTTCATTGTGCTTTTAATTTGCATTTGCATGATGGCTAAAGATGTTGAATAGCTCTTCCTAAGCCTGTTTGCCCTCTGTTCATGTCTTTCATCCATTTTATAATTGGATTAAGAGGCAAGAAGTTACCTCTAGAGAGCTGCCCTGGCTCTGGCTAACAGGCAGAGTAAGAGAATGTGAGGCCCCTCGAGACTCACTTTTCTTGACAGGGACGGCAGAAGTGGGGCTGAAGCTATTAAATGTTCCTCAAATTAGGACTGAACTTGGATATGGAACAGGATTAAGAGATGGGGGCATCTCTGGGTCCATCTGTGGAGATCTAGATAGGGCAGAAGAAGACGGGGGATATGGGGTAGAGGAAAAACAGTGGAAGGAGGGAGATATGGGGGGATGCCTTCTAAACGATGCTAGATTCATCACTCTCAGCCTGCTCAATGGAGTGCAAAAACTATTCTCCTAGACGTGTGGTTTTCAACTCTGGATATCCATTAGGATCCCCTCGAATGCTCAGATTCAACCAGCTGAATCAGAGCCTCTAGGGATAAGCCTAGTCATCAGTATCTTTAAGGTTCACCCCAGTTGATTCTAATGAGCTGTCAAAATTGAAAACCTTATCTGATGGTGTATTAGTTTGCTATGGCTGCCATAACAAGACACCACAGGCTGAGTAGCTTAAACGACAGAAATTTATTTCTCACAGTTTTAAAGGTTGGAAGTCCAAGATCCAGGTGTCCACAGGTTTGGTTTCTTCTGAGGCCTCTCGCCTTGGCTTGCAAATGGCCTCCTTCTTACTCCTTCTTCACATGGTTGTCCCTCTGTGCATACACACCCTGGTATCTCTTTACGTGTCCTAAACTCCTCTTATAAGGAAACCAATCATATTGGATTAGTGTCTACCCTAACGGCCTCATTTTAATTTAATCACCTCTTTAAAGGCCCTATCTTCAAACACAGTCACATTCTGAGGTACTGGGGGTTAAAGCTTCAAAGTATGAATTTGGGTAGGACACAGTTCAGTCCACAACAGATGGTATGAGAAACACCATGGTCTGAGAAATTCATCTCCCTTTTAGCCACCTTCCTGGAACTACTATACAACACTTCTGCCATCACCTCATTAGGTAGAAGTCGGTCATGTGACCATTCTTGGCTGCAAAGGAGGCTATAAATGTGGTCTTTTACTGGAAACATTACTGTCCCAAATAAATTTGGGATTCTTTTATTACGAAAGAAGGAGAATAGGTATAGAACATATGGTACACTTTCACACCCAAGGCAGCTAGAAGCACCACCTCAATTATCATGTCCTTTCTACCCAGTTTTCCAACCACAGTTTTCATGGGTTCAAACAAAACTGCTGCTTCAGAGACACCTGAGCTCACTCTCCCATCCTCCCAAATCCCATGTCCCAGACTATGCCTGAGTCCTCACAACTTAGCATGCTAAATCTACGTCATTCACTCACTCAGTCATTCATTCAACAAATATTTATTGGTTACCAGTGATATGTGAGGCACTGTGATAGGCACTGGAGATAAATCAGAGCACCTGACAGACAGGGTCATGGTTCTCATGGAGCTCACATTCTACAGGGGTTGATACACTCAAGATTTGAGAGCCATTAAGAAAATAATATGGGAAAATGTGACAGAGAATGACTAGGGTGGGGAAGGCAAGGAAGGATTTTCTGAAGACGTAACTTAGATTTAATATTCAAATAACAAGAAGTACACAGTCAGCAGTGGGAAGATATAGGAGCTGAGCCCTCGAGGCAGAGGGACGAGCAAGACGAAAGGCCCTAAGATATGGGCAAGCTTGGCAGTTTTAGGGAACAGCTTGTATGCCAGTGTGTAGTGGGAGGACAGTGTTAGAAAATGAGGTGAGAATGGTAGGAGGGGCCCAATAACAGAAGGTCCTGTGGGCCATGGTAAGGACTCTGGGTTTTGTTCTTATTATGATGGAGCCATTGGGTGCTTTCTGAAAGGAAGGGAATTATTATTATAATCTACCTTATTAAAGCTCATTCTAAATGTTCCTTGGAGGACAGACTGAAATAGAGCAACTATAAGATCAAGAGACAAGATTAGGAGGCTACTACACACATGACAGTGAGAGGTTACAGTCTCGTAGACTACAGTCGTAGCAATGGAAGGGGTGAGATGGGGTTTGAGATGAGATGTATCTTGGAAGTACTGAACTTGTTGATGAAGTCCACGTTTGTGGTAAGGGATAGAGAGGAATTAAGTGTGTCTCTTGGAATGTGGGTTTTTGCAGCTGGGTTAGGGCGGTTTTCTTCGATGGGGAAATGAATGGAGGACCAGCTTCGGTGCAATGCCAGGAAACTGACAGTTCTGTTTTGACCATGTCGTTTGTGGAGCCTATGAATAATCTCGGTGGGGAGCATGTGGTTGGATGTATAAGTGAGGAGGTTCTGAGAACATTCTTGGCTGTGGCAAAAAAAAAAAAACCCAAAACAAAACAAAAATCAAGCATGCAAGCAAACACATGAAAAACCCAACTGTACAGTTCAATCTGAAAATACAGGTTGATTCCACATATGAGCATGACTCCAGATTCTGGAGGGGATACAAAGACTCCAGATTCTGGAAGGGATACAAAGACATATTAAAAGCCAACTTCACTGAGCTATAATTTATGTTCAACATAATGCATCCATCTTTTTTTTTTTTTTGGCTGTGCTGCGTGGCTTGCCCGATCTTAGTTCCCCAACCGGGGATCGAACCTGGGCCCCTTGCAGTGAGAGCACCGAGGCTTAACCACTGGACTTAGCTATAAGGCTAAGGCTCTGGCCTGCCAGGGGCTACGAACTGTCAGAGAAGAAAGATATATGTGTGGCATATAACTATCATTCATCCACTTACTCATTCATTCATGCACCTAGTGCATGTCAAGCTTAGTGCTAAGAAGGGAAGATAGGGCCATGAAAAAATTCAGACAATGTCTCTGTCTTCCTGAAGATTAGGAGTCGAAATAGAGAACTGCAAGTGGCTCTGGTTGCTAAATAGTAAGGGAGGTATTTGGTGAGATAATTGGGCCCCCAAAAGGTCTAACCCCAGTGCACAGACGCAACTCTTCCCCTTCTGCATGTCTCATAGACAATGCTGTGGCATGACCTAGAACATAGAGCTGTTAGAATAGAATGAGCCTGAACATTCTGTGCATAAATGGCTGAGGAAACAGCTTTCCAAACCTTCCACCCAGCAATCAGCCCTGATTATGTGCAGAAGTAGATCTTAATTTCATTTAATTCTCACAGTTGGAGTTGTATGACTAATTATTTTGTCTCTGTATCTAATTAAGAAGCTGAGGTTAAGAAGCGTCAAGTGTCTTGGAAGAAAATAGCAGATCTATTGATAATAGGAAAGGGTTAGATTTTAAGCTGTGAGCTGTTAACTAGTGTGGAATACTAGTTCCCATCCTTTAGGTCCAGGCTGAGGTAGTAGCAATGCAAATTTCTCAGTAAAATGCCTGGGATTCATTGGCCATTCGAGAATTTTAGGAACTGGAGAAGCTATAGGAAAATGAAAGCCTAACACACAGTCCTCGTGCTTGCTCCGCATCATTGCTCCTGCCTCTGCTCTCTTGTTTTCTATGATAACGTCATCTTAACATTAGGTTTTGTTATTGACTGAACTGTGTTCTCCCAAAATTCATATCCTGAAGCCCTAACTATCAGTGCCTCAGAATGTGACTGGATTTGGAGATAGGGCCTTTAAAAGGTGATTAAGTGAATTTAAGGCTGTTAGGGGATACGTTAATCCCATCTGACTGGTGTGCTTATAAGAAGAGTAGTTTAGGACACACAGAGAGACAGCAGAAGTGTGTATACAAAGAGGGACAACCATGTGAAAAAGCAGCAAGAAGATGGCCATCTTCAAGCCAAGGAGAGAGGCCTTAGAAGAAATCACCCCTGCTCACACCTTGATCTTGTACTTCCAGCCTCCAGCACTGTGAGAAACAAATTTCTGTTGTTAAGCCACTTAGTCTGTGGTATTTTTGTTGTGGCAGTCTGAACAGTCTAATACAGGCATTATGAACGTGTTTCAGTAGGTCATGAAGCAGGTAGAGTAGACTGTCAGAAAGGATGAAAATAAAGTGATGGTAAAAAATACCAATGATCAGTAAAACTGAAAGAAACGTGGTTAATTTGTATCACTATCAGGCAAAATAGACATCAAGCAATTGCAACCAAGAAGGCTACTATCAAACCATAAAAGAAAATGTATTGAGAAGATTACAAATTCTGAACTTACATTCACCCGATAACATATCTTCAAAAACATATATAGCAGTAAGTAACAAAGCTACAAGTAACAGAAAGTAAAATCCACTTTTGTGTATACGATAAGGAAAGATACTTGCTTATATAACTGAGAGCCCAGAGGTAGAGGAGACTTTAGGTTCGTTGATCCAGTGGCTCAAAGATATAAAGACTCAGGCCCAATCTTGAACCAATGACTGTGGCTAGGGACACAGGATTATTGCGTGAGATCTAGAGTAACTCTGGTCTCACCCTTGGAACTAGCAGGCAAATTCCCCCCAACATGTGACTGTACGAGGGAGGAAATGCACTAATGAAAATTTGAGACCACTTAGGAAGATGAGGAATGTATATTGTGTAGGTAAACAAAAATACCATCTTCCGGCACCATTTGAAAGCACAATTATCAATATGAGCATAATACCCACAGTACTCAAGCTCAAATGGCTTTCAACTACTATGCCTTTCCAGGTAACAAATACTTCTATTCAGGAAATACCTACATTGAATCAGTGAATGGGTAGTTACAAAGCACTAGAGCTCTCACCCCTGCAGTAAGTTTAGGAAGGACCACAAAGGCATCCATGGTAGCGTACTTAAATCTCTTTTTCTTTCTCAAATTTTTGGCAAAGCTTTTTCTTTACTATCGTACTTTGATATTATTGTGTCAGGATAGTTTGACACAATGGATTCTTTACAGTTACAATTTCATCAAGTATTACCATTCTGTACACATACAACACAGAGTTCATAAAGACATGAAAGATGAGAAGCAAGAAAATTGTCAACATTTATGATCAGCAACAATTTTCTTTAAAGAGCACCATTAAAATTCAATATGGAATATCTTTAAAAGCTTCAAGCTTTTAGAAGAAATTCAGTCTCATGAAAATGTAATAAAATTAAAGAACATCTTCTGTTAATGTACATATTTGTAAATATGCAAAAAGGAATATTCCTCTGGGAACACTAGCCCAAGAACCACCACAGCCCTGCCGCCTGGCATACCAGGACCCAGCCCATACACCTACAGGCTGGCACCAGCTCTGGGACACATTGGGCCCCTCAACCAGCTGCTCCTGGATCTGGCCCCACTCACCAGTGGGATGACGCCAGCTTTGGGACACCCCAGACCCCATACCCAGCCATGTCACGAACTGGACCCACACACCAGCAAATCGACACTAGCTTCAGGACTCCAAGGTCCTGCAGCCAGAGACCCAGGAACCTGGCTCTGCCCACCAGCGAGCCAGCACTAGCTCCAGGACTCGCTGGGCCACAGCCCCACCCACTAGCAGGCCAACACCAGTTCCAAGACCCCTCAGCCAGCTGCCCTGGGATCCAGCCCCACTCAACAGTGGGCCAACACCAGCTTTTGGACACCCCCAAACCCGGCAGCCAGCCATGTGGAACTGGCCCTGCCCACCAGCAGGCTGACACTAGATACAGGACCTCTAGCCCCACCACCACCCACTGCAGAGCCTAGCACCACCCACCAGTGGGCCAGCGCTAATCCCGGGACTTCCTGGGGCACTGCAGCCAGCAGCCTCATGACCCAGCCTCACTCGCCAGTGGCCACCAGCCTCTGCACAAGGCAGGGCCTGGCAACCCACTGGACCAGGGGCCAGCCACACCTACCACACCACCCACAGTAGTGTGCTGGTCACAGCAGAAGGACACATGCAGCCCTAACAGGGGGCACCCTTAGAGCATATAGCTCTGGTGACCAGAGGGGAGAGCTCGGCTGGGTCACACAGGACGTCTCCTACAAAAAGCCACTTCTCTACGGTTGGGAAATGGAGCCAACCTACCAGATACAGAGAAATAAAACAGCAAATTGGACAAAATGAGGCAACAGAGGAATCTATTCCAAACAAAGGAACATGATAAAACCCCAGAAGAAGAACAAAGTGAAGTGGAGATAGGCAATCTACCTGATAAAGAGTTCAGGGTAATGATCATAAAGATGTTCAAAGAACTCAGGAGAAGATTGGATGAACAGAGTGAGAAGTTTTTAACAAAGATTTAGAAAATATGAAGAAGAACCACACAGAGAAGAATACAATAACTGAAATGAAAAATACACTACATGGAATCAACAGTAAATGAAATGATGCAGAGGAATGGACGAGCAAGCTGGAAGACTGAGTAGTAGATATAACTGAAGCAGAATAGAAAAAAGAAAAAAAGAGAAAAAGAAATAGGACAGTTTAAGAGACCTCTGGGACAACAGCAAGTGTACTAACATTTGTATTACAGGGGTCTAAGAAGGAGAAGAGAAAGAGAAAGGGGCAGAGAACATATTTGAAGACATGATAGCTGAAAACATCCCTAACCTGGGAAAGGACAGAGATATCCAGGTTTAGTAAGCACAGAGAGTCCCAAACAGGGTCAAGCCAAAGGAGACCACACCAAGACACACTGTAGTTAAAATGGCAAAAATTAAAGATAAAGAGAGAATATTAAAAGCAGCAAGGGAAAAGCAACAAATAACATACAAGGGAACTTCCATAAGGCTATCAGAGCAACTGGAATGAAACCAACTGGATCACGGTGCATGATCTCTTTTTTCTCTTGGTGAGCCTGGCTAGAAGTTTGTCGATTTTGTTTGTCTTTTCAAAAATCTAGCCCTTGGTTTTATTGATCTTTTGTATTTTTATCTCTATTTTATTTCTTTCCCAAAGAACTGACTTTGGGAATTTTTTGATTCTTCTTTTTCTAATTCTTTTTCTCTTTCTGTTTATTTGAGATTTTTCTTGTTCCTTGAGGAAGGCCTGAATCGCTATGTACTTCCCTCTGAGAACTGCTTTTACTGCATCACAGATTTTGGAAGATTGTGTTTTCATTGTCATCTGTCTTGAGGTATTTCCTGATTTCTTCTTTGATTTCATCATTGACCCACTGGTTTTCTGGTAGCATGTTGTTCAGTCTCCATGTATTCGTTCTTTTCCCAGTTTTCTTTCTGTGGTTGATTTCTAGTTTCATATCATTTTGGTGATAAATGATGCTTGAAGTCATTTCTATCCTCAAATGTGTTGAGGTTTGTTTTCTGATCTAGTATGTGGCCTCGCCTAGAGAACGTTCCTTGCACACTGGAAAAGAATGTGTACTCTGTTTATTTGGGGGATGTAGTGTCCTGTAGATATAAATTAAGTCCAAGTGGTCTGTTGTGTCATTTAGGGCCTCTGTTGCCGTATTGATCTTCTGTCTGGAAGATGTGTCCATTGATGTCAGTGAGGTGTTAAAGTCTCCTAGTATTATAGTATTCCTGTTAATTTCTCCCTTTATTTTTGTAACTATTTGTTTTATATATTTAGGTGCTCCTATATTGGCTGTATATATGCCAACTAGTGTAATATCCTCTTCTTTATTGATCCCTTTATCATTATATAATGTCCTTCTTTGTCTTTATGTACTTTAAGTCTATTTTGTCAGATATGTGTATTGCTAACCCCGCTTTCTTGTTGTTTCCAGTTGCATGAAAGAGCCTTCCATCTGCTCACTTTCAATCTGTCTGTGTCATGTGCCCTGAAGTGAGTCTCTTATGGGCAGCATATTGTAGGTTCTTGGTTTTGTTTTTTTTTTTTTAATCCATTCAGCCTCTCTGTCTTTTGATGGGAGCATTTAGTCCACTGATATTTAAAGTAATTATTGATAAGTATGTACTTACTGCCATTTTAAACCTTGTTTCCCAGTTGACTTTGTAGTTCTCTATATCTTTCACTTTGGCCATTTTAATTATGCTACGTCTTGGTGTCACTCTATTTGGGTTCTTCTTGTGGGGGACCCTCTGTGCTTCCTGTACCTGGATATCGGTTTTCTTCTTTAGGTTTGGGAAGTTTTCAGCCATAATTTCTTCAAATACTTTTTCTATCCCCTTTGCTCTCTCCTCTTCTTCTGGTACCCCTATTATGCATATGACTGTGCACATTATGCATATGATTATGCATATTACGCATGCTTTATATTATCCTATAGATCTCATATGTTTTCTTTATTTTTAAAAATTTGTCTTTCTGTTTGCTGTTCTGATTTGGTGATTTCCATTATTCTATCTTCCAGATCACTTATTTATTCTTCTGCTTTAGTTTGTCTGCTATTTATTGCTTTTAGTTTGTTTTTTATCTCGGCAATTGAGTTGTCTAGTTTTGACTGATTTCTCTTTATAGTTTCTAGTTCTTGTTGCAGGGATCTGCATTTCTATCAATAATCTTTCTTAATTTCTTTAGCCTTTTTCTTACCTCCTTTCTGAATCTGGGGACTAGTAGACTGGTGAGGTCTCTTTCATTATTTGTTCCTTCAGGGGATTTCTCTTGTTCTTTTCATTGGGAATAGTTCTTCTGTTTTTCATTGTACTTAACTTTCTTTGTCTCTGAATTTAGGAGAAGCATGAATCTACTGTGTTCTTGAAGGGGTGTTTTGAGGTTGGAGGATGCCTGTGTAGACGGTACGAGTCCAATATTTTTGGTGCAAGGGCTGGTTTTGGTGTGGGTGCTTGCCACATATTTCCTTAAATTGTGCTGGCCCTTGTTCCCTTGATAGGGGGTGTGTTTGAAGTTGTGTTGACCAGAGCCTGCACTGGTTGTTGGCTGGGGCCTCCTCTTTGCTCTATGGCTGTCACAGCCCTGTTGGGGCTGGGGCCTGCTTCCCAGCTGTTGGAGTAGAAGCCCTGAGGGTCAGGTTCAGTCAGGTTCCATTGCCCCTGAGCACAGGCCCTGATGCAAAGGAGGTGACCACTGAAGCTAATGAGGTCCGTGTGGTCACCACAAACCTATGTGCCTCCCGTGCAGGCATCCATGGTTCTGCCCAGAAGCAGCCCAAGGTTGCATCCCTTTCTCTGTTGTGTTCATCCCAGACCTAGTGCTGGGCTGTGGTGTGGAGTAGGCTGGTGCTGGCGGCCGGGGCCCTGTGGCTACAGGAATTGAGGTGGTTGTGCCGCTGCCTGGAACCTGGGCTGCCTCTGTGGAAGCCCTCTCCCAGGACCTGTCAGCTCCAGATCTGGCTCCAAGCTATGGTGTAGAGTGAGCGGGGCCAGTGTGCTCCCACCGTGAAATGAACGGCTGCATACTCCTGCCAAGAGCCCGTCCAACCGAGATGCAGTGCCCAGCTGCTGTGCCTTTCCATGGTGCCATGTGGTGCATGTGCTGGCAAAGTCCACCATGGGCAGACCTGCCCCCACTGTGTGCACACTGACAATGGGCACTGTGGCAGGACCTGCCCCCACTATGTGCGGGCTCACCATGGGCTTCTTGGTTTGGCCCAGACCATACCCCAGGCCCTCCGGGCTGTCTCCACACATCTAGATCAAGTCCTCTCCCTGGACCTGTCTACCTAAGTTTCCATACTCAGCTGCTGTGTGCATCTGTGGCCCCACCACCTTGTGTGTGCTTTGGATTGGGAAGTGCAGCAAGGCAGCAGCCGCCAGTGCCAGTCTCTCTCTGCCCTGATTGTTAGCAAGCCAGCATCCATGCATTCCTTGTGAGTAGAATTTAGGCTTTTCCATCCCCTCCATCTATCCCAGTGGCTTTTCCAGCAGGCAAGGGGGCTCCCCGAGGAAAGGGTCTGCCTATGTGTACCTTTCCTCCTCTCTCCCACGGGTGCCAGGACCGTCCTCATGCCTTTAAAATTTTTTCTGTCCTTCCTGGATACGTAGAGATATTCCTTGCAGCTTTGGTTGTGTAGGAGATCCTCTGCCAGTTTCCAGTTGGTTTTCTGTGAGAATTGCCTCACATGTAGGGGTATTTTTGATGTGTTTGTGGGGAGAGGTGAGCTCCACATACTCCTACTCCACCATCTTGATCCCCCTCCCCATTTGGGAGACTTTGAACTGCATCAAAGTGTCCCATATAAAAACAGATACACTAGACTAAATTAGAATTTCAGAATCCAGTGATAGTCAACTATTGCAAGTGCCTGTCATTTTTTAGAGAGCACAGGATATGCCATGTTTTTCCAGATTTTGTGGGAAAAAAAGGTAGAGCATCATGTACATTTTAGATTATCGCTGGCCCCAAACAGGCTACATGAAGTAGATAATTAAAAAATCATCTGGTGATGTTATGGAAATGCAAAGTTCATTGACATAATTTAGTCCTCAGAGCCTGTTTTATTCTAAAGAAAACTGGCAAAGGTCACTCATTTACATCATATGGGAACATATCCACCAGCAGTAGATGCCAGTGTGATATCGTAACAAGGAAACAATGTGGCTGTTTACGTAAAAACCCATCTCACAATACTTTCAAAGTCTATAGTTAGAATTATTTGGGGGGGTGTGGCAAAAAAATAGTTACAATGAGTGGATAACAAGAGACAAGCTAGGACCACTTCAATTCTCCCTGTCTCATAATTTTTAAAGCCTTGAAACACACTTATTTAATTTTTAAATAGTCTTCACGCGGATGGGATTTTCAAACTGTATCAGAGAATCATACCATCACAAATGACATAGTCTATGAGCAAAAACCCTGTAAGGAATCCCTGCCTTCTCGCCCCCTTCCATCCTTTGGCCTCAAAAGAAGTTTTCACGGTGGATGTAATTTTCTGTTTCCAGGCTGTGGTAGTCCCCAAGAATGAGCTCATCACCTAGAGCTGTTAAAATTTACACGGTGCTGGGGGAAGGGAGCACACTGAGTACTCTGACAGGGAGCACTATCTACAATTGTTTCTCTTCTTTCCCATTGCTTGACACTGACAGTAAAGTCACTTCTAGTTAATTAACGAGCTTCTTAAAGGAACAAAGAAAAACATGTTTCGATTACCATTTCTATAAAGGCACAGCAATATCTCATAAGTTCTCTTGGATAATGTTACCAGATTAAGTCAATTTTACTTTCTGAAAGTAAATTCACATAGGATCTCTACTTGAGTTGTACATATTTGTGTTTGAACCAAAAGCATTTGAGTATTTGTGTTTAATTTAGCAGCACCACAAATGTCTGTTATTCTCCTTTCCCATTTCTCTGTGTTAAACAAAGCCACTAGCACTGACCTCCAAAACGTCCACCCCAAAACAGAAATATAAAAGAAGTAAAAGTTGTTCCCGGTAAACCTTGCCAAACAACATTCAAGAAAAATAGCTTATCAGCCTGCCTCACCTAAACAGACGGAGCACCTGATACATGCAGTGCCTAAACTGCCTAGCTCATATAAGCTGTGTTCATACAGGTGTTTACCCATAGCCTTAGCGTCCCTTCCCCAATGTATGTTACAAAGAGCTGACAGGCAACCACTGGTGTAACTAAATATATTTTTAAATCCTAAAATAACTCCTGGTAATCATCGCAGGGAAAGAATAAATGATACGACCTTTAGTTCTGACAGGAGAATATCTGACCCTTCCCAGGTAAAGTTATAATTAGAACTCCAGGGTTTGCCTTTTGGTGAAAGAAGTTGACCTCAATCACCATTAGTGGATTTGTCCACTACAGAAGCTACAGTTGGGACAGACATCAGGTCTTGATGTCGGATTCCATCCAGTGATTGTATACAGATGCTTCCTAAATGCATCTTGAGGTTTCATAATAGGCTCTATTGTAAACACGCGGCTCCATTTTCATACCGTGCATTTACATGTGTCCCATAAATAATTTTCCAAAATTATCCAAGTAACAGCAATGTGCCCAAACAGAGTCACTCCAAAAAATCACTACTTCCTTCAACAGGCTTAGAACTACAAACACAGTCTGTTATCCTTACTAGTATATTCAAATTTAACCATGGTGCAAAATTTGGTCTGTTGTATTTTCTTCAGGTTATTTATGTAGCCATGCCACGTTGCAGGGTGCTGGCAAAATAATCCCACTGCTTGTATAGCATTAAGTTTGCCTAAGCCAGCAAACATGCAATATCACATCAAATCTCTTTTGGATATACAGATAGGTCTTCCGTTTTCCGCACCAATCAGCAAAAGAGGTGTTTGTAAAACTGCAATTAAAAAAAAAACTAAAGTATATTGTATATTCTCCTTTCCCTTTCTCTGTCCTTTCTAGGAAGATGCAAACAAAATATAAATGCAGTAATATCTAATTCAGATTCTGCTCACTTTTAACTTTTGGAATTCCGTAAAGAGCCATAAAGTCTGCAATATTTCTCTTTAGAGAAAAAGAGCCATAAAGTCTGCAATATTTCTCTTTAGAGTGTTTAAAAATAAAAGAAGGAAACATTTTCAACTAACGTCTAGCATTTTATACCACCTTTTATATACACAAATACTTCACTTATTAAGGATAAGTTTATACCTTAAAATGAATCCGAGGGCCTTACCTGGCTTCAGCTTGGATTCGTTCTAATTACTGGTAGTACTGGAAATTATTTAAATGGCACTTTAAAGAGGTCCTCTATGATCTCAACTTTTCAGTAACTGCGGATGGCTTTCCAGTTAGTCTGAATAAGGAAGGCTGAATTATTCTTAATTTTCTTTGGAGACTCTTGTGGGTGATCAAAACACAAAGTCTGGAGCCAGGGTGCCTGGGAGTAAACCCTGGTTTGGCACCTATAGGTTCAGTTACCTCTTAGGCAAGTGACTTAACACATCTGTGCTTCCACTTTCTCATCTTTGAAAACTGGAATAGTAATCATAGTACCTCATTTATAGAATTGCCAGCATTAAAAGAGTTGACGTTTTAAAGTGCCTGATACATAGTAATCATTATATACATTTGTTTACAAATTAACAGCTAAAATTCACTTATTGAGTTTGCTTTAATTTCTCTTAGACTTGCATGAAATTACAGCAACAAAGCTTACCTGTACCCACCGCTTAGGTTTTTGAAGCGGTCCCTAAAATATGGCAATGGTTATGGATTTAGGGAGGACCTAGTCCATTGCTATGTGTTAATTTATGTGTTAAATTTCACGTGTTATAGGGAAACAGAATTAGCACATGAAAGAAGCACATTAGCACATTAAAAGGGGGTTGGGGCAGGTGAAGCCAGCCTGTGTTCTGAGGAAGATCATCCAGAGGCACCACCATCAACGGGAAGCCCAGGAATGTGGGCAATCTCAGGTCTCCAGGTCTTGTGAAGAGAACGGCCTCCTGAAACATGCAGCCGGGAGAACCCTGCTGTCACTATCCTACACTCAGGAGGCTGACCCAGCTTTTGAGCACCGTGGGCTCCTAAGGCTATGGTCACGCGGATGCGGCCATCAAGTGGCAGGCCCTGACAGATATGTGGCAGGCCCAGACCTACTGGCCATGTCAGCACCATGAGCCCTTAAACCCTGAGCTCGTGTAGTCTCTCTGGACCTATTGCCACTATGATCATGTGGTAGATCCAGCTTTTCAAGTCGCTAGAGCATGGCAGACTCCTAAACCCTGCCCATCATGTGGATTCATCCTGTCATGTGGCCCTCCCTAGCTAGTGGCACGTGGAAGCCTCAGCCCTCCAAGTCACACAGGTGACCTGCTTCCGAGAGTCGTATGGATGCTATGGTCGGTCACATATCCCCCTTGGTCACACATCAGGCTCAGCCATCTCTATCTCGTGAAGATTGCTGGCTACCAGAATCTTCAGATCCCTGAGTCAACACGGATGTGGCCGCTACCATCACATGGCAGGCAAAGCACCTGCCGTCATGTGAACACCGCACCTACCCTTCAGCTGTTGGTCATGTATATTCTACAGTCATGGGACATGCTGTGGTCTCCTGAGGCTCAGTTCTCTCGGTCACAGTTCACGATTCAGGGCTCCTGAACCCTGAGGTCACCTGCATTCTTCTACTCTGTGGCCTCCGCCAGCCAAGCCCCTGGAAGTCAGGTAGGGCCCCACAGCGGCACGTTGCGTTACGTTACGTTACGTAGGTCGCGCAGTCACGTGACGCCATAAGGTCGCGACCGAGGGGGGGCGCCCTTTCAGCGTGTGGAGAGCCTGCCGAATGGTCGGTAGCTCGGCTTAGCCTTCTGAGGAGTCAGACCGAGAGGTGAAGAAGACCTTTAGAATTAAGGTACTTGTCCTGGCTGAGGGGGAACTTTGATGAGGCTCTGGCTCCGATGCCAACCTTTCCACCGGCTTTCATATTCTGCCATGGTAGGCGGTAGATGGTAGGCGGTAGTCGGGTAGGAGGGGCGCCCGCCGGTACTAGAGGTTTACTCAGAATTGGCGGGACAGCGGGCGGCAGGCGTTCATGGGCTGCTCTCGGCAGCTAGGCTCGGGAAACTGGGTGGACCCCTCCCTTTCCCCTTCCTTCCCAACCCCCACATTAAAGCCCTACTCTTGCTTATCTCTCTTCCATATTCGTATTCACTGCCTGCCATGTGATGGCGTCCTCTGCGCTCCTCCAACCACGTTTGTTATTAGGGACACCAGAGAACTCCTAGATGCCAGTTCGTATCGATGATTTCAAATCTGATCTGAATTTCTGTCTCTTAATTTGTTCTGTAGAGAGAGGCAAGGAGAGAGACTTTTTTTAATTTGATATTTTTTCAGTAAAAGTGTGAAAGTAGCCAGCACCTTAAGGTTCAGAATTTGTTTTCTGTATTTGCTTTGCGGATCAGTAGCTTTTCGAAGTGCGTGGGGGGTAGGATGCCATAATCTTTTTCTGCTTGGACTCTCTAAATGGCTTAAATTGGTCCAGCCAGACACTATTGGCTTCTGATTTTCCTCCTGACTTTCTAACCATTCCTTGTTACATTCCTTGAAAGCTCTCCCCTTTCCTTCGTGTGGGAAAAAAAACAGTGAATTTATTTAAGAAAACCATATTAAGTAAAATTATAGATGATACATTTCATAAAAATCACGTAGATGGTACTTAATGAGTAAAATGCAGCAAGTAAAAGATGGTGTTTACATTTGTGAGGGATTTAAATATTGCTTGAGAGATGGTTAAAGGGGTGATATATATATTTTTTCTTATATAATAGCCATTTCTTTCCTCTCATTTCAGCACTTTCAGGTTTGCTCTACAAGACACTATGTCTGAGAGACAGCAACAACAAAAATGTTTTTATCCATCGAAGAAATATGGGACATACAAAAATGAAGGTAAAAAGGATTTCTATATTGTCATATTTTTAAGATAATATGCCACTTGAATCTCAAAGAATAGGGTAGTGTCTTAGCTTGTTCAGGCTGCTGTAGTAGAACACCATGGACCGGGTGGATTACAAATTACAAAAATTTATTCTTCACGGTTCTGGAGTCTGTGAAATCCAAAATCAAGGCACCAGTAGGTTCAGTGTCTGGTGAGAGCCTGCTTCCTGGTTCATAAAGGGCTGTCTTCACGCTGTATCTTCACATGGCAGAAAGGGCAAGGGAGCTCTCTGGGTCCTCTTTTATAAAGGCACTAATCCCATTCATGACGGCATCTCCCTCGTGACCTAATCACCTACCAAAGACTCTACCTGCAAATACTGTCACCTTGGAGACTAGGTTGGTACATAAACATTCAGTCTGTAGCAGGTAGTTTCCTCAAGCTATATGGGAAAGGAACATTTTTCCACAGACCACTGGAAGTACTAGTGTTCCTCAGAAAACCTTTTGGGAAAGCCTGTTCAAAGTAAATCTCTTCTGCCACATTA
This sequence comes from Tursiops truncatus, assembly GCF_011762595.2. Lineage (NCBI taxonomy): Eukaryota > Metazoa > Chordata > Mammalia > Artiodactyla > Delphinidae > Tursiops > Tursiops truncatus. The sequence continues at coordinate 43,026,048 of NC_047055.1, forward strand.
ATACCTTGTACCTTTGTTTACTAAGAAGAATGTATGCTTACTAATAATTAAAATCTGTTCTTCTCATTAAGAAACTACTTATTGCTAACTCATTTTATCTTATGTCATTAGTCATTCTCTCTTTTGCTTAATCTTTCCACTTTTTCATTCTTTACATATAACCTCAATTTATGTTTCTGATATCATGACGGCAAGAAATAAGTGCATAAGTGCTAGTCATTAGGAAGTCTTAAAAATAAAATAAAATGCCCCACTCTTCTTTTTTCTTTTTTTTTTAACATCTTTATTGGGGTATAATTGCTTTACAACTGTGTGTTAGTTTCTGCTTTATAACAAAGTTAATCAATTATACATATACATATGTTCCCATATCTCTTCCCTCTTGCGTCTCCCTCCCTCCCACCCTCCCTATCCTACCCCTCCAGGCAGTCACAAAGCACTGAGCCGATATCCCTGTGCCATGCGGCTGCTTCCCACTACCTATCTACCTTACGTTTATTAGTGTATATATGTCCATGACTCTCTCTCGCCCCGTCACAGCTCACCTTTCCCCGTCCCCGTATCCTCAAGTCTGTTCTCCAGTAGGTCTGTGTCTTTATTCCTGTCTTACCCCTAGGTTCTTCATGACATTTTTTTTAATTCCATATATATGTGTTAGCATACGGTGTTTGTCTTTTTATTTCTGACTTACTTCACTATGTATGACAGACTCTAGGTCTATCCACCTCATTACAAATAGCTCAGTTTTGTTTCTTTTTATGGCTGAGTAATATTCCACTGTATATATGTGCCACATCTTCTTTATCCATTCATCCGATGATGGGTACTTAGGTTGTTTCCTTCTGAGGGTTGTCTTTTGGTCTTGTTTATGGTTTCCTTTGCTGTGGAAAAGCTTTGAAGTTTCATTAGGTCCCATTTGTTTATTTCTGTTTTTACTTCTATTTCTCTAGGAGGTGGGTCAGAAAGGATCTTGCTGTGATTTATGTCATAGAGTATTCTGCCTATGTTTTCCTCTAAGAGTTTGATAGTTTCTGGCCTTACATTTAGTCTTTAATCCATTTTTAGCTTATTTTTGTGTATGGTGTTAGGGAGTGATCTAATCTCATACTTTTACATGTACCTCTCCAGTTTTCCCAGAACCATTTATTGAAGAGGCTGTCCTTTCTCCACTGTATATTCCTGCCACCTTTATCAAAGATAAGGTGTCCATATGTGCGTGGCTTTATCTCTGGGCTTTCTATCCTGTTCCATTGATCTATATATCTGTTTTTGTGCCAGTACCATACTGTCTTGATTATTCTAGCTTTGTAGTATAGTCTGAAGTCAGGGAGCCTGATTCCTCCAGCTCCGCTTTTTTGTTCTAGTTCTGTGAAAAATGCCAGTGGTTGTTTGATAGGGATTGCATTGAATCTGTAGATTGCTTTGGGTAGTAAAGTCATTTTCACAATGTTGATTCTTCCAATCCAAGAACATGGTATATCTCTCCATCTATTTGTATCATCTTTAATTTCTTTCATCAGTGCCTTATAATTTTCTGCATATAGGTCTTTTGTCTCCTTAGGTAGGTTTATTTCTAGATATTTTATTCTTTTTGTTGCAATGGTAAATGGGAGTGTTTTCTTGATTTCACTTTCATATTTTTCATCATTGGTGTATAGGAATGCCAGAGATTTCTGTGCATTAATTTTGTTTCTGGCTGCTTTACCAGATTCATTGATTAGTTCTAGTAGTTTTCTGGTAGCATCTTTAGAATTCTCTATGTATAGTGTCATGTCATCTGCAAACAGTGACAGCTTTACTTCTTCTTTTCCGATTTGGACTCCTTTTATTTCCTTTTCTTCTCTGATTGCTGTCGCTAAAACTTCCAAAACTATGTTGAATAAGAGTGGTGAGAGTGGGCAACCTTGTTTTGTTCCTGATCTTAGTGGAAATGCTTTCAGTTTTTCACCATTGAGGATGATGTTGAAAATGCCCCACTCTTGAAAATATGATACAACTTACCCGTAAGGATGAGTGGATGAAATAGCTCTCATTTTATACCAACTTTCCACACTTTTTCAAAACTAGTTTGTTATAATTATTTAATCATTATAGCTGCCATTTTTTGCGTTCCTGTTATATGTCAAGCACTGTGGCAACCTTGTCATACCAGTTTTCTCATTTAATCCTCAGAAAAATCCTGAGAGGATGTTATTTTAATTTACAGATAAGATACAAGAATCAAGATAGGCTAGATTATGCTGTGGTAATAGACAGTCCCTGCATCTCAGGGGATTATTCCTCACTTCGACTACATGTCCATGGCGGGTGCATACCCCTCACAGGATGGTGGACTTTGGGGGTCTGAGCCATTCTTACTGGAATGACTTGGAGACCCAAACTGACAGAGCAGCCATCATCTAAAAAGTTGTCAGTCTCTGTGCCTGAGGGGAAGAGGACCCTGCAAGGTCTCAATCCAACAAGCATATGTTCTGGCCCAGAAATAGCACATGTCACTCACAACCCATTAGCCAGAACCAGTCACATACACAGCCCTGTCCAAACAAAGGAGGTCAAGAAGTACAGCTCTTCCAGGTGGCCGGAACAGGGACAAATGGAAACACATGGCAAACAGCACTACCGCACGATGGAATTGAGACTCAGAGAGGTAAAATACTCACCTAAAATCACATACGCAGTAAGTGACAGAGCTTCACTGGATTATTCTATCAAATACTTGACAAGTCGATGTCTGAGATTGCTTGTGTCTGAATCACCTTGATGAGGGAGGTCTCTAGCCCTGTTCAGGCACCCGACGTAGTTGGTCAGCCGGGGGACTGCGGTAGCTGTCATATAGCTCCCTTTTACGCTTTCCCCTCGGCAACGTTATTTCGGAAGGAATTTGGGTTCTTGCAAATGACTCTGACTCTTCCTATACACCGTACGTAGACCACATGCCCTTACTGCTCCCTTTAAAATGTGAATTTTTCCCTTTCATTGCTGGATTTTCCTGAAAACGAGTTGGTTGCCCGGCATTCACCAAAGGTCACCAGTAAGGTTCCTCTTTGTTGTTGTTATTGTTGATGAGTGTCATTATGAACTCCTGGCTTTTGAACATGTTGGTGGGCTTCAAACCACTGTTATGTGGTGTTGAGCAGAGGAGTGAAATGATTTGACTTGCGCTCTGCTGCTGGGTTGAAAAGAGACAGGTAAGGGAGCCAGGATGAAAGCAGAGGGGCCAGCTGGACAGCAGTACAGTCCAGGAGGTAGCTGTTGGTATCTTGGCCAGGGTGGTGGTAATGAAGGTGGTGAGAAGTGGCCGGCTTCTGGACATACTTTGAGAGAGGGGCCGAGAGAATCTCCTGACCAGTTGGATGTGGAGTGTGGGAGAAAGAGAGCACGCCGGGCCCCCTCCGAGGTTTGGGGACTGAGCAAGTGGCATTTGTGGGTCAAATGCCCTATCTGTGTTTCCTTTCACTTCCAGTTCCACACAGGGAAAGTCCCAAGGTTGTGAGTAGCAGGATTGTCCTGACAGCGGGCCACACAGGGAAAGCAAGGGCTCCCCAGAGGAGTTCATCTGAGGCCTGGTCATAATCACTCCATCGTGGAGTGATCAGCAGTGGGCGGATCTTTACTCATAAGCGTGCCCTGAGACAACATGGAATAGTTAATGTACAAAAGGCACAGCACACAAACCTAGAGAACCTTAAGTATTACAACCCAACGGAAGCTGGTTTCTAACAGTGTAATTACCATAATCCTCCCTCCCCACAAGCCACTAGTATGATTATCTGCTGGTTCACTGTTTCAGTGGAATGCGTTAAAAATAAAATACCCTTAGTGAATCCACCCATGGGAGAGAGAATTGACACGATCTTATTTCTGCAGGTGCGGAAAAACTTTCAAATCTTTTGACATGGTGAATTAGATATGCTGGAGGGGAGAATTTGTGGGTGGAGGGGTGAACAGCAACACAACTGCTAGGAGTGAATACAAGGTGAGGTATACCCAGGACACTTTCTAAGCGTGGCTGTAGCTTCAGTATCCAGTACAGTAGATGTCAGAGTAAAGAAAATGAACAAGAGCCAAAGAGAGGCCTTACAGAATGGTGAAAGGATCAGGACACCAGGGAGACATAAAGTTCCTAAATGTGTACGCACCGAACAACAGAGCCTCAAAGTACACGAAGGAAAAACTGGTGGAGCCGAAAGGAGAAAGAGACAGGTCTATATTTATAGTGGGAGCTTTCCACACCCACCTCCCCCTTAGCAAGTGACAGAATTACTAGAGAGAAAATCAGCAAGGATATAGGAGACCTGATTAACACAGTAAACTAATGAGATCTGCATGACATAAATAGAACAGTCTGCGCAACAACAGCAGAATACAGTTTTTTTCCCCGAGGGTCTCTGTAACATTCACCAAGTTAGACCATCTCCTCGACCATCAGACAAGCGTCAGTAAATTCAGAAAGAATTGAGGGACTTCCCTGGTGGCGCAGTGGTTAAGAATCCACCTTCCAGTGCAGGGGACGCAGGTTTGAGTCCCGGTCAGGAAGATCCGACATGCCGCAGAGCAGCTAAGCCCGTGCGCTTGAACTACTGAGCTGCGCTCTAGAGCCCTCGAGCCACAACTACTGAGCCCGCGTGCCACAGCTACTGAATCCCGCGTGCCTAGAGCCCAAGCTCTGCGACGAGAAGCCGCCGAAACGGGAAGCCCGTGCACCACAACGAAGAGTAGCCCCCGCTCGCCTCAAGTAGAGAAAGCCCGTGTGCAGCAAAGAAGACCCAACACTGCCATAAATAAAGAAATAAAATTATTTTAAAAAATAAAAAAGGAAGACTTGAAATCTCCCAGAGTGTGTTTCCTGGCCATGATGGAATCAAATTAGAAAACAGTAATAGAAAGCAAAAAGAAGAATCCCTAAACACTTGCAAATGCTGGTTGACACATCATTCCAGGTTATCATTCACACCCTTGTTAAAAAAGTGCTGAAATTAGGAAGAGTTGCCTGCTGAGCTGAAAGGCATTTCAGGCTGGCCCAATAGAGAGCTCACTCTGGCTCTTTCAAACAGTATTGTTCAGGGCAAGGCTGGAGGGAGGGAGACAGTTCAGGAGGCCGTTACATCAGTGCCACCTGACATTAAAGCTCCAAGTGCACTGGCAAAGGAAGTCCAGCTAGCTTGCTGGTTGTTAGTGGAATCGGTTTGGCGGCTCCTTGGACTTGGGAAGCATGAGAGAGGTATTGGTGTGGTTGCTGGAAAGTCCTGAGAGAAGGCAAGATTCGGGGGCCTTCCTGGTATCTCTATGACTGGTGTCCAGTCTAACCCATGGATGCATACACCTCGGTTCTTTATCAGTCCTGCTCCACTGTTTTAAAAGTTTCAGCGCAGTTGTCCTCTCCTGCCTCCTCTTTCTCCTCCCTCTTTGTCGTCCTCTTCCTCATCCTGCTCCTCCTCGATTCTTCCCCTGATAGTGCCATCTGTTGGATAAGGCTGTCCTCTCTGCACAGGCAGAAGAGTGTCCTTTCTGAGGCTTGTGGGACTGGTCCCTTAGGCCAGGTTGGCACTTTGCCTGCCCTACCATGCTGTTAGCCTAAGACATGGAATGTGGTAAGTGGACCACAGATGTGTCTGCAAACTTGTATTTTTGTTCCTCTTTTCAGAATACAGTGATGGTGGTAGACCACCTCAAGGAAGAAAGAAAGGCTGGAGTTCTTTCCCAGGTAATTCTGGCGAGAGGAGCCCTCATTATGAACACGATAGATGTGAGCCTCAGCCCTCACAGCTCAAGGAGGATGATGGAAACGTGGTGAAGAGGGATGTCCAGGAGGACCCCGAAGTAAGACAGTAAGTGGACAGGCAGCAGGGTTTGTGCACAGCAGCCCCTGGGACTATGCACCTCTCTCACGCTCCATGGACTTGTTTTTCTTCTCTCACTGCAAATCTGAGGCATGCTAGAAGTGAAATAATGGTTGAGCAATCCTAATTGTAGTGCTGGTGTCAAAGACACGAGGGTGTACAGAAGACTTTCTTAGCACTTAAGGCCACTCACCGTCCTTCTCTCCACATCCCCCCTGCAGCTCTCCTTGTACCATCCGAGGCAACAAGAGAGGAGTGAGATGGCACAGTGAAGGCCACATGCATACTACTATGTGGAGAAACAGAAAACCTCTGGAGAGAGAAATGGGGGAGAACACACAAGATGGAACCCCAGGGAGCTGGTTCAGGGTCACAGTGAGTATCCTGGAAAATATATGGAATGTGCAGGAGAGAAAAGGTAGGGGGAGCTGTGTTGGTCTCACGTAGAGATGCTGGTTTCTTTCACTGGGGACAGTTTGTAATCTGTCCCTTTTACTAGCGGGAGTTAACAGTCTTGTTCATCTAAGGGCAGGTTCAGAGAAGCAATGTAAAGGGAACAGGCTGACCGTGAGGAGAACGGAGGAGCCTGTCTCAAAGCAAAGATGGAAACTACTGCCAAGGATATGGAGCGACTCCACATTGGAGGTCTCAGTTTGGCAAGCTGAGTGTGGGAGACAAAGGGTCGAGCCTCTGGAGACCTTGTCTGAGGGGCAAGCAGTGTGTGCGCTGGGTAGGATCTCCTGCAAATTTATAAAAGGAACATCATCTCTGACACCTTGATTATGTGGAAGAGAGTTTGACTGGAGAGAAAGAGTACTTAGGAAATCCATATTACGCACACCCATAAGAAATCATGCCAGTGGTCCCTTCTTTACAAGCCCTTTCAAGCTCAATAGAAGGCCGGGAAAGAACAGGAAAAGGTTCGTCCTCCAGCCTAAATTCCCTGTTGTCTGTCCTCTCTCCCATGCCTTCTTTTCATCCTTAGATTCCTTGTGGGATAAAGTATGACAAGACATGGCTAATGAAGTCAATCCAGAGCCATTGCAGTGTCCCCTTCACTCCAGTGGACGTAAGAGAGGATGCCGAAGCCAGACGCGTGGGCACAGGGAAGGGGGAGAGAGAGAGACCTGGTTCAGCAGGGTCTGTTGGCTTCTGACTCTATTGCTGTTGTATTCAATCCCTGTAGTTCCACTTTGTGAAAAATGGGGCTCGATTCTTTGTCCAGGAAGCTAGCACTGCCTGTGCATTGATGGATGTCAGCTACAAGATACATGACGAGGAGAGAGGAAAGGTGTGTGTTGAGGGCGTTACGTGTACCTCACCCTGAGGCTGGAGTACAGGCCAGGGGCTGGGTTTTTTTTTGTTTGTTTGTTTGTTTGTTTTGCGGTACGCGGGCCTCTCACCATTGTGGCCTCTCCCGTCACGGAGCACAGGATCCAGACGCCCAGGCGCAGCGGCCGCGGCTCACGGTCCCAGCCACTCCGCGGCACGTGGGATCCTCCCGAATCGGGGCACGAACCCGTGTCCCCTGCATCGGCAGGCGGACTCTCAACCACTGCGCCACCAGGGAAGCCCCTGGTTTTCTTCTTTGGAACTAGAGTTCCTGGTGCTTACCCCACCTCTTCTTGCTGTAGATACCTGTCTTTGTCAGGCCCTCCGCTGTTCCCTACTCTGTGCGGTATAGGTTGAAGCCGGAAGAAATGGAGCAGCTAAAGGTAATGCAGATGCAAGGCATGTTGTGTGCCAATGCTCAGACCCACCTCTCCTTCTTCCAGTCCCCCATCCCGCTCGCCCCCGATTTCCCTGCCACCACCACAGCCTCAGAGCGGCTCTCTCCATCTCTCTCTCCGCAGCTGACCTTGAGCAAACGATTTGATGTCTCCCAGCAAGCTCTTGACCTCCAGAGGCTCCACCTTGACCCAGGTATGGCTGACAGCAGTAATTCTAGGGCGTGCGAGGGCACAGGGGTCTTCCTGGAGGGAGACTTAGGGATGGTAACGTGGGGAGGGGCTGTTGCTGGCCCCACACCCCACTCAGCCATCTGATTCCCTCCCCTCTCCTTCCTGAAGACTTGGTGGGCTATGATATTGATATATTTCTGAATCGAAGAAGCTGCATGACTGCCACCCTGCAGGTCATCGAAAAGAATTTCCCTGAGGTGAGGCTGTAGGCCCAGTGCTGGTATTAGGGTAGGGGCTGGAAGAGATGGGGAGGAGGGCAGATTTGTCTCCAAGGTCCTAGATAGTAACCTTCACTCTACCTCTTCTTGCCCCAAAGCTGTTGTCCTTGAACTTGAGCAACAACAAACTGTACCAGCTGAATGGCCTGTCTGACATTATACAGATGGCCCCCACGGTCAAGATCCTGAACCTCTCCAAAAATGAGGTGAGAAGAGGGAGCCAGGTCAAAGTTGGGTTGAGAGTAGGGGCGGGCATGTTATTGGCCATCAGAGTGATGACAGGAGGCAGATGAAGGTACCTGTGTGGGAGGGAGGGGTCTGGGGGTGCAGGGATCCAGATGTCCCTCTTTCCCTGGGATTCCTTTTCCCACTTCCACGCCATATTTCTCAGCTGACGTCTATGTGGGAGTTGAGCAAGATGCAAGGGCTGAAGCTTGAAGAGCTGTGGCTGCAAGGGAACCCATTGTGTGACACCTTCCCAGACCAGTCCACCTATGTAAGGTCAGTGTGAACACCCTGTCACCCTTCTTGGTGACCTTCACCCATGGGAGCCTAGACTATCTGTGACAGTGCCCCTTTGCCAAAGGTGGCAGCCCTGGTCTTCTGGGAGGATCACAGGCCCCACCTTCTGCTCTCTCTGTGCCTATCACCGGTGAGGAGTTTCCTTCCCCTGACCTGCTCACCTCTGCAGGCGCTCTGGGGTCTGTTTCCAGCTCTCTGCGCCCAGATATATTCCAGCAAGGCCTCCCAAGAGTGTGCCCCAGGAAGCAGGGCTTCTCCTCCTCACCAGGACCAGGAGCGACCAGCCTTGATCCAGATGCTGGCGCCCTGGACTGAGAAGGATCCTCCTGTCCAGGGCCTCTTGCTGAGAGAAGCCTTCCTTCTTCGTGCTGAGATGGGGTTTGCCTCCCCCGTTCTGAGAGGGGCCCTCTTCCCCTTCCTCCAAAGGGATCACCCCTCCTCTCCCAGGTTGACATGGGGGCTTTCCTGCGCCATGCTGAGGGCTGAGGCCATGGGTGGCTGCTGTCATGACATCCATTCTGCTGGCCCAATGCCAGGAGCTGGACCCTCCTTGGGAGAAAGCAGGGCTCCTTGAGTCAAGGGGCCAGACGTGGGCCCCTGCCAGTGATCAGAGGGCTTCCTGAGGCAGGAGTGGAAGGCAGAGGGCAGAGGTGGTAGAGGAGAGAGAAGGACAGGCCTCTGAGGGGCACTTCCCATCCCTCCCTGCACACGTCACATCATCCCGCCTGGTCCTTCACAGGAGCCCTGGGCAGCCTGAGACAGGTATGATTCCTCAGATAAAGAACCAACTCAGAGAGGTGCAGGGGTCATCGGGAGAGAAGACAGTGATCATCAGAGGGGGCCACGGATCCTCAACCCCATACTGAGCTGGGACCTGACCCTTTCCTCCTTCTGAGGAAGATCTGCCCCCATGGCTGCTCGGTTTCCCATGCCCAAGTCTGGCTGAGCTCACACAGGTGACAAAGTTTCAGCCAGCATCCAGTGGGCCCCCAGCCCAACATGTGCATATTTTCCATTCCTACCTGGTGTGTCTGGGCGATTCTGGGGCAGGTGAAGAGCTGCAACAGGTGTGCCTTTTCCCCTTTCTTCTCTCTTCTTCCCTGACCCCGACCACTGGAGAGCTTCTTTTCCTTCCCTTTGTTTTCTCTCTCTCCCTTGTCTCTGTGCCCCTATGTCTCTCTCATCTCTCCTTTCCTACCTTCACTCCCTTTCTGTCTTCATCCCCTCCATCTCCCTCCCTGAGCCCCACCTCACTCACCTCACTGTCCCAGCATCCTGGGCCATCCCGGGGGGTGTCGGGGTCTTGCCAGAGTGCTGGACCCCCAGTGAGGTAGCAGAGCCCCGGGCTCCCACTCCATCCCCTCTTCGCCCCACAGCATTCAGTGGGGCCCTGGAGGAAGGGAGGGAGGAGAAGGAAGCCCTGCAGCACGGGTTTGAAATGCTGGTCCCTGTGGCACTGGAGAAGGGAGTCCGAGTAGTCTGGGTGGGAGCTACCCAGACGAAGGAGAGGAAGGGAGGGAGGGGAGGAATATTAAAGTGAAGGTACTGAGAGAGATGAGGAGACAGTGCCTTTCAGACAGTAAGATGACAGATGCTCAGTGCTCAACAGGCAAGTGGACCGAAAACCCTTAAAATCAGGAGCAGAGGTGGGCAAAGGGTGCTGCTGGATTGGCCAGAACACACTGATCTCTGTTTATGGTATTATTGTTTTAACTCAAAGGAAGCATTGCAACCTTGAACTATCAACCACCTCTTCTCTATTTTTGGTTTTGGACAGGCCATCAGAGAATGTTTCCCGAAGTTGTTACGCCTGGTAAGTGCCTACGTAAATCATTGTCTCTTACGAATGTCGGTGGCCTCTGCACCTGCCCTCAAGCCCTTTGGGTCTTGCCTACATCACATATTAGCATCAGAACCTTAACCATTTTGGGGGACATGGACTCCTGAAAATGACATGGATATACTTGCTGGAAAAATACCCATAAATACACACACGCACACACACAAGTTGAATATAACACTAGAGACTTTCAGGACCTCATGATGAAGATATCCACTGTAAGCTTTCCCATGGAATTTCCAGGGCCCTTTCACACCTGACCTCTGACCCTCACCCTCCAGGGCCCATCCTTTTCCCGGATCATCCAGAGCCACTCCCCTGGTCTCCACTCCTGACTTCCTCTTCCCTTCTCCAGGATGGCCAGGAGTTACCGTCACCACTGACCATTGACGTTGACACTCCCTACATAGTAAAGCCCTGCAAGGTGAGGAAAAGGATCAAACAACATTTGGGGTGTTGCAGGGAGGCTTTATCTATTGCATAGTCTCAAGTGCCATTTGATTCCAGGGAAGCTACTTTGGATCTGATGAGCTGAAGAGCCTAGTCCTGCAATTCCTGAAGCAGTAAGTATCTCTGGGAAGGTGAGCAAGGGGGGCAGGTCTAGGACAGGTGAGGCCACCTAAGCACAGGTCTGCTCAGGGGAGTTTTCAAGTCCATTTGAGGTCCAGACCACAGAGATAGACTGTCTTCATTGCTTCTCCTTAGGTACTACTTGATCCATGACTATGGAGACAGACAGGTTCTCGCGGGTGCTTATCACGAGGAGGCCTGCTTCTCCCTGACGATTCCCTTCCACCCCGAGGACCCAGCCCCGTGAGTATGACAGCACAGGCTGTGCTCCCGGGCCTTGTGGCCCCCCAGCAGACACAGGCCAGCTCCTGCAAACACCCACCACCCACTGTTGCTCTTTGTCTCCTAGAAGCAGCTTGTGCGAGTATTTCAAGGACAGCAGGAATATGAAGAAGCAGGAATATGAAGAACCCCTGTGAGTGTGTGATGGGAAGACTGGGTGGGAAAGGGCGGTGAAGGGGTCAATCATAGGGCCCAGGGCGTGGCAGCCCCTGACCTTCGCTCGCTTCCCCTCCCCTCACAGACCTGCGGGTCCAGCTGCTGAAGCCCACAAAATGTGTCATTGTGCACACTCTCTGTGTGTTGCCCAAGACTCAACATGACTTCAGCTCCTTCTGGTGGACAAGTGGTTCCAGATGGTGAGTGCCTGCTTCCTCCCTCGGGCGGGCCCTGGAAGCCGCAGGTGGATGGGAGGTGGATGTGGTGTCTGGGCACCTCAACTCTTCCCTTTCAGGGAACGATGCTCTGCTTCTCTGTCAACGGGCTGTTCAAGGAAGGTGAGTGTGTGTAGACCCCCCTCCCCAGATTCCCCACTGCTCCCTTCCCGTGGCCAGGCTCATTCCCTTAACCACCCAGCTTCTCTGACCCCTCCGTCGCCTTCCCTTCCCTTCCCTTCCCTTCCCTTCTCTTCCCTGACCCCTTCCCTTCCCTTCCTTGCCCTTCCCTTCCCTTACCTGCCTTTCCCCTCCTTTCCCCTCCCCCCCCTTCCCTCCCTTTCTCTTCCCTTCCCCTCCCTTCCCTTCCCTTCCCATCCCTTCATTTCCCTCCTCCTCCTCCCCCCTCCCTCCCCTCCCCTCCCCTCTATTCCCTCCCCTCCCCTCCCTTCCCTCCCCTTCCTCTCTGTGTTCTCCAACCCTCAGTCTTCCCACAGAACACCCAAGTCTGAGCTCTGTCCGTGCCTGTCTGCCCTCCACACCCTGGGTGTTGGGCACACAGGCTGTGGAGTTTGGTGGCTCTCAACCCAAATACTTACTCTGAGAACTTGGGCCATTAATTAACCTCGCAGTTTCCGCATTTGCACAGTGGGGTAGTAGTATCCACCTCTTGGGCGGCTGTGAAAAATGCACCCCGTGAACTTGTGTGGTGGTCGTCAGGGGCCCTGTCACTGGGCGCAGACTGCTCCTATAGTTGCCCTCCCCATTCCCAACACCCTGGCCCCCGTGAACAACTGCCCTCTCAGCATGAGTGTCCAGTCACACCCTGACTGGGGACCGCTGTGTGAGCGTGTACAGCACGTGCAGCTGTAAGGGGTACTGTTGTTTGTTTGCTGTTGAAGTGGAAGGAAGTTCTCAGGGCTGTTTGCGTGCCTTCAACCGGACCTTCACCACTACCCCTGCCAGCTATTCCAGGTGAGAGCCCTGTTGTGGGTGGGAATGTCCATCCCAGCCTGGGCTCGGGGGCGTGGGAATGTGGTGGTGCAGATCTTAGGTTTACTCGGTATTGTGGAAAGCCAGCAGGGGGATCCCAAGAGCAGTGTAGCCTAGTGGTTAAGAAGAGCATGGGCTCTGGAATCGGCCTATGCATTATCTCCTTGACCTAACACTCACTCGCTCTGTGACCTTGGTCAAGTTGCATGACCTCTCTGTGACTCAGTGTCTCCTTCCAAGAATGGGGATCAGACTGTCCACCCCTTGGGGTGTGGTAAAGTGTAAATACAAAATTGCCCGTGGGTTGGGGATAAACCTATAAATCAAGTGAAGGTAGAAGACAGTCTCTCCAAAGGTGGGCTTTGTGGGGAGGGGCAGAGGTACCAGTCAAGGAACCGGGGAGACAGACACAGGAGGGACGTGGAAGGAATCTGGTTGCTGAGTGCCAGTGGGAGCAAGATTGTTGTTAGGGGTGTGGTGGTGTTCACCTGTCCAGTTATCTGAGTGACCATTTTTCCTTCAGTCTTTTCATCATGAATGATGAGCTGTTTGTATGGGATGTCAGCCCTAAAAAGAGCAAGAGCACATTCTCCATCCCAGTACCCACACCCTCCACCAGCTCCATGCCCAGTTTCTACTGGGAGCAGCAGCAAATGGTACAAGCTTTCTCCACTCAGTCTGGGATGAACCTCCAGTGGTCTCAGAAGTGAGTATTTTGTGTGCATGAGGATAAGAGAGAGCTGGGAGAATGAGGGAATTAAAAAGGGAACACACAGACAATTTGGAAAAATAAGTATTTGGGTATTTTGCTTCCAGAAAAAAAGGAAGCTCATGAAAAACGTATCCTAATTTTATGATGATATATGTGAAGCATTTTAAAAATAATATTATGCTCAGATGACATGATCTTTTATATGGAAAATCCTAAGAAATTTGCTAAGATACTGTAAGAATACATAAACAAGTTCAGCAGAATCTCAGGATATAAGATCAATACACAAAAATCATTTGTATTTCTATGCACTTACAATGAAAAATCCTAAATTGAAATTAAGAAAACAATTTGGTTTATCGTAGAACCAAAAAGAATAAATACTTAGAAAGAAATGTAACTAAAGAAGTGAGAAACTTATACTTTAAAATCTTCAAAACATTGTTAGAATAACTTAAACAAAACCTCAAAAAAATGGAAGGACATTCTGTGTTTGTAGACTGGAAGACTTAATATTGTTAAGATGGTAATACTATTCAAAGTGGTCTACAGAGTCTACACCATATCTATCAAAGTCACTGTTGGCTCCTTTCCAGAAATTGATAAGGTGATTCTACAATTCACATGGAAATGCAATAGACTCAGAGTAGTCAAAGCAATATTGAAAGGGAATAAAGTTGAAAACTCACAAGTCCTGATCTTCACAATTTCAAAACTTACTACAAAGGTACTATAATCAAGACTGTATGACACTGACTTTTGATTGGTGAATGCAATAGAACTGAGAGTCGAGAATGAAACCCTGACACTTGTAGCCAATTAATTTTCAATAGGTGCCAAAATAATTAATGGAGAAAAAAATAGTCTTTTAAACAGGTGGTTCTGGGACACATGGGTATTAACATGCAAAAAAAAAATAATTTTGACCCCTATCACACACCGTATACAAATATTGACTCAAAATGGATCAAAGGCCTAATGTAGAGTCTACAACTGTAAAAACCCTTACTGACTTTTTTCACTTAGTATGATAACCTCTAGGTCCATCCATGTTGCTGCAGCTGGCATTATTTCATTCTTTTTAATGGCTGAGTAATATTCCATTGTGTATATGTACCACACTTTCTTTATCCATTCCTCTGTTGATGGAAATTTAGGTTGCTTCCATGTCTTGGCTATTGTACATAGTGCTAAAATGAACATTGGGCTGCATGTATCTTTTCGAATTATGGTTTTCTCTGGATATATGCTCAGGAGTGGGATTGCTGGATCATACAGTACCTCCATTTTTAGTTTTTTTAAGGAACCTCCGTACTGTTCTCCATAGTGGCTGTATCAATTTACATTCCCACCAACAGTGTTGGAGGGTTCCCTTTTCTCCACACCCTCTCCAGCATTTATTGTTTGTAGATTTTTTGATGATGGCCATTCTGACCCGTGTGTGGTGACACCTCATTGTAGTTTTGATTTGCATTTCTCTAATAATTAGTTATGTTGAGCATCTTTTCATGTGCTTTTTGGCCATCTGTATGTCTTCTTTGCAGAAATGTCTATTTAGATCTTCTGCCCATTTTTTGATTGGGTAAGTGAAGTAAGACAGACAAATATCATATATCACTTATATGTGGAATATAATAAAAACAATACCAATGAACTTATTTACAAATCAGAAACAGACTCACAGTTCTCGAAATGAAACCTTATGGTTACCAAAGGGGAAATGGGGGGGGGAAGTGATAAATTAGGAGATTGGGATTAACATATACACACTACTATATATAAAATAGATAACTAATAAGGACCTACTGTATAGCACAAAGAACTCTACTCAATATTCTGTAATAACCTATATGGGAAAAGAATCTGAAAAAGAATGGAGTTATATATAACTGATTCATTTTGTTGTATAACTGAAACTAACACAACATTGTAAGTAAATTAACTCCAATAAAATATAAAAAAACACTTAGATGAAAACAGAGGTGTATATCTTCATGACCTTGAATTAGGCAACGGTTTCTTGTATATGACACCAAAAGCACAAGCAACCAAAGAAACAAGTAAATTGCTCTTCATCAAAAGTAAAAACTTCTGGGCTTCCCTGGTGGCGCAGCGGTTAAGAGTCCACCTGCCGATGCAGGGGACACAGGTTTGTGCCCCGGTCTGGGAAGATCCCACATGCTGCAGAGCGGCTGAGCCCATGAGCCATGGCTGCTGGGCCTGCATGTCCGGAGCCTGTGCTCTGCAACGGGAGAGGCCACAACAGTGAGAGGCCCGCGTACCACAAAAAAAAAAAAAAAAAAAAAAAAGTAAAAACTTCTGTACATTAAAGGACACTATCAAGAAAGTGAAAATACAACCCACAAAATGGGAGAAAATATTTGCAATCTCGTATCTGATAAGATCTACTATCTAGAATATTGAAGGATTTCACAACTCAACAATCAAAAGATAAATATCCCATTTAAAAATGGAGAAAGGATTTGAATAGATATTTCTCTAAAGATTGTATACAAGTGACCAACAAGCACATGAAAACGTGCTCAACATCATTAATCATTAGGAAAATACAAATCAGAACAACCACTTCACATACGCTAAGATGGCTTTAATCAATGAAACAAAAGATAAGCGTAGGTGAGGATGTGGAGAAATTAGAACTCTCATATATTACAGGTATCAAGGTTCAGTGGAGCACTCACTTTGGGAAAAAAATTTGGCAGTTCCTCAAAATGTTAAACACGGATTTACCAAATGACCCAGTAATCCTACTCCCAAGTATCTACCAGGAGAAATGAGAACATACGTTCACTCTAAAACTTGTTCAGGAACGTTCATAGCAGCATTATTGATAATAGCCGAAAAGTGGAAACAACCCAAATGTCCTTTAGCTGACACATGGATGAATAAATCTGGTACATCCATATAGTAGAATATTATTCACTCATAAAAATGTACAGTTCTGATATATGTCATAACATGATCAACCTTGAAAACATTATGCTAAGTGAAAAGCCAGTCACAAAAGTTGAATATAGTGTGAAATGTCCAGAATCGGCAAATCCACAGGGACCAAAAGCAGATTAGTGGTTGCCAGGTTCTGGGGGAAGGGGAGGAATAGGGAGTGATCACTAATGGTTAAGGAGTTTCTTTTCAAGGTGATAAAACTATTTTGGAATTAGATAGTTGTACAATCTTGTGGATATCCTAAAAAGCACTGACTTGTATTCTTTAAAATAGTGTGTACATTATATCTCAAAAAAAGATGGCTGGAAATTTGTACTTAAAAATGTTTCACTTAACGGCTATCATCAAAAAATCTACAGACAATAAATGCTGGAGAGGGTGTGGAGAAAAGGGAACACTCTTGCACTGTTGGTGGGAATGTAAATTGATACAGTCACTATGGAGAACAGTATGGAGGTTCCTTAAAAAACTACAAATAGAACTACCATATGACCCAGCAATCCCAGTACTGGGCATATACCCTGAGAAAACCATAATTCAAAAAGAGTCATGTACCACAATGTTCATTGCAGCTCTATTTACAATAGCCCAGAGATGGAAACAACCTAAGTGCCCATCATCGGATGAATGGATAAAGAAGATGTGGCACTTATATACAATGTAATATTACTCAGCCATAAAAAGAAACAAAATTGAGTTATTCGTAGTGAGGTGGATGGACCTAGAGTCTGTCATACAGAGTGAAGTAAGTCAGAAGGAGAAAAATAAATACCGTATGCTAACACATATATATGGAATCTAAAAAAAAAAAAGGTCATGAAGAACCTAGGGGTAAGACAGGAATAAAGACACAGACTTACTGGAGGACGGACTTGAGGTTATGGGGAAGGGGAAGAGTGAGCTGTGACAAAGTGAGAGAGTGGCATGGACATATATACACTACCAAATGTAAAATCGATAGCTAGTGGGAAGCAGCCGCATAGCACAGGGAAATCAGATCGGTGCTTTGTTACCACCCAGAGGGGTGGGATAGAGAGGGTGGGAGGGAGGGAGACGCAAGAGGGAAGAGATATGGGGATATATGTATAGGTATAACTGATTCACTTTGTTAGAAAGCAGAAACTAACACACCATTGTAAACAATTATATTCCAATAAAGATGTTAAAAGAAAAGACTAGTATGGAATCTAAAAGAAAAAGAAAGATTCTGACGAACCTAAGGGTAGGACAGGAATAAAGATGCAGACATAGAATGGACTTGAGGACACGGGGAGGGGGAAGGGAAAACAAAACAAAAACAAAAGCAAAAAAATTTTTCACTTGTTATTTTCTTGAACATCTTCCTTGATCAGTGTATATTAAGTTCCCTTGTTCTTTTGCACAGCTCTACTTTTGTGTTTTGAATTCTAGTGGGCATGAATGCTAGTGATAGATGGTTTGCTTTTCACTGGGTCTTTCTTCGTCATTACACATAGTGTTCATACTGGTACATGTGTCTCAGCAAGAAAGTGGCATAGATTTAGCGGTGTCATTGCATGGTCAGCGTGACTCTACTGTGGTACTAATGGAGATCACCTGTTGTTCTCCCACTGCAGGTGCCTTCAGGACAACGAATGGAACTACACCAGAGCTGGTCAGGTCTTAAGTATGCTCAAGGTGAGGTCTGGGAATCAAGTGGGTTAAAGATGAATGTTTCTGGGCCTTCAGGGAGGCCAAGAAGGTGGAGGCCGGTGGCCTAAGAATGGAACTTGGGGAGCTGGCTCTTCTGACATCACGACTCCTTCTCTCCAGACCAAGTGCAAGATCCCAGAAGAGGCCTTCAAAGAAATCCCCTAAAAGGAGTGCTTGGATGCCGTCTTTGTCTTCATCCATATCATCATTGTTTCTCTTTTCTCCAGCCTCAGGCCATGCCCATGAACAGGGTTGGAGGCCTGGCCGACAAAGAATCCAGAGTTACCTTGTAGGCCAGGTAACATAGCCAACTGAAGGGTCAGTTGCTTCTGTATTTTCCACACTCACAATTGCTGTTTGTTTTCATAATAAAGAGTGATGTTGCATGTTGTATGTTGTGTGTTCTGCATTGCTGTTCCCTGCCCCAATCATGAGCCAGTGAGTCCAGGCCTGAAAGGCCTTGGTTGCCTTCCTGCCCGACCCCCATTGACCCTGGCAATCCCTAGCAGATATATCAGGCTTGACTCCATAGGTAGTTTGTCAATAAATTCTGATGAGAGGGGACGTGATATGCTTCCAGGGATTGGTTTTTGGAGGCAGAGTGACTCAGTCAAATGCTCTACCTAGACACTCTCAGAAACAGGCATATGACCCGGAACAACAGAGACTTTGCAAGGGATGCCGACTGGCTAGTGGAGGGCTTTGTAAGGAAGGAGGAAGATGAGGATGAACATGTTTTACTTCTTGTCCATAATCATTTCCAAAGACCATACCGTGAACAATTTCAAGATTTGCATACAGGTGAATGAGAAACAGGCCTTTTCACACCTCTCACCATGCTTCCATAAGGATTCTCATCCATCCACTGTACTGCCCCCTCTCCCTTTCTGAAGGTGCACTGTGGGAGGGATCTCACTTCAGTACCTTAGAGTAGGGGAGAGTCAGCCTGTCTGCCCATGCATTTCTCATGTGCTTGAGCCATTTAATTTCACTTCCAAACAAACAACAATAACATGGAATCTCACATTATGGTCAGGTCTGTGTGACCTTTCTCATAAATGCAATTAGCAGTAGAGAATTGCAGGCAAGAGTTGAAAGGGACACTTGCACAACTTATTTTCTGTACTTCTGTAATTTTTGCACTTTAGACAACAAGTGGGCATAATTTTTGAAATTAAAATAATAGCAGTACCAAATTTCAAGTTACAATCGTATAATTGAACACACAGGTGAGGTACCACCAGTTTACAAATTATGCCTCCATTTTTGGGTCTTGAATAAGTTATTTCCTATCACTTGCCACTTTTCAGTTCTTTATGTCATTTACATGAAGGATCCATATATTGGCTTGTGAATGTCTTTAAAAATATGAACTAAGGAGATGATTGCCATTACATAAGGAATAATTCCATGTTATTCCATGTAGTGCCTCAATGATCAGAGACAATCTTGGCATTCTCACCTAAAGAACTGAACAGAGATCACAGTGTATACTTCTCAGCTGCACTGTGAAGAATAGAGGTAGACTCAGATGTAAACCAACAATTGCATTGTCTGGCTCAATTCAGGCTCTCCAAGCTGTTTGAGTTCCCTCGTGGGCAGGGAAAATGGAACTCATCACATGGCCCCTCTACTTCCTCTCTCTACATCATCAGGCTTCCACATCCTTCACCTCCTTCCCTAGCCAGCTCAGATGCTGCCTTTGTCTTCCATTCACTTGTTCTCCTGCCAATTCCTTGCTTTCAATTCCCTTGCTCTCATGATCCTAGGCAAATGCTAACCCTGCAGCCTGACTCTCTCTCTGTCTCTGTCTCTCTTTTTAATCTCCAACTAACTTGTGTGCCTTCCCTCAGAATTGCTCTGGCTCCTGTGTGGTACTTTCCACTCCCAACACTTTGTCCCAGAACTTTTGTCTGAACTGATGCCCTTACCCCTGGGATCCCTGCTTGTACCCCCCACCCCCAGCCATACTACTGCTTATATTCCAAAATATGTATTCCATTTATCCTATTTACCTGATCATAAAGTTTTAATGGTATCATTCCCTGAATGATCACAGGATTTCCCTCCAGGCACTACTCCTTATGATCCTACCACCCTGTAACCCCTGTGCTGGAGAAAGCCAGTGTTTGGATGTGAACACTTCATTCCCTCAGTGGCCATATCGAAGGGAAGAAACCTCAGACCCATATCATGCAAGATTAGACATTGTACCTCACCCACACCAAAATAATATAAAGAAGGAAGAATTGGTGTTCAGCTGTTCTTAGCACCCTAACATGCATCAAAGAAAGGTGATGAAGTACTGGTAGGAGGGCGCACTTCCTAGGGGTTGAGGATGGTGAGTGTCTGTGGCAGGGCCTGAAATTCTGCAGCTGTAACAGGATCCCAGGTGTGATGGTTAATTTTATGTGTCAAATTGTCTAAACTGTGGTACCCAGATATTTGGTCAAACACTATTATGGATATTTCTGTGAAGGCATTTTGGGGATGAGATTAATATTTAAATCAGTAGACTCTGAGTAAAGTAAATGACTCTCTATAATATAGGTGGGTCTCATCCAATTGGTTGAAGGCTTGAATAGAAAAATGACTGACCTCCCCAGAGGGAGAGGGAATTTTGCCAGCAGACTGCCTTCAGACTCTTAACTGCAGCTCTTCCCTAGGTCTCCAGCCTGCCAGCCTACCCTGCAGATTTTGGACTGGCCAGGTTCCACAGTTGCATGAGCCAATTCCTTTTTAAAAAATGAACAACTAGATGCCAACAAATTGAACAACCTACAAGAAATGGGAAAATTCTTAGAAACAACCTACCAAGATTGAATCAAGAAGAAATAGAAAATCTGAACAGACTAATTACTAGTAAGGAGATTGAATTAGTAATAAAAAAATCTCCCAGGGCTTCCCTGGTGGCGCAGTGGTTGAGAGTCCGCCTGCCGATGCAGGGGACGTGGATTCGTGCCCCGGTCCGGGAGGATCCCACGTGCCGCGGAGCTGCTGGGCCCGTGAGCCATGGCCGCTGAGCCTGCACGTCCAGAGCCTGTGCTCCGCAACGGGAGAGGCCACAACAGTGAGGCCCGCATACGGCAAAAAAAAAAAAAAAAAAAAATCTCCCAATGAAGAAAAGCCCAGGACTAGATGGCTTCACTGGTACATTTCACCAAACATTTAAAGAATTAATGCCAATCCTTCTCAAACTCTTCCAAACAATTGAAGAGGAGGGAACATTCCGAAACCATTTTATGAAGCCAACATTATTACCCGATACCCAAACCAGAAAAGGACACTACAAAAAAAGAAAACTACAGGCCAATATCTCTGATGAATATAGTTGCAAAAACTCTCAACAAAACACTAACAAACTGAATTCAGCAACATACTTAAAGGATCATTCTTGTCTTTTTAACAATAGTCATTCTGACTATTCTGTGACATATCTCATTGTGGTTTGTATTTGCATTTCCCTGATGACTAGTGATGTTGAGCATCTTTTCACGTGCCTGTTGGTGAAGATGTGGAGAAAAGAGAGCCCTCATTCACTGTTAGTGGGGATGCAAATTAGTGCAGCCACTATGGGAAAAAGTATGGAGGTACCTAAAAATATTAAAAATAGAACTTCCACATGATCCAGCAATTCCACTACTGGGCATTTATCCAAAGAAAATGAAAACACACTAATTCAAAAAGATATATGCACCTCAATGTTCATAGCAGCATTATTTTACAATAGCCAAGATATGAGAGCAACCTAAGTGCCCATCGACAGACGAATGGATAAAAACAATGTGGTGTGTGTGTGTGTGTGTGTGTGTGTGTGTGGGTGGGTGGGTGGGTGGGTGTGGGTGTGTATACACTATAGAATATTACTCAGCAATAAAAAAGAATGAAATATTGCCATCTGTGACAACATGGATGAATGTAGAGGGTATTATGCCTAGTGAAATAAGTCAGAAGGAGAAAGACAAATACTGTATGTTTTCACTTATATGTGGAATTTAAAAAATAGAAGAAATGAATAAATATAAAACAGAAGCAGACTCACAGATATGAAGAACAAACAGATGGTTGCCAGAGGGGAGAGGGGTGGGGGGAGGGCAAAGTGGGTGAAGGGGTTTAAAAGGTACAAGCTACCAATTATAAAATAAATAAGTTACAGGGATGTAATGTACAGCACAGAGAATATAGTCAATATTTTATAATAATTTTGTATGGTGTGTAATCTATAAAAATATTGAATATGTTTTACACCTGAAAGTAATATAATATTGTAAGTCAACTATACGTCAATGAAACATTCAAATAAAAATAAAGGATCGGGGCTTCCCTGGTGGCACAGTGGTTAAGAATCTGCCTGCCAATGCAGGGGACATGTTCGAGCCTTGGTCTGGGAAGATCCCACATGCCGCAGAGCAACTAAGCCCATGAGCCACAACTACGGAAGCCCGCGTGCCTAGAGCCTGTGCTCCACAACAAGAGAAGCCACAACAATGAGAAGCCCGCGCACCATAACAAAGACACAACGCAGCCCAAAATAAATAAATTTATTTAAAAAATAAATAAATAAAATAAAAAAATAAAGGATCAGTCATCATGATCAAGTGTGATTTATCCCTGAGATACAAGCATGATTCAATATATACAAATCAATAAATGTGATTCATCACGTTAATAGAATGAAAGAAAAAATCATACGATAATCTCAATGGACACAGAAAAATCATTTGACAAAATTCAACATCCATTCATTATTAAAAATTCTTAACAAATTAGGTATAGAAGGAATTACCTCAACATAATAAAGGCCATATATGAAAAGACCACAGGTAACATCATACTCAATGATGAAAGGCTGAGAGCTTTTTCTCAAAAGTCAGGAATAATACAAGGGTGCCCACTCTCACCACTCCTATTCAGCATAGTACTGGAAGTCCTAGCCAGATAAATTAGGTGTTAAAAAGAAATAAAATGCATCAGAATTAGAATGGAAAAAGTAAAATTGTCTCTATTTGCAGATGACAGGATTTTATACAGAGAAAATCCTAAAGACTGCCAAAAAAAACTGTTCGATCTAATCAATGAATTTAGTAAAGTAACAGGGTACAAAATTAACATACAAAAATCATTAGCATTTCTAATGCAAATCAAACCAACAATGAGGTATCACCTCACAACGGTCAGAATGGCCATCATCAAAAAATCTAGAAACAATAAATGCTGGAGAAGTTGTGGAGAAAAGGGAACCCTCCTGCACTGTAGGTGGGAAGGTAAAATGATACAGCCACTTGGAGAACAGTATGGAGGTTCCTTAAAAAATGAAATATAGAACCACAATATGACCCAGGAATCCCACTACTGGTCATATACCCTGAGAAAACCATAATGCAAAAAGGGTCATGTACCACAGTGTTCATTGCAGCAGTAATTACAATAGCCAGGGCATGCAAGCCACCTAAATGTCCATCGACAAATGAATGGATAAAGAAGATGTGGCACATATGTACAATGGAATATTACTCAGCCATATAAAGGAGCGAAACTGAGTTATTTGTAGTGAGGTGGATGGACCTAGAGTCTGTCATACAGAGTGAAGTAAGTCAGAAAGAGAAAAACGAATACCATATGCTAATGCATATATATGGAATCTAAAATAATGGTACTGATGAACTTAGTGGCAGGGCAGGAATAAAGACACAGACATAGAGAATGAACTTGAGGACACAGGGAGGGAAGGGGAAGCTGGGACAAAGTGAGAGAGTAGCATTGACATATATACACTACCAAATATGAAATGGATGGCTAGTGGGAAGTTGCTGCATAGCTCAGGGAGATCAACTTGGTGCTTTGTGACTACCTAGAGGGGTGGAATAGGGAGGGTGGGAGGGAGGCTCAAGAGGGAGGGGATATGGGGATATATGTATACATATAGCTGATTCACTTTGTTTTACAGCAGGAACTAACACAACATTGTAAAGCAATTATACTCCAATAAAGATGTGAAAAAAATCTTTAGCATTTCTATACACAACAACAAATTATCTGAAAAAGAAAATAATCCATTTACATTAGCACCAAAAACAATAAAGTGCTTAGGAATAAATTTAATCAAGGAGGTGAAATATATCCCTACACTGAAAACTACAAAACATTGATGAAAGAAATCGAAGAAGACACAAATAATTGGAAAAGTCTCTCATGTTCATGGATTGGACGAATTAATATTGTTAAAATGTCTACACTACATGAAACTTTCTGTAGGTTCAATGCACCTATCAAACTTCTAATGGCATTTTTTACAGAAGTACAAAAAATAATCCTAAAACTTATATGGAACCACAAAAGAACCAGAATAACCAAAACAATCCTGAGAGAGAAGAATTAAGCAGGGGTATCACACGTCTTGATTTTAAGCTATATTATAAAGCTATAATAATCAAAACTGTATGGTACTGGCATAAAAACAAACACAAGACTAATGGAAAAAAATGCAGAGGCCAGAAATAAAACCAAGCATATATGGTTAACTAATATTTGACAGGGGAACCAGGAATACTCAATGAAAAATAGTCTCTTCAATAAATGGTGCTGGATTGGATATACACATGTAAAAGAATAAAACTAGATCCTTATCTTACACCACTAACAAAAATTAGCTTGAAATGCATTAAAGGCTTAAATGTAAGACCTAAACCACAAAATTCCTAGAAGAAAACTTAGGAAAAAATCTCCTTGACATGAGTCTTGGGAATGATATTTTGGATATGACAACTAAAGAACAAGCAACAATATAAAAAATAAACAAGTCAGACTACACCAAACTAAAAAGCTTCTGCACAGCAAAAGCAATTATCAACAAAATGAAAAGGCAACCTATGGAATGAGAGAAATTTTTGCAAATCATATATGTAATAAGGGGTTAATATCCAAAATATATAAAGAACTCATACAACTCAACAACAGAAACAATCCAATTAAAAAATGGGCAAAGGACCTGATTAAACATTTTTCCAAAGAGGTCATACAGATGGCCAAGAGGTATGTGAAAATGTATTCAACATCACTAATCATTGGGGAAATGCAAATCAAAACCTCAATGAGATATCACCTCATGCCTGTTAGAATGGCTATCATCAAAAAGACGAGATAATAAATGCTGGTGAGAATGTGGAAAAAAGGGAACCCTTGTGCACTGTTAGTGGGGTGTAAATTGACACAGCTACTGTGGAAAATAGTATGGCGGTTCCTCAAGAAATTAAAAATAAAACTACCATGTGACCTAGTAATTCCAATTCTGGGAATATATCCATAGGACCAAAAATCACTATGTCAAAGAGATATCTGCATCTCCATATTCACTGCAGCATTATTTACAATAGCAAGTAGTAGAAACAACCTAAGTGTCCATCAACAGATGAATGAGAAAAGAAAATGTGTATATATACATATACAGTCGAATACTATTCAGCCTTAAAAAAAAGAAGGAAACCCTGCCATTTGCTATAACATGGATAGACATTGAGGGCATTATACTAAGTGAAATAAGTCAGACAGAGAAAGAAAAATAAGTATGATCTCATTTACATGTGTAATCTAAGAAAACTCATAGAAAAAGAGACCAGATTTGTGGTTACCAGGCATGAGGTTTGAGGGTGGGGAGATTGGACGAAGGTGGTCAAAAGGTACAAACTTCCAGTTATAAGATTAATAAATACTGGGGATATCACGTAAAACATGATGACTGTATTTAAAACTGCTGTATAGTATATTGGGAAGTTGCGAAGAGAGTAGATTCTAAAAGTTCTCATCAAAAGGAAAACAACCCTTTTTTCTGTTTTTAATATCTGTAGGAGAGGATGGATTCTAAAGAAACTTACTGTGGTGATCATTTCACAATATATGTAAGTGGAATCATTATGCTGTACACCTTAAATTTATATAGTGCTGTATGTCACATGTCTCAATAAAACTGAAAGATAAGGAAATACACACACAGACACACACACACATGCTATTGGCTCTGTTTCTCTGGAGAACCCTGACTAATACAACACAGAGTGCTGAAGCTGCTATTCCATGGGTCATACTTTGAGTAGCAAGGAACTAGAGAATATCTGGCATGTGGGCAGACAGCCTCATCTATAATAATGCTAATTTCAGCACTGATTGTGAGAGCAAAACTGTAGGAAAGAACAAAATGTCCATCAACAGTGGTCCAAAAAAATACATTGTGATTCATTCTTACAGTGAAATATTATATAATAGTAAAAATGAATGCCCTGGACATATAGGATTTAGGCCATGTATACATCTGAAACCTGTATGTTAAAATCAAGTTATCAAATGGAAGATAAGGACACTTACAGTATGAAATACATATATATATATATATATATATGTACATACATATATATATGTACATCTGAGGGGGAAGGAAGGATGGTGCAATAAGGAGAGGGACTCAAAGCATTTGTCAGGTTTATTGCTTATAACCTGCATAGTATGGTACGTGTGTCCTTTTTATAGCTCTTTATACAGTTTTGTAATTTGATATATTTGATAAGTAACAAATCTTTAGGGGTTGAAAGTTTTTTTCATCGTAAATGTAATGGACATTCATTTTACCAAATGACTGAAATACAGTTCACTACAGAGATGAAAACATCAATAATCAGCAAACCCACCATCACTGGAAAAAAGAAACATTTTACTGAGTTCTGTTCCCTTATTTTTAATTTGCTTGCATATACGCAAATATATTGTATATACATTACATTGACATTTCATAGAACTGTGATGCTATATATACAGTTTTTATGTTATTACTGTCTTGCTGATTTTGTAATTACTATTAAATCACTTGGTATGGCGAAACGATTTAACTTTGATTTTTTAAAAAGACTTTATTATTTTAGAGCAGTTTCAGGTTCATGGCAAAATTGAGGGGAAGATGCAGAGATTTCCCTGCTCCCACACATGCATAGCCTTCCCTATTATCAACATCCCGCACCAGAGTTGTATATTTGTTACCGTTAATGAAACTATACTGACACATTATAATCACCCGAAGTCCATAGTTTACTTTAGGGTTCACTCTTGGTGTTGTACATTCTATGAGTTTGCAAAAATGTATAATGGCATGCATCCATCATTTTAACTTTGATTTTTATTGAAAATTTATAGTTGTACATATCCAATTTCTTGAGCCACGCATCTTAATCCACACCCTTGGAAATGACACACTCATTTCATATTAAATAACGTATATATCTGGTCCTGCTCATGAGCCATGAGCTTTCGAGCCATAAGCTTTCTACAGTTTTTTTATTAAGATTTTATTTATTATTTATTTATTTTATTTATTATTTTTGGCTGCGTTGGGTTTTAGATGCGGCACGCGGGATCTTCGTTGAGGTATGTGGGATCTTTTCCTTGCGACGCGTGGGCTTCTCTCTAGTTGTGCTGTGTGGGTTTTCTCTTCTCTAGTACGTGGGTTTCACGGGGCATGAGCTCTGTAGTTTGCAACACGCAGGCGCTCTCATTGAGGTGCATAAGCTCAGTAGTTGTGGCGCGCAGGCTTAGTTGCCCCAGGGAATGTGGGATCTCAGTTCCCTGACAAAGGATTGAACCCATGTCCCCTGCATTTTAAGGCAGATTCTTTACCACTGGGCCACCAGGGAAGTCCCTTTACAGTTTTTCTCCCAACAGTGATGAAATTAACAGCACCACAGAACAATTACTTTTCCTGGCCATGCAACTCTCCCCCTGCAGGACTCTCCTTTTCGATGGCTGTAGGAGTAATGGTAATTACAATGAATACTGCAAACATGTATTCAGCACTGCAGGTGCTGCTCATTGCTCTGAGTGCTTTCAATGTAGTGCTTCATTTAATCTTCACCATAACCTTAAGGAGCAGATACCACCTCAATTCCCACCTAAGAGAAAAAGTGAGACTCAGAGAAAGGAAACTAACTGCTTACAAAAGATCATGCATTCTGCAACTAAAGGCACCTAGGGTCAAACCCACGCCTTGAACCACAGTTTCTGTATTGATCATTCTTCTGTGTTAAAACTGAGGTCAACACAAGGTAAGGGACTCACCCAAGGTCCTGTGTTTTGGCATAGGCACAGGCCTGCTGAACCCAGTCTTCTGTCCAGCAGACCTTTTATTGATTTGTGCCCATATACGCTCTCTTCATCTGAGGCTCAGTTGGAAACTGCTGCTCCAATACCAAACCAGAAGGTAAAAGAAGAGGACAGAAAATCACCTGGAGTAAAAGCAAATTATTTTCTTTTCTTTCTCAAACTTCTCACGTAATTCATCCCACAACACAGAAATGACACCAAAAGCTCATGCCTCAGGTAAATATCTCTAGTTTCTCTTCCTTGGCTACATTTCCAGGTGCTCTCTATGACAGATATGCTCTTTGGTTTATTTAAAAGTAGTCTCTTTCATGGGAGGGAGGAGCAGGTTGGGCAGTACTGTTTGTCCTAGTCATACAATGTGCCAAACATTTCTGTAGGTTTTCTCCTTTCGTCACACCAGGGCTCTGTGAGGAAGGATTCATTATTCCCATTTTATGAATGTTCAAGGATAGGTCCACAGAGAATGGTACTCTTCCAGGGTCACGCATCGAGTCAGGAGTAGAAACGGGGTACTCTCTCTTCCCCCCAATATATCCATTAGCTTCCCTTTTCAAGGATGGGCTTCCAAAGCTTAAGGACTGACTGTTTCAAACTCTCCTGGAATTGTGTCCATGGATACTTACTCAACATGATACTGATTATGGGATGAAACCTTTTACCAGGATGGTTGAGCTGGTCCCTGAAGAGTTAAGCAAGGCTGACGTGAAAGCAGAGCCATTGCTCTCTCTGGACGGTGACCTGAGAAAGGGTTACTGACATTTACACAAGGACTTTAATCAATAGGTACTTTATACTTTATCTAATTTAATCCTTACAGCTATTCAAGTTGCTGTTCATTGTTGACATAATTCAGATCAGGGTACAGGACTTATTGAAGTTAGGCAACTTTCCCCAGGGGAAAGAACTTTGTAAATTAATGCTCAGAAACTCAAAATCTGGAATTACACAAAGTGCCAATGTTTTACTGTTCTGTTATGTGGGCAGGCAGTCCAGAGGAAGCCTAAGTGTATAGTTAAGGGTTTCTCTTTAACATGAGCTTTACTGCTTTTATGTCTGAAGATATATATTATATATATATATATATGTGTGTGTGTGTGTGTGGTGTTGTGTGGTATATATCTGTATATATGCTATATATACACACTGTATATACATAAAAACACATAAAAGTACAATGTATATAAAAGGGTGGAAGAAAATATTTGCAACCTGTATTGCAGATATGGAGTTAATATCTTTGATCTCTTAACCAACAGAGAAATGAGCCAAAGATTACAACAGAGAATGTGCATTAAAAGCAATATAAATACCCAATGAAACACTTGAAAACATGCCCGAACCTATACTGATGAAATGCCAAAAGAGCTCTCATTCTAAGTAAAACGGGTAAATATCAACATAATATGCAGAGAGTGATCACAAGTTTGTAAAAGAATATGCTTTTATACTTGGATAAATATCTATACATTTTATTAAGATATATACTGGAAAAATCAACAGAATATGTATCAAATGATTAATAATGACTATCTTCTGGTTAGGGTGGGAGTTTGGACTAGAGTATTAATATCCTGATGTATTAATTTGGCAAAATGAATAAAATACCCAAAATGCTATTTTCAAATACTGGTGATGGAACAATCTTTTCAATAAAATAATGATTATCCCTATTCTTTTTTTTTTAAAGAAATTTTGCCTTTTTTAACATTTAATTAATTAATATATTTATTTATGGCTGTGTTGGCTCTTCATTTCTCTGCGAGGGCTCTCTCCAGTTGCTGCAAGTGGGGGCCACTCCTCATCACAGTGCGCGGGCCTCTCACTATCGCGGCCTCTCTTATTGCGGAGCACAGGCTCCAGACGCGCAGGCTCAGTAATTGTGGCTCACGGGGCTAGTTGCTCCGCGGCATGCGGGATCCTCCCAGACCAGGGCTCGAACCCGTGTCCCCTGCATTGGTAGGCAGATTCTGAACCACTGTGCCACCAGGGAAGCCCGATTATCCCTATTCTGAAGTGACTATTTTTCCTTCCTCTTTCTTATTTTAAAATACATAATTCAATTTAAGAGCTACCATATTTAAATGGCTACAACCCTGTGCTGAGAGAGCCGGACAGAACTGCCTAGGGTCACAGCAAAGAAGCTACAATGTGCACAGATGTAATGCCCCTAGAGCAGTGGCCAGGATACCAGAAGTAAGTGATGGGTGCCAGTATATGTCACCTCCCTGAAGGCAGAAGGGACCAGTTACAGCTCAATAGTAGTCCAGAGTGGATGGCAGAGAATATCCTTCTCAGGAGAATATCAATAAAGTGTCTGTGCAAGGAGGAAGTAGGCATATATAGGATCAGTGTTATGGGGGAGTGTCTATACCGGACACAACACATTTACAAACATAATTAATATGCCTGATGTATGAGGAAATATGACTAGTTGAAAGAGTCTTGTTCACACGTACCAACAGGTAATTCAAAGAAGAAAAATGAATTGCAATCAAACATAAGTAAAATTGCTCAACCACACCAAAAATGAAAGAAATGTAACAATGAGATACAGAACATAATGTAAAACATGATCTAAATTTTGAAGAACATACATTTTCATAAGAACGTACATATGTTATTTTCAAATAAACAATCTCACACAAACATATCTAGAGAATATTAAGAAATATATCAAATGGTTATCTTGAGGTGGGACATAGAGGTTGAAGAGGGGAGATACAAGATAATTCCTTTTATAGATGTATATTTCAGCAGTCTTTCCAGGGACTGGGGGGAACATGTACACTAATTTTTAGTAAGCAAAATAACTAAGATAAAACTATGACAGCATGAGATAAACCTGGTTGTGTTTTTATTTACAAAAGTAATGCTCAGCAGACCACAGAGACGGGCATGAGACATTAAGGCTGCTGCTGCTGCCACCAGGAAGCCTGTGTATGAGCACAGGTCACTATCCCCACCTCCCCTCCTGGGAGCCTGTGCAGTGCACCACAGCTAGGGTGATCCAGGGACAACTTCCCCGGGAGAATGCACAGCGGGCCTCAGGCTGGTGCAACATCCCACCGGCCTCTGCCGCCGCAGGCTTGCCCCGCATCATGCCCCTCCCTCCCCTGGGCCTGAGTGAGCCAGAGCCCCTGAATCAGCTGCACCTCTAACTCCGTCCTGTCAGCGAAGAACAGACGCCCTCCGGCGACCTACACGAAGAGACGGGGCCAAATCCAAAGCTGAGCCCCGGGAGCTCTGCGAACAAAGAAGAGAAAGGGAAATCTCTCCCAGCAGCCTCAGGAGCAGCAGATTAAATCTCCACAATCAACTTGATGTACCCTGCATCTGTGGAATACCTGAATAGACAACAGATCATCCCAAATTGAGGAGGTGGACTTTGAGAGCAAGATTTATTATTTTTTCCCCTTTGTCTCTTTTTGTGAGTGTGTATGTGTATGCTTCTGTGTGAGATTTTGTCTGTATACCTTAGCTTTCACCATTTGTCCTAGGGTTCTAATTGTCTGTTTTTGTTGTTTTTTTCTTTGTACTTAAAAATTTTTTTTTCTTAATAATTATTTCTTATTTTAATGACTTTATTTTATTTTATCTTACTTTATTTTCTTTTATCCTCTTTCTTTCTTTCTTTCTTTCTTTCTTTCTTTCTTTCTTTCTTTCTTTCTTTCCTTCCTTCTACTTTTTCTCCCTTTTATTCTGAGCCATGTGGATGAAAGGCTCTTGGTGCTGCAGCCAGCAGTCAGTGCTGTGCCTCTGAGGTGGGAGAGCCAACTTCAGGACACTGGTCCACAAGAGACCTCCCAGCTCCACGTAATATCAAATGGCGAAAATCTCCCAGAGATCTCCATCTCAACACCAGCACCCAGCTTTACTCCATGACCAGCAAGCTAAAGTGCTGGACATCCTATGCCAAACAAAAAGCAAGACAGGAACACAAAACACCCATTAGGAGAGAGGCTGCCTAAAATCATAATAAGTCCACAGCACCCCAAAACACACGACCAGACGTGGACCTGCCTACCAGAAAGACAAGATCCAGCCTCATCCACCAGAACACAGGCACTAGTCCCCTCCACCAGGAAGCCTACACAACCCACTGAACCAACTTTAACCACTTGGGACAGACACCAAAAACAACGGGAACTACGAACCTGCAGCCTGCAAAAAGGAGACCCCAAACACAGTAAGATAAGCAAAATGAGAAGACAAAAGAAAGCACAGAAGATGAAGGAGCAAGATAAAAACCTACCAGACCTAACAAATGAAGAGGAAATAGGCAGTCTACCTGAAAAACAATTCAGAATAATGATAGTAAAGATGATGCAAAATCTTGGAAATACAATAAACAAAATGCAATAAACATTTAACAAGGACCCAGGAGAACTAAAGATGAAACAAACAATGATGAACAGCACAATAAATGAAATTAAAAATACTCTGTAAGGGATCAATAGCAGAATAACTGAGGCAGAAGCACGGATAAGTGACCTGGAAGATAAAATAGTGGAAATAGCTACTGCAGAGCAGAATAAAGAAAAAATAATGAAAAGAACTGAGGACACTCTCAAGACCTCTGGGACAACATTAAATGCACCAACATTCGAATTATAGGGGTTCCAGAAGAAGAAGAGAAAAAGAAAGGGACTGAGAAAATATTTGAAGAGATTATAGTTTAAAAATTCCTTAATATGGGAAAGGAAATAGTTAATCAAGTCCAGGAAGCAAAGAGAGTCCCATACAGGATAAATCCAAGGAGAAATACACCAAGACACATATTAATCAAACTGTCAAAAATTAAATACAAAGAAAACATTAAAAGCAGCAAGGGAAAAATAACACACAAGGGAATCCCCATAAGGTTAACAGCTGACCTTTCAGCAGAAACTGTGCAAGCCAGAAGGGACTGGCAGGACATATTTAAACTGATGAAGGAGAAAATAATACAACCAAGATTATTCTACCCAGCAAGGATCTCATTCAGATTTGATGGAGAAATTAAAACCTTTACAGAAAGCAAAAGCTGAGAGAATTCAGCACCACCAAACCAGCTTTACAACAAATGCTAAAGGAACTTCTCTAGGCAAGAAACACAACAGAAGGAAAAGACCTACAATAACGAACCCAAAACACTTAAGAAAATGGGAATAGGAACATACATGTCGATAATAACCTTAAATGTAAATGGATTAAATGCTCCCAACAAAAGACACAGACTGGCTGAATGGATACAAAAACAAGACCCATATATATGCTGTCTACAAGAGACCCACTTCAGACCTAGAGAAACATAAAGACTGAAAGTAAGGGGATGGAAAAAGATATTCCATGCAAATGGAAACCAAAAGAAAGATGGGGTAGCAATTCTCATATCAGACAAAATAGGCTTTAAATAAAGACTATTACAAGAGACAAAGAAGGACACTACATAATGATCAAGGAATCGATCCAAGAAGAAGATATAACAATTGTAAATATTTATGCACCCAACATAAGAGCAACTCAATACATAAGGCAAATACTAACAGCCATAACAGGAGAAATTGACAGTAACACATTCATAGTAGGGGACTTTAACACCCCACTTTCACCAATGGACAGATCATCCAAAATGGAAATAAATAAGGAAACACAAGCTTTAAATGATACATTAAACAAGATGGACTTAATTGATATTTATAGGACATGCCATCCAAAACAACAGAATACACATTTTTCTCAAGTGCTCATGGAACATACTCCAGGATAGATCATATCTTGGGTCATAAACCTAACCTTGGTAAATTTAAGAAAATTGAAATCGTATCAAGTATCTTTTCTGACCACAACACTATGAGACGAGATATCAATTACAGGAAAAGATCTGTAAAAAATACAAACACGTGGAGGCTAAACAATACACTACTTAATAACGAAGTGATCACTGAAGAAATCAAAGAGGAAATCAAAAAATACATGGAAACAAATGACAATGGAGACACGACGACCCAAAACCTATGGGACGCAGCAAAATCAGTTCTAAGAGGGAAGTTTACAGCAATATAATCCTACCTTAAGAAACAGGAAACATCTCGAATAAACAACCTAACCTTGCACCTAAAGCAATTAGAGAAAGAAGAACAAAAAAAAACCCAAAGTTAGCAGAAGGAAAGAAATCATAAAGATCAGATCAGAAATAAATGAAAAAGAAATAAAGGAAATGATAGCAAAGATCAATAAAGCTAAAAGCTGGTTCTTTGAGAAGATAAACAAAATTCATAAACCATTAGCCAGACTCATGAAGAAAAAAAGGGAGAAGACTCAAATCAATAGAATTAGAAATGAAAAAGGAGAAGTAACAACTGACACTGCAGAAATACAAAAGATCATGAGAGATTACTACAAGCAACTCTATGCCAATGAAATAGACAACCTGGAGGAAATGGACAAATTCTTCGAAATGCACAACCTGCCAAGACTGAATCAGGAAGAAATAAAAAATATGAACAGACCAATCACAAGCACTGAAATTGAAACTGTGATTAAAAATCTTCCAACAAATAAAAATGCAGGACCAGATGGCTTCACAGGCGAATTCTATCAAATATTTAGAGAAGAGTAACACCTATCCTTCTCAAACTCTTCCATAATATAGCAGAGGGAGGAACACTCCCAAACTCATTCTACGAGGCCACCATCACCCTGATACCACAACCAGACAAGGATGTCACAAAGAAAGAAAACTTCAGGCCAATATCACTGATACACATAGATGCAAAAATTCTCAACAAAATACTAGCAAACAGAATCCAAGAGCATATTAAAAGAATCAAACACCATGATCAAGTAGGGTTTATTCCAGGAATGCAAGGATTCTTCAATATATGCAAATCACTCAATGTGATACACCATATTAACAAACTGATGGAGAAAAACTATATGGTCATCTCAATAGATGCAGAGAAATCTTTCGACAAACTTCAACACCCATTTATAACAAAAACCCTCCAGAAAGTAGGCATAGAGGGAACTTTCCTCAACATAATAAAGGCCATATGACAAACCCACAGCCAACATCGTCCTCAATGGTGAAAAACTGAGAGCATTTCCACTAAGATCAGGAACAAGACAAGGTTGCCCACTCTCACCACTCTTATTCAACTTAGTTTTGGAAGCTTTAGCCACAGCAATCAGAGAAGAAAAGGAAATAAAATGAATCCAAATCGGAAAAGAAGAAGTAAAGCTGTCACTGTTTGCAGATGTCATGATACTATACATAGAGAATCCTAAAGATGCTACCAGAAACCTACTAGAGCTAATCAATGAATTTGGTAAAGTAGCAGGATACAAAATTAATGCACAGAAATCTCTGGCATTCCTATACACCAATGATGAAAAATATGAAAGTGAAATCAACAAAACACTCCCATTTACCACTGCAACAAAAAGAATAAAATATCTAGGAATAAACCTACCTAAGGAGACAAAAGACCTGTATGCAGAAAATTATAAGGCACTGATGAAAGAAATTAAAGATGATACAAATAGATGGAGAGATATACCATGTTCTTGGATTGGAAGAATCAACATTGTGAAAATGACTCTACTACTCAAAGCAATCTACAGATTCAATGCAAGCCCTATCAAACAACCACTGGCATTTTTCACAAAACTAGAACAAAAAAATTTACAATTTGTATGGAAACCCAAAAGATCCCGAATAGCCAAAGCAATCTTGAGAACGAAAAGCGGAGCTGGAGGAATCAGGCTCCCTGTCTTCATACTATACTACAAAGCTACAGTAATCAATACAGTATGGTACTGGCACAAAAACAGAAAGATAGATCAATGGAACAGGATAGAAAGCCCAGAGATAAACCCATGCACATATGGTGACCTTATCTTTGATAAAGGAGGCAGGAATATACAGTGCAGAAAGGACAGCATCTTCAATAAGTGGTGCTGGGAAAACTGGACAGGTACATGTAAAAGTATGAGATTAGATCACTCCCTAACACCATACACAAAAATAAGCTCAAAATGGATTAAAGACCTAAATATAAGGCCAAACACTATCAAACTCTTAGAGGAAAACATAGGCAGAACACTCTATGACATAAATCACAGCAAGATCCTTTTTGACCCACCTCCTAGAGAAATGGAAATAAAAACAAAAATAAACAAATGGGACCTAATGAAACTTCAAAGCTTTTGCACAACAAAGGAAACCATAAACAAGACCAAAAGACAACCCTCAGAAAGGGAGAAAATATTTGCAAATGAAGCAACTGACAAAGGATTAATCTCCAAAATTTACAAGCAGCTCATGCAGCTCAATTACAAAAAAAAATCAAAGAACCCAATCCAAAAATGGGCAGAAGACGTAAATAGAGATTTCTCCAAAGAAGATATACAGACTGCCAACAAACACATGAAAGAATGCTCAACATCATTAATCATTAGAGAAATGCAAATCAAAGCTACAATGAGATATTATCTCACACCGGTCAGAATGGCCATCATCAAAAAATCTAGAAACAATAAATGCTGGAGAGGGTGTGGAGAAAAGGGAACACTCTTGCACTGCTGGTGGGAATGTGAATTGTTACAGCCACTATGGAGAACAGTCTGGAGGTTCCTTAAAAAACTACAAATAGAACTACCATGTGACCCAGCAATCCCAGTACTGGGCATACTCCCTGAGAAAACCATAATACAAAAAGTGTCATGTACCAAAATGTTCATTGCAGCTGTATTTACAATAGCCAGGAGATGGAAACTACCTAAGTGTCCATCATCAGGTGAATGGATAAAGAAGATGTGGCACATATATACAATGGAATGTTAGCCGTAAAAAGAAATGAAATTGAGTTGTTTGTAGTGAGGTGGATGGACCTAGAGTCTGTCATACAGAGTGAAGTAAGTCAGAAAGAGAAAGAAAAATACCATATGCTAACACATGTATATGGAATCTAAGAAAAAAATGTCATGAAGAATCTAGGGGTAAGACGGGAATAAAGACACAGACCTACTAGAGAATGGACTTGAGGATATGGGAAGGTGGAAGGGTAAGCTGTGACAAAGTGAGAGAGTGGCATGGACATATATACAGTACAAAACGTAAAATAGAATGCTAGTGCGAGACAGCCGCATAGCACAGGGAGATCAGCTCGGTGCTTTGTGACCACCTAGTAGGGTGGGATAGACCGTGTGGGAGGATGGGAGATGCAAGAGGGAAGAGATATGGGAACATATGTATATGTATTACTGATTCACTTTGTTATAAAGCAGTAACTGACACACCATTTTAAAGCAATTATACTTCAATAAAGATTTAAAAAAAAGTAATGCTCAGAGGAGTGGATAAAGAAGATGTACATATATACAGTGGAATATTGCTCAGCCATAAAAAAGAACGGAATAATGCCATTTGCAGCAATGTGGATAGACCTAGAGATTGTCATACTGAGTGAAGTCAGACAGGGAAAGACAAATATCGTATGATATTTCTTATATGTGGAATATAAAAAACATGGTACAAATGAAATTATTTACAAAACAGAAATAGAGGCACAGTTGTAGAAAACAAACTTATGGTTACCAGGCGGAAGGGGGTGGTGGAGGGATAAACTGGGAGATTGGGATTGGCATATACACACTATTATATATAAAATAGATAGCTAATAATGACCTACTCTATAGCACAGAGAACTCAGTACTCTGTAATGACCTATATGGGAAAAGAATCTTAAAAAGAGTGGATATATGTATATGTATAACCGATTCACTTTGCTGTATACCTGAAACGAACACAACATTGTAAATCAATTATACTCCAATAAAAAATTTAAAAAGTGATGCTGAAAAATATATATTTAGGACATTAAAATATGTTAAATATATTGTAAAGTTAAAAAGTTACACAGATTTATAACTACACACATACATGCACTTTTTTAATTTGAGAGAAGGGCCAAAGAAAACTTCCTGTCAAAGAAGTTAATATCCATGGGTTCTGTCTGCATCACCATTTAACATTTCCTTTGCCATATAAATCCCAGAAAGTTTCCTCCAGTGTGCTTTCACAGAGAAAGACCTGGGACTTGCCTGGTGGCGCAGTGGTTAGGAACCCGCCTGCCAATGCAGGGGACACGAGTTCGAGCGCTGGTCCTGGAAGATTCTACATGCCGTGGAGCAACTAAGCCCGTGTGGCACAACTACTGAGCTTGTGTGCCAAAACTACTGAAGGCCACACGTCTAGAGCCTGTGCTCCACAAGAAGAGAAGCCACCGCAATGAGAAGCCCGTGCACCGCAACTAAAAGTAGCCCCAGCTTACTGCAACTAGAGAAAGCCCGTGCGCAATGAAGACCCAACACAGACAAAAATAAATAAATAAATAAATTTATTTAAAAGAAAAAGAAGAAAGAAAGAAAAAGTCCTCTTTCCCTGTCTCTCTTGTAGGCCTATTGCTAAAAAATGATGCCAAGCTGCAATTTTGGATTTGGTCACCAGATGGCACTGACCTCCAATTTTACTTTTATTTTCCAATGGAAAAAATAATCATCTGGCAAAATGAGCAAATTCTACTTTGAATGGAGGTTATGAAACTATGTAAAACAAAATCATGATTAATTCCTTAATTCAGCAATAAAAACATTTCAAAACACTCCTTCAAAACATTAACAATGAACTGTACTGATTTCTTCATTATAAAAATCAATGATATTGAAAGATTAAAAGATGTATGAAAGGGCTTCCCTGGTGGCGCAGTGGTTGAGAGTCCGCCTGCCGATGCAGGGGATACGGGTTCGTGCCCCGGTCTGGGAAGATCCCACATGCCGCGGAGCCGCTGGGCCCGTGAGCCATGGCCGCTGAGCCTGCGCGTCTGGAGCCTGTGCTCCGCAGCGGGAGAAGCCACAACAGTGAGAGGCCCGCGTACCGCAAAAAGAAAAAAAAATGTATGAAAAATTGGAAAGGAAATTATCCACATACACCTCAGAAAACACTTTATATGCCAGGAACCCTCTTGAACTAGGATACAGATATAAGTAAATGAAAACTATAGGATTGTGATTAAGCTTATGAAAAGATACCAACAATAAATATACAAATTAAAGTTTTGGTAATTTTATCCTTAGCTAAAAAAAAGGTAAATTGCATGATAATGTTTGCTGTAATCCCATTCCCACACACAAAAAATATGTGTACATCTGCTCATACATCTTGTACATCTGCATGTATTGTATACATATATATTTGAGAAAAGCATCTGCAGAATGTGTTCCACACTACTGACAAAGGGTATCTCAGCAGAGGGAAATGAGGTAGATATAGGATCATTTCATTTTCTACATATACATATCTTTATCTTTTGATTTCTACCAATTACAAACATACATTAGTTTTATAATTGAGTAAAATGAATGAGATACACTTTTGAAAACAGGAAAAAGACTTGTTATAATCCAATCTCAGAAACATTTCATATAAATCTCCTGGTCTGAAAAGGAATTCACAGTTAATTGTTGAATTAAAAAAAAGGATTACATGATGTATGAACAATATAATCCCAATTGTTGTTGATAATACACCTATGTGTATGTGTAAATACATATATAAAGCATTGTGTCTAAAAGGATATAACCAAAAATAGCCACGGACACACAGATATACATTCCCCCAGAGACCCTCACTCTGGCTGCTTTCTCTACATGAGGTAGGGGTGGAACATCCTGTGCAGAGCTCAAGAGAACCAGGCAGCATCTGATACTGTAAGGCCTGTCTGTGCCATTCAAGCTTCCAGCAAGCCCTGGTTGGTGGGTCAGACCAGAGACCCCTCCCTCCCAGAATCTTTACCTAGCCGCCTCCCAGAGATATTGAGAGATGTCGTTCTGGTTCTGACCAGCAGGTGGAGATCATCTCAATAGGTTACCTTTACTACAAAGAAAATGTATCAATTTTTGCAAAGAGAAACAAAGACGATGTGCAATTAATAGTCCTAAATATACTTGAAAATTTCATATATATATGAAACTGAAAGTGTATGTACAGTTTCACTTGTTGGTAATGATTCACAAAACTGAGTCTTTCACAACAATTAACTTATTCAGCACACCTACGTAGGGCACTGTTAGCTTGAGTCCTTTTGTCCATCCCACTCTTCTCTCTGATCCCCAGATTCTCATTTCCAACTACCTACAGGACGGGTTCACTTGGAGAAAGATGACTACAATTCCTTTCTACGTGAGTGGAGTCAGTGTGTGTGTGTTTCTGGTGTTAAACTGAAGAGTAAAGAATCAGATAGGATAACTCATTAAATAATAAAAAGACATGGCACAAATATTCTATCCTCTTCCAAACTCCATCAGGAAACATATACAACAACAAAAACAACAAAATAGCACCACAGCCCTTAAATGTGTGTACATTTCATGTCTTGTGGATAAATATACATATGCCCTTTATTATAGTTATGCTATTTATTTTACATCAGAATCTCCTCATTTATGGAAGGGAGGACTCTGGGACTAACATTTCTTACAGGCCTAGTATGTGCCAGATATTTTCTATAGTTCATCTGATCTTCATAAAAATTCTGTTAGCAGGATTTTTGCTGCTAAGCAATATCTATTTCTTTTGTTATTACTTTCCATTCATATGTACATATGATAAAATATTACATATGTGCATGTAGTAATAAAGATGTAATTAACTATCTATGAAAACACTGCATTGATGCAAAGGGTGGAGACAAAGAAAAAGGTCACAGCCAACATCTATCACACTTCAGCAGTCACCAGTGCAGACAGCAACCTGGTGCCACAGGCTCAAGTAAGCCACCACTGACCCTGGCCTACAAACACCACCCTACAAACACCCATATAACCAAAACCTCATGAGGGAGAATAGTTGGATTGAGGGAAATGCCACCCTGAGATACTGTATAGTCTCAAGGGGACAGATGGAGGGTGCTGGACTAAGCAAAGCCAGGTGCAGTGGGAGCCAATGAGGACAGCCACACAAGTTATACAGAGATAAAAGCCCTATGTAGTTTTGCTCCTCTGAGTGCAGAGTGAGCAACTTTGGGCACTACTGTGCTAGAAGGTAATCAAATTGGAATTCTCTGTTTAGTGCTCAATGTATAAGTTAATATTTCAAGTAAAAAGTCTATTGCCTTTTCATTGTGGACATTTACCTCTTCACTATGAAGTAACACCCTGGGGGGAGACCTTCAAGATGGAAGAGGAGTAAGATGTGGAGATCACCTTCCTTCCCACAAATACATCAAAAATACATCTACATGTGGAAGAACTCCTACAGAACACCTACTGAATGCTGACAGAAGAACTCAGACGTCCAAAAAGGCAAGAAAATCCCCATATACCTGGGTAGGGGAAAAAAAAAAAAACAGAGACAAAAGAATAGGGACGGGACCTGCACCTCTGGGAGAGAGCTGTGAAGGAGGAAAGTTTTCCACACACTAGAACCACCTTCACTGGTGAGGATGGGGAGTGCGGGAGTGAAGCTTCAGAGCCATGGGGGAAAGCGCAGCAACAGGGCTGCAGAGGGAAAAGTGGAGAGATTCCCACACAGAGGATCGGTGCCAACCAGCACTCATGAACCTGAGATGCTGATCTGCTCACCCAGTGGGGCGGGTGAGGGCTGGGAGCTGAGGCTCAGGCTTCGGAGGTCAGACCTCAGGGAGAGGACTACGGCTGGCTGTGAGAAGACTGCCTGAAAGGGGCTAGTGCACCACACCTAGCCCAGAGGGAGCCCAGGAAAAAGTCTGGACCTGCCAGAGAGGCAAGAGACCATTGTTTCCGGGTACACAAGGAGAGGGGATTCCTGCTCTGTGTGCCCACAGATGGCAAAGCACTGACTAAGTGAGGTCCAGAGACGGGCCTGAGCCACAGCTATCAGCTTGGATCCCAGATGGCCATGGACTGCTAATGCTGCCACCATTGCCAGCAAGAATCCTGTGTGCAAGTGCAGGTCACTACCCACACCCCCCTGGGAGCCTGTACAGCACGCCACTGCCAGGGTCCTGTGATCTAGGGACAACTTCCCCGGGAAACAACATGGCACACTTCAGGCTGTTGCAATGTCATGTTGGCCTCTGCTGCTGCAGGCTCACCCTGTATTCCAATTATGACTACCATACCCCTCCCTCTCCCCGGCCTGAGTGAGCAAGAAAGACCTAATGAGCCACTGCTTTAACCCCCTCCTGTCTGGGCAGGGAACAGACGCCTGAGCGTGGCCTACACTCAGAGGTGGAACCAAAATCCAAGCTGAACCCCAGGAGATGTGTGAACAAAGAAAAGAAAGGGAAATTTTTCCATGCAACCTCAGGAGCAGTGGATTAAATACTCACAGTCAACTTGATAAACCCTGCATCTGTGGAATACCTGAATAGACAAAGAATGTTCCCAAAATTGAGGCAGCAGACTTTGGGAGCAAATGTAGACTTGGGGTTTGCTTTCTGTGTCTGAATTGTTTTTAGTTTTAAGTTTATCTTAGTTTAGTTTTTAGTGCTTGCTATCACTGGTGGATTTGTTTATTGGTCTCATTGCTATCATCCTCTTCTTTTATTAATATTTTTTTAACTTTTAAAATTTTGTTTTATTTTTTAATTTTTCAAATTTTTAATTTTTAATTTCTTTACCTTTTTCTCTTTTTGTGAGTGTTTGTGTGTATGTTTCTTTGTGTGATTTTGTCTGTTTAGTTTTGCTTTTACCATTGGTTTGGGGTTCTATCTGTTCAGTTTTCTTTTTCTTTTCTTCCTTTTCTTCCAAGACGTGCAGCTGGCAGGGTTTTGGTGCTCTGGCTGGTGTTGGGCCTGAGCCTCCAAGATGGGAGGGCTGAGTCTAGGATACTGGGCCACAAGAAAACAGCCGGCCCCATGTAATATCAATCAGTGACAGCTCTCCCATATATATCCATCTCAACACTAAGACCCAGCACCACCCAATGGCCAGTAAGCTCCAGTGCTGGATGCCCATGCCAAGCAACTAGCAAGACAGGAACACAACCACACCCATTAACAGACAGGCTGCCTAAAGTCAAACTAAGTTCATGGACACCCCCAAAAAAAACCCTGGACATGGCCCTGCCCAGCAGAAGGAAGAGAACAATCCTTAACCACCAGAACATAGGCACCAGTCCCCTCCATCAGGAAGCCCACACAAGCCACTGAACCAACCTCACCCACTGGGGGTATACACCAAGAATAACGGGAACTATGAACATGCAGCCTGCGAAAGGAGACCCCCAACACAGTAAGTTAAACAAAATGAGAAGACAGAGAAAAGCACAGCAGATGAAGTAGCAAGGTAAAAACCCACCAGACCAAACAAATGAAGAGGAAATAGGCAGTCTACCTGAAAAAGAATTCAGAGTAATGATAGTAAAGATGATCCAAAATCTTGGAAATAGAATGGAGAAAACACAAGAAACGTTTAACAAGGACCTAGTAGAACTAAAGAGCAAACAAACAAAGATGAACAACACAATAAA
This sequence comes from Tursiops truncatus, assembly GCF_011762595.2. Classification (NCBI taxonomy): domain Eukaryota; kingdom Metazoa; phylum Chordata; class Mammalia; order Artiodactyla; family Delphinidae; genus Tursiops; species Tursiops truncatus. The sequence goes on from NC_047055.1 coordinate 43,069,628, forward strand.
TGAATTAAAAAATATTCTAGAAGGAATCAATAGCAGAATAACTGAGGCAGAAGAACAGATAAGTGACCTGGAAGAGAGTAGTGGAAATAACTGCAGCAGAGCAGAATAAAGAAAAAAGAATGAAAATAATCGAGGACAGTGTCAGAGACTTCTGGGACAACATTAAATGCACCAACATTCGAATCATAGGGGTCCCAGAAGAAGAAGATGAAAAGAAAGGGACTGAGAAAATATTTGAAGAGATTATAGTTGAAAACTTCTTTAATATGGGAAAGGAAATAGTCAATCAAGTCCAGGAAGCACAGAGAGCCTGATACAGGATAAATCCAAAGAGAACCACACCAAGACACATATTAATCAAACTATCAAAAATTAAATACAAAGAAAAAATATTAAAAGCAGCAGGGAAAAGAAACAAATAAAATACAAGGAAACCCCCATAAGGTTAACAGCTGATGTTTCAGCAGAAATTCTGCAAGCCAGAAGAGAGTGGCAGGACATATTTAAAGTGATGAAAGGGAAAAGCCTACAACCAAGGTTACCCTACCCAGCAAGGATCTCATTCAGATTCGAAAGAAAAATTAAAAACTTTACAGACAAGCAAAAGTTAAGAGAATTCAGTACCACCAAACCAACTTTACAGCAAATGCTAAAGGAACTTCTTTAGGCAGGAAACACAAGAGAAGGAAAAGACCTACAATAACAAACCCAAAACAATTAAAAAGTGGTAATAGGAACATACATATCGATAACTACCTTAAATGTAAATGGATTAAATGCTCCAGCCAAAAGACACAGGCTCACTGAATGGATACAAAAACAAAACCATATGTATGCTGTCTACAAGAGACTCACTTAAGACATAGGAACACATACACACAGAAAGTGAGGGGATGGAAAAAGATATTCCAGGCAAATGGAAATCAAAAGAAAGCTGGAGTAACAATTCTCATATCAGACAAAATAGACTTTAAAATAAAGACAAGAGACAAAGAAGAATACTAAATAATGATCAACAGGTCATCCAAGAAGAAGATATAACAACTGTAAATATTTATGCAACCAACATAGGAGCACCTCAATACATAAGGCAAATGCTAACAGCCATAAAAGGGGAAATTGACAGTAACACAATCATAGTAGGGGACTTTAAGACCTCACTTTCACCAATGGACAGATCATCCAAAATGGAAATATATAAGGAAACACAAGCTTTAAATGACACATTAGACCAGATGTACTTAATTGATATTTATAGGACATTTCATCCAAAAACAACAGAACACACTTTCTTCTCAAGTGCACATGGAACATTCTCCAGGATAGATCATATCTTGGGTCACAAATCAAGCCTCAGTAAATTTAAGAAAATTGAAATCCTATCATGTATCTTTTCTGAACACAATGTTATGAGACTAGATATCAATTACAGTAAAAACACTGTAAAAATACAAACACATGAAGCCTAACCAATACATTACTAAATAACCAAGACATCACTGAAGATATCAAAGAGGAAATCAAAAAATACCTAGAGACAAATGGCAATGAAGACGTTATGACCCACAACCGATGGGATGCAGAAAAAGCAGTTCTAAGAGGGAAGATTATAGCAATACAATCCTACCTCAAGAAACATCTTAAATAAAAAACTTAACGTTACACCTAAAGCAATCAGAGACAAAAGAACAAAAAAAAAAAAAAACCCCAAAGTTCACAGAAGGAAAGAAATCATAAAGATCAGATTAGAAATAAATGAAAAAAAGAAGGAAACAATAGCAAAGATCAATAAAACTAAAACCTGGTTCTTTGAGAAGATAAAATTGATAAACCATTAGCAGACTCATCAAGAAAAAAAGAGAGATGACTCAAACGAACAGAATTCAAAATGAAAAGGAGAAGTAACAACTGACACTGCAGAAATACAAAGGATCATGAGAGATAACTATAAGCAACTATATGCCAATAAAACAGACAACCTGGAAGAAATGGACAAATTCTTAGAACAGTACAATCTTCCAAGACTGAACCAGGAAGAAATAGAAAATATGAACAGACCAATCACAAGCACTGAAATGGAAACTGTGATTAAAAATCTTCCAACAAACAAAAGCCCAGGACCACATGGCTTCACAGGTGAATTCCATCAAACATTTTGAGAAGACCTAACAGCTATCATTCTCAAACTCTTCCAAAATACAACAGAGGGAGGAACATTCCCAAATACATTCTATGAAGCCACCATCTCCATGATACCAAAACCAAAGATGTCCCCCAAAAAGTAAACTACAGGCCAATATCACTGATGAATATAGATGCAAAAATCCTCAACAAAATACTGGCAAACAGAATCCAATAGCACATTAAAAGGATCATACACCATGATCAAGTGGGTTTTATCCCAGGAATGCAAGGATTCTTCAATATACACAAATCAATCAACATAATACACTATATTAGCAAATTGAAGGATAAAAACCATATGATCATCTCAATAGATGCAGAAAAAGTTCTTGACAAAATTCAATGCTCATTTATGATAAAAACTCTCCAGAAAGTTGGCATAGAGGGAACTTACCTCAACATAATAAAGTCCATATATGACAAACCCACAGCCAACATCGTTCTCAATGGTGAAAAATCGAAACCATTTCCACTAAGATCCAGAACAAGACCAAGTTGCGCACTCTCACCACTATTATTCAACATAGTTTTGGAAGTTTTAGCCACAGCAATCAGAGAAGAAAAAGAAATAAAAGGAATCCAAATCATAAAAGAAGGAGTAAAACTGTCACTGTTTGCAGATGACATGATACTATACATAGAGAGTCCTAAGGATGCTACCAGAAAACTACTAGAACTAATCAATGAATTTGGTAAAGTAGCAGGATACAAAATTAATGCACAGAAATCTCTTGCATTCCTATACACTAACAACGAAAGTTCAGAAACAGAAGTTAAGGAAACACTCCCATTTACCATTGCAACAAAAATAATAAAATACCTAGGAATAAACCTACCTAGGGAGAAAAAAGATCTGTATGCAGAAAAGTATAAGACACTGATGAAAGAAATTAAAGATGATACATACAGATGGAGAGATATACCATGTTCTTGGATTGGAAGAATCAACATTGTGAAAATGACTATACTACACAAAACAATCTATAGATTTAAAGCAATCCCTATCAAACTACCAACGGCATTTTCACAGAACTAGAAGAAAAAATTTCACAATTTGTATGGAAACACAAAAGACCCCAAAGAGCCAAAGCATTCTTGAGAAAGCAAAATGGAGCTGGAGGATCAAGCTCCCTGACTTCAGACTATACTACAAAGCTACAGTAATCAAGACAGTATGGTACTGGCACAAAAACAGAAATATAGATTAATGGAACAGGATAGAAAGCCCAGAGATAAACCGATGCACATATGATCACCTTATCTTTGGTAAAGGAGGCAAGAGTATACAATGGAGAAAAAGCAGTCTCTTCAATAAGTGGTGCTAGGAAAACTGGACAGCTACCTGTAAAAGAATGAAATTGGAATACTCCCTAACACCATACACACCAATAAACTCAAAATGGATTAAATACCTAAATGTAAGGCCAAACACTATAAAACTCTTAGAGGAAAACATAGGAAGAACACTCTATGACATACCTCACAGCAAGATCATTTTTGACCCATCTCCTAGAGAAATGGAAATAAAACCAAAAATAAACAAATAGGACCTAATGAAACTTAAAAGCTTTTTCACAGCAAAGAAAATCATAAACAAGATGAAAAAACAAACCTCAGAATGGGAGAAAATATTTGCAAAACGAAGCAACTGACAAAGGATTAATCTCCACAATATACAAGCAGCTCATGCAGCTCAATATAAGAAAAGCAAACAACCCTATCCAAAAATGGGCAGAAGACCTAAATCGACATTTCTCCAAAGAAGATATACAGATTACCAACAAACACATGAAAGGATGCTGAACATCACTAATCATTAGAGAAATGCAAATCAAAACCACAATGAGGTATCACCTCACACTGGTCATAATGGCCATTATCAAAAACTCTAGAAACAACAAATGCTGGAGAGGGTGTGGAGAAAAGGGAACCCTCCCACACTGTTGGTGGGAAATGATTCAGCCCCTATGGATAACAGTATGGAGGTTCCTTAAAAAACTAAAAATAGGGCTTCCCTGGCGGCGCAGTGGTTGAGAGTCCGCCTGCCGATGCAGGGGATGCGGGTTCGTGCCCCAGTCCGGGAAGATCCCACATGCCGCAGAGCGGCTGGGCCCGTGAGCCATGGCCGCTGAGCCTGCGCGTCCGGAGCCTGTACTCTGCAATGGGAGAGGCCACAACAGTGAGAGGCCTGTGTACCGCAAAAAAAACCAACCAAACAAACAAAAAAAACTAAAAATAGAATTACCATATGACCCATCAATCCCAGTATTGGGCATATACCCTGAGTAAACCATAATTCAAAAAGAGTCATGTACCACAATGTTCCTCACAGCACTATTTACAATATCCAGAACGTGGAAGTAACCTAAGTGTCCATCGACAGATGAATGGATAAAGAAGTTTTGGCACATATATACATTGGAATATTACTCTGCCATAAGAAGAAGTCAAATTGAGTTATTTCTTCTGAGATGGATGGACCTAGAGTCTGTCATATAGAGTGAAGTAAGACAGAAACAAATACTGTATGCTAACACGTGTGTATGGAATCTAAAATAAATGGTCTGAGGAACCTAGGGGCAGGACAAGAATAGAGACGCAGACATAGCGAATGGACTTGAGGACATGGGGAGGGGGAAGGGTAATCTGGGACGAAGTGAGAGAGTGGCATGGACATATATACACTACCAAATGTAAAATGGATAGCCAGTGGAAAGCAGCTGCATAACACAGGGAAATCAGCTCGATGGTTTTTGAAGACCTAGAGGGTTGGGATAGGGAGGGCGGGAGGGAGGCTCAAGCAGGAGGGGATATGGGGATATATGTATACATATAGCTGATTCACTTTGTTATAAAGCAGAAACTAACACACCATTGTAAAGCAATTATACTCCAATAAAGATGTTAAAAGTGAAAAAAAAATAAGGTAACACCCTGCCCTCATGCCTTCTGCCAAATCATTTCTGTTTCCAGTGCATGAAAATGTACTGTCTCAATGGGAGAACAAGGATGCTTTGTATTCAGTCATATTTATTTTGAGAATTTAATAGAGAGTATTCAGAGTGAGACTATGTTTTTGTCAGACAGCCCTTAAATAAGAATGAAGGCAATCTAATTTTGTTCTCAGTTGGTGTGGTCTGAATTTATATTACCCACAAGCAAATATATTGTCATTCAATCTCATATTGGTGATTGCATTAAAATTAAAATATTTAATTCCAAGAAAAATCCTGCAGTAGGAAATTATGTTTTTCTATGCTTGCTGTGTAATTTTGACAATGAGATTTTTGAACTAGTGAATTTTTTTTCAGAGTCGAATGAAAAATAGGTTTCTTTTCTCTTGTAAACACTGTTCATGTATTAGCAGATAAAACTTTATAAATTAAGGTAAAAGGTGTCCTGAGTCTTTTGTATTAATAGGATTTAAAAAAATAGTATTCAAAGCTCAGCAAAGACTAGTGCTGACTTTCTGTAATCTAGACATCCGGTTGACATTTCTGGCTTCACTATGTGAACTTATAACTGAGATTTGCATGAATAAAAGGTTACTTATTTCTAGTCCTTTTTCTGTAACATCGTTTATGTTCTTGATTTCCTGATCTATGAAATGTGGATCATCACTCCTTGACAAAAAGGAGACTGTGGTCATTATACAAGAGCTTATAAAAGGAATCCTTGTACAACAAAAGAAAGTAATATTTACACCACTCATGGCATGTAAAAACTGAGAGCCATTCTTATTTTAGGAAGGCTCTTGGAGGTCAACCATAGTGTCCCCATTTTTCTCATTGAATAATATATTTACCCTTCATAGTTCTGAATTTTTGGTAAATGTTTTCATTAACCTCCATGATAACTCAAGCAATAAACTCTTCTCATCTCCTATTGTCTGGAAGAAGTATGTAATGTCAGCTTCTTTGTCTTTCTTTTCTTAATTTCATTCCTTCTGTTTCTACTTCTGATTGCTTAATTAACTTTTTAATCTAAAGATAATTGTGAAATACTAATCAAATACATCTTTAGTCTTGATTTTAGCTTATCTGGTTTTAGATATCATATTCCTTCAATTAATATTAGTTTACAACAGAGAATAAAAATTGGTGGTTCAAGGAATACAATTTTTTCCATATAATGTTTAATTTTTAAAATAGTTTCCAACATCTAAAAATTGGAAGATTTCATATATAAATGCAGTTCCTGGGCTTATCTTGAAAAATGAAGTTTGACCTCCTGGGGCCTACATTTTTACACTCCCTCAAGGAAACAAGTGGCTGGACCTGATAGTTTCCTCAACCCGTTCACCACAGTTCTTACCGCTCTCTATTGTATAACCTCCCCCCTCCACTGACACAGAATATTAGTTTCTATTTTACTGTTATTGCTATTGCTTTTCTGAAAAGAAAAATTGAAACATTTCTTGCATCCACTTAGTCAGTCAAAAATGGGGGACAAAAAGACCAAGAGCATTGTTCATTTTAAGAAAACTGGAGAGAGAGAATTTACCTGTGGAATCAAAGGCTTGTCCCAAGATTTATATATATATCTGTCTCTATTATTTACATTACCAATGTGGCCCCCATAGGCCTTTGAGTTTAGCCTTCCTGGAATTAAAAGTTTTCCATGTCACACCACTAATGTGCCACACAGCTTTTCTGAGGAGAGTATGATGCATATGCACATTGTAAAATCTTTAAATAAGTAAAGGATAAGTCTATTTGAAGCAACTTTTTAAATGACAGACTAGAGGAATGTTTGATAGGATATAATGAACCATCATTTGCCATATTTAGTGCTGTCATATTTTCTTATCAGAAAAAGGATTATATTCTTCCTGCTCACAGGTCACAAAGGGATTTTTGAGGATAATACATCATCTGAATTTATTAGATAAATTCAGTTCTGTGCCAAGTTACCTCTGGCCATGATATTTTCCTCTGACCCAATGAGTTAAGTTATGTGGGAATAACATTTCAATTGTGCCAACTCAGTTTTAGAGGTAGATACTGGTCTGCGTTAGAAACCTGTAAGACAAACTTTGTCTGTTTTAAGAATGGTTTGCTTTATGCCTTTATGAGAATTGCATTGCAAATATTCAACATAACTATAAGCACCTAAAAGCTTACAGAAATGAATTTAATGGACTTGGATTGTAGGTAACAGAAGTAATTCCTTCTGCCTTCTACTTTTGTAACTTTTATTTGTGGATCATGAGAAAGCATTAACTTAACTGCTAAATGCCTTCCCTTAAAATTTCAGGTATTTTATTTGTTCATATTCCCTGATGGTCCTTGCTTATATCCAGCTGTTTGGTAATACCATGTTTATTTCTTTGCCTATTGGTTTAATCAATTATGCACAGTTATTATCTGCCTTGGTTTAAAAATGAGCACATGATATGCAATTCCACTTCAGGGTGTATACACAAGAGAATTTAAAACAGGTGTTCAAATAAAAATGTATACATCAATGTTTAAAGCAACATTATTTATAATAGCCAAAAGGTGTAAAAACTCAAATGTCCATCAGTGGATGAATGGACAAATGAAATGTGGTATATCCATATAATGGAATATTATTCAGCCTTAAGAAGTACTGTTACATGCCCCAACATGGATGAAAGTTGAAAACATTATGCTAAATGAAAGAAACCAGGGGCAAAAGGTCACATATTGTATGATTCCATTTATATGACATGTTCCTAATAAGAAGAGTCATTGAGACAGAAATAGATTAGTGGCTGCTTAGGGCTGGTGGGAGAACAAGGGGCCAGAAGAGTGATAGCTAAATGTACAGGGTTTCTCTCTATGGTGATGAAAATGTTCTAAGATTGACTCTGATGATGGCTGCTTATATCTGTAAATATACTAAAAACCATTGAATTGTACACTTTAAATGGGAAAATTTTATGGTATGTGAATGATATCTCAATAAACTGTCACAAAAATGTAAAATTTAGAAGTGAACACATGAGCCCACTGGTTTTGATCACTGAACTTTCAATTCAAGTAGTACTTGGGTACACCATATTCAAGTTTTCAGATTGACTCCCTGTACAAATATAGCAGGGCAGAGATTTTTGTTTATTTTGTTTAACACTGTATCTTCTATGTCTAGCACAGTGCCAATGAATTCCCTTTCGAACACTGTGGGTAATTCTCTAACATTTAAAATCATTACCTGCTAAAATATAAGCTTCGGGCTGGCAAGGATTTATGTCTCTTTTCTTCACTGCTGATTCTCCCGACCTTTAAGAATGCCTGGTACAAAGATGGCACTCAACAAATATTTGTAAAATAAATGTACTGCTTTTTCTGTCCCCTGCTCAACGGAAAACTGTATCTAACACCCAGACAGGTAGTAAAATGGTGGGAGAGGACAGTAAATGAAAGAAAAGAATTGGCAATGAATAAATACAGATCATTCTAAGAAGAAATGGCAATCAAATGTGTAAAAATTTTTCACAGCTCCTAACAACCGAAGGAATTAAAGGAATGCAAAGTGCAGGCTGACTGCTCTGAGCACTTGCTGAAACTAAAGCTCAAGTCAGCACTACACCAAAATATTCAGTTCATGTCTCCCCTACAGAAACACACAAGCACAGCTGGAGAGACAAAAGACTTCATGCTTGGTGAAGATGGAAGTGCATTAAGAGTGGTCCAGAGAGCTGACTCTCCTGATAGGGGACTTGGTTGTCAAACATGTCATACATCTGCATCCTCTCCTCTATTCCTTACATTTGGAGTGTGTGTGTGTGTGTGTGTGTGTGTGTGTGTGTGTGTGTGTGTATTTATATGTCTGCTGTGGAGTGAATCAGATCCAGGTCTTGGAACCCCCCTTCAACCAGAACCTCTCATCTTACATCTGTTCATCAGGTAAGATTTAGTGTAAGAAAGGTTCACACCTGAGGTTTTCAAGAGAGTGCCTGCACATCGTTACCTTCAATGCCCAAAGGAGGAGACAGTGAAACATAAAGCTGATGTAAAAAAGTCAAAGAAAACTTGAAGATCCATCCCAAATCCAGGGCTTTTACATATAATTCAACTAGGGAATGAAAGGTGCAATGAACTAAGATGACACAGTTAATTAATCGGAGAGAGAAGTCTGGGACTTGATTCTCAGAAATAAATCGTATCCATTACCCTGCATGGTAAGTCAGGACGTTTATATCAACTGATTTATAACTGTAGGATTTACTGTTGAGGCTCCATGGCATTCAGAAAGGAATGTAGGACTGTCAGGCAGAAGGGTTTTAGTCTCAAATGTTTAACATTCAGTGGCTGTGTGATCCCAGACAAGATGATTCATTGATTTGTGTCTCAGTCCTTTTACCTAGGAAATGGAGGTGTTAATTCCCCACATCACAAGAACATAGAGGAAAAAACTGACAGCACTGATAAGGCAGAAGTCAGTGTCTGGCACACAATAAGCACTTGGAGTTCCCTCAGCTCCCAAGCAGGCAGAAACCATGTGCCCTATTTCTCGACTCCTCTTCGTCTTCCCTACACCTCAGACTTCTGTGGTCCTAACGGCCTTCCCCAGCACAATGACTAAACACGGAAAGGGCAATGATGTTCCTCCAAGAGGGAAACTCCCAAAGGAACCTAATGCCAGTGTGAATTTGGTTCCTCATTCTATTGCCAATGTTCTTGCTGACCTTAACATTAACCTCCAGATGAGGTGCCTCCCTTTGTTCAACCCCTGTGACCCCACTGAATATCAGAACCTTCCCCTCCACTAGGCAGCCTCAATGCCATTGCTTCAACAACCTACAGAATGGGAGAAAATATTTGCAAACTATGAAACCAACAAAGAATTAATTTTCAAAATATACCAACAGCCCATACAGCTCAATATCAAACAAACTATCCACCCAATAAAAAACTGGCAGAAGATCTAAATATACATTTCTTCAAAAAAGACATACAGATGGCCAAGGGGCACATGAAAAGCTGCTCAACATCACTAATTATTAGAGAAATGCAAATCAAAACTACAGTGTGGTATTACTTCAAACTGGTTAGAATGGGCATCTTCAGAAAATCTACAAACAACAAATGCTGGAGAGGGTGTGGAGAAAAGGGAACTAAAAATAGAACTACCGTATGACCCAGCAATCCCACTACTGGGCGTATACCCAGAGACAACCATAATTCAAAAAGACACATGCACCCCAATGTTCATTGCAGCACTATTTACAATAGCCAGGTCATGGAAACAACCTAAATGCCCATCAACAGACAAATGGATCAAGAAGATGTGGTACATATATACAATGTAAAATTACTCAGCCATAAAAAGGAATGAAATTGGGTCATTTGTAGATGGACCTAGAGACTGTCATACAGAGTGAAGTAAGTCAGAAAGAGAAAAACAAATATCATATTAACGCATATATGTGGAATCTAGAAAAATGGTACAGATGAACTGGTTTGCAAGGCAGAAATAGACACAGATGTAGAGCACATACGTATGAAGACCAAGGGAGGAAAGTGGGGGTGGGTGGGATGAATTGGAGATTGGGATTGACATATATACATTAATATGTATAAAATAGATAACTAATAAGAAAAATAAAGTAAGCCTAACTTACTTTTGCGCTGAGAGCTTTTGCTCACGCAAGCATAATCAAGCCACATGTTGGCGGCTTCATGGGGTAGGAGACATAACACAAAACCCAGGGCCTGCCTAGTAATAGCAAATATAAATAATATTTAAAAAAATAAGTAAATAAACATTGTCTACAGGAAATGCAATTTAAATATAAAGGTCAAATAGGCTGGAAGTAAAAGGAGAGAAAAGGATGTACCATTCAAACAGTAAGCATATGAAAACTGTAGTGGCTATACTAATATCAGATTTCTTTTTTTTTGCGGTACGTGGACTTCTCACTGTTGTGGCCTCTCCTGTTGTGGAGCACAGGCTCCGGACGTGCAGGCTCAGCGGCCATGTCTCACGGGCCTAGCCACTCCGCGGCATGCGGGATCTTCCCGGACCAGGGCACGAACCCGTGTCCCCTGCATCGGCAGGCAGACTCTCAACCACTGCGCCACCAGGGAAGCCCTAATATCAGATTTTTGACTTGGTAGCTACAGGATTCTCTGTGTCTCTGCCTCAGAATATAATCATTAACAGAGTCCTTGCCTTTACGGAGCTTATGATATAATGGAGTGGGTAATAGACAGTAAACAAGAAGTAAAATATAGAGTATGTAAGATGGCATAGGTGCTTTGGAGAGGAGCAACAGGATAACGATTAAGATCAGGGAATTAGGAACCAAGATGATGAGTTTCAGTGAGTTCTGCCCCCATTACAGCTGTGTGACCTTAGGGAAGGTACTAAAAACTCTCAGGGCCTTCCTTTCCTCATCACATAGATGTAGGTAATAATAACAACAACAATAATATTGGTTATAATAATAGTACCTCCCTTGATGTGAGAAATAAATGTGTTAGTACATACAAAGCACTTAAAACAGTGTATGTCTAAGAGTGAGCATTACTTAAGTTTTTGCTATCATTTTTATTTTGGAAAAACTAATGAAGGGAGAGGGGATAGGGAGTGCCTGGGAGAGGGGGAGATGAATTTTTTAAGTAGTGTAGTCATAAAAGTCCTCACTGAAGAAGGCAACACATGAGCAAATACATATTTCTATATGGAGGATTATTGTGTGTTAGAGTAGAAACCAGCATAGAGCAAGTGATTCACTTAGTCTTTTATTTATTTATTTATATATATATATTTTTTCCACTTTAGGGGTAATTTATTTGTAGAGATTTAGTTTTTCCAAACATTAGTATTAATTGATCTTTTATATTTAAAACGTACCTCGTCATTTTTTATAACTTATTTCTCATCTAAGACATATGGACCACCCAAAAAAAGCAACTGAAAAAAACCCCACTCCCCTTATTTTAGGTTTTATCTGTGCCAGTTCTGCAAATAATTTTGTAAAGCTAACAAGGTTCCTATAATTCTATTAGGCATATAATATTTGTATTAAACCTCTCCACATTTAATAATGTCAAGATTCCATTGAAATGTTTAACTCTTACTTATTCTCGTGCCAATTCAATGCAAAACATGCAAACTTAAATAAATGGAGAGGAATTAAACTAACCTTTTTAAATACCATTTATATGCCAGGCATTCTTCTTGCCTGCAAATACTGTATTTCCTTCTTCCAACAACTCTGCAAGGTAAGGATTGTAACCCTAATTTATAAGTGAGAAAATAAAAGTTCAGAGTATTTGGTAAAACTAAAACTGTCTGACTTCAATGGGTGGTCTTTCTTATTACTTCAATATACTGTATTCCCAACAGCAGTAAAACACACTCCAAATTCCTTCACTAACTAGGAACATCAAACAAAATGACCCTGAAATATGTGTCTGAAACGTTTTGTGTTCACTAATCAGTGGTAGTGTCGAGCAATGGGTGAAATATGGTCTTTCAACCAAGGTAAACACTGGTTAAGAAACAGGATCTGCCTCTTACAAGATGTATGTATGATCTTATTTCCTCTTCTACAAAATGCAGGTAGTAATAACTAACTTGCAGTGTTTTTATGAAAATTGCCAACAATTTATTTTAATCATGTAACACTTTTCTTGAAACACTATGGTTTCAATAAATGCTATCTTTTAATATATTAGAAGAAATTATACCAGTTTCAACTGTACAAATTTTTATTTGTCCTATACTACTAATCTAATTTGTCTGGCTGCTAAAATGCAAAGGTGTTGTACAAATATGAAAGTAGTTAGATTTTAGTAATTCTAACTTTATCGAAGAAGTAATGCAAGGGGTCATTTTTTTCCCCAAGAACAGTTCTTCTTCCATTTTCTTTTTTTTCCCCTGCCTATTTGTTTGAAGTCAAAAGGATGGAGAACCGGTGAACTAATAACTCTGCTCTGTGTCCCTCTTCTTTAATTTATTAATTTCTCTTTTAGCTATTTTATAAAATCAGATTTCATGATATTTTGTTTAAATAAAGAGCTCCTTAGCCAACAGGCAAACAACAAACATACTCGTTTAAAAACCTTCCAGGCTTATGGATACATAAAATAAGGCCCAGGGAAAATGGCATACAAATGTAGAAACGACAGACCCAAGGTCATAACAGAATCAGGTCTAAGATGTACTTATGTCTAGGGAATTTCAGTGGTATTTTAGTCCAAATTTATCTATTTATTTATTTTTTAATTTGATTTTATTTATTTTTTAATACAGCACGTCCTTATTAGACATCAATTTTATACATGTAAAATCTATACATGTCAATCCCAATCGCCCAATTCATCACATCACTACACGCCCACCGCTTTCCCCCCTTGGTATCCAAACGTTTGTTCTCTACATCTGTGTCTCAGTTTCTGCCCTGCAAACCAGTTCATCAGTACCATTTTTCTAGGTTCCACATATATGCGTTAATACACGATATTTGTTTTTCTCTTTCTGACTTACTTCACTCTGTATGACAATATCTAGATCCATCCATGTCTCTACAAATGACCCAATTTCATTCCTTTTTATCATTGAGTAATATTCTATTTATATATGTACCACATCTTCTTTAACCATTCGTCTGTCGATGGGCCTTTAAGTTGCTTCCATGACCTGGCTATGGTAAATAGTGCCACAATGAACATTGGGGTGCATGTGTCTTTTTGAATTATGGTTTTCTCTGGGTATATGCCCAGAAGTGGGATTGCTGGATCATATGGTAATTCTATTTTTAGCTTTTTAAGGAACCTCCATAGTGTTCTCCATAGTGGCTGTATCAATTTACATTGCCACCAACAGTGAAAGAGGGTTCCTTTTCTCCACACCCTCTCCAGCATTTATTGTTTGTAGATTTTCGGATGATGCCCATTCTAACTGGTGTGAGGTGATACCTCATTGTAGTTTCGATTTGCATTTCTCTAATAATTAGTGATGTTGAGCAGGTTTTCATGTGCTTCTTGGCCATCTGTATGTCTTCTTTGGAAACATGTCTATTTAGGTCTTCTGCCCATTTTTAGATTGGGTTGTTTGTCTTTTAAATATTGAGCTGCATGAGCTGTTTATATATTTTGGAGATTAATCCTTTTTCCATTGATTCATTGGCAAATATTTTCTCCCATTCAGAGGGTTGTCTTTTAGTCTTGTTTATGGTTTCCTTTGCTGTGCAAAAGCTTTTAAGTTTCATTAGGTCCCATTTGTTTATTTTTGTTTTTATTCCCATTACTCTAGGAGGTGGATCAAAAAAGATCTTGCTGTGATTTATGTCAAAGAGTGATCTTCCTATGTTTTCCTCTAAGAGTTTTATAGTGTCCGGTCTTACATTTAGGTCTCTAATCCATTTCGAGTTTATTGATGTGTATGGTGTTAGGGAGTGTTCTAATTTCATTCTTTTACATGTAACTGTCCAGTTTTCCCAGCACCACTTATTGAAGAGACTGTCTTTTCTCTATTGAATATTCTTGCTTCCTTTGTCATAGATTAGTTGACCATAGGTGTGTGGGCTTATCTTTGGGCTTTCTATCTTGTTTCATTGACCTATGTTTCTGTTTTTGTTCCAGTATCATATTGTCTTGATTACTGTAGCTTTGTAGTATAGTCTGAAGTCAGGGAGTCTGATTCCTCCAGCTCTAGTTTTTTCCCTCAAGAATGCTTTGGCTATTCAGGGTCTTTTGTGTCTCCATACAAATTTTAAGATTTTTTGTTCTAGTTCCATAAAAAATGCCATTGGTAATTTGATAGGGATTGCACTGAACCTGTAGATTGCTTTGGGTAGTATAGTCATTCTCACAATATTGATTCTTCCAATCCAAGAACCTGGTATATCTCTCCATCTGTTGGTATCTTCTTTAATTTCTTTCATCAGTGTCTTATGGTTTTCTGCATACAGGTCTTTTGTTTCCCTAGGTAGGTTTATTCTTAGGTATTTTATTCTTTTTCTTGCAATGGTAAATGGGAGTGTTTCCTTAATTTCACTTTCAGATTTTTCATCATTAATGTATAGGAATGCAAGAGATTTCTGTGCATTAATTTTGTATCCTGCAACTTTACCAAATTCATTGATTAGCTCTAGTAGTTTTCTGGTGGCATCATTAGGATTCTCCATGTATAGTATCATGGCATCTGCAAACACTGAGAGTTTTATATCTTCTTTTCTAATTTGTATTCCTTTTATTTCTTTTTCTTCTCTGATTTCCATGGCTAGGACTTCCAAAACTATGTTGAATAAGAGTTTTGAGAGTGGACATCCTTGTCTTGTTCCCGATCTTAGAGGAAATGCTTTCAGTTTTTCACCATTGAGAATGATGTTTACTGTGGGTTTGTCATGTATGGCCTTTATTATGTTGATGTAGATTCCATCTCTGCCCACTTCCTGGAGAGTTTTTATCATAAGTGGGTGTTGAATTTTGTCAAAAGCTTTTTCTGCATCTATTGAGATGATCATATGGTTTTTATTCTTCAATTTGTTAATATGGTTTATCACATTGATTGATTTACATACATTGTAGAATCATTGTATCCCTGGGATAAATCCCACTTGATCATGGTGTATGATCCTTTTAATACGTTGTTGGATTCTGTTTGCTAGTATTTTCTTGAGGATTTCTCCATCTATATTCATCATTGATATTGGTCTGTAATTTCCTTTTCTTGTAGTATCTTTGTCTGATTTTGGTATCATGGTGATGGTGGCCTCATAGAATGAGATTGGCAGTGTTCCTTCCTCTGCAATTTTTTGGAAGAGTTTGAGAAGGATGGGTGGTAGCTCTTCTGTAAATGTTTGATAGAATTCACCTGTGAAGCCATCTGGTCCTGGAGTTTTGTTTGTTGGAAGATTTTTAATCACAGGTCAATTTCATTACTTGTGATTGGTCTGTTCATATTTTCTGTTTCTTCCTGGTTCACTCTTGGAAGGTTATACCTTTCTAAGAATTTGTCCGTTTCTTCCAGGTTGCCCATTTTATTAGCATAGAGTTGCTTGTAGTAGTCTCTTAGGATGCTTTGTATTTCTGCAGTTTCTGTTGTAACTTCTCGTTTTTCATTTCTAATTTTGTTGAGTTGAGTCCTCTCCCTCTTTTTCTTGATGAGTCTGGCTAATGGTTTATCAATTTTGTTTATCTCCTCAAAGAACCAGCTTTTAGTTTTACTGATCTTTGCTATTGTTTTCTTTGTTTCTATTTCATTGATTTCTGCTCTGATCTTTATGATTTCTTTTCTTCTGCTACCTTTGAGTTTTGTTTGTTCTTCTTTCTCTAGCTCCTTTAGGTGTAATGTTAGATTGTTTATTTGAGACTTTTCTTCTTTCTTGAGGTAGGTTTGTATAGCTATAAACTTCCCTCTTAAAACCACTTTTGCTGCATCCCATAGATTTTGGATTGTCGTGTTTTCATTGTCATTTGTCTCTCGATATTTTCTGATTTCCTCTTTGATTTCTTTAGTTATCTCTTGGTTATTTAGTAAACATATTGTTTAGCCTCCATATGTTTGTGTTGTTTGCCCTGTAAATCATATCTAATCTCATAGCGTTGCGATCAGAAAAGATGCTTGATATGATTTCAATTTTCTTAAATTTAGTGAGGCTTGATTTGTCACCCAAGATGTGATCTACCCTGGAGAATGTTCCGTGTGCACTTGAGAAGTGTAATCTGCTGTTTTTGGATGGCATATCCTATAAATATCAATTAAATGTATCTGGTCTATTGTGTCATTTAAAGCTTCTGTTTCCTTATTTATTTTCATTTTGGATCATCTGTCCATTGGTGTAAGTGAGGTGTTAAAATCCCCCACTATTATTGTGTTACTGTCGATTTCCTCTTTTATAGCTCTTAGCAGTTGCCTTATGTATTGAGGTGCTCCTCTGTTGGGTGCATACATATTTATAATTGTTATATCTTCTTCTTGGAATGATCCCTTGATCATTATGTTGTGTCCTTCCTTGTCTCTTATGACATTCTTTATTTTAAAGTCTATTTTATCTGATATGAGTATTGCTACTCCATCTTTCTTTTGATTTCCGTTTGCCTGGAATATCTTTTTCCATCCCCTCAGTTTCAGTTGGTATGTGTCCCTAGGTCTGAAGTGGGTCTCTTGTAGACAGCATATAAATGGGTCTCATTTTGTATCCATTCAGCAAGCCTGTGTCTTTTGGTTGGAGCATTTAATCCATTTACGTTTAAGGTAATTATCGATATGTATGTTCCTATGACCATTTTCTGAATTGTTTTGGGTTTGCTTTATAGGTCCTTTTCTTCTCTTGTGTTTCCCACTTAGAGAAGTTCCTTTAGCATCTGTTGTAGAGCAGGTTTGGTGGTGCTGAATTCGCTTAGCTTTTGCTTGTCTGTAAAGCTTTTGATTTCTGCATTGATCTGAATGAGGGCTTTCACGGGTAGAGTAATCTGAGTTGTAGGTTCTTCCCTTTCATCACTTTAAGTATATCATGCCACTCCCTTCTGGCTTGTAGAGTTTCTGCTGAGAAATCAGCTGTTAACCTTATGGGAGTTCCCTTGTATGTTATTTGTCATTTTTCCCTTGCTGCTTTCAATAGTTTTTCTCTGTCTTTAATTTTTGCCAATTTGATCCCTATGTGTCTCGGCATGTTTCTCCTTGGGTTTATCCTGTATGGGACTCTCTGTGCTTCCTGGACTTGGGTGGCTATTTCCTTTGCCATGTTTTGGAAGTTTTTGACTATAATCTCTTCAAATATTTTCTTGGGTCCTTTCTCTCTCTCTTCTCCTTCTGGGACCCCTATAACGCGAATGTTGTTGCGTTTAATGTTGTCCCAGAGGTCTCTTAAGCTGTCTTCTTTTCTTTTCATTCTTTTTTCTTTATTCTGTTCTGCAGTAGTGAATTCCACCATTCTGTCTTCCAGGTCACTTATCCGTTCTTTTGCCTCAGTTATTCGGCTATTGATTCCTTCTAGTGTAGCTTTCATTTCAGTTATTGTATTGTTCATCTCTGTTTATTTGTTCTTTAATTCTTCTAGGTCTTTGTTAAACTTTTCTTGCATCTTCTCAATCTTTGCCTCCATTCTTTTTCTGAGGTCCTGGATCATCTTCACTATCATAATTCTGAATTCTTTTTCTGGAAGGTTGCCTATCTCCACTTCATTTAGTTGTTTTTCTGGGGTTTTATATTTTTCCTTCATCTGGTACTTAGCCCTCTGCCTTTTCATCTTGTCTATCTTTCTGTGAATGTGGCTTTTGTTCCACAGGCTGCAGGATTGTAGTTCTTCTTGCTTCTGCTCTCTGCCCTCTGGTGGATGAGGCTATCTAAGAGGCTTGTTTAAGTTTCCTGATGGGAGAGACTGGTGGTGGGTAGAGCTGACTGTTGCTCTTCTAGGCAGAGATCAGTAAAACTTTAATCCGCTTGACTGCTGATGGGTGGGGCTGGCTTCCCTCTCTGTTGGTTGTTTGGCCTGAGGCAACTCAACAGTGGAGCCTACCTGGGCTGTTTGGTGGAGCTAATGGTGGAGTCTGGGAAGGCTCACACCAAGGAGTACTTCCCAGAACTTCTGCTGTCAGTGTCCTTGTCCCACGGTGAGCCACAGCCACTGCCTGCCTTTGCAGGAGACCCTCCAACACTAGCAGGTAGGTCTGGTTAAGTCTCCCCTGGGGTCACTGATCCTTCCCCTGGGTCCTGATGTGCACACTACTTTGTGTGTGCCTTCCAAGAGTGGAGTCTCTGTTTCCCCCAGTCCTGTCAACATCCTGCAATCAAATCCCACTAGGCTTCAAAGTCCGCTTCTCTAGGAATTCCACCTTCCGTTGCCCAACTCCCAGGTTGGGAACCTAACGTGGGCCTCAGAACCTTCACTCCAGTGGGTGGACTTCTGTGGTATAAGTGTTCTCCAGTCTGTGAGTCACCCACCCATCAGTTATGGGATTTGATTTTACTCTGGTTGTGCCCCTCCTACCATCTCATTGTGGCTTCCCCTTTGTCTTTGGATGTGGGGTATCTTTTTGGGTGTTTTCCAATGTCTTCTTGTCAATGATTGTCCAGCAGCTAGTTGTGATTCTGGTGTTCTTGCAAGAGGGAGTGAGAGCACGTCCTTCTACTCCAACATCTTGGCTCCTAATCTCTATTTATTTATTTTTTAATTGAAGTATATTTGCTGTACAATATTATGTGTTACATGTGTACAGTATAGTGATTCACAATTTTTAAAGGTTATACTGCATTTATAGTTATTATATAATATTGGCTATATTTCTTGTGTTGTACAATATATTCTTGTAGCTTAATTATTTTACACCTAATTGTTTGTACTTCTTAATCTCTTACCACTATATTGCCCCTCTCTCCTTCCCTCTTCTCACTGGTAACCACCAGTTTGTTCTCTATATCTGTGAGTCTGTTTCTTTTTTGTTATATTCACTAGCTTGTTGTATTTTTTAGATTCCGTATATAAGTGATATCATACAGTGTTTTTCTCTGTCTGACTTATTTCATTTAGCATAACGCCCTCCAAATCCATCCATGTTGCTGCAAATGGCAACATTTCATTTTTTTGTATGGCTGAGTGGTATTCCATCGTATATATATACCACGTCTTCTTTATCCATTCATCTGTTGATGAACACTTAGGTTGCGTCCCTATCTTGACAATTATAAATAATTCTGGTATGAATATTGAGGTGCATGTATCTTTTCAAATTAGTGTTTTTTGCTTTTTTCAGATATATACCCAGGAATGGAATTGCTGGGTTATTTGGTAGTTCTAGTTTTTAGTGTTTTTGAGAAACCTCCATACTGTTATCTACAGTGGCTGCACCAATTTACATTCCCACCAACAGTGTAGGAGGGTTCCCTTTTCTCCACATCCACACCAACATTTGTTACTTGTGTTCTTTTTGATGGTAGTCATTCTGAAAGGTGTGAGGTGATATCTCATTGTGGTTTGATTTGCATTTCCCTAATGATTAGTGATGTTGAGCATCTTTTCATGTGCCTGTTTGCCATCAGCATTTCCTCTTTGGAAAAATGTCTATTCAGTTTTTCTGCCTATTTTTATTTGGGTTCTTTGTTTTTTTGATATTGAGTTGTATGAGCTGTTTATATATGTTAGATAGTAACCCCTTATCAGTCATACCATTTGCAAATATTTTCTCCCATTCAGTAGGTTGTCTTTTCATTTTGTCGATGGTTTCCTTTGCTGGTCAAAATCTTTTAAGTTTAACTAGGTCCCATTTGTTTATTTTTGCTTTTATTTCCTTGGCTTTAGGAAATGAATCCAAAAAATCATATTGCTGCAATTTATATCAAGGAGTATACTGTCTATGTTTTCCTCTAGGGGTTTTATAGTATCTGGTCTTGCATTTAGGTCTTTAATCCATTTTGATTTTATATTTGTATATGGTATCAGAAAATGTTCTACTCACACTCTTTTGCATGTAGCTGTCTAGTTTTCCCAGCACCACTCATTGAAAAGACTGTCTTTTCTCCATTGTATATTCGTCTCCTTTGTCATAGATTAATTGTCATGAAAAAATATATATATACATACATTTAATATGCATGCATAGATACACACACGTATATAGAGAGAATTTAAAAACAGAGGTTACAGAAAGTTTTAAAAAATATATACCTGTATGCAGGCATTTATGTATGTGTCTTCTATATATATATACATTTTTTTAACATTACTCCCCTATCTCTTTTTCTCTCTATCACACACACACACACACACACACACACACACACACACACACACATACACACAAAGGCAGATTTTTATATCCTGGAGGATGATGAAGAAGACTTCCTGTCATATCATTTAATGTCCTTGGGCTCTGTCTGAATTACTTTATCTTCTTAGTAAACTTCTAGAAAGTTCCTTCTGACACGGCTACTCCTTCCCTACTAAATTATGTCCAATCCACCATTCTGGATCTTATCACTAGATGACACTAATCTCCAATTTCTGATTTTCTCCAATAGAAAATATTATTTGAAAAAATGAAACAAATACCTATTAACAATCATCTACTTTGCATTGTGAGTGGTGTCAGTGTATGTAAAACAAAATCATGATCAAATTCCTTTATTCAACAGTTTTCTTCTCTATGGTTCCATGACGTTAAACATAGTAATATTATCACACTCTGCTGTAAGGACTGGTGGATATTACAGGCCTGGGGTAAGAGTAAAGAGGGCAGAAGAGGTTCAGATAATTCTACAATTGTGCCATTAAGTTTCACATAGTTTTTTGGACATGTCCAACTGTGGGTTGTGTATTTCCACACAGGATTTTCTCAAGAGTGAACCAAGTCATAGAGTATTTCCTGGCTCTTATAACTGGTTATGGTCTCAGATAAGCTCTGTGATCCCCTCATCCCCTGGCTAATGTCTCTTTACCCCTCAGGTCTCAGTTTAAGCATCACTTGCTGTGGGAAGCCTTCTCAGACACACCATCATAGTTTGATTATTGTTAGTCATCTAGGAGCTCCTCCAGCTCACCATTTTCAGATACATTGTTTTTTCATTTGAAAGGGGTCCAATGAGAGTGAGTTCAAAATTCCTCATGGGTTGTGGCTTCACACAATGGACTGAAGACTCTAGAACTTTCAAATGTCTTATATGAAGCTTTGTCCCAGGATTCGGCTCTTCCACTTTTGAGGGGGATGCTGGGGACACAGATCAGATCAGCAGTGGAAGCCCAGAGTTGTTCTGCAGACAACTGTGGCATGCACTTCAGATAAGCTGTGGAAGTTGTTGATGGATGCTTCCTCCTCTGAAAGATCCCATGAGAGTTCTGAAATGACAGTCTGTGACTTTTAGCAGATACATTTTTACCTGACAAAGTACATATGAGGTAGAATTACAGGTTTGAAAGTTTTAAAACTATTGACGTTGTGGAATTTTTTTTATTTAAATAAATTTGGAAAAGAGGAAAAACTAAAGAAGCAAGCCAAATTCTCTATTAGGCTCTGGTTAGATATGATCATTCTTTATATTCTTACTAATTGTGTGCCTAATATGACAGTGACTTATCTTTTAATCTACAAGATCCACATGGTGTTTTCCTCTTTAAAGATGAGGAAGCTGAGCCTCACATCCCAGGCCTGACCAAGGCCAAAACACCTGCATGACTTTCATTGCCTTGTGATTTCATCAAATGCCAACAAGAACCCTCTGAGGGAGGGTCCTCTCCTCAACCACTGGCTGGAGAACCTGAGGCTCAGGGAGC
Source organism: Tursiops truncatus (assembly GCF_011762595.2). Classification (NCBI taxonomy): domain Eukaryota; kingdom Metazoa; phylum Chordata; class Mammalia; order Artiodactyla; family Delphinidae; genus Tursiops; species Tursiops truncatus. The sequence goes on from NC_047055.1 coordinate 43,092,000, forward strand.
TCAGTGCCCTCCACAATGGAGCTGATGGCTTTCTGACTCCAAAGCCCTTACTCTTCCCATTGAGAATACTGTTATGTGTTTTGTTTCTGACCATGGCAAGAGTTCACACTCAGTTTAGACAATGTGTAAAATATTTCCAGGGATGGAGTGGTAAATATAAATAACCAGCAAACCCTACAACCCACTGACAGTTAACTTTTTGTGTTCCCTTCCTGACGCTTAAACACTATTTAAAATATAATTTCAATTTATTGTGATGATTTGTGGCAACTCTATGTTTTCATTGCTATAGTACTAAATCATATTACATGGATATTGATTTTAATACATAAGGAAAACAATATATCATTTCTCTTTGAAAATGAACTATTACAAAAATATCACTGGCAAAACCTGGCAGACACATTCAAGGAACATAGTTCCTTGTTTCTTAAAGAGCTTCATTTTAAAGCAAATTACAATTAAATTCTGTATAACAGCATGTTTGCTTATAGGCAATGCAAACTCCAGAGTATATAAATTGAAGCCAAAATTAAGTCACCTTCATACATGTTCATAGGACTCTTGAGAGAAGTACTTAGATGGGCCTAAATTGTTGAGCTACCAAGACCCAGTTTATTTATTTATTTATTTTTATATCTTTACTGGAGTATAATTGTTTTACAATGTTGTGTTAGTTTCTGCTGTACAACAAAGTGAACCAGCTATATGTATACATATATCCCCATATTCCCTCCCTCTTGACCCTCCCTTCCACATTCCCTATCCCACCCCTCTAGATCATCACAAAGCATCAAGCTGATCTCCTTGTGCTCTGCAACAGCTTCCCACTAGCCATCCATTTTACATTTGCCAAGACCCAGTTTAAATAACATTCATTACTTTCTCAAAACAAATATGGCCGGATACAGAGCAATCCCTGTGCTCCCATCAAGACAATCCATTTTCAGGAGATAGGAAAAGTACAGACGTGAATGTGCACAATGGAGAGGAAATTGACTTTCTACTGGCAAATGTATGATATACTCATACTTTAATATATTGCGTACTATCCTGAACATGAGAAGAAAATAGCTGAAAACTTGATTCATGACAATCTACACCTGTAGAAACCCCAGGTGTGTGTGATAGGGCACTGTGTGAGAATAAATAGCCACACCTCACTTCCTCCACACTGATCCTCGGCCTTAACTGGTTACAGCAATCTAGGATCCTCCTCATGTCTCACTTCCTTACACAAAAAACCACACTCCTCACCCCTGGATGAGTTGTGTCCCTTCCCCTGTGCTGGCCTTATCTGTAAAAGAGGTTAGCGCCAAATCTCAGTGGTTAAGAGCCTGAACAAGGGAGTGAGGATGGAATCATGCATAGTGGTGAAGCATGAATGGACTATAACTACAGGTATGAGCACACAGAGCATCTCAAAAACATAAGGTGAGGTGCGAATAGCAAGAGAGATAAGGACACCTACATTATCAGATCCATTCTGCTAAGCGATGTAGTCACTGCTAATGAAAGTATAAAGTAAAGAATGGGAATCATAGAAACCAATTTCAACTTCTGGGAAATGGGAAAGTACAATAAGAGAAAAGTATACAGTGGGCTTCCAAAGTAATTACAGCTATAAATTTCCCTCTTAAAGTATTTCAGCTGCATTGCATACTTTTTGGTATGTTGTGGTTTTGTTGTCATTCATCTCAGAGTGCACGTGGAATACTCTCCAGAATAGACCATATGTTAGGCCACAGTACAAGCCTCAATAGCTTTAAAAAGAGCAAAAGCTAAGAAAGCATCTTATCTGACGCAATGGCATGAAACAAAAAAATCAATAACATAGAGAAAATTCAAAAAATCACAAATATGGAAATTAAACAATGTATACTTAAACCACTAATGGTCAAAGAAGAAATCACAAGAGAAATTACAAAATACTTTGGAATAAAAATAAAAACAGCATACCAAAACTTATGGATGAAGTTAAAACAGTGGCCAGAGGGAAATTTATAGCTATAAATGCTTACATTAAAAAAGAAAAGGATTTCAAATCAGTAACTTATATTTATACCTTAAGGAAATAGAAAAAGAAGTACAAACTAAACCCAAATCTAGCAGAAGAAAGAAATAGTAAATATTAGAGCAGAGATAAGTGAATAGAGAATAGAAAAACAATATAGAGAATTGACAAAACCAAAAGTTGGTTCTTTGAAAAGATCAACAAAATTGATAAATCCTTAATTATAATGACAAAAGAGAGAAGCTTCGAATAACTGAAGTCACTAATGATAGGGCATTCCTACTGACCTTACAGAAATAGAAAAGTATAATAGAATACTATGAACAATGATATGCCAACAAATTGTATAATCTAAGTGAAATGGACAAATTCCTAGAAAAACACAAATGATCACAACTTAAAAAGAAAAGAAAATCTCAACAAAGCTATAACAAGTAAAGAAATTGAATCAATAATCTAAAATCTCTGAAAAAAGAAAAGCCCAGGACCTTCATTAATGATTTTTACCAAACATTTAAAAAGGAATCAACACCAATCCTTCTAAAACTCTTCCAAAAAATCGAAGAGGAGAGAGTACTCCCTAACTCATTCTCTGAAGCCAATACTCCTCTTATACCACAAGAAAAATATAAACTAGTCTCCCTTTTGAATATAGATGCAAAAATCCTGAAGGAAACACTAGTAAACTGAATCCAAGGGCATGGTAAAAAGATTTTACACTATGACCAAGTGGAATCTATCCCATGAATGCAAGGGTGATTTAACATAAGAAAATCAATAAATGTACTGTATCACATTTATAGAAAAAAAGGGGAAAAAACACCTGATCATTTCAATGGATGCAGAAAAAGCATCTGACAAAATGGGACACCCTTTCAAGATAAAAGCACTCAGAAAACTAGGAATAGAAGGGCACTTTCCAAACATGATAAAGGGCATTTCTAAGATCAGTAAGAAGACAGGGATGCCTGCTTTCACTACTGCTATTCAACATAGTACTGAAAGTTCTAGTCAGAGCGATCAGGAAAGAAAAGAAATAAAAGACATGCAAACTGGAAAGGAAGAGTTAAAACTATTTCTACTAACAGGTGATGTGGTCCTATATGCAGAAAATCCCAAAGAATCCACCAAAGACTACTCTGGCAAGTTTCAGAGTACAAGATCAACACAAAAAAAATCAGCTGTGTTTCTGTACAGTAAAAATGGACAATTGAAAAGGAAATTAAGAAAACAAGTTTATTTACAATAACATCCAAAGTAACAACATACCTAGAAATAAATTTAACCAAGGAGGTGAAAGACATGTACAATGAAAACTACAAAATATTGCTGAAAAAATTAAAGAAGGCCTAAATGAATGGAAAGACAGTCCTTCCTTGTTCATACTTAGAAAACTTAATATTGTTAAGATAAAAATACTACTCAAAGCAAACTGTAAAAAAAAAAACTTAATGGCAATGACTAAATAATAATAAGTTAAAGTACAATTTCCAGAGAAGTAGAATTAAACCAAGGATTTAAAAGGGGAAAAAATGCCTGAAAGAATCCAAAAGTTTTCAGGAAAGTAGAAAAAAATAGGAGCATAGAAAAGGCAGGAAAATAGAAAGAACAAATTAAAATTGTATAAATAAATCCAAATGTATAAGAAATCATTCTAAATATAAATAAACTAACCCAACCAGTTTTTAAAAAACATATCTGATTGATTTTTTTAAAGTCTAGGTGCATGCGATTTATAAGAGACACGCCTAAAACGTAATGGTACAGAAGGGAAAAAATAATTCCAGATATACGGAGTTAACAAGATTTACAACTGAAATATAACAGCATAGAACTGTTGAAAGTAAGTGGACAGAAAAAGATATGCCAGGCTAATACTGAACAAAAGAAACCTGATGTAGCTATATTATTGTCAGGAAAAAAAGTTTTTAAGGCAAAAAGCATTATTAAGGATAATCAGGGTCAGTACAAAATGATGAAAGGTATAATTCTCCTGGAAGGCATCACAGTTATATACTTTTATGCCTCCTAATAACACAGCTTCAAAGCCCACAAAGCAAAAATTGCAAAGAGAAATTGACAAATCTACCATTACAGTGAGAGTTCTTAACATACCTCTCTCAGTAACTGATAGATCAAGCCGGCCAAAAAAAAACAAAAAAAAACAATAGAACAGTAAAGATATAAAAGACTTGAAAAACAAAATTAACAAGGTTGATCTAATGGACTTAGGATTCTACACCAACAATAATTAGAGAAATCAAGTTCTTTTCAAGCATTTTGTAAATGAAACTATTATAAAAATGGACATTATACTTGTCCATAAAATAAGTCTCGAAAATTTACAAGCTGATTCTTAACTGTGTTGGGAAGAGCAAAAGTGCCAGGAATAGCAAAGAAAATTCTGAAGTCAAAAACAAGGTAGGGAGACTTGCTCTACTGGACACCATGACCTATTAGAAATCTATAGTAATTAGGACAGTATGATGTAGGCACAGGGACAAACAAATAGGCTTGTCAGATAAAATACAGGAAGCCCAGTTAAACTGGAATTTCAGATAAACAATGGGTATATGTGTTATGTGCTAAATCTGGCAATCCTATAAATAAATAAATCATTGGAATCTAAGAAAGAGCCTGGACACAGAACCATCCAGGTATAGAACCTCAATCTATGACAGAGGTAGCAGATCAGGTCAGTCGGAAGAGATGGGATATTCAATAAGTGGTATTGGGACAATCGTTTATTTATATGTAAAAGTAAAATAAAATAAAATTGCATCTGTATCTCACACTAACCAAAATCCAATCCCAAGTGGATTAAAGATTAAATGTGAAAAACAAACTTGAAACACTTAGAATTAAATATAGAAATTAACTTTTTGACATTGGAGTAGGAAAACTTTCTAAGACCCAAAGAGTACAAACCATAAAGCAAATGACTGATAATTAAAGTATAATAAAGATAAAACTTCTGTGTATCAAAACATGCATTTTAAAGCCCAGGAAAAGGCAAACCTCAAACTAGAAAAACATATCTGCAACAAATTCATGTATAATATGTAATGCATTGTATGAATCAATAAGAAAAAGGTACCACACAGTCTATGTAAGGTTCTAGAAAATTCAAATATCTTGACCATTCTGAATTTTGGGTGGCTTCTACTCTTCATCCTGTAGGTCTGGTCACAAATGGACTTCTAGAAGGCCCTTAAGCTTCTTAGACTGAAGAGGGATGGAAAGTGAAGCAGTGTGAAACTACTTTCTCTGAATGGCTGCTATGAGTGGTAGAAATTCCTTCATATGGGTCAGAGGCAACATGATGCCCCACTTCTTTCTTTTAAGCAAGAAACAGTTTTGTTTAGAATTTTAAAGTCTTGTAAAAACAGAACCAGTCAAATGCTTTTACCTGTAGGCCTGCAGAAGCAGATGTGAAGTATCACCCAACAGGGTCTTGGCAAGTGATGGACACTTTCAGATTTTACTTTATATGTTCACTTACTTTTTAAATTGTTAAAGGCACATATATTAAACAATATTATCTTCTTATAATTCACACAATATAAACAAAAATGGCTTTATTTTGTGTTTCAAAGCTCTCTCATTTGTCTTTCCTCTGGACCACTCTGCTCCCTCCTTTTTGAAGGTGCATTTTGTGATGCGTCTCACTTTAGCACATTTAGCTGCTTGGTCTCTACATTTTAGGAAGAGGAAAACATGGTACTCTATGTCCATGCACATTGGGAAATTTATTTCATTTAAAAACAAGCAATAACAATTAATCTCATATGAGGGTCAATTCTGTATGGTGGAGTTTAGCAGTACAGAGTAATAAGGAAATATAGAGTCAGGGAGACTTTTATATTTTACTTTACACATGTCTATATTGTTGGCATTTAACAGAACAAGTAATATTTTATTATTAAAATAATGCTGTGAAAAGGAAATGAAAGTGAAAATTCTGGAACTAAAGTTTTAGCCTCTTGAACTTACCTTTCTCGTATCCTCCCTCAGTTTTCTTTTATTCAACTAGAATTTTAATGCCCAGCCAAAACCATGTTAATGTTATGTCAACGTTACCTCAATAAAAGAAAAAAAATTTTAAAACACATTTATTTCCTACCTTTAGTAATCTTTCCATGCCTTTTATAGGCAAGACCTTTACCAGGTTTTGCTTATTTCCAACATCCTGGCACTTTCCATTTGTTTCTGTATGTACATGTCCTGCAGTAAGAAAACTCCATATATAGTAGTGTGGATTCTATTAAGTAGGAAGCATGAAGGAGTAAATCCCATTACTTAGCAATGCAACTGCACGCATCTTTCAAAAAGAACACCCTCCAACATCTCACCCCACTCCCAATCAACCCTGGCCCCTGACCAGAGGTATTAACTAAATCTTTAAAAATTATTCTGTAAGTAACACATGGAAGGGAGGCAGAGCAACGTAAGGTGGAGTGTCAGGCAAGTGAGAATTTTAGATAACAAAATGTGAATGGATTAAAGTGATCCTGATGATAGACTCCATCTTCTTAATATTTATTTACAGCTGAGGAAAATGTGGCACACAGATATGCATTGACTTGCCCAAGGTGCACAGAACCACTGCACAGGAGGGAACAGACTAGCACCTAGCTATCAGAAACGAATATGAATATTTCTACCATATCACACAAAAAAGACAATAGGAGAAGAAAACATTACCTGATTTATACAAGTCTGATTTACCACTTAATTTTTTAAATTATACCAATTATATTTTCTGATATCAGAAAAACATAGGCTTCAATCTCAATTTTCAACAGAATAGATGCATGGCCCTACACAAATTGCTGCATTTCACCCATTCTAAGACACACTTTTTTTTTTCATCTCAATCACTGGTATTTTATAACAGCAAGCATTCTGTCTTTCTTAGTAGTGCCTAAAGTAGCATGTGTCTTAAAAGCGATGACATCTTAAATTCAATGAAACATAGTTCTTCACCTGTTAGAGCCTCAGTTTCCTCCTTTAGAGATTAGAGCTGAAAACATCCCCTTCACAAAACTGTTATGAGGATTAAGGGAGGTAAAACTATATATGGCAGGAATCCCAGTGCCAGGCACAGAGTAGGCACCCATAATTCCCTTGGTTCCCTGGGGGTGGGAGGCATGGACCAGGAACCCATCATCTTACCCTTCTACTTTCTCCTCGTGCATCACCCCACTTAAATCTGTCACTCTTTCCCCATTCAGCTTACAGTGCATGGCCCATCACTTCAACAGTTTCATTTCAGTAATCTTCAACTCTCCTGTTCCTTGATCCTTCTGCCTCAATCACAGGGTAAATCTCTGTAATAGAGTTCTGTGCAGATTGTCCTGCAGGACAAGTTCCTGCAAGAGGAATTTCTGGGTTGAAGTGCATAAGCTCCTTTTTAAATGATTGGGTCTCTGTGGAGAAAGAGGAATTCTCACCCATCTTTGGTGGCAGTGGGAACTGGTGTTGAACATTTAAAATCTGCATTTGGCAGTGCCATATGCTTTGGCTGAAAATTTTCACTCTCAGGAATTTATCCCATGGAAAATCTTACACAAATTGCAAAAAGATATGCATAATCACCATAACTGTACCATTGTTTCAAATAGGAAATTCCTGAAGCAAGTTTTGTTGTAAGATAAATTCCTCAGGGCAGAATGGCAGGATCAAGGCTTTGCAGGATAGAAAATATTTAATTAAATAGGAGAAAGTAAGAATTACTTAAAGAAAATAAAAATTACCATTAATTCTTCTGCCACCAGTCAGAAAAAAAACACCTCTTTATTTTCTATTACTGGTAGGTGTAATATTCATGGATATAGGTACCTGGGGGAGTGCCTACCATGACACTATGTTTGACAGCTAACATCATATATAATATCTCCAGATCAATATTATCAGTACATTTAAAGATGAGGAAACTGAGGTTCTGAAGGCTGAAGAAACTTGTAGGAATAAATAGCAGAGTTGGAATGGGATCCCAGGTATACTTGAGAATAAAGCACAACACAATAATCTATAGTCTGACAATTCTATCAAATTACTTAGATAAACCTATAAAGAAAGGATTACTTTCCTTCTTTTCAGAATGGGAAAACTGAAGCTCAGAGAGATTAAGTAGTGGGTTGGCCAAAAAATTCATTAGGGTTTTTCCCAGCCATCTTACAGAAAAACCCAAACAAACTTTTGGCCAACCAATACCTTACCTTCGGGTCACTCCCCAGTAATGAGCAGAGCCAAGGTGAGAACACAAAGTGTGTATGACCCCAAAGCTTTTTTCTCTTTCCAACCCCTCATACTGCCTTGTGTTCCTTAACTATAAAAGCTTTTAGGCCTTCTTTCTGACTATAAAAGTAATTCATGTTCACTCAGGATATTATCAAAAGTATAGAGAAGTATAAAAAGATACAAATAACCTCCAATCTCACTCTCACTGATAAAGAGCATTCATGGTTTCCTGCATCCCTTTGCAACCAGAAACATCCACATATATGCACAAATATTTATAGCTGCACATACTTTTATGTAACTAGAATCACATTAGATGTATATGTGGTACTGTGTATGAATATTTTAGCCTTCACATCATATCATATGGCATGTGGATAAGATCTCCCTTTCCTTTGCAGTGAACAGTTTACCAATTATCCAGAACCAATTCTTAGTCTATGAATTCTCAAGCAATTGAAAAAGCAAAATTTATCGGATACTTAATATTTCTGTGCACTTGGTTCTACTTCTTATTTTTCTATTCTGTCCTATTAAAATATATGTCAGATCTTTCACCAAGATTGAAGTGTTTTAATACTGCATCTTTGGGGGACCTTCAAGATGGCTGAGGAGTAAGAGGTGGAGATCAACTTCATCCCCACAAATACATCAAAGATACATCTACATGTTGAACAACTCCTACAGAACACCTACTGAACACTGGCAGAAGACCTCAGACTTCTCGAAAGGCATGAAACTCCCCACGTACCTCGGTAGGGCCAAAGAAAAGAGACAAAGAATAGGGACAGAACCTGCACCTCTGTGAGGGAGCTGTGAAGGAGGAAAAGTTTCCATGCACTAGGAAACCCCTTCCCTGGTGGAGACGGGGGGGTGGCAGGGGGGAAGCTTCAGAGCCACGGAGGAGAGTGCAGCAACAGAGGTGCAGAGGGAAAAGCAGAGAGATTCCCACACAGAGGATCGGTGCCGACCAGCACTCAACAGCCTGAGAGGCTTATCAGCTCACCAGCCAGGGCGGGTAGGGGCTGGGAGCTGAGGCTCGGGCTTCGGAGGTCAGACCCCAGGGAGGGGACTGGGGTGGGTTGGGTGAACACAGCCTGAAGAGGGCTAGTGCACCACAGTTAGCCGGGAGGGAGAACACGAAAAACTCTGGACTTGCCTAAGAGGCAAGAGACCATTGTATTGGGGTGCACGAGGAGAGGGGATTCAGAGCACCGCCTAAAGGAACTCCAGAGACAGGCGCAAGCTGCAGCTATCTGCGCGGACACCAGAGATGGGCATGAAACACTAAGGCTGCTGTTGCAGCCACCAAGAGGCCTGTGAGCAAGCACTGGTCACTATCCACACCTCCCCTCCCGGGAGCCTGTGGAGCCCGCCACTGCCAGGGTCCCACGATCCAGGGACAACTTCACCGGGAGAACACACGGCACTCCTCAGGCTGGTGCAACGTCACGCCGGCCTCTGCCAATGCAGGCTCGCCCCGCATTCCATACCCCTCCCTCCCCCCGGCCTGAGTGAGCCACAGCCCCCTAATCACCCACTACTTTAACCCCATCCTGTCTGAGTGAAGAAAAGACACCCTCCGGAGACCTACACACAGAGGCAGGGCCATATCCAAACCTGAACACGAGGAGCTGTGTGAACAAAGAAGAGAAAGGGAAATTTTTCCAGCAGCCTCAGGAGCAGTGGATTAAATCTCCACAATCAACTTGATGTACCCTGCATCGGTGGAACACATGAATAGACAACGAATCATCCCAGAATTGAGGTGGTGGACTTTGGGAGCAACTGTAGACTTGGGTTTGGCTTTCTGCATCTAATTTGTTTCTGGTTTTACGTTTTTCTTAGTTTAGTATTTAGAGCTTATTATCATTGGTAGATTTGTTTATTGATTTGGTTGCTCTCTTCCTTTTGCATATATATATATATTCTTTCCTTCTGCTCTTTTTGTGAGTGTGTATGTGTATGCTTCTTTGTGTGATTTGTATGTATAGCTTTGCTTTTAACATTCGTCCTAGGATTCTTTTTTTTTTCTATAGTTTTTAGTGCTTGTTATCATTAGTGGATTTGTTTTTTCGTTTGGCTACTCTCTTCTTTCTTTCTTTCTTTATTCTTAATTATTTTTTAATTTTTTAAATTTAATAATATTTTTTATCTTTTATTTTAATAATTTTATTTTTTTTACTTATTTTTTTCTTTTTTTTCTCTCTTTTCTTCTGAGCCATGTCGCTCAAAGGGTCTTGGTGCTCCAGCCAGGTGTCAGGCCCGAGCCTCTGAGGTGGGAGAGCAAAGTTCAGGACATTGGTCCACCAGAGACCTCCTGGCTCCATGTAATATCAAACAGTGAAAGATCTCCCAGAGATCTCTGTCTCAACACTAAGACTCAACTCCACTCGATAGCCAGCAAGCTACAGTGCAGGACACCCTATGCCAAACAAGGAGACAGGAACACAACCCCACCCCTTAGCACAGAGGCTGCCTAAAATCATAATAAGGTCACAAACACCCCAAAACACACCACCAGACATGGTCCTGCCCACCAGAAAGACAAGATCCAGCCTCATACACCAGAACACAGGCACCAGTCCCCTCCACCAGGGATAACCTGGATAACATAACCCACTGAACTAATCCTACCCACTGGGGGCAGACACCAAAAACAATGGGAACAACGAACCTGCAGCCTGCAAAATGGAGACCCCTAACAGAGTAAGCTAAGCAAAAGGAGAAGACAGAGAAATACACAGCAGATGAAGGAGCAAGGTAAAAACCTACCAGACCAAACAAATAAAGAGGAAATAGGCAGTCTACCTGAAAAATAATTCAGAGTAAGGATAGTAAAGATGATCCAAAACCTTGGAAATAGAATGGAGAACATAGAAGAAACTTTTAACAAGGACATAGAAGAACTGAAGAGCAAACAAAGAATGATGAACAACACAATAAATGAAATTAAAAATTCTCTAGAAGGAATCAAGAGCAGAATAACTGAGGCAGAAGAATGGATAAGTGACCTGGAAGATAAAAGAGTGGAAGTAACTACCACAGAGCAGAATAAACAGAAAAGAATGAAAAGAATTGAGAAGAGTCTCAGAGACCTCTGGGACAACATTAAATGCAACAACATTCAAATTATAAGGGTCCCAGAAGAAGAAGAGGGAAAAAAAAGGTACTGAGAAAATATTTGAAGAGATTATAGTTGAAAATTTCACTAATACGGGAAATGAAATAATCAACTCCAGGAAGCGCAGAGAGTGTCATACAGGATAAATCCAAGGAGAAACATGCCAAGACACATATTAATCAAACTATCAAAAATGAAATATAAACAAAAATATTAAAAGCAGCAAGGGAAATGCAACAAATAACATACAAGGGAATCCCCATAAGGTTAACAGCTGATCTTTCAGCAGAAACTCTGCAAGCCAGAAGGGAGTGGCAAGGCATATTTAAAGTGATAAAAGGGAAGAACCTACAACCAAGATTACTCTACCCATCAAGGATCTCATTCAGATTTGACGGAGAAATTAAAACCTTTACAGACAAGCAAAAACTAAGAGAATTCAGCACCCCTAAACCAGCTTTACAATAAATGCTAAAGAAACTTCTCTAGGCAGGAAACACAAGATAAGGGAAAGACCTACAATAACACACCCAAAACAATTTAAAAAATGGTAATAAGAACATACATACTGATAATTACCTTAAAAGTAAATGGATTAAATGTTCCAATAAAAAGACAAAGACTGGCTGAATAGATACAAAAACAAGACCCATATACATGTTGTCTACAAGAGACGCACTTCAGGTACCCATACAGACTAGGTATCCATACAGACTGAAAGTGAGAGGGTGGAAAAAGGTATTCCATGCAAATGGAAATCAAAAGAAAGCTGGATTAACAATTCTCATAACAGACAAAAGAGACTTTAAAATAAATATTATTACAAGAGACAAAGAAGGACAGTATGTAATGATTAAGGGATCAATCCAAGAAGACGATATAACAATTGTAAATATTTATGCACCCAACATAGGAGCACCTCAATACATAAGGCAAATGCTAACAGCCATAAAGGGGAAATCAACAGTAACAAAATACTAATAGAAGACTTTAACATCCCACTATCACCAATGGACGGATCACCCAAAATGAAAATAAATTAGGAAACACAAGCTTTAAGTGATACATTAAACAAGATGGACTTAATTGATATTGATAAGACATTCCATCCAAAAAGCAACAGAATACACTTTCTTCTCAAGTGCTCATGGAACATTCTCCAGGACAGATCATATCTTGGGTCACAAATCAAGCCACGGTAAATTTAAGAAAATTGAAATCATATCAAGTATCTTTTCCAACCACAATGCTATGAAACTAGGTATCAATTACAGGAAAAAATCTGAAAAAATACAAACATATGGAGGATAAACAATACATTATTAAATAACCAAGAGATCACTGAAGAAATCAAAGAGGAAATCAAAAAATACCTAGAGACAAATGACAATGAAAACACGACCACCCAAAATCTATGGGATGCAGCAAAAGCAGTTCTAAGAGGGAAGTTTATAGCAACGCAATCCTACCTCAAGAAACAAGAAACATCTCAAATAAACAACCTAACCTTACACCTTAAGCTATTAGAGAAAGAAGAACAAAAAAACCTCAGAGTTAGCAGAAGGAAAGAAATCATAAAGATCAGATCAGAAATTAATGAAAAAGAAATGAAGAAAACAATAGCAAAGATCAATAAAAATAAAAGCTGGTTCTTTGAGAAGATAAACAAAATTGTTAAACCATTAGCCAGACTCATCAAGAAAAAAAGAGATAAGACTGAAATCAACAGAATTACAGATGAAAATGGAGAAGTAACAACTGACACTGCAGATATACAAAGGATAATGAGAGATTACTACAAGCAACTGTATGCCAATAAAATGGACAACCTGGAAGAAACGGACAAATTCTTAGAAAAGCACAACCTTCGGAGACTGAACCAGGAAGAAATAGAAAATATAAACAGGCCAATCACAAGCACTGAAATTGAAACTGTGATTAAAAATCTTTCAGCAACCAAAGCCCGGGACCAGATGGCTTCACAGGCGAATTCTACCAAACATTTAGAGAAGAGCTAACACCTATCCTTCTCAAACTCCCATAAAATGTAACAGAGGGAGGAACACTTCCAAACTCATTCTACGAGGCCACCACCACCCTGATACGAAAACCAGGCAGGATGTCACACAAAAAAAGAAAACTACAGGCCAATATCACTGATGAACATAGATGCAAAAATCCTCAACAATATCCTAGCAAACAGAATCCAACAGCACATTAAAAGGATGATACACCATGATCAAGTGACATTTATCACAGGGATGCAAGGATTCTTCAATATACACAAATCAATCAGTGTGATACACCATATTAACAAATTGAAGAAGTAAAACCATATGATCATCTCAATAAATGCAGAAAAAGCTTTTGACAGAATTCAACACCCATTTATGATAAAAACTCTCCAGAAAGGGGTGATAGAGGGAACCTACCGCAACATAATAAAGGCCATATATGACAAACCCACAGTAAACATCATTCTCAATGGTGAAAAACTGAAAGCATTTCCTCTAAGATCAGGAAGAATACAAGGATATCCACTCTCACCACTGTTATTCAATAAAGTTTTGAAGTCCTAACCATGCCAATCAGAGAAGAAAAGAAATAAAAGGAATACAAATTGGACAAAAATAAGTAAAACTTCCACTGTTTGCAGATGACATGGTACTACACATAGAGAATCCTAAAGATGCCACCAGAAAACTACTAGAGCTAATCAATGAATTTGGTAAAGTTGCAGGATACAAAATTAATGCACAGAAATCTCTTGCATTCCTATATAGTAATGATGAAAAATCTGAAAGAGAAATTAAGGAAATATTCCCACTTACCATTGCAAGAAAAAGAATAAAATACCTAGGAATAAACCTACCTAGGGAAACAAAAGACCTGTATGGAGAAAACTATAAGACACTGATGAAAGAAATTAAAGATGATACCAACAGATGGAGAGGTATACCATGTTCTTGGATTGGAAGAATCAATATTGTGAAAATGACTCTACTACCCAAAGCAATCTACAGATTCATTGCAATCCCTATCAAATTACCAATGGCATTTTTTACAGAACTAGAACAAAAAATCTTAAAATTTGTGTAGAGACACAAAAGACCCCGAATAGCCAAAGCAGTCTTGAAGGAAAAAAACGGAGCTGGAGGAATCAGACTCCCTGACTTCAGACTAGACTACAAATCTACAGTAGTCAAGACAATATGGTACTGACACAAAAACAGAAATATACATCAATGGAACAGGATAGAAAGCCCAGAGATAAACCCACGCACCTATCGTCAACTAATCTATGACAAAGGAGGCAAGGATTTACAATGGAGAAAAGACAGTCTCTTCAATAAGTGGTGCTGGGAAAACTGGACAGCTACATGTAAAAGAATGAAATTAGAACACTCCCTAACACCATACACAAAAGTAAACTCAAAATGGATTACAGACTTAAATGTAAGACTGAACACTGTCAAACTCTTAGAGGAAAACATAGGAAGAACACTCTTTGACATAAATCACAAGGACATAAAGCAAGATCTTTTTTGATCCACCTCCTAGAGTAATGGAAATGAAAACAGAAATAAACAAATGGGACCTAATGAAACTTAAAAGCTTTTGCAAAGAAAAAGAAACTACAAACAAGACAAAAAGACAACCCTCAGAATGGAAGAAAATATTTGCAAATGAATCAATGGGCAAAGGATTAATCTCCAAAATATATAAACAGCTCATGTAGGTCAATATTAAAAAATAAACAACCCAATCCAAAAATGGGCAGAAGACCTAAATAGACATTTCTCCAAAGAGGACTTACAGATGGCCAAGAAGCACTTGAAAACCTGCTCAACATCACTAATTATTAGAGAAATGCAAATCAAAACTACAAGAGGTACCACCTCACACCTGTTAGAATTGGCATCTTCAGAAAATCTACAAATAAAAAATGCTGGAGTGAGTATGGAGAAAAGGGAACCCTCTTGCACTGTTGGTGTGAATGTAAATTGATACAGCCACTATGGAGAACACTATGGTGGTTCCTTAAAAAACTAAAAATAGAACTACCATATGACCCAGCAATCCCACTACTGTGCATATACCCTGAGAAAACCATAATTAAAAGAGAGTCTTGTACCACAATGTTCATTGTACCTCTATTTACAGTAGCCAGGACATGGAAGAAACCTAAGTTTACATCGACAGATGAATGGATAAAGAAGATGTGGCACATATATACAATGGAATAATCCTCAACCATAAAAAGAAACGAAATTGAATTATTTGTAGTCAGGTGGATGGACCTAGAATCTGTCATACAGAGTGAAGTAAGTCAGAAAGAGAAAAATATGTACTGTATGGTAACACATATATTCGGAATCTAAAAAAAAAAAAAGGTTATGAAGAACCTAAGGGCAGGACAGGAATAAAGACGCAGACATAGAGAATGAACTTGATGATATGGGGAGGGGGAAGGGTAAGCTGCGATGAAGTGAGAGAGTGGTATGGACATATATACGCTACCAAATGTAAAATAGATAGCTAATGGGAAGCAGCCGCATAGCACAGGGAGATCAGCTCAGTGTTTTGTGACCACCTAGAGGGGTGGGATAGGGAGGATGGGAGGCAGACACAAGAGGGAGGAGATATGGTGATATATGTATATGTATAGCTGATTCACTTTGTTATACAGCAGAAACTAACACACCATGCTAAATTAATTATACTCTAATAAAGATGTTAAAAAAATCCTGCGTCTCCATGGAATCTTGTCATCTAAGGTGACACTCTACATCCCTCCTCAGCCACAAGCCCTTTATCCTTCTTCTGATTGGCTTGAGAAGGCTAATAATAAAAGAATATGAAGATAAAATTTATGACGCACTTAGTGCCAGACATTTTACTAAATGCTTTACATGCACTTTCTCATTTAATTTTCAGTACAACCTAAAGAGCTGTTGCCATTGTAATAGCCATTTGAAAGACTGTTTTAATGGAGCTCAGAATAGTTAAGAAATTTGCCAAATATAATGTAACCTGAAAATAATAGTACCCAGGGTCCAAACCCCTATCCATAGTTATATTTTGTGTGACCCCATATTAGAGATGAGGACGACACAGGGAAAATGACTCATGTAAGGTCCTGAGCTCCGGTATTATGCTTGATTCCTCTGTACTGTCTCCTTTTTCCAGGGCTTAGTGGAAAACAGTTTCTTTGGATGTTCAAATAGAAAGTGAAGTAACAGGGACAGGAAATCACATGGAATAAAAGGAAACAGTGCAATGACTGTCTTTCCTTTCCCTAACTTCCTCAGATCCCACAGCACAGAAATGGCACTCAACTTCATACATTATGTAAATATTTAAACATTTCATTTCTTGTTGCTACATTTCCAAATGTTCTCTCCGACAATTCTGCTCTTTGTTTTATGTCAGTCCGTTTTATGGTGGAGAGGAGTCACGGTGGGCAAACAAATATTTGTTGAAGTCGCATACAATGTGCAAATATTTCTTTTAAGTTTTCTCATTTTCCCCACACAACATCTCTGTGGAAAAGGTATTAATTTTTTCACATTTTACAGCAGATGAATTCAGGTTCAGAGGGAGTAAAAAATTTTCCAGAGCCACACATCTGGTAAGAGGCAGGAATAAGGTTCCAGCTCTTGCCCGCTCCACAATGTACAGAAAGCAGCAGCCGCCCTTTTAGAAGATGGGCTTCCAGGGCTGGAGAAATGGTTGGGTCACACTCCCTGCAATAGTCCCGCGGGTACTCACTCACCACCCCACCGTGTGAGGAATATGACAGAGGAGATGAAGTTCCACCCCTTGTGCCAAGAGACTTGGATGTTGGGCCATATCCATTGGCTTATCCCTGAAGCGGTGAGTTGGAGTCTGCCAGAGGCTCAGGTTTTTAAACACTGGAAAGGTGACCTGGGAAACGGAAATGAACATTCAATATCATAGTAATTTCATATCTCATCTCCTTTAATCCTGAAAATAAACATTCAAGTTAGAGATTACTATCCTCTTCCTAACCTACAGCTCAAGCCAGAATTTTCAGGTCAGTAATATTGTAAATTACAGACCAGGCACTCTAAGCCTGGAATTGTACTAAAACCCAAGCTTTTCCCACTGCATCCTGTGGCCTCATGGGCTTTGAATGCTCCCTCCATCTAATCTCCCAGAAGACTGCCAATTACTCCACCCCAGTGTATTCTTCAAACATTTATAATTAACCATATTGTTTTTAATAATAAAAATCAATATGATTTTAAAACATTTGTGTTATAAAAAATAAAATGAACTATAAAATGGGAAGGAACTTTGTTCACATATATTACAAACATTGAGTTAATATTCATGTTTTATCAGAAGGTGACCATACAGCTTGATATGCTCCCAATTTATGTCTATTGTTGAATAGTGCACCTTTCACTCTCAAAAGTGCCCAGTTCAAACAATAAATTATATGGTCATCCTCATTATAAATAATCCTTTTTAGTAAGAAACGGGTAAACGGTAACTAGCAGTTTTCATAAAAAGCAATATAAGTGCCCAACAAACCTATGAAAAGATAACGCAAACACAATAATGAAAGAAATACAAGTTAAAACCTTAAGATTTCATACGTGAAAAAAAGAGCTGCAGATTAGCGTGTTGTCCCCCTTTTTTTCCTGAAGAATAGATATGCATAGCTGTATATTTATATAGTGCATATATATATGTATTTTGTGTATATCTTTGCACAGAAGTACTTATATATGCTAGTACACTGTATAGGGATAAAAACCTTAGCAGAATGTATTAGCACTCTATTAAGAATGTTTATCTTAGGAAGGTAAACCGCAGTTTCATTTCTATTTATACATTTCTCTATGATTTGATGTCCTTAATACACAAATCTAATGATCTGATTCACACAACTAATGTTATAGAAATATTCACTTGGAACAGTATTGACTATTAAGCATAAAAGCAGATTATACACTGTGTGTACAATATGATTCCATTTATTATTGATAATACTCCTATGTTTATGAGTAAGCACATGTTATAAAGCAAATGTGTCTAAAAGCTATGACCTCAAATACAAAATATGCACGCACACACACCCACAGATACACATTCCCTCACGGACCGTCACTTTGGCTACTTTCTCTACATGGGATAGGGGTGGAGCTTCCTGTGGGGAGCTCAGAGAACCAGGCAGCAACTGATTCTGCAGGAAGACCTGTCTGTGCCATTCAAACCTCCAACAATCCCTGTTTAGTGGGTCAGACCAGAGGCCCCTCCCTCCCCAAATCCTTACTTAGCCGCCTCCTCGAGATATTGGGAGATGTCGTTCTGGTTCTGACCAGCAGGTAGCGGTCATCTCAATAGGCTACCTCCGCTGCCGTAGAAAAGCATCAATTTCCATAAGGAGAAACAGTAATTGCTGTGACATTAATAACAGGTTACGAAACTGTATGTACACTATGATTCAAAATATGTTTTAAAAATTATCATGGATAGGAAAAGATCAAAAGAGTGTAATTCTTTTTTGTGTAATTCTTTTTTATTTCTTGATGATGACTCCTGAATCTGTACTTCTCTCATTAATTCATTCATTCTGGAAATATTTATTCAAAGGAACAGACACTTTCGTCTGAGTTGTGTTAAATTTCTGTACAAGATTTCCTCTGGATAGAGTCGTAGCTTGGTGGATTATCTGGCTAAGCTGTATGTTTTACTTCTCCTTCTGCTTTTTGTCTACCTACTTATCTTCCCAAGCTGGGTTTTTGATCCACAATTTTGTGGAACTTTGTGGTCACCTTTATTAGAAGGGTTGCCATTTGGATATAGCTGACTAAGACCCAAAAAACCTTACTGAAGAGTCAGTCTGATGTAACTAAATTGGACAAATATTTATTGAGATCTAACCATGATCTGGGCATAGTGAATTCTCATAAAAGGGAGAGTTTCTATGTAGTCCTTTCTGACAGAAGAGAGTGGTTGACTTCTGGGAGAGTTTTGGGCTTATCTCACTCCTGGGAGGGTGACCCATTCAATTTAGAATCCCTGTTGTACTTTATCCCCAGTGTCCTCTCTGAAAAGGGGACCATTTTTCTGCTTCAAGTCAGAGTTCCCTTCTCAAGGGCACAGGAAGTTCTAGGGGGTGGGGGTGGAGGGAGGTAAAAACAAATAACATTATACATACGCTTCTTATGTTCCATGTGCTTCCCTGTCTTCTTATTTTACTTACTGGATGTTAACATCAGAAAATCATTTTTTGTCCTTTAAAAAGCAAGCCTCTCATAGGAACAAAGCCAGTACTTTGGCTTCTAGAGAGTCCACTTAGGTCAGGAAACCTCTCTGGATCCTTAACCCAGACTTAACCCAGTAACTCTCTAACAACTTTGGGTAAATCCCTTCATCTCTTTATAACCTCACCTATCTGAATTTCACCTACCCTGCCTCTCACCCACACAAGATTTTTCAGGAGAAAAATGAGATGTATATTATAATCAAGTGTCTGAGACGATAGGGAATCAATGTATAGTAGCTTGGAGCTAATTACTGCTAATGGCACAGGCCTTGGACTCATTGCCCCAGGTATCATTCCCACTTTAGGAGAAAGATATGAAAGTGCTTTAAAGGCTCCTGAATTAGTTTTAGGTTATTTTTTTACTGCAAAATAGAACCCAGTTAAGCACTGTGTTCAGAGTTCACTTAAGTCCCCATGAAACTGCAGTATGTCCTTTGCTTTTAGATACACCATCTAGCTGCTCTCTCACATTATCTATGGTGTCCTCTTCTTCTAAACTGGAGAGCCCTTTTCCATACTCAAATGATAATGGAGTAATGAGGTGTACCTCTGTCCTTTCTCATCAACATCAGAATTTAAAATACAGACCAGGATTGCTCTTCAAAATAGACCTCCAGTTCCATGAATCATACACCTGCACAATGACATTATCATTGACCAAGACTCTGGCAACTGGCTTCACAACTAGTTTATGATCCTCAAAATAACACTAAGGTCTAGTGGTATATATACACAATGGAATATTACTCAGTCATGAAAAAGAATGAAATGATGCCATTTGCAGCAACAAGGATGGAGCTAGAGATTATCATACTAAGTGAAGTAAGTCAGACAAAGACAAATATCACATGATATTGTTTATGTACATTCAACACACAGAAAACAGCTTGTTTTAAACTGAATCACAAAATCAATAATGTAAAATATATGCATTGATATTGAAAGGTGTTTACAATATACTCTTCAAAGGGGAAAAATCTAATTACAAACTATGTGGTAAGATCCTATTATTTCAAAATAAATCAATGTATGTGTAAAGTATAATATGTTAAAATATATAACTGCAAATATTTACACACACATGTGCACACACACACACACATAATTTCCTCCAAAGTTGGGGCTGGGGCTCTGGTTCCTCCTCTCTCAAGTCTGAGGCAGTTGCTGTGTTCCTTAGCAATATTCTTGCTCCAGGAGACTTCCAGAAAGCTCTGTCTGGTTGATGGAGAATAGGCAACTCCCTCATTCCTCAACTTCCTACTTTATGATATCCAAACTGCAACTGTCATTAATGTCAATAGGTATTTTTCTGAATTTTAATGAAAGGAAAAAATGACTGATAATTAAAATCAATATTTTAAAAATCAGATTAGAGTGGAGATATATAATACAATCCCAATCCATTTCAAAAGATAAATACAGATGGAAACACCATGAAGAGATAAACAGCTTCATTTTCTGCTGTCTCCAAAAATCTGTCATTCGTTTATTCATTCATTCATTCATCTTTCCATTTATCACATAGTGTTTGAACGTCTCCAGTGTGCCAGCCACTGCCAGCCTAAATCTCTGCTTCCTGATTTCCTTTCTCCTGAGCTGCAGAACTGTAATAGTCTACACTACACTATACCTGTCTAGTGTTAGTGTTTACCTCTACACATGTGACCAGGCTCAGACATTGTAGCCCACCAGCATAAACCAAAGAATCTAGGAACCCTGGAAGAGGAAGGGAGTAGAGTAGAGATATCCTGATGCTTTGAGCATTTCAGCTACTCATCCATTCACTTTTTTACATACTAATGATTTGTATCTTTCTCCTGATTGGAGCTCACTGCTAATATAGTGTAGAAAGAGTTAAAGATGAGACAATTCTTGGGAAGTCTCATTCTTGGTTTCTCTCATGGACATGAACTGCAGAGTTCAGGCACTTTCTACAATTGCGTTGTTAAGTTTCACACAGTTTTCCGGACATGCCCAACTACTGGGTAGTGGATTTCCACACAGGATTTCCCCAGGGATGAACCAGGTCAGAGAGTATTTCCTGACTATTATATCTGGCTAAGGTCTCAGATTAGCCTTGCCCTTTCTTTACCCAGCTAATGCCTTCTTATCCCTCAGGTTCCAACTTAAACATCACTTCCTGTAGGAAGCCTCCCCAACACACCCAAGACCAGTCAGGTACTTGTGCTATCTTCTCTGTTCCCACAGCACTCTGACTTTCCCTATCAGAGCAGCTACAACACTTCATCATTTTAGCAGGCTTTAGACTGTAAGTTCAAATAGTGTAAGGACGATGTCTGTGTTTTGTTTTCACCATTGTAATGTGTTACACCTGTAAGGCTTCATGTCTATATTTTTACTTAAGTTCAAAAGTAATGTGGATTCTTAGTGATGATTTTTGCTATACCAAAGAGTGTCCTCACTCTTTTGCAGTTTCATTATAATTTAATTTGATTTAGGTCATACCAAACAAGTTTCTGCATGCTGTTAAAATTACAGAAGTTTGTGTACTTATACTAATGAAAGCATTGCAATTTTTTGTTGATAGGCCTTCATTCTTTAATTTTATATTTTATCTCATAACACCTATCCATGAAAGAAAAAATTAATACAAAAAAATAAAAATAACATAAATCTTTCATAATCCTACCACACAGCTAATACATTTTTCTTATAATAAACAATGGTGAGATGAAAGCCATCCAGTCACTTTCTGTTGCTAAATAAGGTATTTCACATTTGCATTTAGAATAGATCTAGCTCATTCATAAGTTTGTCCTCTTTGTGCCTCTGAAACCCATATGGGTACGTTTAGGCTTTTGTGAATAAACCTGGATGTTGTGAGTATGTGTTTGTGTGTTCTTAGAACACTTATGTATGTTTCCATATACCCCTTCCTTGATAGATATCCTTTGTGTTCTTTTTATCCTTCAATAAATTTACTTTTGTGGTAAAACACAAAACTAGGTATTTAGGTTGATGAATGTTATTGTTTCCAAACAGTTGTGAACATCCTTAACTATTTCCTTAGGGTACATTTCAAGACATGGAATAGCTGCCTCAAATGGTATACACATGCTTAATTTAATTCCTCACCTGCCACCCAGAAAAGTTGTACCAATTTAAAGTCCATAAACTGGAATTAAGTGGAAAAAAAGCCTCAGGGAAGTAAGGAGCATGGCTGTACTGATGTCCTGTTAGAAAATGCCGACCTTAGATTCCACTGAGCAGCTGCTTTAAGGCCACAATAACAGTAAATACTCCTCAGAGCGGTCAGTACTGAGCAGTAATAGTAAACATAGCACATCGTGAAACAGCATGGGGGTAGATAATGGCAAGAGCACAGAACTTGGAGTCAGTAGCCCTGAATTACAGTTGTAGTTTGATGAAAAATATTAAAAACTGGTTTAAAATCCTTGTATTATCATTATTATGAAACAAATTGTACCCCCCAGGCCAGTACCACATTTAGCCAGAGTTAATCGAAGTTCTCATTGAACCAATGTGTTGATCCCTCCCACCACAGCTCCTCAGCAGAAGGAAACTGCTCTGCCACTGATCACAAGAGTTTTCTGAGAGGATCCTGCTCTCCTATTACCTAAACACTCATTGCCAAAGATTCTTTATAAAGAGAAAGATGCTTGAACTTTGCAAGATGTTGCAGATGCCTGCATAGCACCTCTCTTGAAACTGAAAAGTTTGTACTTTCATGTTTTGGAGTCCAACACATAGAAGGGCTTAAACAAATGACTTGGACAGAAATTGCTGATTTTGGTGATGGATTGGCCTTGTCCCGAAGAGAAACCTCTGAATAGTAAAAGGTTTATATAAGTGTCAGATGACTGAGGTATAAAGCAATTCTAGACACCCTGCCTTAGACCCTGAAAAGAGAGAGCCATTCATTTTTCTACTTGAATGTAAGCTCTTCTTTCTCTTTTTCAGCAGATATAGTTTGGCATGGCAGAGACCCTTGGAAACAGTATGACTCAGCCAGATGCTGCAGAAAGAGGCCTGAAAAAGCAGGTTTGTTCCATTGAATTAAATGAGAATTTTCAAAGGGTAGACAGGCATTATTACATAATACAATTTGGTCATAAGGGCTAGACTTTCACATTTTACTTCAGACACTCCTAGAATTGAAATTTTTAGTGATTACCATCAATATTTTTTCACAATTTAACTACCATAAATTTGTAATTTGTAATTAAAAATAAAGTTTTAAATGATCAAAATTTGAAATAAGAGGGGAAATAAGGAGAAAAAAGCATTAACATGATAAACTGGGTTTTACAGCAGTCTTCTCTAACCTTTATTTCAAGCAAAATTTCAGTGTCCAGAAAAATACTATTTTATACTCTTTCATTTTCTTTGTTTTTCCAGAGATACACTTTGTATTAAGCTCTCTCCATTTATGGAACTCTGAATAAGTGAATTATGAACTGGTTATCATTATAACTTAAAGAGATTCCTTTTAAAGAGCAACAAACCCCTAATTTAATCTGCTGTTCAGTTATTGTCCATTATCCTAATATCAAAAAGAGGCACAAAACCATAAGCTTATGTGGAAGGTCCACTGAAATAATACATCAGTGGATGTGAAAAGGATAAGGCCCCTTGATCAATCCAGCTCCCTTATTTTTTTATTTTTATTTATTTTTTTAATAAATTTATTTATTTATTTATTTATTTTTGCTGTGTTGGGTCTTCGTTTCTGTGCGAGGGCTTTCTCTAGTTGTGGAGAGCGGGGGCCACTCTTCATCGCGGTGCGCGGGCCTCTCACTATCGCGGCCTCTCTTGTTGTGGAGCACAGGCTCCAGACGCGCAGGCTCAGTAGTTGTGGCACACGGGCCCAGTTGCTCCGCGGCATGTGGGATCTTCCCGGACCAGGGCTCGAACCCGTGTCCCCTGCTGTGGCAGGCAGATTCTCAACCACTGCGCCACAAGGGGAGTCCCCAGCTCCCTTATTTTTATGGTTGAGGAAACAGAAGCTAAGAGAGGCTCAGTGACTGGATGATAGAGCTGATTTGTGGATGAGAAAGGACTAAGTATCAGAAATGGAAAACAGCACGTCAAATGATTCTGAACAATGGACATGTATTTTCCACTGTCCCTGTGGTAGACAAACAAGTTACCTTCAATTTCCCACCACCACAAATATATCCTTATACATATTCCCTTACTTAACTATGTAAAAACTGACTCTGAGATATATATCCATGAGCAGAATTGCTGGATCATTGACCATGTGTACCCTTGCTATGACTAAGCACTTCTATACAATATATTGATCTCCAGAATGAGTGCACCAGTATGTACTTCTACCAGCTGTTTGTGAGGGTCCCCATAAACCCCCAGCACCACTTGGCATTATCCACCATTCTAATTTTTGCCTGTCTATGGGGTAAATGATATTTCTTTGCTGTTTAATTGTAAACTACTAATGAATTTGATTGCTAAATACTTAAAATACATACTGTATAATTTGGCTATATTTCTGGGGTTTTTTTTACTATTATTAATGTTATTATTATTTACCACTAAGCTGTATATTAGTTTTTGCATCAGTACCATGGTGGGTTTTTTTTTTTTTTCAGTACGCGGGCCTCTCACTGCTGTGGCCTCTCCCGTTGCGGAGCACAGGCTCCGGACGCGCAGGCTCAGCGGCCATGGTTCACGGGCCCAGCCACTCCGCGGCATGTGGGATCTTCCCGGACAGGGGCACGAACCCGTATCCCCTGCATCGGCAGGCGGACTCTCAACCACTGTGCCACCAGGGAAGCCCATGGTGGGTTTTTTAATTTCATATTTTATAGCATGAGAGAAGGATCAAAAGTTATGTTTTTTAATGAAAGATTTACCAACTGACCCAATACCACTATCAGAATAATCCATGTTGCTCACTGATGAGAAATGCCAAGTTTATCACATTCAAAACCTTCTTAAGACTGAACTTTTATTCTGTTCCATTAAATTTTTTTTAGATTTTTCCATCAGTCTTATCCTGTTTTAATATTGTTGCTTCACAAAACATTTTAGTAGCTAAAAAGTAACATTTCCCCCATTATTTGCTCTCTGGAAAGTCAGGAATAGCAACAACAACAACAATAAATATAGCTAACATTTATTGAGCATTTGTAATGTATCTGACAATTTACTTACACTATAACACTTAATCCTCAATTACAAATAAGGGTGTAGATACTATTCTTATCCCCATTTGAAAGATGAGAAACTTGAGGTATAGAAGACTCAACTGGTTTGATGTGGAACCTAGTCTCAAACCCAGGCCTTACCACAGCACATTCATACTCCTAACCACTGTTATATTAAAATGAACTGTATAAAATTGCCAAATTTGAGCATTTCTAACCAAGAAAAATGTCAATTTCTTATTGATCAACCTAATATATGGTATTTTGTATTTTTAAAATGAGGCCATCTGAGAAGAAGAAATGTGCCCATGGTCCAGTAATTGGTAACGGGTCAGCTCTCTGGATCCCCGGTCTTCTACTCCAGTCTTCTAACCAGGAGAGTCATTACTGTCATTTATTTCTTGAACTCAAGAGGAAACTATTTCTCTGATGACCCACTAGAAGGTAATTTAAGAGAAAGTAAAGGAAATGGCATAATGGTTATTTTTCCCTTTGCCAATTTCATCAGGTAATCCATCCTACAACTCAGAAATGACACTGAAGCTCACAGATTATTAAAAATGCATTGACATTTCACTTGTTGCTGTTACACTTTCAAATATTTCTCTATAATAATTTTGCTATTTAATTTATGTTAAAATCATATCTTTAATGGGAGAGAAAAGGCAAGGAGGCAGGAGTAATACTTGTTCAAAGTCTACTATGTCCTAGACAATACTAAAGGTGTCACAGTTTTCACCTTGCATTAGCTCACTCTGTGAGTGTACAGTGTATTATGTTTATTAAAAATATCATTTCACAACATAAAATAAATAGACTATTTTATTTACAAAAAGCATTTTTGGAAACAGCTTGTACAGAATTATCCCAATTCTGTTTTCAATCACATATTTAAAAATGAGATGGTCATTTATTTTTATTTGCTAATTTGATGATGACTAACAAATATACACTTCTTTCTCTCTCTTTCTTTTATTCATTCAACAAATATTTACTTTACACCTAGTAAGTTTAAGGCACTGCTAGACCAAATCATATCTTCACTACAGGCCTTTTCTTCAGCTTTCCAGACCCTGCTACCTACAGTAACATAATGCATACTCACATGTAAGACCAGGCATGGATACTTTATCAAGCCAATTCAAATGATACAGTCCTTGAGTTCTGAAAGTTTACTGTCTAAGTAGTAGTAGCAGTGGAAAAGCCTAGGGTTTGGAAATTGGCAAACATGGGTTAAAATTCCTGTTCTGCCACTTATTTAAGGTGTGGAAACTTGAAAATTTCACTTAGCATCCACAAGATTTAACTTCCTGATCTATACAAGGGGATTGTTATCTGTGTTTCAAAAGAAAGTCTATAAAGAAAAAAAGAAGAAGAAGAAAGCCTGTGAATGCACTGCGCCCAACAATTCTGTCTGGAAATTCAACATGTTAAATTTTTTTACTCCATCTCTTCCCTTTCTTAGCAGAAATGACTCTGCAATAATTTCAATTGCATAACTATACCATAGAAAACATCCAGAAATGTCACAGTGAAAAGAAAATTAAACGTGTTTACATTATGAATGTGATCCAATACAATTTCTATGTAATACAACAAGTTGCTGATGATAGAGTTCAATCATTGTGCATTTCCTAACACATTTGACCTTGTGGATTAGCATGATGCATATGTATGGCTTGGGATGTTCTAGTGTTCTTTGAGTCTCAGAATGTTAAGCTATAACAGAAACATAATGCATAAGGTTTACTCTGCATAAGGGACACAAGAACAAGAGTCAGAAGCTCTGTCTGGGTCTCAGTTCCTAAGCAATACCTGATGACGTGACAAAATACTCTTTTTTTTAATTTTTATTTTTTATTGAAGTATAGCTGATTTACAGTGTTGTGTTAGTTTCCGGTACACAGCAAAAGTGATTCAGTTATACATATATATATTCTTTACCATATCCTTTTCCATTATGGTTTATTATAGGATATTGGATATAGTTCCCTGTGATGTACAGTAGGATCTTGTTGTTTATCTATTTTATATACATTTTATTATATATATTGTAATATATGATTTGCAAGTCCCAAACTCTTAATTTATCCATCCTCCACACCCTTTCCCCTTTGGTAACCATAAGTTTGTTTCTATGTCTATGAGTCAGTTTTTGTTTTGTAACTAAGTTTATTTATATCATATTTTAAATTCCACATATAAATGATATCATATGGTATTTGTATTTTTCTAACATACTTCACTTAGTATAATAATCTCTATGCCCATCCATGTTGCTGCAAATGGCATTATTTCATTATTTTTATGGCTGAGAAATATTCCATTGTATATATGTACCATATCTTCTTTATCTGTTCATCTGCTGATGGACATTTAGGTTGCCTCCATGTTTTGGCTATTGTGAACAGGGGTGCTATGAACATAGGGATGCATATATCTTTTTGAATTATAGTTTTGTCCAGGTATATGCCCAGGAGAGTGATTGTGGACTATGTGGTAATTTTATTTTCAGTTTTCTGAGGAACTTCCATAATGTTCTCCATACTGGCTGTACCAGTTTACATTCCTGCCTGCCAACAGTGTAGGAGGGTTCCTTTTACTCCATATCCTCTCCAGCATTTGCTATTTGTAGGCGTTTTAAAGATGGCCATTCTGCAATGAACATTGTGGTACATGACTCTTTTTGAATTATGGTTTTCTCAGGGTATATGCCCAGTACTGGGATTGCTGCGTCGTATGGTAGTTCTATTTTTAGTTTTTTAAGGAACCTCCATATTGTTCTCCATAGTGGCTGTATCAATTTACATTCCCAGCAACAGTGCAAGACAGTTCCCTTTTCTCCACACCCTCTCCAGCATTTATTGTTTCTAGATTTTTTGATGATGGCCATTCCGACTGGTGTGAGGTGCTACCTCATTGTATTTTTGATTTGCATTACTCTAATGATTAGTGATGTTAAGCATAATTTCATGTGTTTGTTGGCAATCTACATATCTTCTTTGGAGAAATGTCTATTTAAGTCTCCTTTCCATTTTTGGATTGGGCTGTTTATTTCTTTGATATTGAGCTGCATGAGCTGTTTGTAAATTGTGGAGATTAATCCTTTGTCAGTTGCTTTTTTAGCAAATATTTTCCCCCATTCTGAGGATTGTCTTATTCTCTTATGTTTTCCTTTGCTGTGCAAAAGCTTTTAGGCTTCATTATGTTCCATTTGTTTATTTTTGGTTTTATTTCGATTTCTCTAGGATGTGGGTCGAAAAGGATCTTGCTGTGATTTATGTCATACAGTGTTTGGCCTACGGTTTCCTCTAAGAGTTTTATAGTGTCTGGCCTCATATTTAGGTCTTTAATCCATTTTGAGTTTATTTTTGTGTATAGCATTAGGGAGTGTTCTAATTTCATTCTTTTACATGTAGCTGTCCAGTTTTCCCAGCACCTCTTACTGAAGAGACTGTCTTTTCTCCATTGTATATTCTTGCCTCCTTTATCAAAGATAAGGTGACCATATGTGCGTGGGTTAATCTCTTGGCTTTCTATCCTGTTCCATTGATCTATATTTCTGTTTTTGTGCCAGTAACATACTCTCTTGATTACTGCAGCTTTGTAGTATAGTCTGAAGTCAGGCAGCCTTATTTCTCCAGCTCCATTTTTCTTTCTCAAGATTGCTTTGGCTATTTGGGGTCTTTTGTGTTTCCATAAAAATTGTGAAATTTTTTGTTCTAGTTCTGTGAAAAATGCCATTGTTAATTTGATAGGGATTGCATTGAATCTGTAGATTGCTTTGTGTAGTACAGTCATTTTCACAATGTTGATTCTTCCAATCCAAGAACATGGTATATCTTTCCATCTGTTTGTATCAATTTTAATTGCTTTCATCAGTGTCTTATAGTTTTCTGCATGCAGGTATTTTCTCTCTGTAGGTAGGTTTATTCCTAGCTATTTTATTCTTTTTGTTGCAGTGATAAATGGGAGTGTTTCCTTAATTTCTATTTCAGATTTTTCATCATTACTGTATAGGAATGCAAGAGATTACTGTGCATTAATTTTGTATCCTGCTACTTTACCAAATTCATTGATTAGCTCTAGTAGTTTTCTGGTAGCATCTTTAAGATTATCTATGTATAGTATCATGTCATCAGCAAACAGTGACAGCTTTACTTCTTTTCCGATTTGGATTCCTTTTCTTTCTTTTCCTTCTCTGACTACTGTGGCTAAAACTTCCAAAACTATGTGAATAATAGCGGTGAGAGTGGATAACCTTGTCTTCTTCCTGATCATAAAGGAAATAGTTTCAGTTTTTCACCATTGAGAATGATGCTGGCTGTGGGTTTTTCATATATGGCATTTATTATGTTGAGGTAAGTTCCCTCTATGCCTACTTTCTGGAAGGTTTTTGTCATAAATGGCTGTTGAATCTTGTTGAAAGCTTTTTCTGCATCTATTGAGATGATCATACGGTTTTTAACCTTCAGTTTGTTAATATGGTCTATCACATTGATTGATTTGCGTATATTGAAGAGTCCTTGCATTCCTGTGATAAATCCCACTTGAACATGGTGTATGATCACATTAATGTGCTGTTGGATTCTGTTTGCTAGTATTTTGTTGAGGATTTTTGCATCTATGTTCATCAGTGATATTGGCCTGTATATTTCTTTTTTTTGTAACATCTTTGTCTGGTTTTGGTATCAGCGTGAGGGTTGCCTCATAGAATGAGTTTGGGAGTGTTCCTCCCTCTGCTATATTTTGGAAGAGTTTAAGAAGTATATGTGTTAGTTCTTTTTTAAATGTTTGATAGAATTCACCTGTGAAGCCATGTAGTCCTGGACTTTTGTTTGTTGGAAGATTTTTAATCACAGTTTCAATTTCAGTGCTTGTGATTTGTCTGTTTATATTTTCTGTTTCTTCCTGGTTCAGTCTGGGAAGTTTATCCATTTCTTCCAGGTTGTCCATTTTATTCGCATATATTTGCTTGTAGTAGTACTTCATGATCTTTTGTATTTCTAGGGTGTCAGTTGTTACTTCTCCTTTTTCATTTCTAATTTTGTTGATTTGAGTCTTCTCCCTTGTTTTCCTGATGTGTCTTGCTAAAGGATTATCAATTCTGTTTATCGTCTAAAAGAACCAGCTTTTAGTTTTATTGATCTTTATTGTCGTTTCCTTCACTTCATTTTCATTTATTTCTGATCTGATCTTTATGATTCCTTTTCTTCTGCTCTCTTTGGGGGCTTTTTGTTCTTCTTTCTCTAATTGCTTTAGGTGTAAGGTTAGGTTGCTTATTTGAGATGTTTCTTGTTTCTTGAGGTAGGATTGTATTGCTATAAATTTCCCTCTTAGAACTTTGTTTGCTGCATCCCATAGGTTTTGGGCCATCGTGTTTCATTGTCATTTGTTTCTAGGTATTTTTTGATTCCTTCTTTGATTTCTTCAGTGATCTCTTGGTTATTAAGTAATGTATTGTTTAGCATCCCTGTGTTTGTATTTTCATAGTTTTTTTCCCTGTAATTGATATCTAGTCTCAAAGGGTTGTCATCAGAAAAGATACTTCATACGATTTCAATTTTCTTACATTTACGAAGGCTTGATTTTTGACCCAAGATATGATCTATCCTGGAGAATGTTCCATGAGCACTTGAGAAGAAAGTGTATTCTGTTGTTTTTGGATGGAATGTCCTATAAATATCAATTAAGTCCATCTTGTTTAATGTATCACTTAAAGCTTGTGTTTCCTTATTTATTTTCATTTTGAATGATCCACCCATTGTTGCAAGTGGGGTGTTAATGTCCCATACTATTATTGTGTTACTGTCATTTTCCCCTTTTATGGTTGTTAGCATTTGCCTTATGTATTGAGGTGCTCCTATGTTGGGTATATAAATATTTTAAACTGTTATATCGTCTTCTCGGATTGATCCCTTGATCATTATGTAGTGTCCTTCTTTGTCTCTTGTAATAGTCTTTTTTTAAGTCTATTTTGTCTGTTATGAGAATTGCTACTCCAGCTTTCTTTTGATTTCTATTTGCATGGAATATATTTTTCCATCCCCTCACTTTCAGTCTGTATGTGTCCCAAGGTCTGAAGTGGGTCTCTTGTAGACAGCATATATACAGGTCTTGTTTTTGTATCCATTCAGCCAATCTATGTATCTTGGTAGGAGCATTTAATCCATTTACATTTAAGGTAATTATCAATATATATGTTCCTATTACAATTTTCTTAATTGTTTTAGGTTCGTTATTCTAGATCATTTCCTTCTCTTGTGTTTCCTACCTAGAGAAGTTCCTTTAACATATGTTCTAAAGCTGTTTTGGTGGTGCTGAATTCTCTTATCTTTTGCTTGTCTGTAAAAGTTTTAATTTCTCCGTCATATCTGAATAAGATCCTCACTGGGTAGAGTAATCTTTGTTGTAGGTTTTACCCTTTCATCACTTTAAATGTGTCCTGCCACTCCCTTCTGGCTTGCAGAGTTTCTGCTGAAAGATCAGCTGTTAACCTTATTGGGATTCCCTTGTATGTTATTTGTTGAATTTCCCTTGCTGCTTTTAATATTTTTTCTTTGTATTTAGTTTTTGATAGTTTGATTAATATGTGTCTTGGCGTGTTTCTCCTTGGATTTATCCTGTATGGGACTCTCTGCACTTACTGGACTTTACTATTTCCTTTCCCATATTAAGGAATTTTTCAACTATAATCTCTTCAAATATTTTCTCAGTCCCTTTCTTTTCCTCTTCTTCTTCTGGGTCCCCTATGATTCGAATGTTTGTGCATTTATTGTTGTCCCAGAGGTCTCTGAGACTGTTCCTCAATTCTTTTCATTCTTTTTTCTTTATTCTGTGGTAGTTATTTCCACTATTTTTATCTTCCCGGTTGCTTATTCGTTCTTCTGCCTCAGTTCTTCCGCTATTGATACCTTCTAGAGAATTTTAAATTTTATTTAGTGCGTTTTTCACCATTTTTTTGTTCTTAATTCTTCTAGGTCCTTTTTAAATGTTACTTGTATTTTGTCCATTTCATATCCAAGATTTTGCATCATCTATGCTATCATTACTCTGAATTCTTTTCCAGGTAGAATGCCTATTTCCTCTTCATTTGTTTGGTCTTGTGAGTTTTTACCTTGCTCCTTCATCTGCTGTGCATTTTTCTGTCTTCTCATTTTGCTTGACTTACTGTCATTTGGGGTCTCCTTTTCACAGCCTGCTCGTTCATGATTCCCATTGTTTTTGGTGTTTGCCTCCAGTGGGTAAGGTTGTTTCAGTGGGTTGTATAGGCTTCCTGGTGGAGGGGACCGGTTCCTGTGGTTTGGTGAATGAGGCTGGATCTTGTCTTTCTGGTGCACAGGATCACATCCAGCGGTGTGTTTTGGGGTGTCTGTGACCTTATTATGATTTTACATAGCCTCTCTCCTAGTGCGTCGGGTGTGTTCCTGTCTTGCTAGTTGTTTGGCGTAGGGTGTCCATCACTGTAGCTTGCTGGATATTGAGTGGAGCTGGATCTTAGTGTTGAGATGGAGATCTCTGGGAGAGCTTTCATTGTTTGATATTACATGGAGCAAGAAGGTCTCTAGTGGACCAATGTCCTGAACTCGGCTCTCCCACCTCAGAGGCTCAAGCCTGACACCAGGCTGGAGCACCAAGACCCTTTCAGCCATATGGCGCAGAAGA
Organism: Tursiops truncatus; assembly: GCF_011762595.2. Classification (NCBI taxonomy): domain Eukaryota; kingdom Metazoa; phylum Chordata; class Mammalia; order Artiodactyla; family Delphinidae; genus Tursiops; species Tursiops truncatus. The sequence continues at coordinate 43,125,500 of NC_047055.1, forward strand.
AAAGGGAGAAAAAAAAAGAAATATTCGAAAAAATAATAAAATAAAATAAAGTTGTTAAAATAAAAAATTAAAATTATATTAAAATGAAAATTAAAAATATTAATAAAAAAGAAGAGAGCAACAAAACGAAAAAACAAATCCACCAATGATAACAACCACTAAAAACTATAGTTAAAAAGAAAAGAACCCTAGGACGAATGGTAAAAGCAAAGCTATACAGACAAATCACACAAAGAAGCATACACATACACACTCACAAAAAGAGCAAAAGGAAAGAAAATAACTAAATATATATATATATATATATATATGGAAGAGAGCGACCAAATCAATAAACAAATCTACGAATGATAATAAGCTCTAAATACCAAACTAAGATAAACATAAAATGAGAAACAAATTAGATGCAGAAAGCAAAACACAAGTCTACAGTTGCTCCCAAAGTCCACCGCCTCAATTTTGGGATGATTCATTGTCTATTCAGGTATTCCATAGATGCAGGGTACATCAGGTTGATTGTGGAGATTTAATCCACTGCTCCTGAGGTTGCTGGGAGAAATTTCCCTTTCTCTTCTTTGTTCGCACAGCTCCTGGGGTTCAGCTTTGGATATGACCCCTCCTCTCCATGTAGGTCGCCTTATGGCACCTTTTCCCCACCCTGACAGGACGGGCTTAAAGTAGCAGCTGATTGGGGGCTCTGGCTCACTCAGGTCGGGGTATGGAGGGGTACGTAATGTGGGGCAAGCCTGCGGCAGCAGTGCCTAGTGTGACATTGCACCAGCCTGAGGCATGCCATGTGTTCTTCCAGATAAGTTGTCCCTGGATCACAGGACCCTGGCAGTGGCAGGCTGCACAGCCTCCCGGGAGAGGAAGTGTGGATAGTGACTTCTGCTTGCACACAGGCTTCTTAGTGCCTGCAGCAGCAGCCTTAGAGTCTCATGCCCGTCTCTGCTGTCCACGCTGATAGCCATGGCTCGCACTTGTCTCTGGAGCTCTAAATCCCCTCTCCTCATGCACCCCGAAAACAATGGTCTCTTGCCTCTTAGGCAGTTCCAGGTTTTTTCCTGGACTCCCTCCCGGCTAGCTGTGGTGCACTAGCCCCTTCTGGCTGTGTTCATGTAGCCAACCCCAGTCCTCTCCCTGGGATCTGATCTCCAAAGCCCGAGCCTCAGCTCCCAGCCCCCGCCCGCCCCAGGGGGTGAACAGACAAGCCTCTCAGGCTGTTGCGTGATGGTCAGCACCGATTCTCTGTGCAGGAATCTCTCTGATTGGCCCTCTGTACCCTTGTTGCTGCACTCTCCTCTGTGGCTCCGAAGCTTACCCCTCACCCACCCCCCATCCCCACCAGTGAAGGTGCTTCCTAGTGTGTGGAAACTTTTCCTCCTTCACAACGCCCTCCCAGAGGTGTTAGGTCCCATCCCTATTCTTTTGTCTCTGTTTTTTCTTTTTTCTTTTGCCCTGCCCAGGTACTTGGGGATTTTCTTGCCTTTTGGGAAATCTGAGGTCTTCTGCCAGCGTTCAGTAGGTGTTCTGTAGGAGCTGTTCCACATGTAGATGTATTTCTGATGTATTTGTGGGGAGGAAGGTGATCTCCACATTTTACTCCTCTGCCATTTGAAGGTCCCTCAGACAAAATACTCTTAAACATTCATAAATGTTGTGGAGATCAATGAGATTCCCATTTTTGCAAGCAGTCTGAGTTCTCATAATGGAAGGAAGAAGTTCTCTTATGTGCAAGGAATCAATTTGAGAAGAATTATCTGTAAGAAAATTGAAACTCAAAAGAGTTGTCACCCAATAAATGTATTCTATTAATTTTATATTTTAAATGCCTCTTGTGTTTGGCAAGGAGTCTGGTAGAATTCGGAGACCACTCAAAACACATGAAACCTGCCCATTAGGGAACAAGCTAAAGGAACTATAATTATGATAAATTCTTTACATTGCCAACTCATTTAATTATATCAGCAAGCCTCTCAGATAAATTGTTCTGGAAGAAGGATTGTTTGGAGACAGTAGTGTTCTATAAGTACACATATACAAACATACATGTGTTGTTTGTATCTCTTCTCCTGTCTATAGCTATTTTCTACATGCCTTTCTGAACTTTCATTGCTGCCCTCTTGTTGGGGATTCTCTTTTTATCTCTAAATGTGAGCCTTTATCAAATGGTTTAAGCTCGCTTTTAGATGAATGTGAACTGGGTTCTCTGACAGTTCTGGCTACACTGACCCTGATGCCAGACCTTTGCTAACAGAGGAGTGGATCTGCTGAATGTTACTGGATGTTACTGCGACTGTCTGGAACAACTGTACATTCCATTCTAGATATGTAGTCATGACAACGAGGTGTTCAAACAACCAATATTCAGAATCCTTCCTGTCTATTAAAATGATATGGTATATTTTTCTTATTTTAAGATTTATTTCCTTTTCTTCTGCCTCCCTTCTTTCCTGTAACAAATTGAATTGTATCAGTAGCTCAAGTACAGCCTTTTTCACTGGATTTTGTAGTGAGGGTCTGTTGGTGATTATGGAATACTGCAGCACCCCTTAGACATTGATCAAATTCTCCCTTCCAAAATGAAAGAAATCAATTCAGGATATGAAATAATCAGAGAGAAAGAGGCCATTTTATTCCTTTCTGTTTCAAAATCAAGGGACAATTCTTACCACTCTTCATAAAAATACAAACACAGGGCTTCCCTGGTGGCGCAGTGGTTGGGAGTCTGCCTGCTGATGCAGGGGACGCGGGTTCGTGCCCCGGTCCGGGAGGATCCCACATGCCGTGGAGCGGCTGGGCCTGTGGGCCATGGCCGCTGAGCCTGCGTGTCCGGAGCCTGTGCTCTGCAGCCGGAGAGGCCACGGCAGTGAGAGGCCCGCGTACCGCAAAAAAAAAAAAAAAAAAAAAAAAAAATACAAACACAAACAAAAAGCAATCATTAGGTCCCATTTGTTCATTTTTGTTTTTATTTCCATTACTCTAGGAGGTGGGTCAGAAAGGATCTTGCTTTGATTTACGTCATAGAGTGTTCTGCCTATGTTTTCCTCTAAGAGTTTGATAGTTTCTGGCCTTACATTTAGGTCTTTAATCCATTTTGAGCTTATTTTTGTGTATGGTGTTAGGGAGTGATCTAATCTCATACTTTTACATGTACCTGTCCAGTTTTCCCAGCACCACTTATTGAAGAGGCTGTCCTTTCTCCATTGTACATTACTGCCACCTTTATCAAAGATAAGGTGTCCATATGTGCATGGGTTTATCTCTGGGCTTTCTATCCTGTTCCATTGATCTATCTTTCTGTTTTTGTGCCAGTACCATACCATCTTGATGACTGTAGAGGAAACCATAAACAAGACCAAAAGACAACCCTCAGAATGGGAGAAAATATTTGCACATGAAGCAACCGACAAAGGATTAATCTCCAAAATTTACAAGCAGCTCATGCAGCTCAATAAGAAGAAAACAAAAAACCCAATCCAAAAATGGGCAGAAGACCTAAATAGACATTTCTCCAAAGAAGATATACAGACTGCCAACAAACACATGAAAGAATGCTCAACATCATTAATCATTAGAGAATGCAAATCAACACTACAATGAGATATCATCTCACACCAGTCAGAATGGCCATCATCAAAAAATCTAGAAACAATAAATGCTGGAGAGGGTGTGGAGAAAAGGGAACACTCTTGCACTGCTGGTGGGAATGTGAATTGGTTCAGCCACTATGGAGAACAGTATGGAGGTTCCTTAAAAAACTACAAATAGAACTACCATATGACCCAGCAATCCCACTGCTGGGCATATACCCTGAGAAAACCAAAATTCAAAAAGAGTCATGTACCAAAATGTTCATTGCAGCTCTATTTACAATAGCCCGGAGATGGAAACAACCTAAGTGCCCGTCATCGGATGAATGGATAAAGAAGATGTGGCACATATATACAATGGAATATTACTCAGCCATAAAAAGAAACGAAATTGAGCTATTTGTTATGAGGTGGATAGACCTAGAGTCTGTCATACAGAGTGAAGTAAGTCAGAAAGAAAAAGACAAATACCGTATGCTAACACATATATATGGAATTTAAGAAAAAAATGTCATGAAGAACCTAGGGGTAAAGCAGGAATAAAGACGCAGACCTCCTAGAGAACGGACTTGAGGTTATGGGGAGGGGGAAGGGTGAGCTGTGACAGGGCGAGAGAGAGTCATGGACATATACACACTAACAAACGCAGTAAGGTAGATAGCTAGTGGGAAGCAGCCGCATGGCACAGGGATATTGGCTCGGTGCTTTGTGACAGCCTGGAGGGGTGGGATGGGGAGGGTGGGAGGGAGGGAGACGCAACAGGGAAGACATATGGGAACATATGTTTATGTATGACTGATTCACTTTGTTATAAAGCAGAAACTAACACACCATTGTAAAGCAATTATACCCCAATAAAGATGTTAAAAAAAAAGACAAAAAAAAAAAAGCAATCAGAAGGCACTGTGTGCATACGTTAGGCTCTAAAAGTAATTAACTATGTGGTAGCATCTCTATGCAACCCCCTGTTTTAAAATTTTTTGAATTATAGTCTGAAGCTTGTGTCTCTCTTTTCTGAGAGGCCCCTGTATAGGAAAGGCCCTTTCATGGGGTGGGCCAGAGAGTCACGGTTAATCAGATCTTGAGCTTTCAAAAACATATAATCTCATTAGCACTTCTGAAAGCTTCAGAGAGGAAGACTCCAGGAATCTGCCTCTTAGTGTCCTGCATTGGAAAGCTCCATTTTTCTACCTGCCAGAATCATTCTCTTAGGATGAGTCCACCCTTCTACCCATCCTAGCCTTCATCCAACCAGCCATCCCTGAGCTGGGTCATTGTGTTGTGGATAAAGAGGTGAATAAGGTAGACCCATGTGTTTGAGGAATGTATTTTCATAGTTAAGTAAAGAAAATAAAAAAGTAAACACACCTTCACAGTAAGGTGAGGCTTATATAGAGACCATTATTAATTTCTGTGGGGTCTCCAAAAACAATACCTAACCCAACCAGAGATGGGAGAAGAAAGTCACTGAAGTCTTCTCAGAAGAGGAGGAGAACACATGGCGCACCTCAGGCTGTTGCAACGTGACACTGGCCTCTGCTGCCACAGTCTCACCCTGCATTGCGTACCCTTCCCTCCCCACGACCTGAGTAGGAGAGAGCCACTTAATAAGCTGATATTTTAACCCCCTCCTGTCTGGGTGAACAGATGCCAGAGGGCAACCTACATGCAGGGGGTCCAAATCCAAAGCTGAACCCCAGGAGCTGTGGGGAAAAGGAAGAGAAAGGGAAATTTCTCTGTGCAGCCTCAGGAGCAGTGGATTAAATCTCCATAATCAACTTGATGTACCCTGCATCTGTGGAATACCTGAATAGACAATGAATCATCCCAAAACTGATACAGTGGCCTTTGGGAGCAACTGTAGACTTGGGGTTTGCTGTATGCAAGTGACTAGTTTCTGATATATATATATATATATATATATATATATATATATATATATATATATATCTTAGTTTAACGTTTAGTGATTGCTATCATGGGTGGATTTGTTTCTTGATTTGGTTGCTCTCTTCTTCATTTTTTATTAATATTTTTATTTTTTATTTTAGTAATTTTTTTAAGTTTTTACTTTAATAACTTTATTTTATTTTTTTTCTATTCTTTCTTTTTTTCTCCCTTTTCTTCTGAGCCGTGTGGCTGAAAGGATCTTGGTGCTCCAGCCAGGTGTCAGGCCTGAGCCTCTGAGGTGGGAGAGTCGAGTTCAGGACATTGGTCCACCAGAGACCTCCTGGCTCCACATAATATCAAACGGTGAAAGCTCTCCCAGATATTTCCATCTCAATGCTAAGACCCAGCTCCACTCAATGACCAGCAAGCTACAGTGCTGGACACCCTATGCCAAACAACTAATAAGACAGGAGCACAAGCCCACCCATTAGGAGAGAGGCTATGTAAAATCATAATAAGGTCACAAACACCCCAAAACACACCACCGGACGTGATTCTGCCTGCCAGAAAGACAAGATCCAGCCTCATTAACCAAAGCACAGGCACCACATCCCTCCACCAGGAAGCCTACAAAACCCACTGAACAAACCTTTCCCCCTGGAGGCAGACACCAAAAACAAGGAAATTATGAAGCTGCAGCCTGCAAAAAGGAGACCCCAAACACAGTAAGTCAAGCAAAATAGGAAGACAGATAAATGCACAGCAGATGAAGGAGCAAGATAAAAACGCACAAGACCAAACAAATGAAGAGGAAATAGGCAGTCTACCTGAAAAAGAATTCAGAGTAATGATAGTAAAGATGATCCAAAATCTTGGATATGGAATGGAGAAAATAAAAGAAGCATTTAAAAAGGACCTAGAAGAATTAAGAGCAAACAAACAATGATAAACAGCACAATAAATAAAATTAAAAATTCTCTAGAAGGAATCAATAGCAGAATAACTGAGGCAGAAGAACAAATAAGTGACCTGGAAGATAAAATAGTGGAAATAACTAACACAGAGCAGAATAAAGGAAAAAGAATGAAAAGAATTGAGGACATTTGGTAGTGTATATATGACCATGCCACTCTCTCACTATGTCCCAGCTTACACATTCCCTTCCCTGTGTCCTCAAGTCCATTCTCCAGTAGGTCTGCATCTTTATTCCCATCCTGCCCCTAGGTTCTTCGTGACTTTTTTTTTTTAGATTCCATATATATGTGTTAACATACGGTAATTATTTTCCTCTTTCTGACTTACTTCACGCTGTATGACAGACTCTACCTCCATCCACCTCATTGCAAATAACTCAATTTCGTTTCTTTTTAGGGCTAATATTCCACTGTATATATGTGACACATCTGCTTTATTCATTCATCTGTCGATGGACACTTAGCTTTTCTCCATGTCGTGGCTATAGGAAATAGACTGCAGTGAACATTGTCATACATGACTCTTTTTGAATTATGGTTTTCTCAGGGTATATGCCCAGTAGTGGGATTGATGGGTCGATAGCTAGAGGGAAGCAGCCACATAGCACAGGGAGATCAACTCAGTGCTTTGTGGCCCCCCTAGAGATTTGGGCTAGGGAGTGTGGGAGGGAGACATAAGAAGGAGGAGATGTGGGGACATATGTATATATAAGGCTGATTCACTTTGTTATAAAGCAGAAACTAACACACTATTGTAATGCACTTATACTCCAATAGAGATGTTAAAAAGAAAGAAAGAAAGAAAGAAAGAAAGAAAGAAAGAAAGAAAGAAAATACATGGTATTTAAAAAAATAATAATAAAAAAGATTTAAAAAAAGAATTCAGGACAGTCTAAGAGACCTCTGCATCAACATTAAACGCACCAACATTCGAATCATAGGGGTTTCAGAAGAAGAAGAGGAAAAAAAAGGGACTGAGAAAATACTTGAAGAGATTATAGTTGAAAACTTCCCTAATATGGGAAAGGAAATAGTCAATAAAGTCCAGTAAGTGCAGAGAGTCCCATACAGGATAAATCCAAGGAGAAACATGCCAAAACACATATTAATCAAATTATCAAAAATTAAATATAAAGAAGAAATATATATAAATATAAAAGAAAAAATATTAAAAGCAGCAAGGGAAAGCAGCACATAACATACAAGGAAATCCCCAGAAGGTTAACAGCTGATCTTTCAGCAGAAACTCTGCAAGCCAGAAGGGACTGGCAGGACATATTTAAAGTTATGAAGGAGAAAAACCTGCAACCAAGATTACACTACCCAACAAGGATCACATTCAGATTTGATGGAGAAATTAAAACCTTTACAGATAATCAAAAGCTAAGTGAATTCAGCACCACAAAAACGAGCATCAGAACCTATGCTAAAGGAACTTCTTTAGGCAGGAAACACAAGAGAAGGAAAAGACCTACAACAAAAAACCTGAAGCAATTAAGAAAATGATAAGAGGAACATACATATTGATAATTACCTTAAATGTAAATGGATTAAATGCTCCAGCCAAGAGACATAGACTGGCTGATGGATACAAAAACAAGACCCATATATATGCTGTCTACAAGAGACCCATTCAGACTTAGGGACACATACAGACTGAAAGTGAGAGGATGGAAACAGATATTCCATGCAATGGAAATCAAAAGAAAGCTGGATTAACAATTCCCATATCAGACAAAAGAGACTTTAAAACAAAGACTATTACAAGCGACAAAGTAGGACACTACATAATGATCAAGGGATCAATCCAAGAATAAGATAAAACAATTGCAAATATTTATGCACCCAACATAGGATCACTTCAATACATAAGGCAAATACTAACAGCCATAAAAGGGGAAATCGACAGTAACACATTCATAGTAGGGGACTTAAACACCCCACTTTCACCCATGGACAGATTATCCAAAATTAAAATAAATAAGGAAACACAAACTTTAAATGATACATTAAACAAGATGGACTTAATTGATATTTATAGGACATTCCATCTAAAAACAACAGGATACACTTTCTTCTCAAGTGCTCATGGAACATTCTCCAGGATAGATCATATCTTGGGTCACAAATCAAGCCTAGGTAAATGTAAGAAAATTCAAATCGTATCAAGTATCTTTTCTGCCACAACACTATTAGACTAGATATCAATTAAAGGAAAAAAATCTGTAAAAACACAAACACATGGAGGCTAAACAATACACTACTAAATAACCAAAAGATCAGTGAAGAAATCAAAAGCAAATCAAAAAATACCTAGAAAAAATGACAATGAAAACACCACGACCCAAAACCTATGGGATGCAGCAAAAGCAGTTCAAAGAGGAAGGTTTACTGTAATACAATCCACCCTCAAAAAACAAGAAACTTCTCAAATAAACAACCTAACCTTACACCTAAAGCAATTAGAGAAAGAAGAACAAAAATAAAAACCCCCAAAATTAGAAGAAGGAAAGAAATCATAAAGATCAGATCAGAAATAAATGAAAAAGAAATAAAGGAAATGATAGCAAAGATCAATAAAACTAAAAGGTGGTTCTTTTAGAAGGTAAACTAATTTGATAAACCTTTAGCCAGACTCATCAGGAAAAAAAGGGAGTAGAATCAAATCAACAGAATTAGAAATGAAAATGGAGAAGTAACAACTGACACCGCAGAAATACAAATCATCATGAGAGATTACTACAAGCAGCTATATGGGAATAAAATGGACAATGTTGAAGAAATGGACAAATTCTTAAAAAAGCACAACCTTCCAAAACTGCACCAGGAAGAATAGAAAATATAAACAGACCAATCACAAGCACTGAAATTGAAACTCTGATTAAAAATCTTCAAACAGAAGTCCAGGACTAGATGGCTTTACAGGCAAATTCTATCAATCTTTTAGAGAAGATTTAACACCTATCCTTCTCAAACTCTTCCAAAATATAGCAGAGGGAGGAACACTCCCAAACCCGTTCTATGAGGCAACTCTCACCCTGATACCAAAACCAGACAAAGATGTTACAAAAAAAGAAATCTACAGGCCAATAACACTGATGAACATAGATGCAAAAATCCTCAACAAAATACTAGCAAACAGAATCCAAGAGCACATTAATATGATCATACACCAGGATCAAGTGAAGTTTATTCCAGGAATGCAAGGATTCTTCAATGTACACAAATCAATCAATGTGATAGACCATATTAACAAACTGAAGGATAAAAACCATATGATCATCTCAATAGATGCAGAAAAAGCTTTCGACAAAATTCAACACCCATTTATGATAAAAACCCTCCAGAAAGTAGGCATAGAGGGAACTTACTCAATACGATAAAGACCATATATGAGAAACCCACAGCCAACATCATTCTCAGTGAAACCATTTCCTTTAAGATCAGGAACAAGACAAGGTTATCCACTCTCACCACTGTTATTCACATAGTTCAGGAAGTTTTAGCTACAGGAATCAGAGAAGAAAAAGAAAGAAAGGAATCCATATCAGAAGAGAAGAAGTAAAGCTGTCACTGTTTGCAGATGACATGATACGATACATAGAGGATCCTAAGGATATTACCAGAAAACTACTAGAGCTAATCAATGAATTTGATAAAGTAGCAGGATACAAAATTAATGCACAGAAATCTCTTGTATTCCTATATACTAATGATGAAAATTCTGAATCAAAAATTAAGGAAACACTCCCATTTACCATTGCAACAAGAAGAATAAAATACCTAGGAATAAACCTACCTACAGAGAGAAAATACTTCTATGCAGAAAACTATAAGACATGGATGAAAGCAATTAAAATTGATACAAACAGATGGAGAGATATACCATATCCTTGGATTGGAAGAATCAACATTGTGAAAATGATTGTACTACACAAAGCAATCTACAGATTCAATACAATCCCTATCAAATTAACAATGGCATTTTTCACAGAACTAGATCAAAAATTTTCACAATTTTTATGGAAACACAAAAGACTCCGAAGAGCCAAAGCAATCTTGAGAAAGAAAAATGGAGCTGGAGGAATAAGGCTCCCTGACTTCAGACTATACTACAAAGCTGCAGTAATCAAGAGAGTATGTTACTGGCACAAAAACAGAAATATAGATCAATGGAACAGGATAGAAAGCCAAGAGATTAACCCACGCACATATGGTCACCTTATCTTTGATAAAGGAGGCAAGAATATACAATGGAGAAAAGACAGTCTCTTCAGTAAGAGGTGCTGGGAAAACTGGACAGCTACATGTAAAAGAATGAAATTAGAACACTCCCTAATGCCATACACAAAAATAAACTCAAAATGGATTAAAGACCTAAAAATAAGGACAGACACTATAAAACTCATAGAGGAAAACATAGGCCGAACACTGTATAACATAAATCACAGCAAGATCCTTTTCGAGCCACATCCTAGAAAAATCGAAATAAAAACAAAAATAAACAAATGGAACATAATGAAACGTAAAAGCTTTTACACAGCAAAGGAAAACATAAGAGAATAAGACAATCCTCAGAATGGGAGAAAATATTTGCTAAAAAAGCAGCTGACAAAGGATTAACCTTCACAAGTTGCAAACAGCTCATGTAGCTCAATATTGAAAAACAAACAGCCCAATCCAGAAATGGGCAGGAGACCTAAATAGACATTTATCCAAAGAAGATATACAGATTGCCAACAAACACAGGAAACGATGCTCAATATCACTAATAATTAGAGAAATGCAAATCAGATCTACAATGGGGCTTCCCTGGTGGCACAGTGGTTGAGAGTCTGCCTGCTGATGCAGCGGACATGGGTTCATGCCCGGTCCAGAAGATCCCACATGCCACGGAGAGGCTGGGCCCATAAGCCATGGACGCTGAGCCTGCACATCCGGAGCCTGTGCTCCGCAACGGGAGAGGCCACAACAGTGAGAGACCCGTGTACCGCAAAAAAAGAAACAAACAAACAAACAAACAAATAAAACTACAATGAAGTATCACCTCACACCAGTCAGAATGGCCATCATCAAAAAATCTACAAATAGAACTACCATATGACCCAGCAATCCCACTACTGGGAATATACCCTGAGAAAACCATAGTTCAAAAAGAGTCATGTACCAAAATGTTCGTTGCAGCTCCATTTACAATAGGCAGGAGATGGAAACAACCTAAGTGTCCATCAATGGATGAATGGATAAAGAAGATGTGGCACATATATACAATGGAATATTACTCAGCCATAAAAATAAATGAAATTGAGCTATTTATAATGAGGTGGATGGACCTAGAGTCTGTCATGCAGAGTGAAGTAAGTCAGAAAGAGAAAGACAAATACTGTATGCTAACACATATATATGGAATTTAAGAAAAAAATATCATGAAGAACCTAGGGGTAAGACAGGAATACAGGCACAGACCTACTAGAGAATGGACTTGAGGATATGGGGAGGGGGAAGAGTAAGCTGTGAGAAAGTGAGAGAGTGGCATGGACATATATACACTACCGAATGTAAAATAGATAGCTAGTGGGAAGCAGCCACATAGCACAGGGAAATCAGCTCGGTGCTTTGTGACCACCTAGAGGGGTGGGATAGGGAGGATGGGAGGGAGGGAGATGCAAGAGGGAAGAGATATGGGAACATATGTATATGTATAACTGATTCACTTTGTTATAAGGCAGAAACTAACACACCATTGTAAAGCAATTATATTCCAATAAAGATGTAAAAAAAAAACTAAAAATAGAACTACCGTATGACCCAGCAATCCAACTACTGTGCATATACCCTGAGAAAACCATAATTTAAATAGAGTCATGTACCACAATGTTCATTGCAGCTCTATTTACAATAGTCAGCCATGGAAGCAACCTAAGTTTTTACATTGACAGATGAATGGATAAAGAAGATGTGGCACATATATACAATGGAATATTACTCAGCCATAAAAAGAAATGAAATTGAGTTATTTGTAGTGAGGTGGATGGACCTAGAGTCTGTCATACAGGGTGAAGTAAGTCAGAAAGAGAAAAACAAATACTGTATGCTAACACATATATATGGAGCCAAAAATAAAAGTTTATGAAGAACCTAGCGGCAGGACAGGAGTAAAGATGCAGACGTAGGGAATGGACTTGAGGATACAGGGAGGGGTACAGGTAAGCTGGGACGAAGTGAGAGAGTGGCATGGACTTATATATACTACCAAATGTAAAATAGATAGCTAGTGGGAAGCAGCCTCATAACACAGGGAGATCAGCTCAGTGCTTTGTGACCACCTAGAGGAGTGGGATGGGAGGGTGGGAGGGAGATGCAAGAGGGAGGAGATATGAGGATGTATGTATATGTATAGCTGATTCACTTTGTTATAAAGCAGAAACTAACACACCATTGTAAAGCAATTTTACTCCAATAAAGATGTTAAAAAAAATAGAAGGAAAGAAAGCACATAAAATTGGTGTTTCTGCTATACTAAAAGGCCCAGAAAGACTATGGGAGCAGAAAGCTACAGTGATAGCTCTGCCAGGCAGGATGCTGGAGAGAGGGTCAGGAGAGTTGCCTGGGTCCCATGACTGTAAGCATCATGATGAGAGGACCTTGGCTGAGTCACTTTCCCTTTGCCAGCTTAGATTGATCACTAGATACTGCTGATTAGACAAGATACCAGTAGATACTGATCACCAGAATAAAATTGAGGAACCTACCCAGACATTGTGGAGTGTTGTGGAAACCTATGAATCCTAAGCTGGGCAAGCACTCTTGGTCCTCAGCTGGGAAAATCTGTTAAGGCCAAGGAATTATTTTATCAGAAAGTAATTTGCAGGAATAACAGAAAAGAACACATTAGTTGCTCAAATGGCAATTATTTATGAAATGTCAACAAACACTTGTAAAACACAAATGACACCTGGATGGGCTTCCGGGAAGATGAGGGAAGAGTAAGACGCGGAGATCACCTTCCTCCCCACAGATACATCAGAAATACATCTACACGTGGAACTGCTCCTACAGAACACCTACTGAACACTGGCAGAAGACCTCAGACCTCCCAAAAGGCAAGAAACTCCCCACGTACCTGGGTAGGGCAAAAGAAAAAAGTATAAACAGAGACAAAAGGATAGGGACAGGACCTGCACCAGTGGGAGGCAGCTGTGAAGGAGGAAAGGTTTCCACACGCTACGAAGCCCCTTCGTGGGCAGAGACTGCATGCAGGTGGTAGAAGGGGAAAGCTTCAGAGCCGCGGAAGAGAGCACAGCAACAGGTGTGCGGAGAGCAAGGCGGAGACATTCCCGCACAGTGGATCGGTGCCGACCTGCACTCACCAGCCAGAGAGGCTTGTCTGCTCACCCGCCGGGGTGGGCGGGGCTGGGAGCTGAGGCTCGGGCTTCGCTCAGAGCACCGGGAGAGGACTGGGGTTGGCAGCGTGAACACAGCCTGCAGGGAGTTAGTGCACCACGGCTAGCCGGGAGGGAATCCAAGGAAAAGTCTGGACCTGCCAAAGAGGCAAGAGACTTTTTCTTCTCTCTTTGTTTCCTGGTGCGCGAGGAGAGGGGATTAAGAGCGCTGCTTAAAGGAGCTCCAGAGACGGGCACGAGCCGCGGCTAAAAGTGCGGACCCCAGAGACGGGCATGAGATGCTAAGGCTGCTGCTGCCGCCACCAAGAAGCCTGTGGGCGAGCACAGGTCACTATCCACACCCACTTCAGGGAGCCTGTACAGCCCGCCACTGCCAGGGTCCTGGGATCCAGGGACAACTACCCCCGGAGAACGCACGGCGCACCTCAGGCTGGTGCAACGTCATGCCAGCCTCTGCTGCCACAGGCTCGCCCCGCACTCCATACTCCTCCCTTCCCCTGGCCTGAGTGAGCCAGAGACCCCGAAGAAGCTGCACCTTTAACCCCGTCCTGTCTGAGCGAAGAACAGATGCCTCCGGCGACCTAAACATAGAGGCGGGGCCTAATCCAAAGCTGAGCCCCAGGAGCTGTGAGAACAAAGAAGAGAAATCTCTCCCAGCAGCCTCAGAAGCAGCGGATTAAAGCTCCACAATCAACTTGATGTACCCTGCATCTGTGGAATACATGAATAGACAACGAATCATCCCAAATTGAGAAGGTGGACTTTGAGAGCAAGATTTATGATTTTTGCCCCTTTTCCTCTTTTTGTGAGTGTGTATGTGTATGCTTCTGTGTGAGATTTTGTCTGTATAGCTTTGCTTCCACCATTTGTCCTAGGGTTCTATCCGTCCGTTTTTTTTATTGTTGTTGTTTTTATTTTGTTTTTTTAATAATTATTTTTTATTTTAATAACTTTATTTTACTTTATCTTCCTTTCTTTTTTTCCTTCCTTCCATCCTTCCTTCCATCCTCCCTCCCTCCCTCTCTTCCTCCCTCCCTCCCTTCTTTCTTTCTTTCTACTTCTACTAATTCTTTCTTTCTACTTTTTCTCCCTTTTATTCTGAGCCATGGGGATGAAAGGCTCTTGGTGCTGCAGCCAGGGGTCAGTGCTGTGCCTCTGAGGTGGGAGAGCCAACTTCAGGACACTGGTCCACAAGAGACCTCCCAGCTCCACATAATATCAAATGGCGAAAATATCCCAGAGACCTCATCTCAACACCAGCAGCCAGCTTAACTCAATGACCAGCAAGCTACAGTGCTGGACACCCTATGCCAAACAACTAGCAAGACAGGAACACAACAACACCCATTAGCAGAGAGGCTGCCTAAAATCATAATAAGTCCACAGACACCCCAAAACACACCAACAAACGTGGACTTGCCCACCAGAAAGACAAGATCCAGCCTCATCCACCACAACACAGGCACTAGTCCCCTCCACCAGGAAGCCTACACAACCCACTGAACCAACCTTAGCCACTGGGGACAGACACCAAAACTAACGGGTACTACGAACCTGCAGCCTGCAAAAAGGAGACCCCAAACACACTAAGATAAGCAAAATGAGAAGACAGAAAAACACACAGCAGTTGAAGGAGCAAGATAAAAACCCACCAGACCTAACAAATGAAGAGGAAATAGGCAGTCTACCTGAGAAAGAATTCAGAATAATGATAGTAAAGATGATCCAAAATCTTGGAAATAGAATAGACAAAATGCAATAAACATTTAACAAGGACCTAGAAGAACTAAGCATGAAACAAGCATCGATGAACAACACAATAAATGAAATTAAAAATACTCTGTAAGGGATCAATAGCAGAATAACTGAGGGAGAAGAACAATAAGGGACCTGGAAGATAAAATAGTGGAAATAACTACTGCAGAGCAGAATAAAGAAAAAAGAATGAAAAGAACTGAGGACAGTCTCAGAGACCTCTGGGGCAACATTAAACGCACCAACGTTCAAATTATAGGGGTTCCAGAAGAAGAAGAGAAAAGGAAAGGACCTGAGAAAATATTTGAAGAGATTATAGTTGAAAACTTCCCTAATATGGGAAAGGAAATAGTTAATCAAGTCCAGGAAGCACAGAGAGCCCCATACAGGATAAATCCAAGGAGAAATATGCCAGAGACACATATTAATCAAACTGTCAAAAATTAAATACAAAGAAAACATATTAAAAGCAGCAAGGGAAAAACAACAAATAACACACAAGGGAATCCCCATAAGGTTAACAGCTGATCTTTCAGCAGAAACTCTGCAAGCCAGAAGGGAGTGGCAGGACATATTTAAAGTGATGAAGGAGAAAAACCTGCAACCAAGATTACTCTACCCAGCAAGGATCTCATTCAGATTTGATGGAGAAATTAAAACCTTTACAGACAAGCAAAAGCTGAGAGAGTTCAGCACCACCAAACCAGCTTTACAACAACTGCTAAAGGAACTTCTCTAGGCAAGAAACACAAGAGAAGGAAAAGACCTACAATAACAAACCCAAGATAATTAAGAAAATGGGAATAGGAACATACATATTGATAATTACCTTAAATGTAAATGGACTAAATGCTCCCACCAAAAGACACAGATTGGCTGAATGGATACAAAAACAAGACCCATATATATGCTGTCTACAAGAGACCCACTTCAGACCTAGAGACACATACAGACTGAAAGTAAGGAGATGGAAAAAGATATTCCATGCAAATGGAAACCAAAAGAAAGCTGGAGTAGCAATTCTCATATAAGAGAAAATAGACTTTAAAATAAAGACTATTAGAAGAGACAAAGAAGGACACTACATAATGATCAAGGGATCGATCCAAGAATAAGATATCACAATTGTAAATATTTATTCACCCAACATAGGAGCACCTCAATACATAAGGCAAATAGTAACAGCCATAAAAGGGGAAATCAACAGCAACAAATAAATAGTAGGGGACTTTAACACCCCAGTTTCGCCAATGGACAGATCATCCAAAATAAAAATAAATAAGGAAAAAGAAGCTTTAAATGATACATTAAACAAGATGGACTTAATTGATATTTATAGGACATTTCATCCAAAAACAACAGAATACACATTTTTCTCCAGTGCTCATGGAACATCCTCCAGGATAGATCATATCTTGGGTCACAAATCAACCCTTGGTAAATTTAAGAAAATTGAAATCGTATCAAGTATCTTTTCCAACCACAACACTATGAGACTAGATATCAGTTACAGGAAAAGATCTGTAAAAAATACAAACACATGGAGGCTAAACAATACAGTACTTAATAACAAAGTGATCACTGAAAAAATCAAAGAGGAAATCAAAAAATACCTGGAAACAAATGACAATGAAAACACGACGACCCAAAACCTATGGGATGCAGCAAAAGCAGTTCAAAGAGGGAAGTTTATAGCAATACAATCCTATCTTAAGAAACAGGAAACATCTCAAATAAACAACCTAACCTTGCACCTAAAGCAATTATGAAAGAAGAACAAAAACCTCCAATGTTAGCAGAAGGAAAGAAATCATAAAAATTATATCAGAAATAAATGAAGGAAACGACAGCAAAGATCAATAAAACTAAAAGCTGGTTCTTTGAGAAGATAAACAAAATTGTTAAACCATTAGACAGACTCATCAAGAAAAAAAGGGCGAAGACTCAAATCAATAGAATTAGAAATGAAAAAGGATAAGTAACAACTGACACTGCAGAAATACAAAGCATCATGAGAGATTACTGCAAGCAGCTCTATGCCAATAAAATGGAAAACCTGGAAGAAACGGACAAATTCTTAGAAATGCACAACCTGCCAAGACTGAATCAGGAAGAAATAGAAAATATGAACAGACCAATCACAAGCACTGAAATTGAAACTCTGATTAAAAACTTCCAACAAACAAAAATGCAGGACCAGATGGCTTCACAGCTGAATTCTATCAAACATTTAGAGAAGAGCTAACACCTATCCTTCTCAAACTCTTCCAAAATATAGCAGAGAGAGGAACACTCCCAAACTCATTCTACGAGGCCACCATCACCCTGATACCAAAACCAGACAAGGATGTCACAAAGAAAGAAAAATACAGGCCAATATCACTGATACACATAGATGCAAAAATCCTCAACAAAATACTAGCAAACAGAATCCAACAGCACATTAAAAGGATCATACACTATGATCAAGTGGGGTTTATTCCAGGAATGCAAGGGTTCTTCAATATACGCAAATCTATCAATGTGATACACCATATTATCAAACTGAAGGAGAAAAATCGTATGATCATCTCAACAGATGCAGAGAAAGCTTTTGACAAAATTCAACACCCATTTATGCTAAAAACCCTGCAGAAAGTAGGCATAGAGGGAACTTTCCTCAACATAATAAAGGCCATATATGACAAACTCACAGCCAACATCGTCCGCAATGGTGAAAAACTGAAAGCATTTCCACTAAGATCAGGAACAAGACAAGGTTGCCCACTCTCACCACTCTTATTCAACATAGTTTTGGAAATTTTAGCCATAGCAATCAGAGAAGAAAGGAAATAAAAGGAATCCAAATCGGAAAAGAAGAAATAAAGCTGTCACTGTTTGCAGATGTCATGATACTATACATAGAGAATCCTAACCAGAAAACTACTAGAGCTAATCAATGAACTTGGTAAAGTAGCAGGATACAAAATTAATGCACAGAAATTTCTAGCATTCCTATACACTAATGATGAAAAGTCTGAAAGTGAAATCAAGAAAACACTCCCAGTTACCATTGCAACAAAAAGAATAAAATATCTAGGAATAAACCTACCTAAGGAGACAAAAGACCTGTATGCAGAAAATTATAAGACACTGGTGAAAGAAATTAAAGATGATACAAATAGATGGAGAGATATACCATGTTCTTGGATTGGAAGAATCAACATTGTGAAAATGACTCTACTACCCAAAGCAATCTACATATTCAATGCAATCCCTATAAAACTATCACTGGCATTTTTCACAGAACTAGATCAAAAAATTTCACAATTTGTAGGGAAACAGACAAGCCCCCGTATAGCCAAAGCAGTCTTGAAGGAAAAAAACGGAGCTGGAGGAATTAGGCTCCCTGACTTCAGACTATACTACAAAGCTACAGTAATCAAGACAGTATGGTACTGGCACAAAAAGAGAAAGATAGATCAGTGGAACAGGATAGAAAGCCCAGAGATAAACCCACGCACGTATGGTCACCTTATCTTTGATAAAGGAGGCAGGAGTGTACAGTGGAGAAAGGACAGCCTCTTCAATAATTGGTGCTGGGAAAACTGGACAGGTACATGTAAAAGTATGTGATTAGATCACTCCCTAACCCCGCACACAAAAATAAGCTCAAAATGGGTTAAAGACCTAAATGTAAGGCCAGAAACTATCAAACTCTTAGAGGAAAACATAAGCAGAATACTCTATGACATAAATCACAGCAAGATCCTTTTTGACCCACCTCCTAGAGAAATGGAAATAAAAACAAAAATAAACAAATGGGACCTAATGAAACTTCAAAGCTTTTGCACAGCAAAAGAAACCATAAACAAGACCAAAAGACAACCCTCAGAATGGGAGAAAATATTTGCAAATGAAGCAACTGACAAAGGATTAATCTCCAAAATTTAGAAGCAGCTCATGCAGCTCAATAACAAAAAAACAAACAACCCAATCCAAAAGTGGGCAGAAGCCCTAAATAGACATTTCTCCAAAGAAGATATACAGATTGCCAACAAACACATGAAAGAATGCTCAACATCATTAATCATTAGAGAAATGCAAATCAATACTACAATGAGATATCATCTCACACCAGTCAGAATGGCCATCATCAGAAAATCTAGAAAAAATAAAAGCTGGAGAGGGTATGGAGAAAAGGGAACACTCTTGCACTGCTGGTGGGAATGTGAATTGGTACAGCCACTATGGAGAACAGTCTGGAAGTTCCTTAAAAAACTACAAATAGAACTACCATGTGACCCAGCAATCCCACTACAGGGCATTTACCCTGAGAAAACCATAATTCAAAAAGAGTCATGTGCCAAAATGTTCATTGCAGCTCTATTTACAATAGCCCAGATATGGAATCAACCTAAGTGTCCATCATCGGATGAATGGATAACGAAGATGTGCCCCATATATACAATGGAATATTACTCAGCCATAAAAAAATGAAATTGAGCTATTTGTAATGAGGTGGAAAGACCTAGAGTCTGTCATACAGAGTGAAGTAAGTCAGAAAGAGAAAGACAAATACTGTATGCTAACACATATGTATGGAATTTAAGAAAAATAAATGCCATGAAGAACCTAGGGGTAAGACAGGAATAAAGACACAGACCTACTAGAGAATGGACTTGAGGATATGGGGAGTGGGAAGGGTAAGCTGTGACAAAGCGAGAGAGTGGCATGGACATATATACACTACCAAACGTAAAATAGATAGCTAGTGGGAAGCAGCTGCATAGCACAGGGTGATCAGCTCGGTGCTTTGGGACCGCCTGGAGGGGTGGGATAGCGAGGGTGGGCGGGAGGGAGATGCAAAAGGGAAGAGATGTGGGAACATATGTATATGTATAACTGATTCACTTTGTTATAAAGCAGAAACTAACACACCATTGTAAAGCAATTATACTCCAATAAAGATGTAAAAATAAAAAAATAGAAAATATATAACAAGGAAAAAAAACAGAAAAACAAATGACACCTGGATAGACATGGATACTGTCCTCTACAAAACTAGGGAAACTCAATGTGAATTGTACCTGCTAGTGTGCTATGAGCTTTCCACGTACTGTCTCCTTTAATACTTAAAGTAAGCCTATGAGGCAGCATTTAGTATTTCAATTTTTCAGATGACTAATTTACATTTCATTAATTCAGTCTTAACTATGTAAATAGCAGAGCCCAGAATTCACATCTGGCCTTTCTATTTCCCCAGTCTGTGCTCTTTCCTCTCCAGTACATTGGTATGGGGCTAATCAAGTTCCTGGTGTGTCGAGTCCTAGGCCTTTTATCCCAATGACAAGCATGGCATGTCTGTTACCAACACCACCAAGCAATCAAGAATATGATTGCAGGCTTCCCTGGTGGCGCAGTGGATGAGAGTCCGCCTGCTGATGCAGGGGACACGGGTTCGTGCCCCAGTCCAGGAAGATCCCACATGCCGCGGAGCGGCTGGGCCCGTGAGCCATGGCTGCTGAGCCTGCGCGTCTGGAGCCTGTGCTCCGCAACGGGAGAGGCCACAACAGTGAGAGGCCCCCATACCGCAAAAAAAAGAAAAAAAAGAAGAAGAAAAAAAGAAAGAATATGATTGAGTGCGTGCTTGTGGTATATGACACAGCATGCAGATGGAACAACGTGAACAAAAACATGGAATTCAAGGGACTGTTTGGTTTGAGAATTGGAACTGGACTGGACACTGCAGAAAGGAGTTCTTCAGGCTAGAATGGTCTCATCAGTCAAAAACCCAACTGTATATTTCGGGCAACAGTATAGCACAACTGGAAGCCAAATGAGTTATAAAAATTATGTGAGACTTAATGTTCTTCCCTATCAGTTTCACATTCATAAATTAGTTCAAATCTTAAAATGAAATTTTAACAGAATTGGAATGAAGTATTGGGTTCCTTATATCTGCCTAGAGCAGATGGGCAAAATTTGAAGGAAATAGCATTCTCTTTGTTGTTATCTCTAGCTCAAATTGCAGGTTGAATTTTGTCATCAGAATTGTGGACCATGTCCTCCTTGTTCCTCATCAACCTCCCCTGGGTTAATAATGGACTGGGAGATGAAAGCCTCATCCGTGATATGGTACGGGGTATGCTTGTTTCTGCATCTGTCCAAAGTAAGTCCTGCTGTTATTTCTCTGTGTGTGTGTGAATGTGTCTACGGTTGTGTGCTTCTGTCTAGAGCAGTTCAGTGTCTTTTTCTTTGTTGTTGTCAGTTTCTCAAAGTTCCTCTTTTGTTCTCTAATTCAGGTCTTTGCCAAAGATGTTAATTCAAAATTTAAGTGAGTAGAGATATCATACTTGGCCTGGCTTCCTTGGCATTTCTGTGTAATATGTCCTTGATGTCAATCTTTGCTGACTGAGGAGTGGACCCACAAAATGTTGATAGACCTTATAGTGACAAGCTAGGGCATCTGCCAGATGACACGTAACATTCTAGAGATATAAGTCCAAAAATAAAAGGGAGCTTTATGGTCAAGAGAGTGGAGTTTCCAGACAGCCCATATTTGAATTCTGACTCTTTATTTAAGAAAAATGGACCATTTGTTTGTTTGTTTTTCCTAATGCAGAGCATCCTCCATTATTCATTCATTTATTTCTTTATTCATTCTTATATTATTCCCAACTCTGAGAGTATCTAGTGTTCAGTACTTTACACTGGAGGCTCTGCTGACATTTTGCTGATGTATTTAAGTTGCTACAACAGCCCTTCTATCTTGGTATCATTTTGCTTTAACAGATGCAAGGAAAGAGTCCAAAATATAAAATGGTCAGTGAGAGAAAGAGGCCTTTTCATCTCATTTCTTTTCCAAACTCATTCCTACAAACAAACAATGTCTCAGAACAATCCTGGCAGTCAGAGACATCGTTTGCAGACATTAAGCTCCAGACCCACCACCTGTCCCTGCTGTGACTCATAATATAAACATAGACCCTCTGTATAGCGTGTTTCCTAGAACTTTAACATATAACTCACAGCTGGTGTCTCCCCTTATGAGAGGCCCCTGTGTATGAGAGGCCCTTTCATGGAGTGGGCCAGAGAGTTCATGGTCCAGCAAAGCCTTGCATGAATTTCCAGTCTTAAGAGACTTCACAAACTTATGCTTTTCTCCGAGTACATTAGTACAATCTGAAGCACCAGCACTCCCAGATCCCTACAATGTCCTATAGGACATCCCCATCATCCATTTCAAGCTTCTGCCACAAAGATCCCACCCCTTCTCCTCACCTACATCCAGAAGTCATGCTTTCTTTTCTCTTAGACTTGTGTATTCTGTTGAGGAGTCTTCAGGCCTCAGTCATCCATATCTGTGAATTTGATGCCACTTGACACAATGACAGAATGGTCAAATTCAATTGCCTCTCATCCAGGTTTGACAGTGTGTATTTTTGTTTATTTTTAAAATAGTCTTTAGGCAGAAATAAAAGTTATATAAATTTCTTAATCATATTGTCCCTAGGAAGACTGTAGCTCATTGAGAATGAATATACTGTAACCTAGGGTAGTCATCAGTTACATTCATTAAAGTATAACTTGCTTAATAAATAATGAACTGCAACCTGCCTTCACTGATCAAGCTGCATTTAATTGTTTTTACAAAAACTTGCATGTTCGCCAAGCGTCACATAGCCTAAACAATAAAATGTTTGCCCCAGTTGTTTTTCAGGAACTTGAAGTCAGCTGTGTCCAGTTTGAGCTCAGGCCAGTTAAGACTGGTTGGGACTACCAACCCTCCAACTGGCCATGCACGAATGTCCATTCAATGACCTCTTGACATCAGAAGGCCAAAAATTCCACCCTCAGAACATGCTAATGCCACAATTTTCTGAACATGTGTCTCATGAAGAAGCCTGTAGCTTAGTTGTGCCTGTGCAGAAGGACGATTACCTCACCTTTTTCTTATCTTCAGTCACATTTCCCCATACTTCCCCAGCTTTGCCCCATAAATATCCCAAGCCCCTCACCTTTGAGGAGTGGATTTGAGATTTGTTCTCCTGTCTCCTCTCTTGGCTGCCTCATCAATAAACTTTCTTTGCTGCAGACCTCAGTGTCTCAGCCTTTGGCTTGCTGCACAACAGGCAAAGGAACCTGGTTTGGTAACAAGATGAGTCCCCAGGTTTGTGAATTCTAGAAATATAGAGAATGGGCAACAAGAGCAGAAGACCCAATACAGAATTTGGCAGGCTGACCATGAGATGGACCTGCTGAAAGAACGATATTTGTTATTCTGTATCTGTGTTGACCATCTAGCCCAGGGGTTGGTAAACTTTTTTTTTCAGTAAAGGACCAGATAGTAAATATTTTGGCCTTTGGGGGCCATATAGTCTCTGTCTCAACTATTCAACCCTGCTGTTGTAGTGTTAATGCATTGTGGGTGTGTTCCAGTAAGATTTTATTTGATTTGGCCCACAGGCCACAGTTTACAAACCCCTTTTCTAGCAGATGGTATAGTCCGTGCCTGCTTGTACCTGAATATCCGAGCAATCAATATGAAAATCATAAGTGTTGGTTAAGAGGTAGTGCTTCTATTCTTCAATTCAGTGCCTATCAGCTCACTGATTCATGTTATAAATGGATACTTACCATTGGTAAGCATTTTTTATTGGAGTTGATGCTGAGTTCCATGGGTACTTGTAAATCGCTACAATATCCCATGGAAGCTGGAATCATTATCTCTTCATACGTGGAGAGAAAGTGTTCATGATACTAAAAGGTAACAGGGAAAAAAAGTTTTTATTTCTTAACACTTGGCACCAGTCTTATAAATAAATCTTCAGTGTAGTAACAACACTCAGAAGTAATATTCCAGACCAGCCACCTGTTTCTGCTGCTACTGCAAAATGCAAACATAAATAACCTTTAGATTCATTTTCTAGTTGGCAGTACTCGTCTCCTTTGAAACTATAAGTATGAGTAATAGTATGGTAATGTTGGAATAGAACCTCAAATTTTGAATGTCGAATGAAGACTAAAATAAAGGGCTTCCCTGGTGGCGCAGTGGTTGAGAGTCCGCCTGCCGATGCAGGGGACGTGGGTTTGTGCCCTGGTCCGGGGGGATCCCACATGCCACGGAGCGGCTGGGCCCGTGAGCCATGGCCGCTGGGCCTGCGCGTCCCAAGCCTGTGCTCCACAGCAGGAGAGGCCGCAGCGGTGAGGGGCCCGCGTACCGCAAAAAAAAAAAAAAAAGACTAAAATAAAATTAAGAGATAATAATGAGGAGTGTAATATACAACATGATAAAGATAATTAACACTGCTGTATGTTATAACTGGAAGTTGTTGAGAGAGTAAATCCTAAGAGTTCTCAGCACAAGGATAAAATAATTTTTCTATTTCTTTTTTTTTTTTTTTTTTTTTTTTTTTTGGTACGCGGGCCTCTCAGTGTTGTGGCCTCTCCCGATGCGGAGCACAGGCTCCAGACGTGCAGCCTCAGCGGCCATGGCTCACGGGCCCAGCCACTCCACGGCATGTGGGATCTTCCCGGACCGGGGCACGAACCCGTGTCCCCTGCATTGGCAGGCGGACTCTCAACCACTGCGCCACCAGGGAAGCCCTCTATTTCTTTAATGTAGTATCTATATGAAATGACAGATGTTTACTAAACCTATTGTGGTAATCATTTCATGATGTATGTAAATCAGATCGTTATGTTGCACACCTTAAGCTTATACAGTGCTGTATGTCAATTACATCCGGAAAAAATTATTTTAAAAAATATAAAAAAGGAGATAATAATGATAATTTTTTTCTTTTTTGTTCCTTCCATTTATTTCAAGATTTATACCTAATCATGCTGCTATAATTTTTGCTCTTGAGTTAGGGAATCCTACCTTTGACATTTAAACCCACTGGCCACTTTTTACATACATATTTTGTGGTTTTGCTTCCCTTTCGGAGATTGATTTTACTTCTAAGTTAGAGGGAAGGGTTATGCTTTAACATTCACTCAGAGAGATGTTATCCCCCTTTATTTTCTTAAGCAGATCTTATTTCTGTCTTGAGTATCCATTGATTAACTTTCAGTTTGATCGTGTTCCCCATATTGGGCCAGATGGATACAAAGTTCTCTTACATCACTTTGTCTTAATTTTCTGGAGCTGGGCCTAAATTCTGCAGTGTGGAGTCTTATATAGTATGAGAATATTGTTATGGGGAACCTTCTGGTCTCTGAAACTCTTGTCCAAGAAGGTATCTGCTGAGATGTCTCTATTCTATCTGTTGCTTGGTTATCTATTTATACCAGTGACCCCATAGATATTAGAATCAATCATCTGAAATATAATACATAGTTCTTTGCAACAAAGTTCAGCCTACTGTCTCTGTACCAGGCTTCCTCTGATTACCTTGTGGTCTTTCTCACTATAGTCCTGCATTTATCCACAAAGATGTTATATAGGCTGGTGGTTTACTGTGGCCATCTTCCCTTGCAGACACCCTTTCCCTAAAGGCCAGAGATCCAGCATATCGTAGATGTGTTTGGGTCATTTTACATCTCCTTTTCCTCTTCTTGAATCCTTCTTAAGTTCTGCCACATCATGAGTTATACTTATGCCATCCATTCCTCAGTTTTCCTTAAAAAATATCTTTCTACATTTTCCCTAGGACTGCTGACGTCTGTTTTTTTGGGGGGGGTTGTTTTTTTTTTTTGCAGTATGCAGGCCTCTCACTGTTGTGTCCTCTCCCGTTGTGGAGCACAGGCTCCGGACACGCAGGCTCAGCGGCCATGGCTCACGGGCCCAGCCGCTCCGCGGCATGTGGGATCTTCCCAGACCGGGGCACGAACCCGTGTCCCCTGCATCGGCAGGTGGACTCTCAACCACTGCACCACCAGGGAAGCCCTGACGTCTGTTTTTTAACCCAAGCCTCCTAACGTGTCTCCTGGACACAACTTAAATTTTGCTCAATAAATGTAAGTTCATTTCAGCTCTGCCACCATAGGATTACTGCCATTTCTCCTTGGTTGGAGGAGTAGTACACAAATTCTTCAGTAATACATGTAGTGTTTATCTCCATCTTTAGTCTCAGAGTTGGATAACAATCAACACTGCCGGTAGATTATTATTCTTAAACTCTCAGGTTGTATGCTTTTTTTCCAAGTTATCTTGGGGTTTGGGAAAGTACCTCAATGTAGCTCTCATGTATTTATATTGATCTCTTTATTTTGGGTCTTCTTTTAAAAAAGAGATAATCGATGACAAGTATATGACCAATTCCATCAAACTGGTTGAAGAAATGGTCACATTTTTCCAGTCACTAGAGGCAGAGTTTGGGCAAGTATTATTCTAACAACCTGGTAGGTTTTCTTATTACAGGTCTCTGTTCAATCCCAAGTATCTCAGAGCATGCTCATTGCCATTGTTCATGCCAGTTTCCCTTTCAGAGACCCTTTCTCTCAGACGAAAGCAGGACATTTTGACAAGGCTTATTTAATGCAGCTGTTTTGCCAGAGTTGCTTCAAAATGTCAGTGCTGAATATCAAAGACTGTTTTTAATTAACAAGCTATGTATATAACAGCCATCCCTGACCCTCACCCTATCTGTGACCTTTTCTTCCAGAGAACAGACTGGCTTTTCTCTTAAGATTTTCCACTTTCAACATCTATGGTCAGTAAGTCTCTGTGGGATCTGGGGCTATTTTTCAAACACTCTTTATCCAGTCAGCTTCTCAGTGGAAAGTCTTACATGATATTTCCCCCATCATTTGCATTTTGATGAGACCACTGGCATTTCTCCTGCATCTGATTTACATAGTCTAGGAGATTCATACTTTTCTTTTTTTTTGGACACATTATTATTTTTCTTTAGATTTTACCTAATGTTTCTCTGTTCCAGGATTCCATCCATGATACCACATTACATTCAGATGACATAATCTCTTAGGCTTCTCTACACTGCAACAGTTTCTCAGACTTTCCCTGTTTTTGATGACTTTAAGAGTTTTGAGGACTTCTAGAGAGACGTTTTGTAGGATATTTATGAATTGGGATTTCTTTTTTCCTTATGAGTAAACTGCAGTTATGGGTTTTTGAGAAAAAGGTCACAAAGGTAAGGGACCATTCACATCAGAAAGCAAGAATTCATGCTACCAACATGACGTCAATGTGGATATAAACCATGATCACCTGGCTGAGGTAGTGTTTCTCAGATTTCTCTAATCTAAACTTACTCTTTTTCCTTCTTTCCATAAAGTACTCTTGGAAGGAAGTCATACTTAAGGGATGGAGAGTTATGCCCACTTCCCTTACCTTGAAAAGGAAGTAACTATATAAATTATTTGCAATTCTTCTGCAGAGGAAACATGGTTATTCTTCTCTATTTATTTATTTATTGAAGAAGTTATTTATATAAGTATGGGCTTATGATATAATTTTTATACTTTGTTATAATGCAACACTATGTTATTTATTTTACTCCTCAAATTGTTTTAGCCTCGGCCATTGGGAGCTCTTTCAGTTGGCTTATGTGCCCTTTGGCATATTACCATAATTGTGTATGGCATTTTGTTTTATTCTGTTTCATATTTATATATAGACTCCTAGTTGTTCTAGCACCATTGATTGGAAAGACAATCCTTTCTCCATTTTAAAAATTAAATGTATTTAAACTAAAAAAAAACACAGAAACAGTTCACCCATTTCTCCTACCCTCACCCCTTGCCTCTGGAAATCACCAATCTGTTCTCTGTATCTGTGAGCATGGAGACATATATATATATATATAATAGTCCACACATAAGAGAGATTATATGGTATTTGTCTTTCTCTGTCTGACTTACTTCATTTAACATAATGCCATTGAGGTCCATCCATGTTGTCACAAATGGCAAAATTTAATTTTTTATGGCTGAATGATATTTCATTGTATATATGTACATATATACTGTAATTTCCTTATCCATTCATCCACTGATGGACACTTATGTTGTTTCCATGTCTTGGCTATTGTAAATAATGCTGCAGTGAGCATGGGGATGCATATATAACTTTTCAAATTAGTGTTTTTGTTTTCTTTGGAAAAATATGCAGAAGTGGAATTGCTGGATCATATGGTAGTTTTGTTTTTAATTTTTGAGGAATCACCATACTGTTTTCCATAGCGGCTGAACCAATTTACATTCCCACCAACACTGTACAAGGGCTCCCTTTTCTCCACATCCTCACCAGCATTTACTAACTCTTGTCTTTTTGATGATAGCCATTCTAACAGGTATTAGGTGATAATTCATTGTGGTTTTGATTTGCATTTTCCTAATTATTATTGATGTGGAGTATCTTTTTATGTGTCTGTTGACCATCTATGTCTTCTTTGAAAAAGTGTTTATTCAGATCTTCTGTCCATTATTTAATTGGATTGTTTGGTTTTTTGCTATTGAGTTGTGTTATTTCTTTGTATATTTTGGTTATTAGCCTCTTATCTGATGTATGATTTGCAAATATTTTCTCCCATTTGCCTTTTCATTTTGTTGATGGTTTCCTTTGTTGTGCAGAAACATTTTAGTTTGGTGTAGTTCCACTTGTTTTTTTTGCTTTTGTTGCTTTTGCTTTTGATGAGAGATTCCAAATATCATTGCCAAAACCTACGCCAAGAATCTTACCATTGATGTTTTCTTTTAAGAGCTTTATGATTTCAGGTCTTACGTTCAAGTCTTTAATCTATTTTGAGTTGATTTTTGTATATGGTGTAAGATAGAGGTCCAGTTTTACTCTTTTGCATGTGGCTGTCCAATTTTCCCAGCACCATTTATTGAAGAGACTGCACTTTCCTCATTGTATACTCTTGGTTCCTTTGTCTTAAATTAGTTGGCATATACGTGTGGGTTTATTTCTGGGCTCTCTGTTCTGTTCCATTGATATGTGTGTCTGTTTTTATGCCAAACTTATACTGTGTAATTACTACAGCTTTGTAATATAGCTTGAAATCAGGGAGCATGATGCCTCCAGCTTTGACCTTCTTTCTCCAAATGTTTTTAGCTGTTTGGGAATTTACACTTCCTTATTTATCTTTTGTCTTTTATTTTCTGAAGTAATGTCAATTCCTGAAAATGGCTTTGAATACACTTTACATTGTCACCAAGGTGTGGCCTCACCCTTTTAAAATTTCACATACAATTTCTCTGAAATTATACCCTCATCTATTGATATATTGCATAGAGCCAAAAAAAGAATTTAGAGCAAGTTAAATTTAATGGACATTATATAACCTAGGCTTCCATTAATAAACCCTAATAATTTCTGCTGAAAGTATATTTTCATTCTTTAATTTTTTATTACACAAAGTATACATTTTCATTATAGAAAATTTAGAAATACATAAAGGCAAAAAGGGAAAGATCACTTTTTGCCACTTCCTGATTAAAAACATTATTAACATTTTATGTATATGTTTCATTAATTTGAGAGTGTATGTATGCATTTACACATTTTTTACAAAATAATTACAATATTGTTGCGAGATATTTTCCCACTTTATCTTGGATATGTTATTGTCAATACAAATAAATCTTCTTTATTTTCTTTATATCTGGAATATTTTATTGTTTGAATATAATAAACTCAAATATAATTATCCTTTCTCCCATTTATAGAGATTTAGTCATTTCCAGTTTTTCACTGTTTTTTCCTCGTGTTTTACTCTTCTAATTTTTCAATATTATAAATATTGCTGCAATTAATTTTTGTACATACATGTTTGTATATTTAAAAGAGGACTTTTGTAAGCTAAATTCCTAAAAGTGGAATTTCTGAATATTGTAGTAGATAGTGCCAAATTATCTTATGAAAAAAATGCAGTAATTTACATACCATCCACACAGTATAAAAATGCCTCTTTTGTCACATCTTACATAGTGCTGGCTGTTATTTACATTTTTCATCTTTGTCAGCATGATAGGTACAAATGGTAATTTTATTTTCCTTTACAATTTTTGAGTTATTAATGTTATTGAGCATCTCTTTAAATTGATTTTTTTCTTGAAATCTCTTCTTCATTTCCTTTGAATAGCTCTCTGTTGGAAGATGTAAGAGATACTTATATATTAAATATATTAGCCCTCTGCCTGCAATATGTAATGCAAATGGTTTATTACTGTTTTTCATATACATTTCAATAGTGGTTTAGGCAATACAAAAAGTATTTATTTATTGACTATAAAACACATCTCATTGTAAAATACTTAACAATATATTGACATATATTCAAGAGAAGTGTTACCAATCTATAGATTTTGTAGTGCCTTGACAATCCCTATATAAAAGTGAGACTAGATCCAAAACTGGAGGTGACCAGAATGAGGACTGCACTAAACTTCTGACAGTCTGTGGGTGAATATCAGCCCATTGAGCTTCAGAACCATATTTGATATTAATTCCCTGTTCAGTCACTTTCAAGCTGCGTGGTCTAAATCAAGGGCCTTAACTTTTTAAGGCCTTAATGTCTTCATCTTCATAATGGAGATAATAACACTTCATCTTCATAATGGAGATAATAACACTCAAAAATCGCTGTGAGAAGAAGTAAAATTTAGATGCGTCATACATGTTAGTTTCCTTTCCTCCGTGCCATCTTCTCTCCTTCCTAAGGCCATTTACCTGTCTGATGACCATGCTGACTAGAGACCATCTAATCTGTATGGCTCACAGAATCAAGTTTCTTAGTCCAAGGGGCAGAGTTGCAAATCCACCTTTGATATCAAGAGATTCATTCATTCGACAAATATTTATTGAGCACCTACTATGTGCCAAGCATCATTCTAGGTGCAGGAGTTATAGCAGTGAACAAAATGGTCAGAACAAAATCTGACCTCTCAGAGCTATATTCTAACTGGGAAAAACATACAATAAACAAATACCTATTTAATAATATGTTAGAAAGTAAAGCACTTTAATGTAGTAGTTAAGAGAGCAAATTATGGTTTGTGGGTTCAAATTTTTCAGAGGGTTAAGCATAGCCCAAAAAAACATGACTCAATAAGCAAACAGAGTTGTTTGGGAAGTGTCTGGACAGATGAAACTATTAAAGATTATCTATATACTTCTCTTATTTTTACACTTTCTATGAGTATTCATCTATTCATGCATTCAAAAATATCTATTTAGTGCATACCATGTAGTAGGCACTGTTTTAAGCACAGAAGATATACAGAAGGGATCAAGATATACATAGTCCTCACCCTTCTCTATGTTATTGTCTAGCTTTTGGGTTAGGGACATAAAGCAAAACAAATTTAAATAGATAGAAATCAGTAAGTATTATGAGGAATATGAAACAGGAATACTATAAAACTCCTAGAAAAAAAATAGGCAGAACACTTTTCAACATAAATCACAGAAATATTATTTGGATCCATCTCCTAATGTAATGGAAACAAAAGCAAAACTAAACAGAAGAGACCTAATTTAACTTAAGAGCTTTTGCACAGCAAAGGAAACCATAAACAAAAAAACAACCTACAGAATGGGAGAAAATATTTGCAAACTATGAAACCGACAAGGGATTAATTTCCAAAATATACGAACAGCCCATACAGCTCAATATCAAACAAACAAACAACCCACCCAATAAAAAATTGGCTGAAGACCTAAATAGTCATTTCTCCAAATAAGACATACAGATGGCCAAGAGACATATGAAAAGATGCTCAACATCGCTAATTATTAGAGAAATGCAAATCAAAACTACAATAAGGTTTCACCTCACACTGGTCAGAATGGCCATCATCAAAAAGTCTACAAATAATAAATACTGGAGAGGGTGTGGAGAAAAGGGAACCCTCCTACAGTGTTGGTGGGAATGTAAATTGGTGCAGCCACTATGGAAAACAGTATGGAGGTTCCTTAAAAATTAAAAATAGAGTTACCATATGATCCAGCAATCCCACTCCTGTCCAAATATCTGGAAAAGACAAAATCTCTAATTCAAAAAGACACATGCATCCCAGTGTTCATAGAAGCACTATTTACAATAGCCAGGACATGGAAGCAACCTAAATGTCCATGGACAGATGAATGGATAAAGAAGATGTGATATGTGTGTGTATGTATGTATATAATGGAATATTACTCAGAGATAAAAAAGAGAGATACAAAGAATAAAATAATGCCATTTGCAGCAACATGGATGGACCTAGAGATTATCATACTAAGTGAAGTAAGTCAAACAGAGAAAAACAAATATAATATGATATCACTTATATGTGTATTCTAAAAATAATGATACAAAGGAATTTATTTACAAAACAGAAATAAACCCACAGACAGAGAAAACAAACTTATGGTTGCCACAGGGGAAAGTCGGGGAGGGATAAATTAGGGATTGGGGATTAATGGATACACATTGCTATATATAAAATAAACAACAAGGTCTTACTGTATAGCACAGGGAACTATATTCAATATCTTGTGATAACCTATAATGGAAAAGAATCTGAAAAATAATCTATCTATCTATCTATCTATCTATCTATCTATCTATCTATATATCTGAATCACTTTGCTGTACACCTGAAACACTGTAAATCAACTATACTTAAAATAAAAAAAATTAGGGCTTCCCTGGTGGCGCAGTGGTTGAGAGTCTGCCTGCCGATGCAGGGGACACGGGTTCGTGCCCCAGGCCAGGAAGATCCCACAAGCCGCGGAGCGGCTGGGCCCGTGAGCCATGGCCGCTGAGCCTGCGTGTCCGGAGCCTGTGCTCCACAACGGGAGAGGCCACAACAGTGAGAGGCCCGTGTACCGCAAAAAAAAAAAAAAAAAATGTTTTCTTGATTTCATTTTTGGATTGTTCATTGCTGGTGTATTAAAATACAAATGATTTTTGCATATTGATCTTTTAGCGTGGAAACCTTTCTGAACTTGTTTACTAATTCTAATAGTTTATTTGTGGATTCCTGAGGATTTTCTATGTACAAGATCATGTCATCTGGAAATAGAGATCGTTTTATTTCTTTTCTTATTTGGACAACTTTTTTTTTCTTCCTAATTTCCCTGGCAAGAACATCCAGTACACTGTTGAATAGAAGTGGCAAAATGAGGATCCTTGCTTTGTTCTTGATTTTAGTGTCTTCATCTAATCTTGCTCCTGATTCATTCTGCATCTAGAGCAATCATTTAAAAAGTTAAATTATACCATGTCGCTACCCTTCCTAAAAGCTCCAGTGTATTCTTGTCATACTTAGAATACCCAAATTATTTTTCTTGGCCCTTCATGGTCTCCTTCTCCAATCTTATCTCATATTACACTTTTTACTCTCTGCACACTAGCCACATAAACCATTAAAGGATCTAAAAATGCACGATGTTCTATCCTGCCACAAGCCCTACACACATGCTACCCCTTTCTTTGGACAAATAAATTTCTTTAACTCCCTTGCCTCTTTGTGCTAATTTGAAACCACCTGGAAAACCCCCATACATGGATGAACAATCCAGTTTCCATCCTTTTGTTCTTAATATTGTTGCTGAGTGCTGCTGGAAAAAATTATGTAACATCAAGATTTGGTCTCAAAGTTTTTGTCTCTCATTCATTTTCACAGTGTCAAGACTTTTTCCACTCTTCTTAAACCTCTAAACCTTCCCCACTATCTCATCATTTTCTTGTTTAGTGCTAAGCCCTTCACTTTTGTTTTGGATCTGCTTCCTCTGTGAACTTACTCCATCAATTATTCTCAATTTCTTCTGTAGTTTCAACCTTTCACCCAGCTCCTTTCCCAATAAATTTTAAATATACTCAAATTGTTCCCAGAAAAAAGACAAACAAATCAACCAAACAAAGCCCTGCTTTCTCCCTACACACCGCTCTAGCTATTGCCCTCTCTCTCTTTCCTGCTCTTCCCAGACAAAGTACTACAAAGAATTGTATACATTCTCCATTTTCACTTTTTCTAGTCTGGTTTGTAGCACTATCTTTCCTATGAAATTGCTCTTCATAAATGACTTCATTGTTATAGAATCAAATGGGTAACACTCAGTCTTTATATACAAGTGATCTCTTGCTAACTTTTGGTCACCAACTCTTTTTCTAAATTACTTTTCTTTTTCTATATACAAGACAACTTTATAATGCCTTTTTAAAAATCTAGACATTTTAGAAATATACAATAAAAAAAATAAAGAGCCCTGTAATCCCATCCTGCAACATTCAGGACTGTTAGATCAGTGTTTATTCTTCCAGACATTTTTTCTGTACCAAAATTAATATACTGTATGTAATAATTATCTTTGGTAAAAAAAAGAGAGCTTATATTACTCACAGTTGTTTTGCAACCTCATTTTTTTTAATTTTTTTTAACATCTTTATTGGAGTATAATTGCTTTACAATGGTATGTTAGTTTCAGCTTCACAACAAAATGAATCAGTTATATATATACATATGTTCCCATATCTCTTCCCGCTTGCGTCTCCCTCCCTCCCACCCTCCCTATCCCACCCCTCCAGGCGGTCACAAAGCACCGAGCTGATCTCCCTGTGCTATGCGGCTGCTTCCCACTAGCTATCTACCTTACGTTTGGTAGTGTATATATGTCCATGCCTCTTTATCGCTTTGTCACCGTTTACCCTTCCCCCTCCCCATAGCCTCAAGTCCATTCTCTAGTAAGTCTGTGTCTTTATTCCTGTTTCACCCCTAGGTTTTTCATGACATTTTTTTTTCTTAGATTCCATATATATGTGTTAGCATACGGTATTTGTCTCTCTCTTTCTGACCTACTTCACTCTGTATGACAGACTCTAGGTCTATCCACCTCATTACAAATAGCTCAATTTCGTCTCTTTTTATGGCTGAGTAATATTCCATTGTATATATGTGCCACATCTTCTTTATCCATTCATCCGATGATGGGCACTTAGGTTGTTTCCATCTCTGGGCTATTGTAAATAGAGCTGCAATGAACATTTTGGTACATGACTCTTTTTGAATTATGGTTTTCTCAGGGTATATGCCCAGTAGTGGGATTGCTGGGTCATATGGTAGTTCTATTTGTAGCTTTTTAAGGAACCTCCATACTGTTCTCCACAGTGGCTGTATCAATTTACATTCCCACCAACAGTGTAAGAGGGTTCCCTTTTCTCCACACCCTCTCCAGCATTTATTGTTTCTAGATTTCTTGATGATGGCCATTCTGACTGGTGTGAGATGATATCTCATTGTAGTTTTGATTTGCATTTCTCTAATGATTAATGATGTTGAGCATTCTTTCATGTGTTTGTTGGCAGTCTGTATATCTTCTTTGGAGAAATGTCTATGTAGGTCTTCTGCCCATTTTTGGATTGGGTTGTTTGTTTTTTTGTTATTAAGCTGCATGAGCTGCTTATAAATTTTGGAGATCAATCCTTTGTCAGTTGCTTCATTTGCAAATATTTTCTCCCATTCTGAGGGTTGTCTTTTGGTCTTCTTTATGGTTTCCTTTGCTGCGCAAAAGCTTTGAAGTTTCATTAGGTCCCATTTATTTACTCTTGTTTTTATTTCCATTTCTCTAGGAGGTGGGTCAAAAAGGACCTTGCTGTGATTTATGTCATAGAGTGTTCTGCCTATGTTTTCCTCTAAGAGTTTGATAGTTTCTGGTCTTACATTTAGGTCTTTAATCCATTTTGAGCTTATTTTTGTGTATGGTGTTAGGGAGTGATCTAATTTCATACTTTTACATGTAGCTGTCCAGTTTTCCCAGCACCACTTATTGAATAGGCTGTCCTTTCTCCACTGTACATTTCTGCCTCCTTTGTCAAAGATAAGGTGACCATATGTGCGTGGGTTTATCTCTGGGCTTTCTATCCTGTTCCATTGATCTATCTTTCTGTTTTTGTGCCAGTACCATACCGTCTTGATAACTGTAGCTTTGTAGTATAGTCTGAAGTCTGGGAGCCTGATTCCTCCAGTTCCTTCTTTCGTTCTCAAGATTGCTTTGGCTATTCGGGGTCTTTTGTGTTTCCGTACAAATTGCAAAATTTTTTGTTCTAGTTCTGTGAAAAATGCCAGTGGTAGTTTGATAGGGATTGCATTGAATCTATAGATTGCTTTCGGTAGTAGAGTCATTTTCACAATGTTGATTCTTCCAATCCAAGAACATGGTATATCTCTCCATCTCTTTGTGTCATCTTTAATTTCTTTCATCAGTGTCTTATAATTTTCTGCATACAGATCTTTTGTCTCCTTAGGTAGGTTTATTCCTAGATATTTTATTCTTTTTGTTGCAATGGTAAATGGGAGTGTTTTCTTGATTTCACTTTCAGATTTTTCATCATTAGTATATAGGAATGCCAGAGATTTCTGTGCATTAATTTTGTATCCTGCCACTTTACCAAATTCATTGATTAGCTCTAGTAGTTTTCTGGTAGCATCTTTAGGGTTCTCTATGTATAGGATCATGTCATCTGCAAACAGTGACAGCTTTACTTCTTCTTTTCCGATTTGGATTCCTTTTATTTCCTTTTCTTCTCTGATTGCTGTGGCTAAAACTTCCAAAACTATGTTGAATAAGAGTGGTGAGAGTGGGCAACCTTGTCTTGTTCCTGATCTTAGTGGAAATGCTTTCAGTTTTTCACCATTGAGGATGATGTTTGCTGTGGGCTTGTCATATATGGCCTTTATCATGTTGAGGAAAGTTCCCTCTATGCCTACTTTCTGCAGGGTTTTTATCATAAATCGGTGTTGAATTTTGTCAAAAGCTTTCTCTGCATCTATTGAGATGATCATATGGTTTTTCTCCTTCAGTTTGTTAATATGGTTATCACATTGATAGATTTGCGTATATTGAAGAATCCTTGCATTCCTGGAATAAACCCCACTTGATCATGGTGTATGATCCTTTTAATGTGCTGTTGGATTCTGTTTGCTAGTATTTTGTTGAGGATTTTTGCATCTATGTTCATCAGTGATATTGGCCTGTAGTTTTCTTTCTTTGTGACATCCTTGTCTGGTTTTGGTATCAAGGTGATGGTGGCCTCGTAGAAGGAGTTTGGGAGTGTTCCTCCCTCTGCTATATATTGGAAGAGTTTGAGAAGGATAGGTGTTAGCTCTTCTCTAAATGTTTGATAGAATTCGCCTGTGAAGCCATCTGGTCCTGGGCTTTTCTTTGTTGGAAGATTTTTAATCAGAGTTTCAATTTCAGTGCTTGTGATTGGTCTGTTCATATTTTCTATTTCTTCCTGATTCAGTCTTGGCAGGTTGTGCATTTCTAAGAATTTGTCCATTTCTTCCAGATTGCCCATTTTATTGGCATAGAGTTGCTTGTAGTAATCTCTCATGATCTCTTTTATTTCTGCAGTGTCAGTTGTTACCTCTCCTTTTTCATTTCTAATTCTATTGATTTGAGTCTTCTCCCTTTTTTTCTTGATGAGTCTGGCTAGTGGTTTATCTATTTTGTTTATCTTCTCAAAGAACCAGCTTTTAGTTTTATTGATCTTTGCTATTGTTTCCTTCATTTCTTTTTCATTTATTTCTGATCTGATTTTTATGATTTCTTTCCTTCTGCTAGCTTTGGGGTTTTTTTTGTTCTTCTTTCTCTAATTGCTTGAGGTGCAAGGTTAGGTTGTTTATTCGAGATGTTTCCTGCTTCTTAAGGTGGGCTTGTATTGCTATAAACTTCCCCCTTAGAACTGCTTTTGCTGCATCCCACAGGTTTTGGGTCGTTGTGTCTCCATTGTCATTTGTCTCTAGGTATTTTTTGATTTCCTCTTTGATTTCTTCAGTGATCACTTCATTATTAAGTAGTGTATTGTTTAGCCTCCATGTGTTTGTATTTTTTACAGATCTTTTACTGTAATTGATATCTAGTCTCATGGCGTTGTGGTCAGAAAAGATACTTGATACAATTTCAATTTTCCTAAATTGACCAAGGCTTGATTTGTGACCCAAGATATGATCTATCCTGGAGAATGTTCCATGAGCACTTGAGAAAAATGTGTATTCTGTTGTTTTTGGATGGAATGTCCTATAAATATCAATTAACTCCATCTCGTTTAATGTATCATTTAAAGCTTGTGTTTCCTTATTTATTTTCATTTTGGATGATCTGTCCATTCGTGAAAGTGGGGTGTTAAAGTCCCCTACTATGAATGTGTTACTGTCGATTTCCCCTTTTATGGTTGTCAGTATTTGCCTTATGTATTGAGGTGCACCTATGTTGGGTGCATAAATATTTACAATTGTTATATCTTCCTCTTGGATCGATCCCTTGATCATTATGTAGTGTCCTTCTTTGTCTCTTCTAATAGTCTTTGTTTTAAAGTCTATTTTGTCTGATATGAGAATTGCTACTCCAGCTTTCTTTTGGTTTCCATTTGCATGAAATACCTTTTTCCATCCCCTTACTTTCAGTCTGTATGTGTCTCTAGGTCTGAAGTGGGTCTCTTGTAGACAGCAAATATATGGGTCTTGTTTTTGTATCCATTCAGCCAATCTGTGTCTTTTGGTGGGAGCATTTAGTCCATTTACATTTAAGGTAATTATCGATATGTGTGTTCCTATTCCCATTTTCTTAATTGTTTTGGGTTCGTCATTGTAGGTCCTTTCCTTCTTTTGTGTTTCTTGCCTAGAGAAGTTCCTTTAGCAGTTGTTGTAGAGCTGGTTTGGTGGTGCTGAACTCTCTCAGCTTTTGCTTGTCTGTAAAGGTTTTAATTTCTCCATCAAATCTGAATGAGATCTTTGCTGGGTAGAGTAATCTTGGTTGCAGGTTTTTCTCCTTCAACACTTTTAATATGTCCTGCCACTCCCTTCTGGCTTGCAGAGTTTCTGCTGAAAGATCAGCTGTTAACCTTATGGGGATTCCCTTGTGTGTTATTTGTTGTTTTTCCCTTGCTGCTTTTAATATGTTTTCTTTGTATTTAATTTTTGACAGTTTGATTAATATGTGTCTTGGCGTATTTCTCCTTGGATTTATCCTGTATGGGACTCTCTGTGCTTCCTGGACTTGATTAACTATTTCCTTTCCCATATTAGGGAAGTTTTCAACTATAATCTCTTCAAATATTTTCTCAGTCCCTTTCTTTTTCTCTTCTTCTTCTGGAACCCCTATAATTCGAATGTTGGTGCGTTTAATGTTGTCCCAGAGGTCTCTGAGACTGTCCTCAGTTCTTTTCATTCTTTTTTCTTTATTCTGCTCTGCAGTAGTTATTTCCACTATTTTATCTTCCAGGTCACTTATCCGTTCTTCTGCCTCAGTTATTCTGCTATTGATCCCATCTAGAGTACCTTTAATTTCATTTATTGTGTTGTTCATCGTTGCTTGTTTCATCTTTAGTTCTTCTAGGTCCTTGTTAACTGATTCTTGCAATTTGTCCATTCTATTGTCCATTCTATCTCCAAGATTTCGGATCAACCTTACTATCATTATTCTGAATTCTTTTTCAGGTAGACTGCCTATTTCCTCTTCATTTGTTAGGTCTGGTGGGTTTTTATCTTGCTCCTTCATCTGCTGTGTGTTTTTCTGTCTTTTCATTTTGCTTATCTTACTGTGTTTGGGGTCTCCTTTTTTTTTTTTGCAGGCTGAAGGTTCGTAGTTCCTGTTGTTTTTTGTGTCTGTCCCCAGTGGCTAAGGTTGGTTCAGTGGGTTGTGTAGGCTTCCTGGTGGAGGGTACTAGTGCCTGTGTTCTGGTGTATGAGGCTGGATCTTGTCTTTCTGGTGGGCAGGTCCACGTCTGGTGGTGTGTTTTGGGGTGTCTGTAGACTTATTATGATTTTGGGCAGCCTCTCTGCTAATGGGTGGGGTTGTGTTCCTGTCTTGCTAGTTGTTTGGCATAGGATGTCCAGCACTGTAGCTTGCTGGTCGTTGAGTGAAGGTGGGTGCTGGCGTTGAGATGGAGGTCTCTCGGAGATTTTTGCTGTTTGATATTATGTGCAGCTGGGAGGCCTCTTGTGGACCAGTGTCCTGAAGTTGGCTCTCCCACCTCAGAGGCACAGCACTGAGTCCTGGCTGCAGCACCAAGAGCCTTTCATCCACAGGGCTCCTTAATTTGGGATGATTCGTTGTCTATTCAGGTATTCCACAGATGCAGGGTATATCAAGTTGATTGTAGAGCTTTAATCCGCTGCTTCTGAGGCTGCTGGGAGAGATTTCCCTTTCTCTTCTTTGTTCTCACAGTTCCCAGGGGCTCAGCTTTGGATTTGGCCCCGCCTGTGCGTGTAGGTCGCCGGAGGGCGTCTGTTCTTTGCTCAGACAGGACGGGGTTAAAGGAGCCGCTGATTCGGAGGCTCTGGCTCACCCAGGCCGGGGGGGGGGGTGTAGGGAGGGTCACGGAGTGCGGGGCGGGCCTGCAGCGGCAGAGGCCGGCGTGACGCTGCAGCCTGAGGCGCGCCGTGCACTCTCCCGGGGGAGCCGTCCCTGGATCCCGGGACCGTGGCAGTGGCGGGCTGCACAGGCTCCCCGGAAGGGCGTGTGGCTAGTGACCTGTGTTCGCACACAGGCCTCCTGGCGGCAGCAGCAGCGGCCTTAGCGTCCCATGTCCGTCTCTGGGCTCCGCACTCTTAGCCGCGGCTCGCGCCCGTCCCTGGAGCTCTCTCAAGCAGCGTTCTTAATCCCCTCTCCTCGTGCACCAGAAAACAAAGAGGGACGTAAAAGTCTCTTGCCTCTTCGGCAGGTCCAGACCCCTCCCCGGACTCTCTCCCGGCCAGCCGCGGCGCACCAACGCCCTGCAGGCTGTGTTCACGCCGCCAACCCCAGTCCACTCCAGGCGCTCCGACAAAAGCCGGAGCCTCAGCTCCCAGTCCCGCCCGCCCCGGCGGGTGAGCAGACAAGCCTCTCGGCTGGTGAGTGCCGGTCGGCCCGATCCTCTGCGCTGGAATCTGTCCGCTTTGCCCTCCGCACCCCTGTTGCTGTGCTCTCCTCCGCGGCTCCCAAGCTCCCCCACTCCGCCTCCCGAAGTCTCCACCCGCGAAGGGGCTTCCTAGTGTGTGGACACTTTTCCTCCTTCACAGCTCTCTTCCGCTGGTGCAGGACCCGTTCCTATCCTTTTGTCTCTGTTTAGTTTTTTCTTTTGCCCTAACCAGGTACGTGGGGGGTTCCTTGCCTTTTGGGAGGTCTGAGGTCTTCTGCCAGCGTTCAGTAGGTGCTCCGTAGGAGTTGTTCCACGCGTAGATGTATTTCTGGTGTATCTGTGGAGAGGAAGGTGATCTCCGCGTCTTACTCTTCCGCCATCTTCCCGGAAGTCATTTTTTAACTTATATCTTGGACCATTTTCAAGATTAGTCCATATTATAGTTCTACCTCACTCCTTTTAATTGATTCATCATGTTTCCATGGCAAGCATTTACTTAATTAATGGAACTCTACTATATTGATGGATGTTTGTTTATAAAAGTTTGCAATTACACACAATGCGGTAATAAACATTCTTGTAAATTATGTGTTTCTGTGGGACAAAAGTGTAAAGCTAAAATGAAACTGTGTTAATGATATAAGAGGATAATTTTTATTTTATTACAAATATGAGGTTATTTTAAAACTTTAGGCAGTCTATCAAGGTTTAAAGAAAATAAAAAGTATTACTATCTCCTATTCATGGACGATCAATTTTATCTACCATTTAGTGTGTGTCTACACTGGTATTATGCTGTCATTTTGTATACATTAGCTCATTTAACCCCTATGACAGTCCTGAAGGGTCAACATTATTATATCTAATTTTATA
This sequence comes from Tursiops truncatus, assembly GCF_011762595.2. Lineage (NCBI taxonomy): Eukaryota > Metazoa > Chordata > Mammalia > Artiodactyla > Delphinidae > Tursiops > Tursiops truncatus. Next base: position 43,167,766 of record NC_047055.1, read on the forward strand.
GATGAAGAAACTAAGTCTTGGAGGGGATGAGAAAACTTATTGATGGCCACACAACTAGTGAGTAATAGCATTCTGGTCAAAGCACTGTGCTAGTGTCCCTACATGTGCAATACATGGAACTATTATCTCCATTCTCTAGATTGGAAAACTGAGGCTTAGAGAAAGTTTAGGCATCTTGCCCTGGGTCAACAATAACTAACTGACATGGTTGAGTTTCCCACCCAAGTCTCCCTTCAAAGCCTTTGTATTTTCTTCTAGATTACTTTTTCCATGTCTTCTTACTATTAATATTTTTATGGATTTTAATGATTATGAAGATTATGAAAGTAATTTACTCTCATCTGTGAAACTATAGAAACCATTCTCAAGTTTAGACCAAAAAATATACATAAAAAATCATCCTATCGCCCACTAAAAACTACTATTTTGGTATATTTCCTTCCTTTATTTTCTATAAACACAGGTCTTTCCTTTCCTGTCTTGTGACTTTTGCATATTTGTTCCTTTTGTTTTCTCTCTTCTTCCAGATCTTAACGTGGCTGATTCCTTGTCATTCAGGGCTTAGTTTAAATGTCGCCCTCTCAGAGAATGCTTTCTTGACCATCTAATCTAAATGAATCTAAAGTTACTTTCTACTCCTTGCCTTGTTCTGTATTCTTCTTTTAAATTTTATTTTTTTATTATTTTTTATTTTTTTATTATTATTATTTTTTTTTGCGGTACGCGGGCCTCTCGCTGCTGTTGAGATATGGTCACTGTTGAGATATGGTCATCTCAACAGACGCAAAAGAGAAAAGACAAAATTTCAATAATAATCTTGATTATTTATTAATACTTAGTAAACTAAAATACCCAATACTACTGATATAATACTACGATTTGTAATACTAATAAAACCTGACAGAATTTCAATTTTTAAAAGGTGAGAAAAGGATTTGAATAGATATTTCCTCAAAGAAGCTATACTAATAGCCAATAAGCATATGAAAAGCTACTCAAAATCATTAATCATTAGGAAAATGCATATCAAAACCACAATGAGATACTACTCAGCACCCACTAGACTAGCTATAATCAAGCAACCCCACTATTGGGCATATACCCTGAGAAAACCATAATTCAAAGAGTCATGTACCACAATGTTCATTGCAGCTCTATTTATAATAGCCAGGACATGGAAGCAACCTAAGTGTCCATCGACAGATGAATGGATAAAGAAGATGGGGCACATGTATACAATGGAATATTACTCAGCCATTTAAAAAAAATGAAATTGAGCTATTTGTAGTGAGGTGGATGGACCTAGAGTCTGTCATACAGAGTGAAGTCAGAAAGAGAAAAACAAATACCGTATGCTAACACATATATATGGAATCTAAAAAAAAATGGTCATGAAGAACCTAGGGGCAGGACAGGAATAAAGACGCAGACCTACTAGAGAATGGACTTGAGGACACGGAGAGGGGGAAGGGTAAGCTGAGACAAAGTGAGAGAGTGGCATGGACATATATACACTACCAATGTAAAACCGATAGCTAGTGGGAAGCAGCCACATAGCACAGGGAGATCAGCTCGTTGCTTTGTGACCACCTAGAGGGGTGGGATAGGGAGGGTGAGAGGGAGGGAGATGCAAGAGGGAAGAGATACGGGGATATATGTATATGTATAGCTGATTTACTTTGTTATAAAGCAGAAACTAACACACCATTATAAAGCAATTATACTCCAATAAAGATGTTAAAAAAACACTTGATTGTGCAATTTAAAATTTATTTTATGATGTGTGAATTATATCTCAGTAAAAAGGAAGGAAGGAAAGAAAGGGAAGGGAAGGAGGGAGGGTGGGAGTGAGGGAGGAAAGGAAAAAGAAGTGAATTTGGTTAGAACTAAGGATAGAGAAAAGTGAGCCTTTGTTCTCTGCGATTTCTCAGCTAATTGAAAAATTCCAGCTATGTACATTTTCCCCATTCATTTTAGACATCTTAGAAGGGGAAATTATTGCTTGTTTTTTTCTAAAACCAGAAAAAGAAACATTGAATTTGCATTCTGAATTCTACACTCTTCTCTATGTCCATTGTGTTATCAAAATAGTTAAGATTTGCATGTGACCACGTGTCTACTAGTATTTCCAAAACCTAAAAAGAATTTCTAAATTGTTTTATCAATTATTTTGGAAAAATATTTTTTTTCAAAAATGTTATTACAACACTTGCTCTTTTTTCTCCATTTACTCTGAGACTTTCCTTATTAATGGCATCAGTTTTCAAAAAATGAAAGTCAGTGTCTTTTGCTTATTTAATATGCAAAAAGTAAAAGCTAAATGTTAAGAATTGTATGAAATAGATAAATTCAGTGTTTCTATGTGGATGGTAACATAATTTGGCTGTGTTTCATATTCCTGGAAGTTCATGTAATAAATGGCATTTACTCTGAAATATATGGATAAAGAACGTAATTTAGGAGGCCTTATAGCAGTTTAGCTAAGAAAACATGTTAGTTTGGACTAGTGCGCTAGCAGTGGAGTTGGAGGGAGACAGAGATCTTGAAAATACATTTAGGAGATAGAATCAACAGGACTTGGGAGAAACTAGGGGTGAAGGTGACAAAGAGTTAGGAGTCACAGTTTCTGGTTTGTAAAAATGGATGATGTTACCTACCATTCACTGAGATAAAGAAAGGTAAGGGAGGACCGTATTGGAGGATGAGAGAGAGCAGAAATGATTAGATTAACCTTGGACATCGTGAGTTTGAGATGTTAAGGTGAGAAGCAGGTTGCTTAATACAGGTCTGAAACTCAGAGGAGATTTTGGACAAGAGATAAACTTGGGAATTATAAGCATATAAATAAAGCCTTTGGCTTTATAATATATGTATCCTTTCATCCAGCAATCCCACTTCCAGGAGTTCAACCTAAGAAAATAGTTCAGGATATGCATAAGGATAAAGCTCAGGAATGTTCATCTCTGTAAATCCCTAGTTTCAGTATTTGGGCAAGGGCAAGAATTTAGAGAAGGAGTAATTGCCACATGGGAAGAGTATCAAAGAAGGTTCAAAAGGAAAAAGAGTTTTAGGCAGTTGCAAACATTAGCAGAAACACAAACACATCATTACTATCAGCAACACCACCAATACCACTGACAACAGCAATGGTCAGATTCTCTTCTCCAAATTCTAAGATTTACATGTGTGATTTTGCTGGAGGGGCAAACCTATTTTAGAATATCTTTATGATATATGGTGTTCCAGAGGGTGTGTAAAAGTTGTCATTCTCATACACTTTTGGTGTGACTATAAATTGCTTCAGACTTTTGAAGACAAATTTCAAATGTGCTTGCTCTTTGAGAGAGTAATTTCACTCTTAAGAATTTATAACACAAAGATAATGGGTGCACTTGGAATTCCCTGGCCGTCCAGTGGTTGGGAACCTGTGCTTCCACTGCTGGGGGCCCGGGTTTGATCCCTGGTCTGGGAACTAGGATCCCACAAGCCTCGAGGTACAGCCAAAAACAAAATGGGTGCACTTAAGTGACAACCATAAATCTGTTCTTTATATATATATATATATATATATATATATATATATATATATATATATATATATATGAGAAATGTCCACTTCAGCGTGATTTGTAATAGTGAACATAAAGGGCATTTATAGCTTATGGGTTAAATTAAAATTTGTACATTCTTACAATGGAATCCTCTGACTGGGTTAAAGGAAATTAGGTGGAGCTATATCAAATGTAGCGGAAAGATGTCAAATATATATATTTAAGTAAAAATAACCCAACAAGTTGTTACACGATATACTCAATATGATCTCATTTTGTGCAAAAGAACGTGTGTGTGTGTGTGTGTGTGTGTGTGTGTGTGTGTGTGTGACACAGAGAGAGAGAGAAGGAGGGAGGGAGGCAGAGAGAGAGAGAGACTGGCATTTTGCAAAGAAATAACTGGAAGAATAGATACCAATAGCTACCTTGACAGAGGAAAGTAGATATACAGGGAAATTTCATTTCCTAATTTATGCAATTTGTATCCTTTGAATTTTTGCTGCAAGCATATATAATTTATAATCAGAAAAAATCCTAAACTTGGAAGCTATCTTATTGAATAATGAGTGATTCATAAAATGATGTAGAAATAGGCACTTCCCTGGTGGCACAGTGGTTAAGAATCTGCCTGCCAATGCAGGGGACACGGGTTCGAGCCCTGGTCTGGGAAGATCCCACATGCTGCGGAGCAACTAAGCCCGTGGGCCACAACTACTGAGCCTGCACTCTAGAGCCCACGAGCCACAACTACTGAAGCCCGCGCGCCTAGAGCCTGTGCTCCGCAACAAGAGAAGCCACCAAAATGAGAAGCCTGAGCACTGCAACAAAGAGTAGCCCCCACTCACTGCAACTAGAGAAAGCCCGCACACAGCAATGAAGATGCAATGCAGCCAAAAATAAATTAATTCATTCATTTTAAAAAATGATGTAGAAATATGTTTATTGACCTGAAATATATTCAGAGTTTATTGCTAAGTGAAAAGTGCAGCCTGCAAACATTGTAAGCATGTGATAGATTTAGAAAAATACAGGCAGAATAATAACTATGTTTTTAGTATTGTCTCACTTTTGCAATGAAATATATTTGTGTATCCCCAAAGAAAATTCTCTGAAGGAATGTTCTCAAAGCTATAAACAGAGAATATTTCCACAGATTTGACAGGTGAAGGAGATGCAAGACAATTTCATTATCTCTGTTATACATTTGTATTTTATTTGATCTTTATAAGGATATTTTACTTTTGAAATTGGAAGAATAGAGATTAAAGTTTAAAACTTGAAAAGTTTTATTTTAAAGTGATTTATAAAATAAAGTACAAATCTATTTATTGACACTGAAAGATATTCACAACACATGGTTAAATTTAAAATGGTGGTTACAAATTGTATGTACATATATATTTGTGCATAGGAAAATTCTAAACTCTACAAACGTACAAAAACACAAGAGAACACCTGAATTTAGGAGTCTGGGTAACATATATTTTCTTCTTTATGCTTTTCTGAATTCTACAGATTTTTCTTTATGGGCAAGTATAACTTTCATAATCAGAAAAAAGCTGCAAACGAGATCCTATTGTTATTTTAAATCCATGCGTGTGTGTGTGTGTGTGCGCGCGCTCACACACACACACACACACACACACACACACCCACACACACACAGCTTCTCTTCAGCTGAGAGTGGAAGATTCCATAGGACTGAGATGGCTTCCTGCCTGCTCTGAACAGGCCTTGGCTATTGTTCCCACCCTGATTTGTGTATGTTGTAGGAGGAGGAAGCTGATGAGGAAGAGAGGGGAGAAGGAAGAGGAGGGGGAGGAGAAGGAGGGGAAGGCAGGAGAGGCGGGGGAGAGAGAGGAGGAGAGAAAAGAGAAGGAAGGGAAGGAGGGGAGGAGGAGAAGCAGAAAGCACAGTAGGGGTCTTGCTGACTTGCTTGGAGAAAATCTCAGCAGAGACTGCCTGTCCCTGATGTGTTTCCTATGCCACGCAAATTTCTGGAAAGCTCTGTCTGGTCGTTAGAGCAGTAGTCCCTCCTTCCTTTACTCCTTCCTTCCTACCTTGCCTCCCAGCATTCCTGCTCTGTGATGTTCAAGCTGCAGTTCTGACTTTGAGCTCCAAGTGGCACTCAGTTGTATTTTCTAAATGTTTCCCAATTCACATGTATCATTAGTACAAGGGGGAAAAAGCAATGAAAGTCATTTTCTAAGCAGTCTATGAGCCAATATGTACAGAAATTATCCATTTTTCTTTAAATAGATATAGTTAGAAAAAACTGGAAAGATAAACGTTGCTCAGTTGATTGATAGGAGTTGAAAAGAAAACAAAACCAATGATACAGTGTCTAGCAGATATTTGTCACTTGGCTAAGGGTAATACCCTTCACTATTGTCCTGAGTTCTTCCCATCCAAAGCAGCTAATCTGTTAATCAACAAAGCTTACTATGTCATGGCAAGCCTTCAAAAGGTAACAGCAAAAAAAAGGTACAACAAAAAGGAAAAGACCCACTATCATCTAGATTATGTAAAAATGTCAGTGTTATTTCTATAATTTAGGGTGTTGTCTAATGGAGTAGACTGGGGGAAATTCCTTACCTCTTTCCTATTGAGTCAGGGTGACTTTTTGTTCCCTTTAGGAAATACACATGAACTGGATGTCAGTGTTGTCATTGAACCCTAGAATATTAAGACACTATAGGGCCACAAAGCACAATCACGATCTGATGGACAGGATATTGGCATGAGACTCAGAGGATATAGCTAGGTGTGTGAGTCCTTGGGAACATCACTACTACCTTACTGCTAAAATTATTTCATGTTGAAATTTTTTCCTATAATTCATTCTACTACCCTCTCTTTACACAGCATCTTTTTGCAATTAAAAGGCATACTTCTGGTGCTTGAAAGAATAAAGTGACTTACACCACATTACAGAAAATCAATTGAGTCTACAAAGCAGCCGACGTGACAAGGATTCCCGACACCCAGGCAATGGCCTGCTTCTCAAGCATTATTTGTTAGCCATGTTAATTACTAGGTAACCATGACAACCATCAGGACTCTGACACCAAACCCACACTCTTCACCGCTAGTTTATGCTGCATCTTAATGTACTTGTCTAGGAAGTCCCCACCAGCAGGCTCTAGCAGACAGAACTGCACCAACAGCGTGGAAGGGGAGGGGAAAAAAGAAACTGCCTCCTCAAAAGAGGAGGAACAGCAAGAGCGCTCAAATACAGCCCAAAGAATACAAGGAGAGGAAAAGGATGACACACCCTTCCCCAGGCCACCCCACCTCCAGATACATAGATACACATGAAACGGCGTTGACTCACAGTCAAAATGGAAACGTGTGTGTATTTTCCTTCTTCTCTCCACATGCTCTCCAGATCACGCTGTCCCTCAAATATATTCACATCTGTAGTTCACACTCTCCTGCCCCCTCCACTACTAGTAGGGTAAAGCTCCACCAGATTCCTGACTCTCAGCAGATCTGTCCTCAAAAATTGTGAGTCCCTCTTCCTTTTTCCTTTGAATGTATGGCTCGGCTTCCGTCTTCACAGGCCCATTGAGGCTGGAAGGGGATGGGACCAAGGCCCTAAGTCACACAGTGACTGTACTGTCCTCACATTCCCAGGGTGCTGGATGCCTCCTGATGAGCATCTTTCTGATCCCGGTGGATCACTCCAGGAGAGCAGGGAGGTGGCGGGATCCTTTGGAAGAAAGCTGTTTCTAGGCAAGAATTATAACTCAGAGGTTGTATTCAGTTCCATCAGTTTTAGACATGGAGAGAGTCACAGAGTAAGGTTGTTCATGTGGTAGATTCTTTTAAAGGAATTAATTTAGGCCTCCTGGCAAAGTGAAGGGAGCTGCCTCTGATGAGAGCCAGGCAAAGGGCTTCTGAGAAATGACCTCCTCTCCCTGAGACTAATTGGGGAGAAGGGTGGATGAGGTCTTTCCTTGAGGGCCCTGGGGGACAAAGAACCCCATGTCTAGCATAATCCACCCAAAACAAGAGTAAGGATTTATAGTGAAGCCCAGAAGGAGATAACTACATGTGACAAACAGTGGCTGGACAATTTTGATGAGTGCTACAACATTTCTTTTCCCACCCCATATACTGGCAGAAAAGAATCACAAGTCATTTTTTCAGTACGAAATGGGAAACACCAAATAAATTAGTCAGTGAATAAAGTTTCTAGGAAAACTAGCAGTAGCTCCTCCACCCAAGGCTGAACTGGCAACCAAGACTCTGATAAGCAGCTCTGCATGCTAGGGTAATAATGGAAGTTTCAGAGGAGAAAAAAAAGAGGCGGGTAATAATGGAGCCACCCCGTTGCCAGGTCAACAGACACTGAACTGCTCTGGCCAGCCTCCCTTTAAGCCTCTTGCCCAAATCACCCATCACTGTGAACTTAGACTGAGTGAAAGAGGAGACGACAACCCAGAGAGTTTGTGACTGTGGGACAGCTCCTCTTCCAACACTTTAAAATTATGGACTCCTTGCTGTTGGCAGAGTGAAGAGAGGGCCTTCTCTGAGTGAAAATCTGTCCATCACAATGGGTGGTTGGTCAGACATGATTCCCTATCTCTTTTTCATGTTGCAGCTGATACTTTCTCTTCTGCTCCTCATCATATTAGTGTCCCACAGGGCTTTTCAAATGTGGAAACAACTTCGGACAACTTAACTCCAGGAGATTCAGCCTCTCTAAGATGAAAGATTCTCAAACTCCATTGGTATCTGCAGCTCTCAGAAGAAAAGAACAAAGAACAGGCTGAAAGAGAAGATCATGTAGTCCATTACCATCACCTTTTGGTATTGAATAGCTGGCTCTGGCTTTGCTCAAAGAACCACGGATCTCCACGCCATGTGACATAAGAGCAGAAAACATAAAGATCAGCAAATATGCCTCTGTATATTTTTGTTATTATCTCCTGAAGTTTCTCATTTTGTACAGGTTTTGTAAGTAGCCTTTACCATAAATACCCTATACTATGTGACAGGGATTGTGTTAAGTGCTCTACTTGCATCATCTAATCCTCAGCACAGGTCTCTGAGGTAGGTACCACTTTTATACCTGTTTTACTGAATAGGAAGTAGAGGCTGAAGGGGTTTGTCTGCAGAACCAGATAATTATAAGTGGCAAGGCTGGGACTCAAACCCACACCGTATGATCCCCAGACACTCAGTCTCAACCACTGTTATGTTCCCTGGTGGGCAGAGTGTGTGACAGTCTTCTGTGGTCCTGGGTGTACAACTTTGTGAGATGGGATGATTTCTCCTGGTTACTTCACATTTCTCCTAGCTTAAAATGAACCCCTTATAGCCTGGTGGAGAGCCAAGACAACCAAGCCTCTTAACATTTCATAAGTAGCCTGATGACATACTTGTATAGAGTAGAGGAATCCTTTACACATCAGAAAATAATGCTTTTCTTTTATTTTGTTTAGGATATTTTTCTTTGAAATACACTTCTTAGCAAATTCATGTTAAGGGTGAAAGATAACAAAATGTGGTTTCCTTGGAATTTACTATGTAGGCAATCATGTCTTCTGCAAATAGCAAGTTTTCTTTCTTTCTGATCAGTAGGCCTTTATTTCCTTTTCTTGCCTTATCACAATGATTAGAACTTCCAGCACTGTGCTGTATAAGAGTGGCAAGAGCAGAAATCTTTCCTTGCTCCTGATCTTAGGGGGAAAAGCATTCATTCATTCATGATTAAATAGTGTTAGCTGTAATCCTTTGTAGATATTCTGTATCAAACCAAGGAATTTCCCTCTCTATTCCTAACTCGTTGAGAGTTTTTGTTATGAATAGGTGTTGAATTTTGTCAAATTCTTTTTTTCTTTTTTTTTTTTTCTTTTTTTGCAGTACACGGGCCTCTCACTGTTATGGCCTCTCCCGTTGCGGAGCACAGGCTCCGGACACGCAGGCTCAGCGGCCATGGCTCACAGACCCAGCCGCTCCACGGCATGTGGGATCTTCCCGGACCGGGGCACAAACCCGTGTCCCCTGCATTGACAGGCGGACTCTCAACCACTGCGCCACCAGGGAAGCACTGTCAAATTCTTTATCTCTGTTTACTGATCTATTATTTTTCTCCTTTAGACTCTCCATATGGTGGATTATATTGGTTGGTTTTTGAATGTTGAACCAGACTTGCATCCCTGAAATAAACCACACTTGATCATGGTGTATATTTCTTTTTATATATTGCTGAATTCTATTTGTTAATATTTTGGTAAAGGTTTTTGTCCTTATATTCATGAAGGATATTGGTCTTTTGGTTTTTTTCTCTTTGTACTGTCTTTGTACTGGTTCTGGTATCGGGGTAATACTAGCTTCATAAAATGGAAGTACTCCTTCCTCTTCTATTTTCCGGAATCAGTGTTAATTCTCCTTTAAACACTTGGCAGATTCTTTTATGAAGCCATCTGGGAAATTAGTGTGATTCAGCCCAGTTTTGTTTTTAATGATCTTTGTTTCAGTATCCATCGCTGAGGTCCCTTCTTCCATTTTTTTCATCCTTCAAATGGGTGTTTTATTGTAATTTTACATTCACTCCAAAGCTTAAGGTGTTTCAATTAGTGGGACTGTACATCTGGCACTTTCCTCTTCAGAACTACTGGGAGCTACATCCATAACCCCATGCCCTGCTAGAGGACCTACAGCAAGAGAAAGAGCTGGGAGTCTCTCTGAGATGCTGTAAGGGCTGAAGTCTTGTCTTGGCCCCCTCTCTCATGGCTGCCTGGAGAGCGCTGGGCTTTGTACTCCCTGTCGCAGGCTTGTCCACACAGAGAAACAGACACTACAGAAAAGGCAATCAGTCTGAAACTTAGAAACGTGAGACTTGGGAGAAGAGGTGGTGCAGGGAACCAAACTCAGGAATGTAAAATTGCCATGGGACAACTTCCTCCTGCCCTTACCAAGCTGTATTCAGAATATAAAACATAGTGTTTGGTTGGGTATTGGTTTTATAGTTGGAAAAAGTCAGGGGAAAAATCCAAGAGAAACTTAATTTATACTGGCAATCTTTATTGTTTTTTTAAAAAATTCTCCCTTTAAAAAAGAACATTGATTATCAATGTTTTCCTTTGTTATTGTTTCAAATGCCAAAAGTAATCATTGTGGTAAAAATTCAACAGTGTAAAAGCATATAATGTAAAAGGTGAATTTCTCCCCTCCCCTTTTTGCTGCCCTTTCTCTTCTATTTTTCCAACCCTTCTCAGATTTCAACTTCGTTCTGAGCTTGCCCACATTCCCATTTCCTTGCTCTTCTTCCCCATCCCTTTGCATAAGAGTTCTAAACAATTTTCAAAGTAAGCCAAGGTTTTCAAAAAGCCAAGGCTACTTGTGTTTGCATAAAGCACTGACTAGCAACCTCTTATTACACACACTGCCTTGATGTATTACCCACCCTCTTCCCGTGCAGATGTCCCTGCCAGCAAAAGCTGTACAGGCACCTACTTCCAGGATCTGGCTGAGCCACTCCATTTTCACGCTAACCTAACCACATAGAACTATTTCTGGCGAAATCTCTAATATCTTGATTAAAAAAATATATTCTTAGCACTTGTTGAGTTATGATTTGAGATGGACAATTACTGTGTGGAAGACTGCTAATAATATGGCTTTGGCAGTGAACTCTGAGGAAGAAAACTTTTCTGACTTTACTCCCTCCCCAATAGCTGGTACTTAAAGCAGGATAGCTCTGAATGGTCAATCATCTGAGGAAGGCATTCCTTTGTTCTTTTACTTCCTGGTTAAAGGAGTTGGAATATTTCTCTTAAGCAAACATGCCTCAGGCTTTGGAGTTGGTTACAGCCCTCCTGTTAGTCAAGTACACTAAGTAGCAAAGGTGAAGTGGTTCCACTTGTGGATTCTGGAGCCATACTCCCTGCCTGCCTGCCAGTCTGCCTGCCTAGCTTTTAAATCCCAGAACTACCATCTACTACCTGTGTGGTGTTGGATAAGGTAGCTAACCTCAGTGTGCATCAACTTGCTCATCAGTGAAATGGTGACGATTATGGCAGTATATACATCCACAGGGGTGTTGTAAGGATTACATGAGTTAATATATGGAAAGGACTTAGAACAGGGCCTGGCACACAGTAAGTCCCATACAAGTATTAACTCTTATAGTGATTACATAGAAAATATCTGGTAACTTATATTTGGCAGAAGGACCAAAGAATCTGTGTGGTCATGGCTTATATGGAATATAAAAGTATGAGACAGTCATTCACTGAGCAAGAAAAAAATCAGAGACCATCATCCCCATACACTCAGGAAAAAGGGTAAAGGTTGTAGCAATTACTAATTTCTTTGGTGTCTCCTGATAATATTTCATTAACTCTTCCCACCCTTATTCCACTTGATCCTTTGCATGGCTATAGTGAAGACAGAATTCCTGGCAGTGGAAGTGATAAAAACAGGCCTAACAGATTATTTATGGTAACTTCTCTCTGAGGCTACTTGCGTTGGGAGTAGACTTCACTTCTATAGCCTGGAAGGATGCTATATTGACAGTAAATAGGATTTGCTTGCCAACAGTCTCTCTCTTTCTTAATTTATATTACCCAAAAGCGCTAGAAGCCACAGATACCCCTTAAGGAAGTATCCTACAACCCATCTCCAATGCTTTCTCTTCAGTATGTTCTCCCATTAATTCAATATGCCTGCAGGTACTTCTTATCTTGCTTTAATCTTGATTCAGTGAGAATTCATGGGTAATTGTCCTCTCAATAGTACCATCAATTCTCTGAGCTCATAATCATTTTAATCCACATTCCTCTGCCACTCACTAGCCCTGAATCAGTTTTCTCTGCTGCTGCTCCAAGGGGCTTCCAGACTCCATTACTGCTGCAGTTGCTGCCACTGGAGAAAATCCTGACGACAAGGTGCTCAGGGACTTCAGTTATACATTCATGAGCCCAACGTTCAGCTGGGCTCTCTGTCCCATCCTACAGCCATTTTAATTAGTCCTAGTCATTTCTCCATGCTGTGGTCTATGGAAGAACAGAGCACTTGGGGTTTTACAAATGAAAAACCTCTCCCTCTTATGACTGCATCGTGATGATTTGCATAAGTTGATCCAAGTGCTGTGCTACTGAATCAGATGCCCCCTCACTGATGTTAACAACATGCATTATTTTGCATGCATTCCTCTACCTTAGCTGTGTGGGAAATAATATTTTTGAGACATTAACCTATATTCTTGTGGCTCCTCTGGGCATTTAACTCTTTTGCCTTCCTGTCATTCATGCAGATATCCGTGAAAGTTTGTAGCAGGGTTTCCCGGTTTTTGTGTTTCTATAAAAACCTGAGCCCATTATTCTAGGAGCCTCTGAAGCAAAAAACAAGAATAATAGGGAGGAGGACTTTTTTCCCAGATTAGAGAAAGGGCCCTCCCCCAACCCAGTGGAGAGAGAAGGAAAGGAAGTGATAAGAGCAGAGATTCCAGGAAGGAAATGAATGCAAGTTGTGTAGAGGTGCATGAGGCCCTGGGCAAACTTACAGAGTTCCTGTGCCTTGGTATGGAGAGGAAGCATCTGACAGAGGTTTTAGAGTTGAAGGGGCCATCAGACAGGAATGAGGGACTTTCAGCAGCAATCTCCAAGGATCGATGACCCAGACCTGTGTGACGTATGGCTCAGGACCAGATGTCCACCTCCAGCCAATATCTTTGCTCCCATCTCCTTTTTGCACTGGAATTTAAACACAACCCTGCAAAAAGGGAAGAATTCAAACCACATGGGAATTAAATTTCTGCCATCCCAGGGGAGTGATAGGCTCAAAATAGAAATTAGGTTGAATCAGTTTTTAAAAGTTTTGTTTCTTGCTAATTAAATTAGATTCTTAAAACATAATGTTTGCAGACCTGAGTGTGTGAAAGGCTTGCACACCCAAGTTTGTGAACACTACTTTTTCACAGAGCTTTCTCTCCGCTGCTAATATTTTTAATATAATACTGGCAGTCATGTAAAATAGTGGCTTTCCAACTGTGTTCTAAAGAGCTCTGGGTTTCAGGCAAGTTTCTTATGGACCTGGGTAGAGATTGAGGGGATAGCAAGTTGGCAGGAGTCTGGTCATCCCCCAGCACAGCTTTTTCCAGATTACTTTCCCTATTATCTATTTAGTATGAAGCTTATTATAACATTTCCTTTAAATAGAAGATTCAGCAGCTCAGGAAGTTGGAAAGTCATTTATGTAAAGTATAAAATAACTCATAGTTATACTATGAAATATATCTATACAGGCATAACCATGTTTTTTGTTTTCATTTTGACTTGCTTTGTTTTGCCTGTATAACTTTGGAACCAGTTCTGAAAGCAATTCCCAATGTATTTTAAGCAAAGACAACAGAGGCAAATGGCTCCTTTCAAAGGTAACTATTCTGAAGGTCAGTACTTGTTTGCATTTTAAGTTCTCATGTTTGTTAAAGAAGAAAGTCGGTCTCTTGATCAGCGTCATATGCCACATTTTCACCGTCAGTACAGTTCTGGTAAAACAGGATTAATATTTCTGTTCCTTAAAATGCAAGGGCAGAGCTATGAATAAGTTATGTTTTAGTAGGAGCTACTGGATGGAATATTCTTTGGCAGTTGAGTTTATTAGTTCCACTGCAATAATCTTTCCCATTTCACAATCAAATGACTCTCCTGTAACAATATAGGAAATGGTTTTCTCTTTCCAAGTTTCAAGGAAGAATACTTGGAAATGAGTAATATTTTTCTCCATCACCTTTTACTCTCTTAATCCAATGCTAACATACTGGGTATTTCTTTCCTTCCTAAGACTATGCAGAACTTTTCGTAGGGGAAACTCCTTGGGCTCTGGGCTGTAGCAGGAGCCCTCCAGCAGAGGAATAACTGCTGGAGAAGAAACAATCTCTGTCTAGATCATTGGTCTGTACTCAGCTTTCTCTTGGACACCACAGTCTGAGAGCATCTGGTTTTGGTTTGCTGTTAAGGAGTGTAGCTCACACAACAGGTAGCTGCTGCAGGTTGGAAGATTCAAAAGTCTTATTTTACTTCATAAAACCCTTGGTACTGACTAGGCTGGTAAAGAGTAAAAGCAGAAAGCCTCTAGGAAAGAGGAGGGGGAATTCCATTCAGAATGCCTTGCTGACACTTAGTGGATAGAACAAATCAGAACTGATTAAAGGACACTAGGGATAATATATAAGGGCGGTTAGTCACTCTTCGGTAGAGCAAGATGCATGTGTTTTAACGAAGAGTAGTGCCATCTCTGGTTTCTGTTGCTCTCTCTCTTTTCTCAGCAAGTCAGGTCTCTAAACATCTATTTATCATGTGGGATTTTATTTCCCAAATGGTTTTGAATTTAATTGATTTCCAAATTAAATGCAGAGAAGCATTCCTCTTAGTCTTCTCTGAATGAAACCTGAGACAATAATAAAAGGTACATGGAAATGGTTTGAGCTCATTTGTTTCAGTGAGTCAATGAAGTATAAAATCTCAAAAGGACTAAATATTCAACATCCTTAGCCTGAATATTAGAAACTTACTGCAGTCTCTGTAAACCTACATTTCTATCTTGGATAGGAATAGCAAAGAAGTTACAAATAAACAAAAGATCACTTAGCATGAAAAAGTTAATTGTGTCACACTGGATTTAAGTGATAAATCTGTCGTAAATGAATAATAAAATTTTAAATTGAGAAGATAGTTTTACTGAACAAAACTGTTCAGTGTATTTAGCTAAAAATTTTTGAATGTTTGAATTTCTTTTCCTTGTAATCTTTGAATAAAATAACGTAAGAAGTCAGAAAAAAACAAGATAAATTAGAAGTTGTGAGTAAATACCTCCAACTCTGCAATGAGATGCAGCTACTAATAAGTATTAAACTATTTCTTTTACAAAGACCCATAATCTTTATTTCAGAAAATTACAGTTATACTTGCAGAGTATTTTGCATTTTTTCCTTTAAACTTAAAATAAATTATTTTAAAGTTAGTCAATATTGTGAAAATAATTTGTGGCTCAAAACTCACCTTTAATATTTGAAAAAAATCCAATGGCTCCAATCAAGAATTATACACTCAAAATTTTCATCATTCTTCAAAAATCACAAAATTAGAACAAATGACTTAAGCATTTTAGTATCAAAATCTCCTTCTATAAAGAAACCCTTCCTTTGTGTAATCCAAATTACTCAGAAAAACTATTTCAACTTTTTAAAATCATGCTCATTTGTTCTACTTTCTTACCATCCTTTCATTACTTCAGTGGAGCAGGAAAGGAAAAAAGGAAGGTGAATTTTTTCTTAAGTAAACTTAGTGGTGTCATAAAAAGTCTTACCATTGTCCCTGTTCTAAAAGAAAACAGACTTAAACTTCTAACCTCATAAAACAAATCATGTGTGAACTCTAAAGGTTGTTCTTTCCACCGCTGCTCTTTTCTCATTATTCAAAATGGTAATTTTTTTTCAGTTACACAATTACTGGAATTGCTCAAGAGAAAGGGAATTTACCTTTCAAAATGTGCATTAGATCACACAATCTTCCCACTCTGCCACTCAATATTTGGCATCCTGTATTTTATTTGGCAACACTATCAGTTACCAAATTCTCTCTCTCCTTTTATTGAAGTGTCTTTTACTTACAAAACAGTGCCTCCAATTCCAGCATTCTCACCTCTTCCTCTTTGTAGCAGGCCTTCTTCATTCATGCCTGTACCATTACAATGACTTCCAGACTGTTTTCCTGTCTCCAGTCTCTCTCCTCTGCACATTGCTGCCAGGATAGTTTTTTACTAAGCCACTTCCCAGATTAGAACTTCAATGGTTCTTTAAGAAGCAGATAATTCCCATGTTATTTAAACTATTCAAAGCATGAAGAAACTTTTAAAACTTTCATTTTCTTTTTTATAATGCTAGCAATAATTATAAAAGTTATAAATATATTTTCCCAATACAACTTCCAAAATCGAACACTTGGACTCTTTAGGAATAACAATGCAAAAATCTTGTATATAAAATAGAGAAGCAACAAGGACTTACTGTATAGCACAGGGAACTACATTCAATATCTTATAATAACCTATAATGGAAAAGAACCTGAAAGACAATATATACATATTTATAACAGAATCACTTTGCTGTACACTTGAAACTAACACAGCATTGTAAATAACTGTACTTCAATAAAAAAATTAAAAATGCAAAAATGTCAAATAAAATATTAGCAAATAGTACCCGACATTACATTAAAAATAATACTCTTTGTTAAGTTTCATCTCAGTAGGGTAAACCTGTGACAATATTAAGAAATCTATTGCTATCATTAATTAAAATAATAGTTATAGGAGGAAAACCATATGATCATTCTTAAAGATGCAGAAAAGGAATGTACCAATATTTATCACCTAATCCTGGCTTTTAAAAAGACTTTATAAAATTGATAAGTATATTTTCAGTCAAAGCCACAGTCATTAATGAGGAAACACAACAGAAGCATTTTCAGCAAAATCAAAAACAAAGTAACAGTGCTTTCATCATTATATTTTAACATGGTTCTGGAAGTACCAGCCCAGTGCAATCAGAAAGAAAAAGGGTATATAAATACTGGAAAGGAAGAAGCAAATTTTATCTTTATTTATAGATGATATGATTTAATACCTGGAAAAATCCAAGAAAAAAACTGGAAAGCCATTAGAAGCAATGAGCCAGTTCAGTAAGTGACCATTTACAAGATTAATACATAAAAATTAATAGCTTTCCTGTGACTAAATAAAAAACAGCTAGAAAACAAGGAAAAGGAAGTTTTTATTACTGCAGTTCCTAAAAAACCCACTAAGTCTCTGTTGCTGGAATATGTGAAAATCAGTAATTTTCTTGGGGATTAAGAAGGAATATTGTAACCTGATGTGATGAACTGGCATCCAGCTGAGGCTCAATAAAGGCTATTTCTTTCCTTCTAGAAGCTCTGACTTCAACCTCCACACATCCAAATTGGAACTTAACCCTGAACTAAAGCCCCAGTAAGACCTGCAGTAGGCCTTTTATGGAACGGGTGTTTTCCTTGGTGCCTGTGGATAAATGAACTGTTAAGGACATGGCTGGCGTGGGGACTCTTTATATCTGCACCTCCTTAGCAGCTCACCGACAGCAGTCCTTAAAAGTAGAGTAGCTGTCTCCATGCCCAGATCAGAAGCAGGGAAAAGATCAGCCCAGAACACTGATCTCAAAACTCATAGTTCCTGGTTCTGGGTAGTGGTCTTCAAACATTTATCACCTCACCATTACCCCTCTTATAACTTGCCTTCCTACACACACACACACACACACACACACACACACACACACACACACACACACATTGATAAAGTTATAAATGACTGCAAGTGTAATGTCTGGTCTCTGCTCTACCCAACCAGAAGCCCAGGAAGTTTCCAGTTAAAGAGAAACTAAGACTGTTTATACAGAATGTTTTCAACTACATAAAAAAGTCTCTAGATTGTAGCAGAGTAACATGGAATTAATTTCTTCTTTATACTCAGTTATACTTCCTAAACTGCCTTAGTATCTTATTGCCTTTTCACTGGGTTGAGTCATTGAGGCTGGTCTCTAAGCAAATGGGAACCAGAATAGATCTAAATATTCAAGTTCAAAGCTGTAGGTAAAAAGAAAAACAAAAGCAAGTCCAGGAGAATATCCGTAAGATTTTCCTTGAGGCAGGATGGCAGAGTATGGGAGCCTCAGATAGAGAAGCAAACCTAGTGTTCCTGAATGGAGAGAAAGCTGTGGAGGACACAGCTGGATTGCTATCTGGAGTGTGAACCAGGAGTCTTCTTGAAGGTTATAAAGATTTTCAGTGTCCTAATAGGACAGGACTTAGCAGTAGACCTGGCACCCAGACAAAACCCAATTTGCCTGTACTCCCTTTCCCTTGAATTTCTGTCCTCATCCCTTGCCTCCAAACCCTATACCCTGGATTAGGATTCAATCTTAATTTACTGCTCTGGTTGAGACTTGCAGTCAGCTAGAGTCATGGTTCTATTTTTTTATGTGCAAGGTGATGTTCCAAAAACTTGTTGAATCTATGCAGAAATGTCCAGACTATTCTTCATCTACAGTTGCATAGAGAGCAGGAGACATTGGAGACTGCTTTATGGACTGACTATCATTGGCCATCAGTGCCAATACCTGTTATTTCTGACGCAGGGCCCTGGTTTTCTACTACTTCCTACTTTGTGGACTTGCTCTTAGGCAATTCCATGACACCTGTTCCTAGCTACATTTTCCCTCTCTCCACAGATCAACATTTGGACAGAAAGTGTAATCATACAAGGTGATAGAAAAAGGAAGATTGAGAGAGGCTGAAGCAGCCCCTCCCCTGAAAGAAAACTAGACAAATATTGAGCATTAAATGTTTGAGGGAAGGACAAATACTTGCAGTTCTTTATTCATGGCCATGCTTGTCAAGCTGTTCCCACTTGGAAGTCTATTCCTTTTGTGGCTCCCCTACCACTCTCTCCCTTCATACATCTCACTTACCAGAAACACACCCCCCATCAGCGCAGTACAATCAGGGGTGTGTGGAGGGAGACTGATTGAAAAAAGGAAAATAATCAAAGAGTGGGAGACAAGACTGGGAATCCAGACTTTGATCTGGTCCTTACTCCCTGGGAAGATAAACAAACCGAAAGTAGGGCAGCAGAGACTGCAGAGGTATTCAGAAGAGATAAATAAGTAGCACAGAGTGCAAGAGGTCGTGGCTGCCCCAGGATCCCAGCTGGCCTCAGTCATTCCCACTCTGAAGACACACAAAAGTGGAGAATTGAGTACTCAATGAGTATCCAAGTACTCAATCAGCTCCAGGACACGAGTCTTAATATCAATCTTTGCTGATTGAAACATCCCACTTCAACATCTATCCACTGTGTCCCCAAATCCCACTCCAAGCTCCTCTGTTACCAGCCACTTCCCTAGAAAGTCTTTAAATATTTAAATTCATAATTTTTAAGGTAATCATGGTATTTTAACTAGGTGTTGACAAGGCACAGACCCAAGTTTTAGGATAAAGAAAAGTATACAGCATGAACTTAACTATAGTTTCTCTCTCTCTCTCTTCTCTCTCTCTCTCTCTCTCTCATTCTCATTCTCTCTTCCACTCTTTTTCTTTTCCTCTCTTAATATCCAGTTTTATCTTGATAAATATGGCCTTGAGCAATCCATAAATCTGAAAGAGGCAGTATGATTGATGAACTAAGGTACATCCTGAAGACAGGGTTTCCTGGTTGCCAGAGAATCCTGACATTGTGATACACTGAAGCACAGGATAAGGGAAGTAGTTTAAATAGTAGTAGTAGTAGTCCGTGCTTCCAACACCTCATCCTGTGGCCCACCTTCATTCACCCCCTCCTGTGAGCTGGCTGCCCAGAGAAGCTTTATAATGATGTGATTATTCTAACTCAATTAGCAGGGAATGAAAGGAACAAAGGAAACCTATTTTGCAGCTGGCTGGTCATTCAAAAGCATCCTAACTTGAAATGTCAGCTAATTAGGACATGGTAGGAGGGAGAGATTTTGCTTGAGTACTTAGACCTTATTAACAGACCTCACTGTGATTATTAATATTATACTTCAATAAAATAAACCAAAAACATATTACATATCCAATTTTATTTGAAGGGTGAATTTCTATTGCTCTCACCCCAGACAGACATTAGATTCATAATGTCCCAAATCATAGGAACAATTAATTCCCAAATTAGTGTTTTCTCCATTAAGCACTGACCAGTTCTTTTTAATTCCTTTTTGGTCTTTGAAGCTGTAATAATCTTTGGATATATTTAACTCTCAATTTATAAATGGGAGAGAAGCTGAGAGAGTAAGGTATGTTTGAAAAAATACAATTGGAGTAGACCTAATGGCTACAGACTCTAAAATGCAGAGAGAGTAACTGTTCTGTTCTCTGAGAAGGAAAGGCATATGCAAGAGAAAGCAGCATTTAGGATGACAATTTTAGTTAAATTTACTGAGCACTTACTATGTACCAGGCTCTGCTCTAAACATTCTACACTCAATTATACCCTGTGAGAAAGGATGTTTGTTATCCTAATTTTTCACATAAGGAAAAAACACAAAGAAATTAAATGACTTGTTTAAAGTGATACATATAGCAATTAAAAAAAAGATTTGTACCTAGGCAGTCTGACTGGAGAGTCCAAATTCATAACTATTATGCAATTCTGATAAAAATATAAAACCACAGATATTATTGGGCATCAATAAAGACGAATAATGAGAAAGTATGCTAGAGGATTAAAGGAATGCATGACTAGAGACAAAGGGCTAAACTCAGTCTCTAGCAATAAATTATTAAATCATCCTGTAACCAAGGTTTTTTTTTTAAGGAGGGAAATATAGACACACACACATACATACACACATTGAAGAGCTTAGAAATGAGGTTTCCATCTGAAAGCTAAACAAGTAAACCCAGCCACAGTGGATTTGAAGAGCAGACTGTAAGACACAATCAAAGGACTGCCTTCCCAGGTACAACAGCAGAACATGCACACACCCAACATGCCAGTCAGGGTTAAGTGAGGACCAGCCAGATGAAAGTGAAGAAAGAGCGTGTTCCAGGCAAAAGGGACAACATGTGCCAAAGCTCGGAGATGAGAGACAGCATGGTGCATTCAGAGAACATGAAAAGGTTCAGTATGGCCAAAGCAGTGAAGAAGGAAGAGTAGACAGGGGCAGGGCTGTGGAAAGCTTAGCTGTTTGGAACTTATCCCCAGTGCAGTGGGAAGCCAGCCATTGAGGTGTTTGAGAGACATGGAGGAACACAGATTGGAGGGAGATCTCTGGCTGCAGAGTATGTTGGAGCTCTCCCCACCCCACCCCATAGCAGAGGTGGGTAGATCAGTTAGGAGCTGCTGTAGTCATCCAGGAGAGAGATGGCCAGGCAAGGTTGGCAGAAGTGGTGACTGGGAAGAGGGGGCTGATGGGAAATATTTCAGAAGTAGATAGATGGGGTGTGGGGGTGAGGCAGAGGAGGGGGTCTGGTTTGGGCAGCAGAGTGTGTTGTTGGTGCCCTTCACTGAGAGTGAGACCTTTCAGAGGAGGAGGAGGGGGAGGGAGAAGGGCAGGGCAGGGAGGAGGAGGAACAGTTTGAGGAGGAAGTGGAGGAGCTCAGGTTGAGAAAAGTTGAGTTTTAGGAGTTGGTGAGTTGTCTAAATGGAGCTCTTCAGTGACCAGTTGATGATATGGGTCTGGAGTTGGGCTGTGACGTCTGTCCTGGAGATAAAGATGTAGGTATCATCAGCCTCAGACCCTGTGAGTCGATCAGCTGGCTAGAGGAAGGAGAAGGGAAATGGGAACCAGGAGAAAACTGGAGGTTCAGACAGCACAAGCCAAATGGACATCACATAGTGTGGAAAAGGAGGACCTTTGTAATATCCCAAAGTCAGTATCATTTCTTTCCTCACTGCTTTGTTTTCCTATTTACTGTGTATCTGTGTATCTAGAGGTGGGGTGGCCTGCGGAAGGGTGTGTCATCCTTTTCCTCTCTTTGAATTCTTTGGGCTGTATTTGAGGGCTCTTGCTGTTCCTCCTCTTTTGAGGAGGCAGTTTCTTTTTTCTTTTTTCCCCTCCTCTTCCAGGCTGCTTGTGCAGTTCTCTCTGTCAGAGCCTGCTGGCAGGGACTTCCTGGACATGTACATTAAGATGCAGCATAAACTAGTAGTGAAGGGCATGGGTTTTGGAGACAGTTCAGACTCTAACTCCACTAATTTCTAGCTTTGTGTACATTATCAAAGTTGATTAACTTCTCTGAGTCTTTATTTCCTCATCTGTAAATTAATACCTATCCACAATGAGATTTTATAAAAATTGAAATAAATAACACATAGAAAGCTTTCATTACATTTATCTTTATTATTATTATTATTATTACTATTTCTATTTTTATTATTCTTGCTCCAGGACAATCTGGAGCCTGCCATCCTAAGGCTTTTATGTCAGGTATCAGGAGGAAGAAAGAGTGCCCAAGAAGCATATTGTATTCATGATCTATAATAAACTTTGTACTTTCTAGATGAAGAGAAAGCCACAGGGCTAGTTAGAGCCTGATGAGCAGTTCTGGGTGTTGATTCTGAAAGCCAAAGGTAAGGTTTCCCTTTCTCAAAATACCATCTCATCTACTACAACATGTGATATGGGAAGTTCTCATATTCCAGCAGATTGGGTTGGAGTCCCAGCATCTTTCTTAATGAGATTTTGATTGGATGGTCAACCAGTAAACCAGTTCTACACTCACTCTTCAAAATAAAACTAAAATAGGTGAAACATGTTTCTCTGGATTTCTGATCCCTGGGGGGCCCTAGATGGAGATAACAGAAAGGCTCTTCTCCACTTAGTAGTCAGGATTGTCATGGTTACCAAATTGTTCACAAGACTCACAAGTACACCCTGCTCTCCTATGAAGCAGCATTTGCATTTCAAAGGAACCAACAGTTTCAAAATTCTCCTCTAAAAAACATTTGTTTCAGTGGGGAAAATGGAATTAAGTCTAGAAAACTTGATACTTGCAATAGCAAATTTATATTTGCTGCAGGAATTTCAATAATAAAGGTTTTATTAAAGGTACACGTGTATAGCTATAAAACATAGACTTCCAATGACAAATTCAGGTTTTGATTACATGGAGCATTTGTTCAGGAGTAATGGCTTTTCTTTTCCTTATCACCAAAAGCTCTATCATTAACACAAACCTTCTTACACATTCTTATCAATTTTTATCACTTTTATCACCCACTGTTAGGATAAACAAAATTTAAAGGCATCTCAACCAAGTTGGTATGTTCTTTAAAAAAATACAGGTGATAGTGGCTCCTGATTTTGATGGCGTTAATACCAACCACTCTTTACATAATGTAAGTTAGGTTTCCTAATTAATCAAAGACCTTATATCTGATTTGAATTATGAAAACATGGTTGTGAGAGAAATGCATACACTGAATAAAAATAGGCCATTAATTGGGACTTGGGAATCCTTGTCATGTAGGCATTGTAAACAGACTCTTACATAATATCCTGCAGTGTGCTGTAGTATTTTATTATCTCACAACATTAAAAGTTATGACTTTTAATTATAAGTGAAACTGGTTAGGGATAGGAGAGGGAAATAAATTGAATTATAGTGCAATTTCTCAGTATTTAATTATTTTAATGAGATATATGCTTTTAAAATGAGAAAGAACTTATCCAATGACCCATCAGTATCTATAGGGTCTTGCTTAATTTACTTACCTCCTCTTGGCCTCATCTGTCAAGTTGAGCAAGATAACTTATGGTTTAAAGAGACAGGAATTTCTCCCTAGTCACACACACACAAAAAAAATTCCTCTGTTCTGGGAAAGGGTTAGTGAAAATGAAGAAATGAGGGACTCCTAAACAAGGAGACACCTGTGCCCTGCCCCAAGAGTGCCTCAGTGATGTGGCAAATCTCAGATAGGACAGCCATGATGAGATGCTCAGCAACTTCAGCTTTGACAAAGATTTCTGGTCCTCTAGTATAGAGCAGAAGCACCAGAGCCTTGAAACCTCAAATGGATTTGCAATCTGGGACAATGTGTGTCTCAGCAGACTATGTGAATAGGCCTACCTTTCTGACACTCTGGTCCCAAATTTTGACAACACTCAAGGAGTAAGGGAACCACAAAAATAAATGAGGCTGCTTTTTTTTTTCATATTAGCAAGATGAGGGCCCAAAGTTTAAATTCCTCCAAGGTGCTTTCTATTCCCAGGAACCCAGGACCATTACATAGATGTTAAATTAATGGGTAACCCATTTGTCAGGCTAACAAGGTCCCTTTGCCTTGACACCCTCCCACCTCTGCTTGGGTCATCTGGTCTAGGTGAATAGCACCTGCCCTTCCTCTAGTAACTTCTCGGCTGGTTTCAAGAATTTGGAAGAGAGTTGTATGGCAGTCAATTTAACACCTGCCAAAGCCTGTTCTAAATGGGCCAGAGCCATACATCCTATATCTAAACATCCCTCAACCTTTGTACTAGCCTACAATCTCATAGGCAGAACACATTTTTGCAAGGTGCTAAACTACATGCTACACAGCGCCCCTCCAAAATCTGTACATTGAAGGAGGAGATTTGATTCTTACTCAGGTTGTAGAGAGAAAATTAGCCTCTGAGGGAGAGTGTTTCTGAGACAAACGCTAGAAGATTAGAGAAGTACGAGCACTCTCCTCTTTTTGTTTTGTTTATGGAGAAGCTGGGCATTTCCTGATAGACCGCACCCATGAAATAACTCCACAGCTAGTAATGCTGAAGTTAAGGCTTCCTGATGGGAAGATCACATGGATAGGAAGCACATTTTCATCACAAGAATGCAGAATGGTTGAATTGGGAGATTGAGATTGACATGTATACACTGATGTGTATAAAATTGACGACTAATAAGAACCTGCTTTATTAAAAAAATAAAATAAAATTCAAAACTTTTTTTAAAAATTAAGGAAAAAAATAATATTATACAATAACAATGATAGGTTTATAAAAAATAATGCAGATTGGTTAGTTATAGTAGAATTAGTAGACACTATTTATGCCCTGTCCAGATTCCACTTACTGGGCTAGTACATCCATCCCCCTAAGCTGCTATGAACATTGGTTGCTAAAGATTCACAGTCACACCCTTGTCAGAGGATACCTTGGAGCTAAAACCCCTTTTCTCTCACTCCAACTCACCCATACACCAAGGCTTTCGGTCAGTGGATACAAAAGCCTGGCTCCTTTGTCTCACAATGGATCAGTTCTGTGGCGCCCTTCACATCCCAGATCTGCCCTGGGCTCAAGCTGAAGTTACACTTCAGCTGAACTACAGCTATGCCTAGGTTCTTCCCCTGTCCTATCCTGCTCTCCTATCTCCATACACGTTTCATCTGAGAACACTCCCTCAATAAACTACTTTCAGAAGAATCCCCATGGCAGGCTCTGCTTCTAGGGAACTCCACTTAAGACACAAGGCTATTAATTTATGTTTCATCTCTATGGCTGTCTGTGTTCTCTGCTTTCCCTTTCTCAGTCCAGCCAGTTCTGTACTTCCTTGCCTCAGAGAAAGTTTGTGGCAGGACTTCCCAGATTTTATTTCCTCCATACCCCAAGTCCATTGTGAAAAATGAAGTTCAGGGAGTGAAGGATTTCCCTAACACTAAAAAGAAATCCCTTCCCTCACTCAATGGAAAAAGGGAGAGGTCTCTGAGTCCCTTGAATAGATGAGACCACTGGCCTGCTCCCTGACAGCCCAAAGAAAAGAGAAGGAACTCAAACCTGCTGGCCATATGATGCCCCTGGAAGTCTGGATCCTACCCAGGGCTCCCAGGCTCACCAAATTCCTATGTTCTCTATGCCAAGCAGAAGCTGCCTAACTGGTCATTCTGGAATCTGGGATGATGGCTATCACAGCTATAACTAGTGTGGAAAGACATCCTCTTGTAAGTCTATGTAGATTTTTTCTATATACGGTTATTTTTTCACAAAATTAAGATATCTAATATTTCTTTCCCATCTGAAAGGCTGACAAAAGGAGATTATGATTATGCTGTTATTATGAAACAATCTGTTAAAAGACTTTATGAAGCATTTTCATTAACTAATAAAAGGCATACCCTGCAATGTAACCTGAAAAAAATAATTCCAGGATATCATACACAGTGTAATTGCAGTAATGTTAAACACATCCACATTCTTACAAAGATAGAAAGACAAGGAATAGTAGTTGGTGGCTTATTTTTATTTTCTTCCTTACAGTTTTCTGTATTTTCTAAACTTTTTGTAGGCAGGATTAATGTCTTTTGCATCAGCTGGCCTCTTCTTATTCTGCTCTCCCAACGTCAGTCGGTATATGTAGTACCAGGAGCCAGCCCCGACCACCAGGCCTGTTGCCATCAAGCCCAAATTCTGAGCGCGGCCCATGCTGCAGCTGGAGCGAAGATCTCAGGGGACTCTCTCTCAGGCTAGTGAGAGCCGCTGGGACGCAGGAGTCTGAAACTGCAATCAAGGGGGCGGGGGTGTTCGGGGCGGAGGAAGGAAGAAGGAAATGAGGCGTTGAGCTTCTTTTTCTTTTGCATCATCAACCCACTGATAGATGGACCAGCAGACAGGGACAGACCAAAGCCAGAACCAGACAGGAACAAACAGGAGACAATGAGGACTCTGCTCTGGTGAATGCGGTGAACGCACCAACACCCGAACGTGGGTTCAAACCCGGACCTTTCCTTCTCCGTCCAGGTGGTCAGGCCTGTCTCTCACCTCACAGTCCCCCATCGCTCCACTCCCCGATAACCGCCTCCTCCCCTCCCTTCCGCCCGCTGGAGTCACCCACGCCAACCATTTCAGCTGCCTTTTACAAGGCACAACACGAAAAAGGGGCTGGGTTCGGGTGTCTCCGCGGGGAAATAGAGAAGCGCCTCCAAACTCGAAAGTCGTGCTGCTACCCTCCACCCTCACTCCAAGAGTCTCCAATCAATACCCACCCTCACCGTGACCGGCAGGAATCAGGACGGGTTTCCTCTTGTCCTCCTCCTTCCTTGCCCACAGCCACGTCACCTCAAAAGAAATTGGGAGCCGGTTACCTGAGCAAGAACCGCTATCTGGACAGACCAGCACACAGGCTCCTAGTCACATGAAGTTACGTCACTGGTGAGTTCGGGGTCCCAAATTTCCCCTCCTATTATTGGCAAAGCAGAGGGTGACCCGCCCCCTCCCAACCCCCCACCCCCACCACCATTACCACACAGGACACTGTTGCTCTTTCTAGTCTTTGCACATCCAACAAACGTGTTGTCTTTGATTATTGGAAGGGGCAGTATTTTCTCCTGAGCTACTGGCCAATTCTACTGCTTCTCTGGGGAATGGTCCCGTCCTTTTCCATGCTCCCTCCACCTTTTTTCTTTGGAATCCTTAATGTTCACCTCTGCAGTCCTGAAAATACCTGTAAATGGGGACGGTGGAAGGGGTGTCAGGAAAAGAAGCAGAGAGTAGGAATGAATTTGTTATTTTATTTTATTTATTTATTTATGGCTGTGTTGGGTCTTCGTTTCTGTGCGTGGGCTTTCTCTAGTTGTGGCAAGCGGGGGCCACTCTTCATCGCGGTGCGCAGGCCTCTCACTATCGCGGCCTCTGTTGTTGCGGGGCACAGGCTCCAGACACGCAGGCTCAGTAATTGTGGCTCACGGGCCCAGTTGCTCCGTGGCACGTGGGATCTTCCCAGACCAGGGCTCGAACCCGTGTCCCCTGCATTGGCAGGCAGATTCTCAACCACTGTGCCACCAGGGAAGCCCTGTTATTTTCTTGTTAGCACTATTCTGTTTCTTTTTTTGCCCAAATTTTATTATGGCAAAATAATGATAGAACTATTTTCATTAAAAAAAAAAGATTATTTTTTTAAAAGGCATGTTTCATAAACAATCATTCTCACTGCATAATGAGTTTTATACATGCCACTCAAAGCAATCTTAATTAATGTCTTCCACATCTTGTCACATGACGAGGCCCTGATTTAGCTAATCATTTATTTGAGAGTTAATAAATCTGCTAATGCAGCAAAGCCAACTGGCTTTATTTCTGGACTGCAAGAGAGTCGTTGTAAGTGCAATGTTGGAAAGCCATTTCTTTATTTATTCATTTGTTCAACATATTTACCGAGCACCTACTACATACCATGCATTGTTCTCCATGCTGTGGTTACAAGGGTGAATAAAACAGACCTAAATCTCTAAATCATGTGGCCCTTACATTGTAGTGAGAGAGACAAACAATAAACAAGTAAATAAACTATATATATATATATATATATATATATATATATATATATATACTGTTAGTGATACATACTAAAATATTTTAAAGCAAGGAGATATGAAAAGTCGAGATGGGTTAAACTTTCAGATAGGGTGGCCAGAGAAGGCATCACTAGAAAGGTGACCTTTCAGTAAAGATCTGAAGTTAGTGAAGGATCTAAGTGTGGTGATATCTGGGGGAAGAATATCCCAGGCAGGAGGACAAGCAAATGCAAAGGCTCTGTGAAGGTAACAAGCCCAGTATGTTCCAGGAACATCAAGGAAGCCAGGATCGCTGAGCTAGAGACAGAGCAGTAGAAGATGAGGCAGAAAGGTAATAAGGTTGAAGAGAGTAGGGCTTAGTCAGTTGTAGTGAGGACATTTGCATTTACTCTAAACAAGGGGAAGTGGGTGGGGAGTTTGAGGAGTTAAGGGGAGTGGAGTTAAGGGGAGTTTGAGGAGTTAAGTGGGTGGGGAGTTTGAGGAGTTAAGGAGACTAGAGTGAAAGGGAGACTGGTTTATCTACATCATTCATTGCAACAGCAAACTGAAGGAGAAAATAAATCTTACAATTAAAGCACTTGATAAACTGAGTCAGCCAGTCCTAAATTAAAAAACAAAAAAACTATTAGTAAAATAGGAATAGTGGAAACTTTGCCTGTGCAGTAAGGAATTATATATTTATAATTTAATGAATTATTATTGGTTAAATTAAATTAAGTATAAAAGAAAATAGCCTTAGTCTGATGAAGACTATATCAGAGGCTCTTTTGACCTAGCAGATTCCTCACTCTTTGTGGGCTACCAAGACCACAGAACTTGTGACTTACCTCTACTCACTGATATTATTTCCTTCTACTACTTTTTGTGCAGTACTGGTAAACATAAACAAAAATAACCTTGAAAAACAGATAAAATATATCAGAAACAGCAAAAGTTACACTAAATGATGAAACTTCATAAGAGGTATTCCCATTTTCTTCAAGAACAAGAACAAGAGGTTCTCAAGCACCACCATTGTTCAACATAGTTCTGGTCAATATAACACATGCAGAAAAGGAAAAAAGTTATAAATATTGGAAAGGAAGAAATGTAAAAAATCATCATTTGAAGATGGTTATGTATACATACCTGGAAAAACCAAAAGTATCATTTGAAAACAATTGAAATTAATCAGACAGATCACAGAAATTGGCGGATACAAAATAAATATATAATAGTAGAACACTTTCCTTAAGCAGAAAATCACCTATAAGAAATTACAATTGGATAAAGGAATAGCATTTCAGCAACATAAACTACTAATACCTAGGAAAAACCTAACAAGTAATAGGAATTATTTAGCTGAAGAAACTTACAAAATTTGATTAAAAAACATAAAAATAGATCTGAGCAAAATGGAAATATATCATATTCCTGGAGGGGAAGTCTCAATTTTAAGATGCTAATGTTCCTCAAATTAATCTGCAGATTTACCACAATTACAATACAAATTCTAAATGCTTATTATTTGTTTATTGTTGTTCAATTCAGAACTTGATTAATAACCACAAATGCACTTACTAATATGTGCATAAAAAGAAAGTTGGAAATCTTTAGCAGTGACTAGCAATGGGAAAGATATCATGGAGCTCTTTCCCTGCATGCTTTATACATTTCCTTATTGTTTTGAATATTTTTAACCACTAATATATATATTACTTTCATTACCAGAAAAAAAAAAGATATTTCTAATCTGGACTATTTTATATAACACAGACTCTCTAGGCCATTGTATTGGTTCTTAATATCTAGGGCAGGGATCCTAGACCCCTTGAGAAACTGATGAGGTCAATGACCTTTATTCCCCTTTCCCCCAAAAAATGCACTTAATCACACATACACTCAAAAACAAAACCTTGCATACAATTTCACGTAGAACACAGAGGTAGCCAGTTGAGAATGCCTACTCTAGGTTAATCAGTATCGTCAGTGGGGAGAGACCCTGGGGCCCAGGTATACATTTGGCTAAGGAAGTATCAAAGTGGGTGTGGGCCTCGGGCAGTGACCCTGCAGCAAGGCTGGGTTCTCCCTGGGTGCCCTGAGGTGAGGAGGCCAGAGGTGAGAGGTCAACAGGCTGCAGGCCAGGTGATAGCAGCAGACAGCATCAGGAACAAGGTTAACTCGGCCACACCATGAATAAGGGCAGAGCAGGGCAGGCAGGCCTGGGTGCTTCCCCCAGCAATCTTTGTGGAAACCTGCAGCTGCAGGGGTAGGTGGGAACAGCAATCCCTTCTCTGCATCCCTAAGTTACCACTGTGGGAATTTGAGGGAGGGAGTGAGGGAAGAAGCCAAAGGCATTTACTCAAATTGGTCACCTGAGTAAAGATGGCATTTACCACCCTGGTCACTGTCCATGTATACTTTTAGGATGAACAACAGAGTCAGGTGCCAGAATGCAGGGGATGAGAGGTTCTGGAATATAGGAGAGGTGGGAGGGCAAGCACCTTCCTCCCTCCCCTCTTGACAGGACTGGAAGGATTTGACCATCTCTGCATCCCTCATATCCATCATTTCCTTCGTCTAATAGTTCTTCCTTTTGCCCAGAGCTGAATCACAAAACTGGAACCTAATCCATGGACAGGTGTTCAAAACTGTCATGGTTACAGCCATCAAATTACAAGAGGTTCACACAGCAGTCAGCAATGGTTTGGGAACATTAAATAAATGTGTTTCTCTAAGAGAACAAGACAGCATCATTTATTTACCCAACTTAAAAGCTGTCCCAGAAGGAGAAAAAGTAGGATATTATTTGTCCAAAATAAATAAGATCAGACAACTGAACATCTCTCCATGGATCAATTTACAGATCGTATGGAAACATGCTTATCTTGTTGAGAAAAATTCCATTTTTGGATATTCAAATGCCTTAGCATGTTTTGAAAACTATTTCCTATGTGGACAATAGAATCTTCTATGTGGTAAAAATTAACTAAAATTAATGGTGTCTTCCAATATTAGTGGGAAATCTTTTTTCTAAAACATGCCTACTCTTTTTCTTTTGTTGCTGCTTCCCACACTGAACTCTTGTTTTGTTGTATTTTCTTACTATAATAATAAAGAGTGGTGATAGCTTTAAAAACAAAACAGAGACGTATTACAGAAGTAAAGACCCCACTACCATTCCTACCCCTTACCTATACTGGAGCAGGGGCCCAACTGCAAGGTAAATGGTGGGCACTAGTGGATGGAGGATTGGAGGTGGAGTGAGGGGAGAGTATCCAGTTGCCCAAGAAAGGATGAGACGATTCCCCAACAAGAAAAGCAAAAATTGTCAATAGCCCTCCAAGAAGATGCATCCCCTCCCCAGTAACCAGAGAAAGGCAAATTCTAACACAAGGAGAAGGGGCTACTTGTGGCCTCTGGGACTACAAAGACAAAAAAATGAGTGACAGGACCTGATGTGGTGGGGTGAGGTGCTAGTGGGGGTAAAGGAGGGGGCTCCTGCTCTTGGTGGGAGTGGAAGTTGGGGACCCAAGCTTACTGGCGATGCAGCCCTCACGTGACCAGGAGCTGACGTTGGCAAAGGTACTTAAAGCCCTGACCGCCGTCCTCCGTCCTCCTCTGGGTACCAACTCTATTGCGCTGCGCACTGCCGTGCGTTTAACCCAGGCGAGGAGGAGGAGGAGAAAATTCCCCCAGATCGGGCAGGTGGGTGTGAGAGTGGGCATGGCCTGGCACCCCCGAATAGGGGTAGCCCAGAGATGAGGGAGTCTGAGGCCGCGGGTGTCTCCGCCTCGCCCGCCCCTGGCCGGCTCTCCAGACCCCCGCGCTCAGTCGCAGCTCATTTTGGTGGGCGGCGGGAAGAGGGGGAGGGGGGAACGTAAAGACGCTGATATACTTGTGGAGAATCCGCTTACTTCCCCTCCCAGCCAGTGTTTTTTTGGTTTTGTTTTTGACACTCAGGCCCCGCACCCCACATCCCGTCCTGTTTTGAAAGGAGGAGGGAAGAGAAATAAACGTGGCAGCGCATATAAGGCCAGTGGGGAGGTTGGGGAAAGGGTGATCGGAGGGGCACGCAATTAGTAAACAATCCGGCTTATTCACTCCCACTCTCACTTTGCAGATACCTCTCCCGACCACCGCCCCCGCACCCTCCCCTCTCCCCCGGCCGACCCCACGTCTTTTGGGGGTGCTGGGAAATGGGTGTGACAGCCTTTGTAGGGGAGGTGGCGGTCTGGCTCTGGGCTTTACAAGAGGGAAGGCCCTGAGAGAATCTGGTATTAAACCGCCGTGCTAAGTCCTAGGCTGCTTTCCAGACACCTCCGGCGCATACAACCCTTCACCCCCGTTTCTTCAGTCCTGAAAAAGGAGATCGGGTACCCTGGCGGGAGAAATGGCGGTTAACAGGAGATTGCGATGGGGTGTGGGAGGTGGAATCCAGAGCGGAGAAACAGTGGAAAATCATGACCCTCAAACCGAAAGGGCAGACACTGGGGACCCGTTGTGCAGGCTGATGCTAGGCGTGGGGGCTGGGGACTGCAGGACTGGTGGTCATAGGAAGGAGACGCTAGATTGTCTGGCCATAATCCCCAGTCGCGCGTCCCGTCCAGCCTTCTGTGCACCCTCGCTCCGCCCCCTCCCGCTTCGGTGCAGGAGAAGGGGTGTGGCCGTCTGTCCGGGAGAAATGGCGGAAGGGGGGGCGGGGCAAAGGGAAGGAGAGGTTGACTGCCTGGGGAGTCTGCGCAGGGGCGGGGGTTGGGGTGCGAAGGGAGGGGTGAGAAGAGTTGAAGGAATTGAGAGGTGGAACCGTTTGTCATTCTGGTATGTGAATGCTGAAAGGCAATTGGGGACTTTGGTCTTCAGTCCGTTCCATCCGCCGGGCTCTGTCTCCAACGTCTTGCTATCTGTATTTCTGCCCTTCAGTCTGTCCCTAGGATGGAGCTCTAACTGAACTGAAGAAAGGAGAAACAGCCCTGAATCATTGGAGGTCAGTGTGGGGGCTGGGAACTGTCTTGGAACCCCTGGTATGGTGTGGCAGAAACCAGAGCAGAAATTGGAGCCGGGGGCTCCTCTTCCCCCATCTTCTTCCTCCTTATAAGAAACCCTTGCCCTGGGCCTGTCCTTTTTGGTACAGCGAAAGGGGTGTGGCATTTGCCTTCTTAAATAAGGATTTGAGGAGGAAGGGATATGGAGGGAGTGAGGAGCCCTGAGAGGGGGAAACTTGCCCACAAGGGTTCAAATCAAGAAAAGAAGAGAATCCATCTACCAAAGGCCCCCGAAACCCCCTTTCTGGGATCTCTCCACAGGTCTGTCTGCCTTTTGGGCCCTGCACAACTACAAGCCTGGTGGAAAAGAGCAAATTGCTTCTGCTCCCAGCAGGTTGGTACGTGTATGAGAATCATTTGGGGACCTTTGGGCTGGGGGTGAGGGAATCAGAGAAGAATCTGGGGTTCTTTCTGGTTCTCCACCAGCTTTCCTGAAGTCTATATGGCCTCTCATCCCCCATTTAGGTGCTGGGAAATTAGATGTGTTTACATTGGGCAGTGAGGGCTAGGGATGAAGATGTAAGAAACATCAGACAACCAGGGTCCTGAATCAGCACACAGAGGCCTGGACACTTGTGTCTGGGTACTAGTCCACCCACCAAGCATTATGTTCCCAAACTCTCCTTTAAGTAGGCCTGGTTAAGCACGAAGTGAGCCAGAGCCCTAAGCCTCATTTTTATCCTTTACCCCAGGTCCTGCTTAGTTTGCAACCTCAGCAGAACTTTCGAGCCTGAACTGAAGCACCTTACCTTGTCGTGCACGCACCCCACTTGGGCACACCAGCTCCACACCCTGGATCAGGGAATCACTCCAGCTGCATCATGAGCCGTGTTCGGGATGCTGGCTGTGTAGCCGCTGGGATAGTGATTGGGGCCAGTGCCTGGTACTGCGTCTACAAATATGCCAGGGGAAGAAACCAGATGAAGAAGAGACTGGCCAAGCCCAAGACCAGGGCTGTGGCCGGGACTGGAGCCCGGGCTAGAGCTGGACTAAGGGCTGGATTCACAATTGACCTTGGGCCAGGATTTGGTCCTCCAACCCCAGTCCACACTGGGGCAGAGGTCAGGGTCCAGGATGAAACCTCTGCTCTGGACATGGCTGGAGCTGAAGCAGTGGCCCCAGCTGCATCTAGTGCCAAGGCTCAGAGTGGGGCAGGAAGTCAGGCCCAGGAGGCAGAAGGGGCCGGGGTTGGGCCTAAAGCTGAATCAGAAGCCACAGTGGCTTCTACAGTGGCACCAGCTCCCTGGGAGGCAGAGGCTCCCGTGGCTGCAGAGACCTCCACAATGACAGGGGCTCCTAAATTAGCAGAAGCCCCTGGCACAGCAGAGGCTCCTGGGGCACCAGCTCCTACTGAGGCAGCACCACCTACCGAGGCAGTGGAGGCTTCCATACCAGCAACGCCTACTGTGGTAGCAGCACTTTCTGGGGCAACAGCATCTTCTGGGGCAGCAGCACCTTCTGGGGCTGCAGTGCCTTCTGGGGCAGCAGCCCCTACTGGGGCTGCAGAGGCTCCTGGGACTTCAGGGTCCTCTAAAACAGCAGCAGCCGCCAAGAAAACAACCCCTGGGGCTCATACTGGGGCTATACCTAAGGCCGGGTCAGCTACTGGAGCTGTACCCAAAGGTGGAGCTAAGGGTGGAACCAAGTCCCGGACTGGAGGCAAGGGCAAAGGCAAGAAAAATAAGGTTGAAGTAGACGAATTGGGGCTGGGCTTCCGCCCTGGAGATGGGGCTGCGGCAGCTGCCGCAGCCTCCGCTAATGGAGGACAGGCTTTCCTGGCAGAGGTTCCTGATTCTGAAGAAGGGGAGTCTGGGTGGACGGACACAGAATCGGAGTCAGACTCTGAGCCTGAGACCCAGCAGAGAGGGAGAGGGAAGAGACCCGTTCCCATGCAGAAGCGCCCCTTTCCTTATGAAATTGATGAGATTCTGGGTGTCCGAGATCTCAGGAAAGTCCTTGCTTTGCTTCAGAAATCGGATGATCCTTTCATCCAACAGGTAGCTTTGCTCACTCTGAGCAACAATGCCAATTATTCATGCAACCAAGACACAATTCGCAAATTGGGAGGCCTCCCGATTATTGCAAACATGATCAACAAAACTGATCCCCACATTAAGGAGAAAGCCTTAATGGCCATGAACAACCTGAGTGAGAATTATGAAAATCAGGGCCGGCTTCAGGTATACATGAATAAAGTGATGGATGACATCATGGCCTCTAACCTGAACTCAGCAGTACAGGTAGTTGGACTAAAATTTTTAACAAACATGACTATTACTAATGACTACCAGCACCTGCTTGTCAATTCCATTGCAAACTTTTTCCGTTTGTTATCTCAGGGAGGTGGAAAAATCAAGGTTGAGATTTTGAAAATACTTTCGAATTTTGCTGAAAATCCAGATATGTTAAAAAAGCTGCTCAGTACCCAAGTGCCATCATCATTTAGTTCCCTCTACAATTCTTATGTGGAATCAGAAATTCTCATTAATGCCCTGACTCTATTTGAGATCATCTATGACAATCTCAGAGCAGAAGTATTCAACTACAGAGAGTTCAATAAAGGCTCCCTTTTCTACTTATGCACTACATCTGGAGTGTGCGTTAAGAAAATTCGAGCCTTAGCAGATCACCATGACCTCTTGGTGAAAGTGAAAGTTATAAAACTAGTGGACAAATTCTGATTGGCTATGTGTCTCAGAGACTTGAAGAAATGTCTGGTTTTGCAGTCTGGAAGCAATGAAAATTGAAAGTTACTGCTTTTCCACTTGCTTATATAGTAAAGGGATCCTTTCAGCTGCCAGTTTTGAATAATGTATCATCCAGAGTGATGTTATCTGTGACAGTCTCCAGCTTTAAGCTGAATAATTTTATGAATACCAAATAAATAGTCCTCTTGTACTGAAAACACATTTGTGACTTTAATCGTGCTGCTTGAATGGAAATATTTTTACTGGTTCCTCTATGTGAATTGATAGTGAACCTGTCCATCATGAATAGCCTACACTTCTATCATCTGTTTTGACTTGAATTTATTCACCAAAGACTTCATTTGTGTATCATTAATAAACTTGTATGTTTCAACTGACAAAAAAAAATTGTTCTCTTGCTTGAATTTAAAATCTAGCTGGAGAGATAAGGTACATAAATAGAAAAAGATTACAGTACCTGAGCATATGCTCATTGTCAAATATATGCTATCTGTTTAAATGAAACAGAAGTGGCTAGAATGCTTCAAGGAGGAAGGGCACACTTAAGGTGGGCCCTGAAGGACAGCATGAGAAAACACAGAAGGGCATTCCAGGAGAGGAAATGGCTTGAAGAAAGACACGGAGGTAGGAAATCTGTTCCAGTGACAGGAAGGTAACCAGTTTGCCTGGAATGGAAAGTATGGGAATAGAAGTGATGGGAGATAAGGGTGGAAATGTAGGGCAAAAAAAGTTTAGGGAAGACCCTGAACACCAAGCTGAAGATTGAAATATGATCCTGTCATTTTCTGGGAGTTACTGGGCATTTTTGGCAAAAGGAAAAATAATCTGGTGGCAATGTGAAAAATGGATTGGAGCTGTGATGGGGTTAGGTGTAGAGATATTCGTTAGGAAATTATAAACCAAGCATGAGATGATGAAGAGTGAAATAGGGCGATGGCTATAGGAAATGTTAGGGAATGATGATAAGAGATGCTTACCAAAAAATGTACCAAAATCTGCTATCTTGGCTATAGGTCAACAGAGAGGAAGGATTGTATGATCTTGTGCAGGTTCTGACAGAGAAAGCCCTCTTTCTTGGGCAGTTCTGGCAACCAAGCAATGCCAAAGTGAGTTACCATTTTTTTTCTTTCCATTTTTTTCTTTTTTTTGAGTCACCATTTATAATGATGAGAAAGAGCAGTGTTACAAAAAGAATGACTCTTGGTGCAAAGTGATTTTTCCCCCCTCAGGTTAGAGGTCTAGGTCCTCCTTTGTTTGG
Organism: Tursiops truncatus; assembly: GCF_011762595.2. NCBI lineage: Eukaryota > Metazoa > Chordata > Mammalia > Artiodactyla > Delphinidae > Tursiops > Tursiops truncatus. Next base: position 43,205,138 of record NC_047055.1, read on the forward strand.
AAGAGGGGCAGTGGTGAGGCCTTTTTGGGAACCCCACCCCCACCTCTGAGTTCACTTAAGAGCAGGAAAACCTTCCTTCATCTGCCCCCTGGCCAGTGAAGCAATGAAAGAAGAAAATGGGAGAAGTTGCAGAGATTTTCCAAACCCAGCCTGCTCTCCTGACACCTCTCATGAAACCTTCATTTTGGTGCAGGTGTATGGTAGGCTGTGGCAGAAATAGAGACAGGGACTCCTGGGAGGGGGGCACATAGAAAATGGACAGTTTGGCCTAATATACTGGCACAACTTATCTGGAAGGCAATTTGGTAATCTATATAAGAAACTTTAAAGGTACACCTGCCTTTCAGCCAAGCATTGCACTTGTAGGATATTTTTCCCTATGGAAATAATCAAATAATTGTATACAGAGGAATATCAAGGGTATTCAATTGAGCAGTGTTTCTAAGAGAGAAAAAGAAGCAACTTAAATGTCTAACACTACAGAATTGGCTAAACAATAGGTGGTATGTCCACACAGTAAAATAGTATGCAACTGTTAAAAACTGCGATGTAGGGCTTCCCTGGTGGCTCAGTGGTTGAAAGTCCGCCTGCCAATGCAGGGGACACGGGTTCGTCCCCCGGTCCGGGAAGATCCCACATGGCGCGGAGCAGCTAGGCCCATGAGCTATGGCTGCTGAGCCTGCGCGTCTGGGGCCTGTGCTCCGCAACGGGAGAGGCCACAACAGAGAGAGGCCCGCGTACCTCAAAAAAAAAAAAAACTGCGATGTACTTTTATATTATTGGCATGAAAAGACATTCACCATATGTAAGAGTCTGTTGCATCAGTCAAAAAAAGGCTCCTGCAATTGAAAGTCAGTGAAAATTCTTTCAGATGTTTATTATGTCATCTCAGTGTATTTTTACACAGAATTGGAATCATATTGTACATCAGTGGTTCTCAATGTGTAGTTCACAGACCACTACAGGTCCCTGAAACTGTAAGGTCAAAATTATTTTCAAAATAAAACAATGGTTGGTAAAACTGCTGGTGCCTCAGCATAGATCAAGGCAGTGTCCCCAAACTGTACTAGTAGTGATTGAATTCTTTACAGCCACACACTCAACAAATTTCTGTAATCCACTTTCATTTCTAAATGTCTTTAATGGAGTCCTTATTTATAATAAAATTATATTTTTTATTAAATCTTGTTGATTGAGTGCATATCTTTTTAAAATTCTGTAACACAAAGTGTGCACAAAGCACTTCTCCTGCATAGCTTAATACAGTGGTTGTCTCAAAGGAAAATGTTTGCACCATCATTTGAGTTGTGCACTGAATTAGCTGCTTTTGACGTGGAACACCATTTTTACTTGAAAGAATGACTGGCAGAAAGACTGTGGTTTTTCAGACTTGAGTATTGGGCAGACATTTTCTTGAAAATTAATGAAGTGAACCTTCAAGAAAAACAACTGACTGTATTTGCCACCAACAATAAAATTTGAGCTTTCAAGCAAAATTAGAATTTTGGAAAGCTTGTATCCACAGCCATAGGCTTGACAGCTCGTAATATTTAAGGATTTTCTGAAGAGATCAGTGGTGAAAATAATGAAGGTGAAAGCCTTTTTTCTGTTTCTCCTTTTAGGATAGAAATGATGGAGGACTCTGGGGCCTAATGTTGATCTTACTCAGTTTTACTGTGACCATTGTAACCCATATGACATCAAACCCATGGTCATTTAATAAAGAATATCATTGCTCTGGTAACAAGGTGACCCTGGGTGAGGCTAGACCCAAGATTGTTTGAACCCTTAATAAGGAGAATCTGAAAAGATGTCAATCCTGGAACAGTAATGTCTTCTTCTGGATGAAGTAGAGATGGTATCTGAGCCCATATACTGAAGATGGATGCATTAATGTCTCTTGGCTTGATCCCAGATATGAAGGTAATCTAACCAGCTTCCTTTGCTCTGATTAGCAGTGGAAATTTCCATCGCCTTCAGATGGAACCTATTCCCATGCAGAGACATGTAGTCTGGTCTTATGAATGAGCTAAGAATCACACAATAGGCAAATATTTCATTTCCTAAAGTCTAGGTTTTTGTGTCTTAAATCATCGCATGAGAACGATCAACAGCATAGTCCAGGTGGTGCTGAGATTTAAAAAGGTAGTTCTTTGGAAAGATTTAACCTGGTAAAATTATGACAACAGGCACCAGGAATTGAGCACCAACTATATAGTGTTCTATTATTACTTAAGCATGATTGTTGAAACATTCCTTAGACATTCTGTAGTACTATAGTTTTTACCTTCTACATTGTGTGTTCAGGGCATGGTTGAAGTGGGGGCAATTCTCACAACCATGTTTGCACTGAATAGTCCTGCCTTCCTTGCTTTAATTTATTGGTCTGGGTAAACAATTTGATCAAAAGTTATCATGGTTTCTTTAATTATTTTTAAAGAATATGAACTGATAAATGCAAGAATTGAGAATACAGGGCTGTCATTTTAGTGGTAGAGCACAAGGATGAAGTGATACAAACTCCTGCTCTTGGAGTCCCTGAGCTGCACTTGTTTCCATCCTTTATCAGGCCAGATATTCAACTTTTCCATTACTTGTAAAATATATCACAACATCTTTCCTTAAATTCCCTTTTTGTGCTTAAACAAAAGTCTACAGACTAAGAGTAAGACCAGAAGTGGGTAGTAAGCAATAGAGTCTCAAGAAAACGTGAGGGATTGGGGTTGAGGTGGGCAAAATGCAAATAAGAATTTTTTCCACAGTCTGGGTTTGAAAACTAATAGCCTACAATTAACTGGGTGTCCTTTCCCGCTGACAATGGGTTCTAGGTGACAAGGTTTTTCCTCCCATAGAATGGTTTCATGGAGAAGAGGATTTGGGTGAGATCAGATGTTTGTTTGTAAAATCATTGAGCAAATTCCAGTGAAAACAATGAGTAGACTAAATTATGGAATACCTGATTCAATGTAAAAGATAAAATAGAGCAATTATGAACTCCTACTGCGTGAATCTTTCTCCACTTAAAGCTGTCAGAGACAACTTGAAGAATGAGTTTAGAAACTGGCCTTTTCAATTACTTAATTGTTATATCAGTTGAATGCACCATTTTATCAGATTTCTTTAGTAATATGGGAACACTGGTAACTCAAGTAGGTGATCTGGGAAATTCTGAGCCTTTCTGGGCCTTTTAAAAATAGTTACCACTGTGCCCTGCTTATAAGGAAAATAAATAGCAATTTGCCTCCTGCCTTAACTGAGATTCATACTTTCAAATGTGAAAACACCTTAGGGCTGAGGGTGATATTGCATTATCAGAACAAAAAAGAAAAGAATTATAGATTTTGAGTGTGCCTAAGAACATAAGTTTATATCAGTCCAAATTAATCACAATTAGGACTCTCATCTATTCTTAATATAATTGATTAACTCTAGACTTAAGTTAGATATGAATGATAAAATTGCAAGAGTGACCACTAAAATAATAGAGAGTGTAAAATGTCCAATGCATTAAAGGGAAAAATGCACTAAGAAGAATAATTTAATCCAAAAGAAGGTGAGAAATGAGAAAAGTGAAGCCTTAAAAGAGCAAGAAAAAGAGAAAGCACAGAACTCACATGTATTAGTAATCATAATAAGAAAAAATGGGCTAAACTTACTAGTTAAAAGATTTTGTCAGATTTAAAAAATCAAGCTACATGATAAAGAATAAGCATGCAGAAACTTTGAAAGTAAAAGTCAGAAAAATATACCATGTAAACACTAACCAAAAGGAAGTTGGAAGAGCTAAATTAATGGGACAAAAATAGGTTTTAAGACAGAAGGCATTATTAAAGATAAAAAATATGTGAATGGTTAAACAAACCATGGTACATCCATACCATGGAATATTACTTGGCTATAAAAAGGAATGAACTATTACTGATACACAAAACAACTTGAGTGGATCTCAAGGGCATTGTACTGACTGGGGGGGAAAAGCCAATCTCAAAAAAAAATATACTCTATGATTCAATTTATATAACATTCTTAAAATGAAAAAAATTATAGAAATGAGGAATAGGGAGTTAGGGATGGTGAGGGGGAGAGTGTGTGTGACTAGAAAGAGATAAGACAAAGGAGATCTTTGTGGTGTTGGAAGAGTTTAGAATATTGGTTGCCATGGTGAGAGAAAATGGCATAGAGCTATACACACATATTGTACCAATGTCAGTTTCCTAATTTTGATATCACACTATAGTTATGTAAGATGTAACCATTGGGGAAAACTGTGAAAGGTACAGAAAAATTCTCTGTATTATCCTTGCAACTTCCTGTAAATCTATAATTACTTCAAAGTAAGATTTTTTAACTGATGATAAATGGTTCAATTCACCAAGATAAATAAAAATTCTAAGTGTGTGGGCATTTAATAAAGTAACCTCAAAATATGTAAAGAAAAAAAGAAATGAACACATCAACGATCACATGGGATAATTCAACACACTTTTCTAAAATATTTAAAGGACAAGTATTTACTAAAAATGGTAAAGTTATAGAATAGAGAACAATACAATCAACAAGCTGATTTAATGAAAATAAACAGAATCCTGCACCCAATAATAGGAAAATACACTTTCTTCTCAAGCATACACAGGACTTTTACAATAATTGATCACATAGTTGGCCATAAATCAAGTCTCAACAAATTTCTGAGAATGACTTTCATAAAGTTCACCTTATCTGACCAAAATGCAATTAGAATAAAAATCAATAATAAAAAGGCAACATTTTTTTAAATCCATGTGCTTGGAAATTTTAAAACATATTTCTAAATAATCAATGGGTTAAAAAGGAAGCATAGTGGACATTTTAAAATACTGAGAACTGAATAATAATAAGAATGCTAAAGATCAAAATTTGTGGGATTCAGTAAAAACGGTATTTCAAGGGAAATTTATGGCCTTAAATCTTTATGTTATACAATACGTCCAGAATAGGTGAATCTATAGAGACAAATAGTAGAATCATGGTGGACAAGTGCTGGAGGGGTTGTGGAGGAGAGATGAAGAGTGACAGCTAAAGGGTACAGGGTTTCTTTTTGGAGTGATAAAAATGTTTTAAGGGCTTCCCTGGTGGTGCAGTGGTTGAGAGTCCGCCTGCCGATGCAGGGGACATGGCTCGTGCCCCAGTCCGGGAGGATCCCACATGCCACGGAGTGGCTGGGTCCGTGAGCCATGGCCGCTGGGCCTGCGCGTCCGGAGCCTGTGCTCTGCAACAGGAGCGGCCACAGCGGTGAGAGGCCCGCATACCGCCAAAAAAAAAAAAAAAAAGTTTTAAAATTGATTGTGGTGATGATGGTTGTACAACTCTATGAATATACTTAAAACACATTGAATTGTACACTTTAAATAGGTGAATTTAGTAGGTGAATTATCTCTCAATAAAGTTATTTTTTTAAATCTGTTAGACTAGAAAAAAAGGCTAAACATTGATAAGATAAGCATTCAAATTAAGAAGTTAGAAAAAGACCAACAGAATAAAGACAGAAGAATGAAAAAGACAAGAGCAGAAATAGATAAAATAGAAAGTAAAAATACTTTAGACAGTATCAACAAAGCCAAAACCTGGTCCTGTGAATGGTATAATAAAAAAAGCAAACCTTTGGTGAGACTAATGAAGGAAAAAAAGGTATTAAGAAAAAATATTAGCAATGAACAAGAGGACATAATAATGAGTAAGCAAAGATTTTTAAAGATAAAAGAATATTATGATTAACTTTATGCAATGAATTTGAAAATGTGGATGAAATGTTAGAATTCCTTGAAGAATAGAACCTACCAAAACTGACTCAAAAAGATACAGAAATTCTAAAGGGTCCTATAACCACTGAGGAAATTAAATCAGTAGTTTAAAAGTCCCTCTGCTCCCCAAAATAGGCCCAGATGGAATTGATAATTCCAATCTTGTACAAACTCTTCCAGAGAACAGAAATAAGTAATACTATCCAATGCATTTTATGAGACTAGTACTAACCTTTATATCAAAACCAAAGTTAGTATGAAAAAGGAAAACTATACATCTTACCTATAAACATAAATGTAAAATTTTTAAACAAAATATCAGCAAGTGGAATCCAGCTATGTATAAAAAATTTTTTCATGATCAACTTGGAATGCAAAAGTGGCTTAACACGAAAAATAGCTATCAAAGCTTGATTGACACATTCTAACATATATATATATATATATATATATGAAGTATTAAGACTCTAAAAGAGCTATGCCAGTTTTGAAAAATAATGATAAAGAGAGGAGACTGATTCTACCAGATAGTAAGATATACTACAAAATTTTATCATTAGTCAAGATAACAATAGGCTATGCTGCAGTAACAAATGAACCCCCAAATCTCAATGAATACACAAAGGTTTATTTCTTGTTTACATAAAATTTAATGCCGGTTGGGCAGCTCTCAGTCTTCCATGTTGTTACTCTTCCATCTTGTGGTTTCTTCTATCTCGTGGCTCCTCCATCTCAAATGTGGCCTCTTATACAGGATTTTAAACTACCTTGAACCAGAAGTAATTCACATTACTTTTGCTTATAGTACCTTGTCCAGATCTAGTCATATGGCCTCAATTATTATAAATGCAAGGCAGGCAGGAGAGTAGGAAAAAACAGAGATCATTTGGTGATTGATTACTAGCTGTCCCTGCCATATCATAGTAATAAAAGAAATATGTAAGAGATAAACAGATAAATGTAAAAGCTTAGAGGCAGACTTAAGTAAATATAAAAACTTATACTATAAAATTGGCACTACAAATCAATGGAAAAGGATGGACTCTTTAGTATATGGTATTGGGAAGACTGGCTCTCGATTTGGAGAAAAATAAAACTGGACCCCTGCCTAACACCAAATATAAATCTGGACTCTGGAGGATGAAAGACCTAAATATGAAAGTTAAAATTATGAAGTTAATGGAAGATAATATAGGAGAATATCTTTGTGGCCTAGAATTGGACAAAAATTTCTTAAAACCTCAGAAATACATACCATACGGCAAAAAAGATGAATAGATTTTGTTATATAAAAATAAGAATTTCTATTCAATAAGGGACGCCATGAACAAAGTTAATAGAAGACAGATAGAAAAAAAGATATTTGCAATATTTTAAACTAACAAAGGATTAATATCTAGCATATGCACAGTACTCTTCAAATACAAGAGAAAAAGACAGAGACACACCACCCTAAATTGGCAAAATATATGAAAATTATACCTAGAGAAGAGGAAAACCAAAATGCTTAAAAATACATGGAGATGTTCAAACTCATTATTAATCAGATAATTGCTAATTAAAATATAATTATAAATACAGGTTTCCCCCACTGGCTAAAAGTAGAGTGTTTCATAAGCAGAAATGGTCTAAAGTGAAGAAACAATTACCTTAGGACACATCTTGCTAACGGATGCACAAAATAAATCGAGATAAAACACAGATGCTTACAGACACAGTTCACAGCTATGGTAGCTTGATGCTGAGTGTAGTTCCGGGAGAAGGAGCTTGATGGTGCTACTCCTGCTGCTCTGGATGCACGCTGCCTCTATAATGGCTTGCTGCAAAACAAACCCTGAACTGCTATTTTCACTTTTCTCCATTTTTCATAAAAGCAAAATCCTCTTCAGATTTCTTTCTGTTAGCAGAAAGAGCTACTAAGGTTAAGTCTTTCGTAAAAGTGAACTTTCAAAAAGCAGAGGATACCTGTACACTTACACCTATTTGGCCAGCAATTCAAAAGATGGGAAATGCCAAGTGTTAGTAAGGGTGCAAGGATATAGGAACTCATACACTTACAGGCAGCTAATTAGATTTTAGACTGTCGCTGCTATTCCAAAAAGCAATCTGACAGTATTTAATCACATTAATTATATATGTACCCTATGACCTAACAATTCCATTTTTATATTCCAGAACACTTCTCACACAGGTCCATAAGGGGACATATATGAGGACATTCATCTCAGTGTTTGGGGTAGTAAGGAGTTGAAAGCAGTCTAGATTCTATTCCTAGGAAAATGAAGAAGTAAATTAGAGTGATGAACACTTTGGTACATCATGCAAAAGCTGGAAACTACAGATTAGATGTACCCAGAGTAACATGTAACATAAAAATAATACTGCTGAGTGGGAAAAAAAACCAAAATAAGAACCACAGCAACATACCACTATCTAAATTAAAAATTCATGCATATTAAATAATGTAAGTTCTAAAAGAAACTCAGACAAACAAGAATATACACATCAAATATATTAAAACCGTTGCCTGTTGGGAGGAAGATGGAAGTGAGGAATAGAGATGAAAGAAACAAAGTAGTATATGAATGAATAAAGAAGAGGGATTTTTAAAACTTATTTATATATTTATTAAAATAAGCAGAATAGATCTTGTGCCAAAAAGCCTTTCAAAAAGGAAAAGGTTTTGATTAGACCTATGCAAATGGTATGATATGAAGGAAGGAATCTGATTAGTGTAATCTTCATCATCTGAGGTCCAAAAAAAAAAGGAAGGAAAGAAAGCCATGAATGTCATAGTAGCATAAAAGGGTAAAACTGTTACAACAAAAGACTCAAAAAAGTATGATTTTATCCATCATCAGATGAATGGATAAAGAAGATGTGGCACATATATACAATGGAATATTACTCAGCCATAAAAAGAAATGAAACTGAGCTATTTATAATGAGGTGGATAGACCTAGAGTCTGTCATACAGAGTGAAGTAAATCAGAAAGAGAAAGACAAATACCATATGCTAACACATATATATGGAATCTAAAAAAAAATGTCATGAAGAACCGAGGGGTAAGACAGGAATAAAGACACAGACCTACTAGAGAATGGACTTGAGGATATGGGGAGGGGGAAGGGTAAGCTGTGACAAAGCAAGAGAGAGGAATGGACATATATACACTACCAAACGTAAGGTAGATAGCTAGTGGGAAGCAGCTGCATAGCACAGGGAGATCAGCTCGGTGCTTTGTGACTGCCTGGAGGGGTGGGGTAGGGAGGGTGGGAGGGAGGGAGACGCAAGAGGGAAGAGATATGGGAACATATGTTTATGTATAACTGATTCACTTTGTTATAAAGCAGAATCTAACACACCATTGTAAAGCAATTATACTCCAATAAAAAAAATAATAATTTTTTTCCCACAAAGGAGTCTCAAGTTAATGTTTCAGTTTAGCAGAGAGGTTCCGCTGTCCATCCATTCAGCTGGTGGATGGGAAAAGAGAGAGCACAGGTCAAGCATGGAGAGGTTTTACGTGGAAAAATCTGGAGGTGACTTACATCACTTCTGCCACAATTCTTTGGCCCACAATTAGACTTATGGCTGCACTCGATCAAAAGGAACACTTACCATTGTCATCTAGCTGGATACCCAGGAGGAAGCAGACAACATGAATATTGGGGAGCATTAACAGCCTCTGCCACAATAGGCAAGAGCTTTGTGGAAGGAATTATAAAATGTTATTAAAAGACATTAATCATCCAGGATGCTGGTCTCAGTGGCTGCTTTTTCTGACTCTGGGTAACAGTTTTCAAATGTTTTCAGCCCCATCGATATCTTTCACAAGACTAGTCTGATCCTCAGGCCCCCTCCCTCTGCCTTCAATCCCCTGGGGCAGTAACGTCTTCCATCTCCCCTACAACCATATCCATATACCAAAATGGAGCAGGGGATTGGGGTTAGAGAGTGGGCAGGAAGTCAGTAGTAGAGGCAGAGAGTAAACATGAGATTTGTACTTACTTCCTCATATTTTCTAGTACTATTGCAGCCCTTTTAAAAATAAGCATCAGCATGCAATCATTTTTTACCATCAGAAAAAAAGGCAATGAAATTATTTTCACTGAAAAAGTAACAAGGAATCAATTCGAGGAAAAATATATCGTAAAAAATATTTCCAACTTAAGAAGGAGGCTTTGCTTCATGCAAGTGCCTTAGTCCAATTAAGTTTTACGATTGTACTGTTTTTCTACATAAGAAGTGTTATAAACATGCTTAAAGTATGTTTTTTTAAGACTTTTTTAATGTGGACCATTTTTAAGGTCTTTATTGAATTTGTTACAATATTGCTTTCATTCTACGTTTTGGCTTTTTGGCCACAAGGCATACGGGATCTTAGCTCCCCAACCAGGGATTGAACCTGCACCCGCTGCGTTGGAAGGCGAAGTCTTTAACCACTGGACCGCCAGGGAAGTCCCCCACATGCTTAAAGTATTTGGTAAGTTTTTAGACTGAATCCTTCTGAACAGTGAGATTCAACTCTGAGCAAAGGGAAGAGCTGTGAGGCTGAGGCAGCTGAGAGTGTAAGGGTTGCAAAGATGGTGTGATTCTCCCTGTCCTGTCAAGATGGGCATAAGGTGCTGTCTCCCAACCCCTTCCCATATTCCACAGCCTCTCATTCTTTGCACCTGACTCTGTTGCTCACTTCAAAAATATACACGAACAGGTGACCAAGGTGGTAACCTGGGTAAATGCCTTTGGCCCTTTCCATCCCTCTCCCAAATTCCCATAAAGATAACTCAGCCTCAACATAGATGGGAGCACTGTTCCCACCAATGGAAAACAGAATGGGATCGCTCTCTCCTAGACCCCTGTATCTGAGGGTTTCCATGTAGCCTAGAGAAGTGATTGCTGCAGGGAGAGCCCCCCAGACCCACTTGTTCTCTCCCTGAGTAGAAGCCTCCCTGGACCGTGTCTACTACCTCCCACCTAGCCTGAGGAGTGCAGTCTGGTAGGCCTCTCATTCCCAAACTCCAGGGAACCCAGGAGGAGCCTAGCCTTGCAGCAGGGTTGCTGCCTGCCATTCCACATCCTCCCTGGTGGCCCCTCAGCCAGGCTTAGGCCAGTGTCCAAGGAGCTCTCACCCACTAACCATACTGATAAACCTAGACCAGGTGTTCTCTGGCCAAGTCTAGAAATACCTAAAGTATATGTAAAGTTGTGTGTTAGGAATGAAAGGAGGGTGTATGTGGATTTTTCAGGAGAGAGAAGCTATAATTACCAACACATTCTTATTAGGAAGTGTGACCCTCAAATAATCACTGGCCCAGAAGATCTACGTTTATATTTGTTCTAAATAGGATAATCTTTATTTTCTTTTAATAATGAAATTAATACAATCATTGTAAAATATTCAAACAATGTAGAAATATATTCATTTATCCATTTAATAAGTCTTTATTGAGTGCCTATGCAAGGTACTGAGAATACAATGATGAGAAAAACTAAGTCTTTGCGTTCATGAAGCTCACAGAATAGTGGGGGATATACATTAATCAAATAATCACACAAGTGCATGTATAATTATAATTCCACATAAGTACAAAGAAAGAATGGGACACCGGTATATAAGAATATACAACAGAAGATCAAAGCTCTCTGAAGGGGGTAGAAAGGGGACAGAAAAAAATTCCCCAAGGAGTAAAATTTGAGCTAAAATAAGGAAAAGTGTAGTTAACTAGGCAAAGAAGACAATGTAAATGTCTTGTAACCTTACTGCTACTACAGAATGCCATTCTAATACACTGTGGTATATCCTTCCAGCTTGTTTACTATCCATATACAAATATGCGTGTGTGTATATATGTATGTATTTATATGTAACTGGAATAAATCTCAGTCCACAAATTCAAGTGTGTAAGACATCCAACTTTTATTTTCCATAGCAATACTCACAATTTTCATCTTGTCTTCTCATTCCATGGGGGTGACTGAAACAGTATCAGTTCAAGATCTACTGTTTTCTCCATCTGTTTTCTCCATGGTGTGTCTAAGTTCAAGGATGCTTATGGAGTGCCTTAGAGTTCTTAGAAGGAAGGAGTCCATGTGGATCTAGTATTATTCTACATAATTCACCACTTCCATTCCCTCCTTGTGGCCCCTTCAGACAAGATGGCTCTCTATTTGCTTCTGTGTCTTCCTTGAATGATCAAGACTTTCTCTGCTGCTTCCCTGCCGTTGCCATTCTGGGATACAGAAAGCTTGGTAAGACCCTATATTATTTGGCTGGAAGAAATATAAAACAGCATTCCCCCAAGATATCTCTTAAGAGGCATCACATAAGTCACCTACACAATCCAATGCAACAAACCTGTATGAGGAACTTCCAGTCAATAGCATACTGAACTGACTCAGAACTGACTCCTTCCACTTAAAACTCACAGAAATTATAGAATATGAACCCCCTCTAAAAGTAGTAATATAGTCAAGCTCATAATCATGAAATGGAAATCCCCAAGGAACAAAGAAGGAACTAACAGCAGTGAGCAAGAGATAAAGACGAACAGATGGATATTGGCCTTAAGGGCTGGGGAACAGGGTTTTAATCCCACATGGCAACAGGAGGCAATGCCTCTAGGAAGTGGAAGATGGCAGGCTGGTACTGAGCTCCTGTCTAAATCCAGATCCCATAGAAGCACAACCAGTACCTAAAATGATGACTAGAAAACCTTTTCTCACAGCGAAGATATATAACAAGAAAGCTTGCCTTTTATGTGAGGTTATGGGTGGATAAAGAGATCCCTGAGAGCAATCAGAACACAGGCCAGCTCCACCCATAGGTGTAGGGTTGAATTCACAGTTCCTACATGTTAGTGAACCCAAAGGACACAAACTAACATAAAAATTAATCTGGAACTGGTTAAAGTTGTGTGACGCTAGCAGAGGTAAACTCAAACCCAAGGAGATAATTAAGACATTCAAAGATATATCTCAAAAAATAATCACCCAGAATGCAGCATAAAAAGATAAAGTGGTGCAAAATATGCATGAGAACCTAGAAGACATGGCAGAAAGAATGAAAAGTATCAAAATACACTTGGAAGAAATTCCATAAAAAGAAGACTAGAAAGAATAAGCAAAAGGTAATATTTGAAGAGATTGTGGCACAGAATTTTCAACAACTGAAGCAAGACATGAATCCTTATATGTAACACACTGACTCTTGAGCAGGTTGAATACAAATAAAACCATAACTAGACACATCTTAGTGTAGAGCATCAACTATCCCTAGCATGATACTTTCATGTGTTTGGGCTTTGGGAAATGACAAAGCCCTTCCATAAACCTTTCCTGAAGAAAGGAGTAGGGAAAATGGAAAAGTAAGAGATATTGTGGGAGAGAAAAACAAGAATATAAGTTTATATCTAAAACATAATATTATATCATATATGAATACACATAAATATGTGAGAGAGTACATGGAAATGTTCATGTAGTTTTTGGTGTCTGTCACCCCATCCCTTAGTAAATTACTGTATATTTTTTTCTTTCTGACTATTCAGACGTTTCCCGCAGAGACATAAGTAGGATGAGCCCATTGGGAAATTGTATCAGCTGTTGGTTAAGCCACAGTCTCTACACAGCTTATTTGCCTGCACTGTGTTTTCTCTTGGACTCTAAATTCTGAGCATAGCTTTTTTAAGCTACAACTAAGGTAACCAACATACAATACAATAAAATAATGATAGCTGGAGCACTGTGTTAATGAGATACATTGCAAATCTGGAAGAGGTAAGAGAGACAGAGTGAGAAAACAAATGAATTATGGGTAAGAGTCTAAAGATACTTTCTAAAAAAATCTTTAATCTACCACTTAGGTAGGCATCACTAGGTATGTCTAAGAAACAATGTTTGAAGAAAATGCACATATAGTGAAGAATAAATGCAGAATCATAAAATTATTTCAATCAAATCCCAGTCCTGCCTCCAAGGGATATCTCCCAGAAGACCTTCCTCAGAGTTTCTATTCTCCAAATTTCTCCAGTCCCTTGTATTACTTCCACAGATGACTATTCATATCCATGTCTGTGCACTTCAAAACATATTATCTCCCACTGAAATAGAACTACTTAAGGAGTCAGCTATAATCTTTAGCAAAATAAGTAATAAGAGCACTGAAAGGAGTACAAGTAAAGCAGAAAAAAATAATTTCTGGGATTGAAAAACATGATTTTCAAATTTAAAAACTCAGAATAAATATAAGAGAAAATACATTCTAAAAAGGAGAGAATTTATAGGCACATCCTCTTACCTTAACAAAATAAAATTAGAAATAAATAATAAAAGATCACCATTAAACATAACTGCCTGACAATATAGCACTGTTCTCCATAATAACCCCTGGGTCAAAGAGGAAATTAAAAGCAAAATTGCAAGCTATAAGGAAAGCAAAGAAAAAGAGAATACATCATATCAAAGCTTATGGGGCATGGCTAAAGCTGTATTCAGAGAAAAATAAATAATCTTAATTACCATTATTATTCAAGAAGATCATAAATAAAAGAAATAAGCCCTATTCTTGAAGCATTAGAAAAGCACAATAGAACAAATCCAAAGATAGAAGAAATTAGTAAAGTTAAAAATAATGACCAGAAAAAACATTGTAGAAATGATAAATAAAAGCCTGTTTCTTTGAAAAGACCAATAAAATAAACACACTCTTCATAAGTAAAACTAAGTAATAACGGAAGAAAAGCAAAAGTATACAAATTATGAATAATAAAGGATTTCACTACAAAAATAGATGTGATTAAAAGAGTTATAATTTTACATATACATCTTCGACATCAAATTTAAAAATCTAAAGGTAATGGATGATTTCCCAGTAGAATAGAAGTTACCAACATTAACCCAAGAAATAGAAAATTTGAGTAGACAAATTACAAGGGATAAGATTGGAAATGTGATTGTAGACCTACCACTAAAAAAGGAATCAGGATCAAATAGTTTTGCAGTTCAGTTCTATCTAACATTTAAAGAGGAGATAATACCAATATTATTTACACTCAACCAGAAAAGAGGAAAAAAATTGAAGTTCACTAACGAATTTTATAAAGCTAGCAAACCTAAGACCAAAACATGCTAAAGGTAGTACATAAAAGGTAACTATAAATAAATATTAATAATAAATATAAAAATCAAAATAAAACATTAACAAACTATAAAACTTATAAACAAACAGAACTCAGAAGTTTGGCAATAAAAAGCTCTACTATGACCTAGTAGGATTAGAAAAAAATCAGCAGCTACTTCTAATGGGTACCAACAAGAATAGAAAGGAATAACTTAAACATTGAAAGTGCTTTTTACCAACAGTCAACAGCAATCCTCATTCTAACCATGAAATGCTAAAGTCATTTCCACTAAAACCAGGAACAAGTCAAGGTCATCCACAATCTCCATTTTTATTCAATAGTATTTTGGGTGATTCTAGTTATTGCAATAAGATAAGGAAATAAATAATTAGTGTAAAACTGGGAAAAGTTAAAAGCAATTTCTATTTACAACTGATATGACTGTATTTGTCTAAAACACAGAGGACTATTTAAAAATCACAAAGTCAATAAGCAAAATAGAAGAGATGGTGAGGCAAAGATAAACACAAAAAAATCAATAGCTTTCCTCTATTCTAGCAAGTTTTTAGGAAGTATTGCACTCTAGAGACCATGTGCTAACATTATTTTCTTATTTCTTTTGCTTAAAAGGATACATATTACTAATGAAAGGAGTATCCTCTATCAAAGTCATCCATAGAATGTTTTAATCAATTGCCACTCCAACCAATTGTTTCAGTGTCAATGTGTCACTGATGTTTATTTCAGTTTTTTCATTATATTATTTTCTCTATTTGTACACAAGTGTCTTTTATAAATTTAAATCTGTATCTCTACCAGTTTTTGATAAGAATATTACTTTATCTTGTAAGTGTCCACCAAAATGTCTTAATTCATAGTGCTCAAGCCTTCTAGATCTGACAGTTCATTCCATGTTTCAAAAATATCGGTTTCTTATCTTCGGTTTCAAGGCACATGTGACAATATGTAATAACTCCCCTGCTTGGAAGACTGAGTTAGCTAGCGGATTTTCAAACTCTCAAATACACCGATTAGCTTGCTCATTGTCAATGCTTTGAGTGAAGTGTTGTCACACTCGTGTAAGTCACTTGCTAGACTACTTTTTACAAATTGTGGCATTTTCATAGCCCATAGTGCACTGTATTTACCCTTTGGTGTTTCAAATTTCTTCATAATAGACCCATAAACAATTAATTACTAGTATCACAACCCAATACTATTCATTCCAACTTTAATAAAACAGGTTCTGTGATATAGGACTTCACCAACAGTCTTCAGTGCATCATGCCTCAAAGATAGCAAAAAGAGCAATAATGTTTCCATTTATAGAGAAGAATAACATGTGGTAAATAACCTGTAACTAATAATCTCTAAAAAGTTCTGTCAAAAAGTGGAGAAAAGGATGACACATTCAATGTCTGGGGATGGGAAAAAGAAATAAAATTACATCTCTACTTCATACCACATACAAAATTATATACCAGAAGGATTAAACACACACACATACAAATAGCTATTTTTAAAAGCTTGAAGAAAATATTAAAAATTATTGTAAACTCTTGGGATAGGAAAAGCTTGCCTCAGCATGTCCAGAATCCTAGAAGCCATAAAGGGAAAGGCTGAATTATATGACTACCTAAATATGTAGCTCTTCTACAGAAGAAGACACCATGAACAAAGTTAAATGAGGTAGGATATGCATGGAAATACACACATGATGTATTTTAAGTGAAATAAAAGTTGCAGAACAGAACAATATACGGACTGTGACTTCATTTTCTGATAAAAATATGAATATGTGTATCATTTATGTTTAAATACACATAAAACACATTCATAGTAAGTAACTGTAAAAATGGGCGAGAAAAGGGCAGTTTTACATTTTAATTTATATTTTATCTGTTTTAGTTTTTAATAGAACTGCTATGGTTTAAGAAAATAAAGAAGATTAAAATAGAGTTCTTTATGAAAAATAATCTCTCAGAGTGGTGTTAATTCCCAAATCTGTCTCAGAGTGGTAGTCAAATATCCAGATGGATGCATAATCCTGTCCACCAGTGCAGAAGCGATAATATGGCCTTCTTCCCCAGATACTAATTTTTCCCCTTTCTAAGTTAAAACAAATATGTCTGGGACTTCTACTGATAGGTTTAAAATAGATGAAAAACAGGGCTTCCCTGGTGGCGCAGTAGTTGAGAGTCCTCCTGCCGATGCAGGGGACACGGGTTCCCGCCTGCCAACACAGGGGACACGGGTTCATGCCCTGGTCCGGGAAGATCCCACATGCCATGGAGCGGCTAGGCCCATGAGCCATGGCCACTGAGCCTGCGCGTCCGGAGCCTGGGCTCCGCAACGGGAGAGGCCACACCAGTGAGAGGGCCGCGTACCGCAAAAAAAAAATAAATTAATTAAAAAATAAATAAATAAATAAAATAGCTGAAAAACAATTCCAGAGTGTTACTAATATCTTAATATTTCCCCAATTATAGTCATTTCCACCTAAACACATGTGATGATATATGTATGACATATATTTATAGACATTCACAAGTTATGACATTCATAAATAAAGATTTAACTTTTATATCGGAAGAAAATCAACCAGAATTTAATGGAATTATAAGCGACATGGTGCAATTTAATACTTCCAACTTTGGCTATAGATTACACAGACCAGCATAACAAGAGCTGATGACTGATGATGTTAAATAATTAGTGATTACAAAGAATCATTCCCCAAGTCAGCTTAAATGGATTTAAGATTTAGAAAATATTTTAAATATTGTTTGTTTTATTTGGTCTTGCCTAGATTCCATCCTTTCTAATAACAAAAAGAGAATCCAATTTAATTCATTTTAAATGATGGAAGAAGGTAAAAATTAAAAGTTTTCTTTTATTGATCCATTTCATTATGTCAGGGTTTTCATTACAGCTTATTGAAAGAAAGCCACAAAAATTAGCAAGATTATAGTTAAACCACATTTTAGCAAAGACTGAAATAGAAATGGAAAAAAAACTAAAGAGGTGACAATTCATTTTGCTTGAGTTTCAAAAAAAAATCAATAACAAGTTATCATTACTCATCAAAAAAAATCCAGAAAAGAAAGATACTAATCAACATGTAGGAGAGGATGCATTGCAGATATTACAGTTTTCTCCTGTTGTAAAAGTATACACTCTCAAACTCTGTATGAAAGCTAATTGATAATATACCTTAACAGTCATAAAACTACCATCAATTGATGATCCACCTCTGGCAAAGGGGTATCTAGGCAGACAAAATTTTTAATTGTGTCCAAGGAGAAAGATGCTCTAGCTCTTGAATACAAGTATTTGATTTCAGCCACAAGTCAATCACCATAGCAGATGTGGATGCACCTGGTTCTACTACTTTGACAGCACTAACATCTAGCTAAGTCAGCTTGCCCTGATTCCTTGAGCACTAAATAAAAAACCTTCTGATAATTTGGTTTCTGATGCAAATTGACCTTAGGGACAGAATGTTCTTAGCAGCCAACACTAAGAATCTGATCTATTTGGTAATTACATTTCTTATAGTAACATAGACTGTCATTCTGTTATTTTATTTTCAAAAAGAAATTCCACCCCATTTAATAACATGTTATGTCCATGTGCAAACTTAGAAAAATGCTCAATAAACAGAAGGCTCTAATGCCCAAACAAAGATGCTTGTATTACACTTACTCTTTCACTTTTTAAAATGTAAATGGTCAACAGGGCCAAAAAGTTACACTTAGCCCACTGCCAGTGCTGGATTGAATTCCATTGGCATGAACCTGTTAGGATAAAATTACCCATCCAATAAGGCTTCTTTCCCACCCCCTACCTTCTCCCTCCACTCAGACTTACCCCCAAACCTAACATTGCCCAAGCCCTTAACACAAGGCCTGAGAGGGACCCAATGGAGAGGGGAAAGCATGGAGATACACATCTCTGAAAGTAAATATGTGTTGACCTGCTTGACACCACACCTCAGGGCAGAGCAAACCAGGGGTCATTACCCTAGTCTTCGGCACCCCGAGATGGCAGCACGATAGTTCTGGTTTAAAGGCAAGGAAGAGCCACAGTTTAAACAGAGAAATCAGAATCAAACATTCAACCTGGGATGTGATGTAAAATGAATGTAAAAAGATAGCATTGAAAATAGTCATAATCACTCTTCAAAAAAACCATTCTCAAGGGAATTTAGCAGAGAAATTAACCAAACAGAGGCATAAACACAAAATTTGCCTGAACCACATCAATTTGCTAAACCTACACTTAGAATCCCTTTTGAAACAAGGCAAGTAAAATATGAATTTAAAAATAGAAAACCAGTTTCCTGAGCCTTGAAATATTATGCTTTGGGTGACAATTTATAAGAGAACTATACTCCATCTTTGTAAAATTCCCTTTGAACACATTTGACTGGGATAGACCCACTTAAATTCCTAAAACAATTAGATGAGAGAAAAACCAAAATAGCAAAATATCCTCTGAGTTTCTAATTTCCTCAGTTACCCAGAAGTTGCCATCCTCTCTAAAGAGAGGACACTGCCCCCTCCCTGCCCCGATGAGCTGCCACAATCACAGAACTGTGCCCTTCCCAAAATGTTTGAGTGGCAGCCTCCGATGTGAAAGCATGAGGACATCTGCGTGTGGCTGGGCCGGCCCTGTGGCCTCCCTGGACCAGGCAGTCACATATCTGTCTCACACAGCACTTACCAAAGTCTGGGTGATTCTGTGCCAAACAATACCAGGTGTGGGACATCAAAATTGCATGCAGTGCACATAGTGCTGTGCCACGTTAAGACTGGTGCCTTCTCAGTCTCTGTTCAACAAAGGTCCAAAAAATCTTGGCATCCAGCCACACCCAGGTCACCGTATTACCACAGCAATGACAAATATTATTCTGTATCAAATGCCCACCGGTGCATCACCTGGTGTCATGGGGATTAAATGGTCATCCACAAAAGACACAGAAGCACAGAGACTACTGCCAATGGTCTCTCAGAAGGAGGAAATAAAAAAGACAAGTGCAAGGGAGGGAGAGGGAAGAAGAATGGGAAGGGATGAGAAAAGAGACCTGCAGGAGCAGATGGACACTGGTCAGACCTGTGCCCCTGCTGCACAGTGGCTTTTTATTACGCAAGTTGACCTCATTTTTCACCCCATGTAGAAAAGTCACTCAGCACCCCAAGTTCAACATGGCTTGATCTGAATATTTTTTAGATGTTCAAGATACAGATCCGGGTCAGGGGACAAGTTTGTTCTTGTTGTCTCTATTTTCTTAAGTATCTCCAATGAATAATTTTTAGTAGAAAAATAGAAAAAATTTAAATCAGGCTCTGAAAATTCATCTACAGTATCATCCAATTTGATGTATAGAATATATAGGTATATGGATAGTACAAGTGTCTGGAAGGGTATCCACAGTTGCAATTCTATGCTTCTCTCCCCAGCTGCCACAGTCCCTTACCCAGTTCTTTCTGCAGCCCTCCACTCTTACTCTCTGCACCTTCTCTCTGGGGATCACATCCACTCCAATGTCCTCAATTATCATTCATCCTCCAGTGGCCCCCAAATCTTATCTATAGCCTAGTCTTCTCTGAGCGCCAGATCAATACATTCAAGTGACAATAGGGTGTATCCATCTGGATGTCACACAGTTACCTCAAACTCAATTTATTTTAAATGGATTAGGCTTCCCCTCCCAAATCCTTTTCTCCTGCCTAATAATAGAGCAAGAAAAAAGTTAGTTCCCTTTACCCTCATCCCATCCTTAAAAATGATGTCAAATTAGCCCCCACGTGTTCATGATTCAGTAGGGTCACCATACCCAACAACTTTAAGCTAACCAGTCCTTGGTCCTTTTGTCGACTATAGGCAACATTAGAGTAAGTATATGGAAGCCTGAGGCTAAAACCAGATCATAACTGAACAGACATTTTACCCTTTCCTGGCCTCATGTATAAAGCAGGATAAGATCTCCAAACTGACTAGGAATATGTTGTGAGGGCGGGTGAGATCATGTCTGATGAAACACTTTGTGTCCTTAGAAATAAGAAAACCTTATTTCTTTGAGAAATTATTGTAACAGTTGCCTTGCAGGAATGACATCACTCTACACAGTGGTCACTTAATAAGTGCTAAACTTTATTGTTGTTATTATTTATTAAATGATGCTGACATGTGGAAGAATGCCCCCAGCGAAACAAAGGTCAACCAAAAAAGCTATCAACCTTGAATTCCAGGGAATTAAGCGTGCTCACTTTTCTTAATTAACTGCTATGTGCCAGAACATTCTAAGTATTTCCCATGTATTACTTCATTTAATCCTCACAACGAGCCCCATCTTCAGCACTCATCTATTATTTCAGAGAGAAAACTTCAACCCATCTCATGTTTAATCTAAATATTTTTTCCACTCAGTACATGCTCCAATCACCTGCTCCATTCCCAACACTTCTTTTTCAAAAATTTTTGAAAAAATCAGTATTTGTTTTAGATAAATAAGAACACATAGATGAATAAAAAGTAAAAAGGTAAAGATTACTCTATCCTTCCACCCAAAGATAACCACTGTTACTATTTGGGTGTCTGTAATTCCAGAGTTTTTAGTGTCTACTTAAACGTCTTATATTCTCAAAAAAGTGGAATCATACTATGAATACTGCTATCTAACCTACCTTTCTCACTTAACAATGCATGATGAATATCGTTCCCTGGCAATATGGATTGCAAGTGACATATTTATCTTATACCGTGTGAATATTCTTTAATTTATTTAACCAATCCAGTGTGCTAAATTGTTTAAGTTGGTTCCAGTTTTTACTATTTTACACATTGCTGGGATGAACAGCCTTGTACATACAGTTTTTGGCCAATGAATCAGTTATTTCTTTGGGACAAAGGGTTTACATATTTTAAGGCTTATGATATGTATTACAAAATGGCCCTCCACAAACCTTGAGCCAGTGTAAGCTCATTCCTACCACCAGGGTTTGAAAGGATCCATTTTGCCACACCCTCAAGCACACTGCACAGTGGGTGAGAGAGGAACTTTTATATGAATTCCAATTATTCTTTCTAGTCAAAATTATTTACTGGCTCTCAGTGTTCAGTGGGATAATATTCAAACAGTTCTCCACAAACTGGCTTCAGCCAGTTTTCCAAATTTATTTACTTCCCATCCTTACACTCTCCACTCTAAGCAGACTAGTCTCCCCCTTACTGTCATAGGAAGACTTCCTACCTCCATGCCTTTCTCACACCAGTCCCCCGTCACTCCCATCATACGGAATGCCCTAACTACCTATCCCATAGAGGACTCATTTTAAATGGCCACTTCCTCCATAAATCTGTAGCTGACTATTGTATCCCACAGAAACCTTTGCTTCCTCTGTGCTCTGAACGCACATATTTGACGATGAATATATGCTTGAGATATTGTTATCTTTTTATTTGTATGTTTCTTATCTCTCCAACTAGATTATAAACCAAAAGACAAGGATGGTTTCTTTTTCTTCTTTCTTTTTTTCCAGCATTAGCACACAACTTTATTGATGATATACAAATTAAGTCAATGCCCATGACAGGAGAGAGCTTATTTATGACGAATTGGTTCACTGTCACTTGTGCAGAAGAAATAGTAAAAATATTTCAATCTAGGCAGTGAGATAAAAAGCAACAAACTTGTTTTCAGAACAGGTAGTGATATTCATTCATCCAGCTTAGACCTGAAGACCAACTCAGATAAATATCAGCGTTGATGATACAATATGATATTCATTACTCAAAATTGGCAGCTGAAAGGATTCCTTTACCATATAAACAAGGTGGAGAAAAGGAGTAGTTTACAATGTGTGTTGCTTCTAAACTACAAAATCAAGAAGTTATTCCTGGCTCTTTGGGAACATATGCTCAGCCAGTTTGGCCATGAATTTTCCAACTTTTACTTTCACCAAAAAATCATGATGGCTTTCTATCCCCAGAATCTTATCAGCACACACTTGAAATTCTTTTAAAAAGAAAAAAAGTGAAACTTCGCTGAATTGATTCTGAGTAGGTTCATTTTCCTCCCATTTAAAATTGTCATTTATGTTCTCAAATATGACCAGAAGTTTAAGAATCACCTCTTTGTTCTCCTTCTTATTAAAGAGGGAACCCAGTGAAGATGGTACTTGGGCCCTGAGCAGTTCTCTAGTCATGGCTGGATTTTCAGCCAAATTCAAAAGGAGTTTCAAAACCTGAAATTTGGTTTCTTCATTTCCTGCTGAAAATAAACGAAAAAAGTCTGAAATGGAATTAGCAAGCATGTGCTGATACTCATTAGTAACAGTCATGTTCGTAAGCAATCTTAGTCCCGCCAGCTGCACAGATGAGTTCAAGCGAGAAGTGATTGTGTCATCACACACTTGATTCATGTATATCTTAAGCCTGCGCTGATTTTCAGCATTCACACTCAAGTTATTTAGGACAATTAAAGCCTTTTCCTTAACTATGGGATCCCGAGTATTGAGAATCTTTGCAACAATCGGGAGACCACCCAGATCACGAATAATATCTCTGTTAAATGCGTAAGCAGCATTGTTACCCAGGGCAATTAAAGCTGCTTCGAGAATATAAGGCTTTTCAGACATCTCAACCAAGCAAAGAACTTTTTGCAACTCTTGAGGGGACAAAATAGTATCATCTGAATTGGGGGAAGCCCTTTTCTGCACGGCCCGACGAGCCCGGGTAGCCCTGGCCCTTGCCCTGGCCCTAGCTCTGGTCCCAGCCTCAGTCCCAATCCGGGCCCAAGGTGGGTACCATACTATACCTTTGTTCTCACTGTTGTCATCATCATCATCAGACCAGTCATTGTACCTGGCCCCAGGACAGTCCCCAACATCATCCATGTCGCCAGACCCGCCCTCAGCCATTTTCTCCTTGTTCTGTTTTCTTCCCCTGGTCAGTCTATAAATGCAATAGCAGGCGCCAGCCCCAATCACCAGTCCTGCGGTCACCCAGCCTACTTTCCTGGCGTAGCCCATGCAATCGTCCCTGACGATATCAGGGACCAAGGAACACAGTAGTCACAGGCTGGGGGAGGAGGGCTATGGGCCTGGCCTGGGTGCAGGCCTTCGGAGGATGATTGTCTTCAGCCTCTTCAAGGCCACAACAGCTGATTCTGGAGGCGGACCTTAGGGGGTGGAGGAAGGAAAAGGGGTTTGAGTTTCTCTTCTCCTTGTGTTGTCTCATGCAGAGAGTTGCACAGAGGGATAAGTAAATGAGTTCTTGGCAGGAAATGTAGATTGTTAACAAATTCTTTCCTCATTTCACTCTCCCCCTACCCTCCGCAGTCCACCCCCTCCCCAAGCCTAGATAAAGGCAACGGAGCCCATAGTCCGCTGGGCCCTCAGCCACCCCAACCTCGGGTGTTCCCAGGGAGTGGCACCTTGCACTAACCTCCTTCAGACAGGCAGTTTGCCCCTTCTTCCCTCCCCTGGAGGTGTGCCACGCCCAACAACCCTTGCAATCTGCAGAGAGACCAGAGCCAGTGAGAACTGAAGCCTTGATGGATTGACTGTTCATTCCTTGCTTTCCTGATTCACCTATCTAGGTTGTCAGATTTAAAAAAACAAAACAAAACAAAACCTCTCTATGCCATCCAAAACATGCATGTGCCTGCCCCTTCCCTAGCCTGAAATGGGAGGGATGTTAGGGAAATAAGGTAGGATTGGGTGAGCCTGTCCAACCGCGGGCGATTTCCAACCCCTCCCCCATTCCAAGCAGCCCCCACGCCCACACCGACCTCTACTGATCTGAGGAAACTTCCTCCCTCTTTTCAAGTGGTGCCACCTGCTACAGCAGACCTGCAGGATGACAGATCGAAAACATGGGGACTAAATGCTGTTGAGAGAAGAGGATTATGAACAAACTATCTGATAGGTTTCCCTTCTGTCATTCTCCCCCACCCCACCCCCCGCGACACACGCGCGCGCGCTCGCACACACACACACACACACACACACACACACACACACACATCGCACGCCATTTCGCCACAGTCCCGGGAGTGCAAGAAACACACTCAGACTCAAACCCAACCTAGATTATTGCCATCTCTGGTTTCTCCCCACCCCCACCACCGCCCCGGTTAGGGTCCCCATTTGGTCTTACCCTCAAATCGACCTTCACCGATCGGGGTTAATTTCCTTCCTCTTCTCTAGCCTGGCGTAGTGCCGCAACCTACGGAAAGACTGGCAACCCGGGAGAGGCTCGGACCCACAAAACACAGAGCCATGGTCAGGAAGACACAGTCACAGAAAAACTGGAAACAGCCGCTACCGAGTGCTTGGTGGACGGACCGGTCCCCAGAACAGAAAACTCTTTCCTAATTCAGAGGCCTGGTTGTCAAAGGTTTCCCACCCCTATAACCCCTCTCGGGGTTCTGCTGACACATCACGTTGCACCCCCGCCTCCCCATGTCCAGCCTTTCCCCGCCGGCACTGTCCTGGAGTACTGGGGGCAAACACCCAGGCCGCAGCTCCCTTTCCAGATTATGGCCTCGGTTCCACCAGATTCCCACCTCCCAATCTCTGAGCTCCTCCCCAAACACCCCGCTGCTCACCATTTCGCAGCAACGAAATGGGCTGCGGGCGGGACAGATGTCTTGGAAAGCCGGCGGCGAGTGGGAGAGACGATGGAGGCGCCCCAGGACTCGCGACGGTCTCCGCCCTGCGCCCTCGGCCACCCCCACCTTCTGGAATCTCCCAGGCACTGACCTGCAGGGATCCGGGACAATTTCCTTCTCCTCCTCCTTCTTGCCTCTGCTGCAGGCCCGCTCGCCCTCAGGGCAATGGGGAGCTGGTACTCAGACGGGAACAACGACCAGAACAAGAAGGACTTCTGCACACGTCAGCTCTTGGTCACGTGAGAGCTACGTCATCCACCAACTCGGGTCCCCAATTTCCCCTCCCACCAGCAGTGCGGCAGAAGAGGGCCCGCCCCCCTCCATTCCCTCCCCCATATCAGGCCTTGTTACTCTTTCTTCTTTGCTAATCCCATCTCCCTGTAGTTGTGTTTGCCTTCCTCTGATTACCAGAAAGGGACAGCATCTTCCCCTGGGGTTACTGGCCACTTGTACTTTTTGAAAAATTGCCTCTTCCTTCCCTAGGCTCCTGGGGCAGCAACCTCTCCTTCCACCTTCCAGCTACAAATGTCTACCGTTTCCTCTGAAATCTAGTCCCAGATCTGAAAAGAAAAAGCCATCAGAAAAGGAGACCTGGAGTGAGTGTGGTTTTTTCTTTCTTAATGCTTTTTTGTTCTTTCAGTTCTGCCCTCTCCCACCCCCAGCCTACATTCTTTTTATGAGAAAAGAATTGCTGTAAAGCTATTTTCATTTGAGAAAGAAAAAAAGAGTGGGAGTTGGAGAGTGATGTTGGGTGATGGCCTCCAAAAGTCCCACATTTTCTCACTTGCAGGGAGTGTTACACACTTCACTCAAAGCAATCTTAATGTCTTCTGGGGCCTAGCACATAACACAATCCTGAATGAGCTCATCAGTGTGTCTGAGGATACATAAATCTTCTGACTAGGCCAGTCTTCTAAACAGTAGACTTTTACTCCCATCAGTTAGCAGGGAAGAGGCATGGAGACCTCAGAAGCCACTGACACAGAAAAGGTTGAGTAGAAATCACAACTATGTTGTGGATGTCTGTCAGATAGAGGGGCACGCACACTGACAAAGTGAGTGGCAGACAAAGAACATTACAAAATATACAAATAGTATCATCTTTAAATGAAATAGGTGTTAGAGGAACACTGAGACCAAGACAAAATTTGCTGAACTCGGAATCTAGCAATTAGTGTGAAACCTTTTCACTGACTGCTTTGATGAACTCAATGATTCATCTGTCAGCAATGAGAAAACTATTTAAGAGTGGGAAAAATAATAAAATAATGTCAGAACACGGGGTCTACAGTGGGATATGCCCTAATGTTAAAGATATAAGTTTATTATCTGAGTATAAATTTTAAGATCCACAGACCATATGGGAGTAAATCAAGAGTCTGGGAAGTTGGGGAACAGGCAAAACTCCAGGGAAATTCATATCGATGTAACTTCTGGAAGACAGTACTAGGATATGACTAAAATTTATTTTTTTCTTCCAGTTTTATGAGATATAATTGATATACAACACTGTGTACGTTTAAGGTGAACAGGATATGACTGAAATTTAGTAAGCAGAAACCAAATCAACTATATGATTCTGTATTTGGAGAAAGATCATGTGCAACAAGGGGGCTTATTTAAGCACAGGAATATATGAAAAGGAGAGTCAGAGGAAAGTGTTGATAGTTCCCACCCAAGCACTGTCTGGAGGAGAGGGAGTCTTGGCGAAGATGAATGGAAAAAAGAGCTTTCTTTGGCAGAGCCATCCCCGTGATGCATAAGTGTACTTCAAGTTTCTTAGCTGAGAGACTCTTCTTAACATGCACCAATGCCCTTGCTCTGACTTCAGGCTCACCACACAACCTTCTGAGGTTGTGGCTTCCCAAGGAGTAGCTTGTCAACAGGGAGAGAATGAGCTGGTAAAACTGACAGAAACCTCTAGTACCCCAGAAGGTTGTATTTCTCAGGATAAATTTTTCAGTTGTCATTCCTTTGTGAGACTTAGCTTCCCTTGTGGCCTTCTTACATGGAGAGAATGCAAAGACCCATGGGTTTGGGCATTCAGATATAGATTTATGTATGTCTCTTTGAATGGGAGTCTTTCCTTGACAGAGGCATCTGCTCTCATCGTACAGACAAAATCAGGTATTGATCATGAAGGGATGAGAACAAGACTGAACTGTAGATGCAACCTTGTCTACAATCTTGTCAGGGAAGCCAAGTAGCTTTAGCTTAGAAGACAGCCTTGTGCGTCACCATTTCAGAATTGTACCTCTACAACGTTCACTTAATGTGAAAGTGAAAACTAAAGCATGCTGTGGCAAATAGGCCCCCAGCACCTCAGTCACAGCTGAACAAAGGATTCATATCCAAAGTAGTTAAAGGTCTCCTGCAAATCAACAATAACATCTGAAACAGTTTACATTTCTCTCTGGGAAAAGAAAGGAAGTGCATTTTACATTTTACATGCCCTGTCATTTTCCCCAGCAAAAGGGTGGGCATTGTGCCCAAAACAGACCAACTCAATACTCTCTTACTGAAATTTAAACCTTAAGCAGAGATAGAAAACCAAAAATCAGTGGAAGTATGGCATCCTGAAAAGACCATATATCAATTCCTTCTACCTAGACACCTCAGAGCTGATGCTGGTCTTCAACATTCGTTTAAGTTAAACAGGTTTGCTTTCTGTTGCTTGCAATTAAACAAAATTAACTAATACACAACACAAAAACAAATAACACAATACAAAAAGTAATACAGCTTTTTAAGATAACAATCTTCTATAATTTATTTTTTTCACCCTCCAAAATTCCATTAGTGTTACCATCTGCTGATCCTTTTCTGCTTTTGGATACTTTATAAATCACACATCACATGTGACCATATACTGATTTAAGCCAAAAGGTTCTTTCTGGCAGTGGCTTCACATAGTCTTTTGAAGGCTCGTCTGAAAAACTGCTTAAGGATTTTCCATTTTTGCTGTTGAAATATTATGTCAGGCAAATAGCATGTCCTTAAATAAATATTTGTTGGTGGATTTATAACGGAGAGAAAAGTAGATTTTAAATGCTAGTCTCGGGCTTCCCTGGTGGCGCAGTGGTTAAGAATCCGCCTGCCAGTGCAGGGGATAAGGGTTCTAGCCCTGGTCTGGGAAGATCCCACATGCCGTGGAGCAACTAAGCCTGGGTGCCACAACTACTGAAGCCCCCGCGCCTAGAGCCCGTGTTCTGCAATAAGAGAAGCCACCGCAGTGAGAAGCCTGCGCACCGCAAGGAAGAGTGGCCCCCACTCGCCGCAACTAGAGAAAGCCCGCGTGCAGCAATGAAGACCCAACGCAGCCAAAAATAAATAAATAAAATAATTTTTAAAAAAATGCTAGTCTCCAGGTTCCTTGGTAGGAATTGTGGGTCAAAATTACAAAGTAAGAGAACTGAAAGTGTTATCATTCCCATGGGGTTTAGGAAGTTTAAGAGAGGGAGTGGATCCAAACAGAAAAGTTCTGACAGCCTGGGAGAATGATGGTCAGGGGTTATACAGTGGAATAACTGAAAAATATACCAAAGGGGAGAGATATTTTTTACTAATGAGGAGCGGTAAGAGTGGAGCTTTTGTCCTTGAAGGCTGGCTGAGTTGTGAGAATGAGTTCTTACTGGAAAGCCACGTCAATGACACTGAAGCACCTGCCTCTTTTAAGCTTTACATACTCCTTAGTTCTTTCTAATGTATATATTCAAAATAAATAAAAGCCACTTATATAAGTTCTTAGCAGCCAAAGATTGAATGATAACAGTTGAATCTGCGAGTTCTGTTAGTAAGGTTTCATAAATAGAATTCACTTGCCTCGGAGAAGCAAATAAAGGGCAATGAAAAGAATGGTGTAAGGAGATGATGGCAAAACAAATAAGGTAGGGGTTTAGAGAGATGAGCTGTAATACTGGTTTGTTTGGTCTATAAAAGTTTGAGGAAGACCAGAAAGCTGTGACATGTTCTTGACTTCTGAATTTTCACCAGCAAGGCACTCTGGGCTTCCTGGCTCACCTCCTGAAAGGGCCTCCCCCACACTGGGGCCCCTCACACAGGGAGCTTCCTGCTGGGGTGTCAGATTTCAGCGTTCTAAGAAAGAGGCTGCCTGAAGGGACTATATTTAGAGTATGACTCCCCACCGGGGACAGCTGAATGTCTGGGGACTAAGTTCTGCATACTTTGTCCCTGAGTTCTGGGATTATTCTGAGGGGCTTGTATGGGTGGTGCAGTAAAATTGTAACAGAAGGCAGGGAATGGAAAGGACTCTTTCCCCTGGCGACTGCTTGGGATCCTGTAAACCGTGCCTTTTGTGAGAGAAAAATGACGGATCTCAAGGGTTGTCGCAGTGATTTACAGTCACCCACAGACTCTAACTACTATTTCCACTGGAAAATGCTGGACACTAGCCGCTGCTAGGGGGACATACAGTGCACGAATGACAGATACCAGAGATATTTCTCCAGTGTAATGATGAAATGAAAATTCCATCTACCAAGTCTCATTTTCATCAATGGGATAGCAGGGAATCCTCTAATTTCTGGATGATTTATAGGTTACACCATGAAACTTCAGAATAGATTTAAATAAAGACATTTGAATGAAAAGCAAGCTCATCTGTGAAGTTACTAATTTGTAAGATTCATCTAAATTTGGGGTCTGCAGAAAGTCTGTCCTTTGAAGCCAGAATGAAAGCCATCCAGCAGTCCCCTCTGACGATCTCAATCGTGTGACGCCTAACACCAGGAGTTCAGCCAGGAAGAAGGGATAGTGGTTCACTTAACTAAACTGGTCACAATTAAAGCACTGACCACTTCACTATAGATTCATTTTATCCGTCAATTTATAAATCATATTGAAAGCACACTGGCTTTGTTTGTAATGATATGTTTTTAAATTTTAATATACTGCTTGAAAGCTGCTATTTCCTGTGCAGTCAGAAGAAAATATTTTCAGTGTGGTATAAATCAGCTTAAATCGATGAGGCCTCCTTATTAACTAGGAAATCTTGTTATATATACGTATATATATATATATATTTGTATTTTCTGATTACAAAATAGTGTAGCTTGAATCAATAAAAAAAGGAAGGGCCGACGAAAGCGAACATAAATATATTAAAAATACTAACAAAAATCTCACTGCTACTTGGGCTTTTCTTCCCCACCCCTCCGCTTAATTTTGGTGCAGAGACTGGTTGTGGGAAAGGGTAAAAATTAAGAAAGAGAGGACAGGAACTTCAGAGCCAAGGAAAGGATAAGACATTTCCCCAGAAAGAAGTATAAGTAATGATAGACCCAGGAAAAGATGCTGCCCCTTCCTGTAATTAGAGAAAGGCAAAGGCAAACACCAGAGAGCCACGGTCACTTCTGGTTTCTGGTATTGTTACAGAGGAAAAGAGTGACAGGGCCCAGTGTGATGGGGGGAGGTACGGGGCAGGCTGGCGCCTGCCGCACTGCTTGTGGGAGTGGAAATTGGGGGCCAGAGCTCACTGGTGACGTGGTCGTCACGTGACCAAGAGCTGCCTAGAGCAGAAGTACTGCTAGTCGCCTCCGTCTGGGTACCAGCCCCCTATCACACTGCAGGCGTGTGAGGGAAGAAGGAAAGTAGCCCCGGACCGTGCAGATCGGTATGAGCGTGGGCTCTGCTTGGAGGGAGATGGGATGGGAGAAGGCCAAGAGCGCCACGGATCCACGTTCGGGCCGATGGGGGCTGTGTCCCCTTCTCGCCTACTTTCTAAATACCGCCGCCCCCCCCCCATGCCCATTTTAGTAGAGAGAACTGGCGGACTTCGGGCGGCGGGTGAGGGGAGTGAATGGCTGGTACAGAGACTCCGAGGAAAGAAAGGTTCCACAATCAGGGCACTCGTGTCCCGAGTGCTGCTCCGTCCACCAAGCACTCCGTCCCCTCGGTCCCCCGTCTGTCTGCAGGTTTGTAGATCTGTTGGCCAGTAGGTCGCTGGGGAAAGTCGCGGCGAGCGAAGGACCAAAGTGCCTTGGGACCGTGCAGGTCGGTGTGAAGGTGGGATGAGCCCTGGTCCCTGGGTGGGGGTGGCGGTGGGGATGGCGCAGAGGGGGTGCTGGGATCGGTGCGGGCCGGGTCCGAGTCGCCCCCTCCCGGCCCCTTCTTTCTCCACACCCCCTCCCATTTCAGTGCAGGGAAAGGGGTGTGGCGGCCTTTGCTGGGGAAATGGCGGACGCCAAGGGGGGTGGGGCGGGGAAGCCCGCGTTAGGAAAGTCAGGAGGGTGTGAGAAATATTTTAAACTCAAAGGCTGGAAATTCAGAAAAGCGGGTACTGGGACCTGTGTTCTCAGTACTGATCCATCCACTACACTTTCACTTCCCCAAAGGCGGCTGTCTTTCCATCTGTCCTTCTGCCAGACTGTCTGTCCGTCAATCACTGTGGAAGGCGCACTGACCACAGAAGACAAGAGAAGGCGAAGGAATTTACCTGACTTTGGTAGAGGTTGGTGGGAGAGACTGCCTCTGAGTCTTTGGGGGTGGGGGTGTGGTGGAGGAGACTACCTGAGGGTTAGCCTCTCCTGTCACCCTCCTGGCTGTCACAGCCCAGCCCCACCTCCTGCCCTTCTCTGTAGGCCCTGGAAGAGAAATGGTCGGTCCTGAGGGTAGACAGAGGATGACAGAAAAGAACAAAGAAATAGTTGCCAAATAATCCACCTCTCTCAACCAGAACTCAAACTCCACTCTGTCTGCCTGGTGAGGCACAAATCCAGGCACAGCCCAAAGTCCTAATGTTATTTTTCACCCGTAGATTCATCACAAGAGAGCCTCAGGAGCCTGGGATATAGACTGAAGACGTCTCCCCTCCACCATCATTCAGGTGGAGCCTTAAGAACACTCTTCATTCAGGTGGAGCAAGGCCCTCTCCTGTCCTGCCCCCAGGCTGGCACGGACCTGAGCATGGGCCGGGCTCGGGAAGTGGGTTGGATGGCAGCAGGACTGATGATTGGGGCAGGTGCCTGCTACTGCGTTTACAAACTAACCATAGGAAGAGATGACAGTGAGAAGTTGGAGGAGGAGGAGGAGGAATGGGATGATGAACAGGAGCTTGACGAGGAGGAGCCCGAGATTTGGTTTGATTTCACAACTATGGCTCGGCCCTGGAGTGAGGATGGGGATTGGAATGAACCTGGGGCCCCTGGTGGCACCGAGGACAGGCCTGCAGGTGGGGGCAAGGCCAACCGAACACATCCGGTAAAACAGCGCCCATTCCCTTATGAACGTAAAAATACTTGGAGTGCTCAAAGCTTTAAAAATTTCAGTTCTGTTCTTGGCCTCTCCAAGTGCCCTTTCATTCAGGGAAAAGTGTTGTTAGCTCAGCCCAGGGACACTGGTTTTTCATTTAGCCACGATATCAATAGTCATTTGGCCAGCCTCTCCATTGCTGGAAACACGATCCCTATTCCCGACCCTGCTGTTGAGGCTTTCTGTGCCCTGGATAACTTGAAAGCCAGTGTTGAAAATCAGGGCCAGATTAAGATGTACATCAACGAAGTGTGTCGGGAGACTGTGTCACTTTGCTGCAACTCATTTCTGCAGCAGGCCGGATTAAATTTGTTAATAATCATGACAGTTATTAATAACATGCTTGCCAAGTCCGTTTCAGACTTGAAGTTTCCTTTGATACCAGAGGGAAGTGAATGTGCTGAGGGGCACGTTGTGAAACCCTTGATGGGTTTGTCTGAAAAGCCAGTCTTGGCGGGGGAGTTGCTGGGAGCCCAGATGTTGCTCTCCTTCTTGTCCCTCTTTATCAGGAACGCAAACAGACAGCTTCTCCCAGAAATCCCGGCCTCTTAAATGGCCCCCTCCAACAGGATGGGACTGATCCACCCCGAACCAAAACCCGATCAGTGAACCACACACTTGTGTTCTCAATCAAAGACTCTGCAGTGGGTGCTATTGAAGATCCAGCCTTAGCCAGTAGCCGTATCTCTGGGTGAAAGTTACACTTGCTAAATCCAGGACCACTCTCTTGTTGGCCAGGCAGGGGTTCCCACAGAGCTTTGAGTAACCTCTTGGTTTTGCAGTCTGCAGGCAGTGCGCATTGTAAATTGCTCCCTTGCGGCCTTCTTCCTGTGGTAAAGGGATCATTTCAGCTGTGTGGTGAAAGGACAACATTTTCTAGCCTGACAAGGGATGCCTTGCCTGTGGTGGTCTCCCTGTCTAAGCTGGACCGTCTTGTGGAGACCAGACCCATATGGGAGCTTGTGCCGAAAATGCATTGGTTGCTGCGTAGGTTGAATTCTTTTTCATTTACTCTCTTTTCTTCACGAGCCTATGGATGGTAAACCTGTTCAGCAAAAAATGTACACTCCCCTTCTATGAGTTGTACTGACTCAGCCTCGTCCACCAAGTCTGCATTTTTATGTATCACCAATAAAGCTGTGTGCTTTAGCTGGCAAAAACGAGAACATGGTACTTGTCTTTGAGTTTATAGTCTGCGTGAAGAGGAAGCCCAAAATACATGATCAGTGCTAACTAACTGGGGCGTTTGCTCCTGAAGAATGTCCGCCTAGCAGTGTCCACAGGAGGCAGTGGAAGAGATGGGCTGCAGGGTTCAGGATAAGCTTCCAGAAGGGGCTGGGGGCGGGGCTGGGGCAGGGGAATGGGGTGGAGGGTGGAATTAAGAAGGACTGCTGGGAGGACTAAAGGAGACAGCACCTGTGAAGCAGGCAGCACAGTGCCTGATGCAGAGGAATCCTTCCCTCGATGAAGTTGTCTTTCCTCGCCTGCTGGCCTCTTAGAGAGGAAGGTCAGTATCCTTGAGGTTTTGTCTACACATCCTTGGGGGCCACAGGGCAACCCATCCCTGCACAAGTTAGTGCACAGTTATAGCAGTAACAGTTGCTACTTGCTGAGTGCCTGCTTTGTGTTGTTCTCTCTCCTGAGAAGCAGCTGTGAAACCTACTTCCAGGCCCCCTCCCTTCCTTGGGATGCCAAGCTCAAATTCCTGGCCGAGTGAAAAGGCTTGGCCGTTGCTTCCTCTGGCCAAGGAAGGGCAGAACCTCCTTTCTGCCCTATCCCTGGTACTTCTGTGGGATCCAGGAAGGGGACAGTGGAGGCCTCCGTGAATCCCCGAAGGGGTGGGAGGGCAGATGCTGAGGGGCGTGGCATGGCCATGGCTGGTCCATCCATCAGGAGACATATTCATGCCCTCCATCCAAGCCCCTGGCACCCCTTGGAGGAAAGGAAGAACACAGCCCTGCACACTGAACCACTCCATGAATCTGGGCAACTCATTCCACCACCCCCTCCCAACATTTACAGACCCCTCCCAGCAAGCCTCAGCCCCTGCATCACCAAAGCCAGGTTCCCTGCGTGTTGTTGATGTGTCCTGAAATGGTTCTCCTCCTCAAAGCCCTGGCTAACAGAGGGGACAAGAAGCTTCCTTTGGGCGGTGCTGCTTCTGAGCTCGGTGCCCTCTCCTGGTCTCCCTGGGATGTGACTCTGGGCCACTGCTCCCTGGGCATCAGCTGTGTACAAGTGCTCTGCCTTCTGACTGCCCTCCTCCATATAGAGCATAGTTTTATTTCAAATTTTTAGGGTTTTTTTTTTCAATTTTTTCCTCCCTTCTCCTGGAGTTTGGGGAGCAGGTGGGTTGCCACTCTCCTGCTTGTACTCATCCACCCCACAGTTTGGGCTGACTAGTAGTCACGGGTGCCTGCCAGGGACTCTGCCCCTTCCCAGGCCCTGCTGCCTTGATGGGCCAGCATGTGACTGTGGTTGCTGCAACATCACACCCGCAGCAACGTTCACCCCGCTGGGGCTTTGTTTGCTGGCTCTGGGGCTCTGTCTTGTTTCCAAAGAGCTGCTAACGTGGTCCCCCCTTTCTCCCAAGCCAGCCTCAGGTGGGCTGGGCAGTCTGTTTCCCACGCAGGATTGCCCTGCGGGCAGCCCTGCATGCACTTGTCCCAGTGGAGCCTGCTGGCCGATGGTGTCTTCAGCGACACCTTACTGCTCAGCCTCTGTAATCTCAGCCCAAAGGCAGAGCATTTCTCCTTCCTCCTGGCTCGGGGTCCCAAATTAACACGTGCTTCCCTCCTGCTCTGCACTCTGCCGAGTCCCCCGTTTTGAGTCCTGCCACAGGTAGTAGGCCCACCATCTCTGAGGCAGGAATTTGGCACTTTCAGGCCACAGCTGACTCCTATCGCAGGGAGGACCTCGGAGACCTTCTGCCCATCTCCTGAGCAATTCTGTCACAGGGCAGCCTGCCAGCATTGATGTGTCTCCACGGTGTGGTCTTGGCCCAAGTCAAGAGCCCCTTCTCCATTTGCTGGCACTGCCCTCCCGAAAACACTCCCTGCGTGTGGAAGCACAGGGCTCTGGTCTGCCCTTCATCCCTTTGTTGGTTGCTGTGCCAGGGCAGGAGCCCAGTTCCCAGTTCTGCCTACTACCGGGGTGCGGAGGGGGACTTCAGAGGGGGGCGTGGAGGGGGGGCGCAGGGGGCGGGGCGCATGCCTGCCAGTCAGGGCCTGATTAAGACATTCAGAGGCTTTCAGCACTGGAAAGACTAAGGTGCCTCCTCCCATGCTTAATTCAAAAATGAAACAGCAGGGGACCACCAAGCACAAACTAACCCACCTCTCTTCTGCAACCAAATGAGCTTCTTGCCAGGTTTCCCCATGGCAAACATTAGACAAGGTCATCAAAGCTTGAGCTTGTCACACTCTGTGGGGAGATGCCTGCCTTGATGGGGTCGCCCTAGCCGAAGCTGTCTCTTTGGTAAATCTGGAACTGCCTCCACAGACTGCTCTCCAGCTCCAGAAAGGGCCTTGGATTCCCTTCTTCTTCATCTCATTATCTTGTCTACACTTTGTGCCTGTAGGTACTGATTTCTGCACTAACTCCCAGCCTGCTACATCTCCTGGGAATTTTGTTATTTGACCCCCCCACTGCACCCCTCCCTGCCATAAGTGCAGGCAAGGTTGCAGACATCCAGCTTCCCAGCTGGTACACCCAGTCTCACACAATGCATCCCCACGGGGGCCCTTAGTGCCACTCTCAGAGCAGTTTCAACCACGATCCCCTCACTTTGAAATGTCACCAGGGACAGGCACAGCCCTCACCAAGTCGGTCTCTACGCTGGGCCACCGCAGCACCTTTTGGCTAAGAGTGTGACAGCTGTGTGCAGCACTGCCCCCCACCTCCTCGTAGCGGCCACCAGTTGGTCTAAGATGTGATGGGCACTGCAGCACAGTCCTGTGGGGCATCAGTCAGTCCCTTGTCTGCTCCTCATGCTGCATGGATCACCTTACACTCTGTCGCTTCCCCCTTCACTTTACTCACGACCTCCTCTTCCCCTGAAGGCTCATTTTCCCTTATTGCCTCTTGCTTTTGCGTGTGGCTTAGGACGGCCTTCCCCACTTCCCAATTACAAAAGGAGTCTCCTATATGGTTTCCTAATTCTTTCATACCTTTCTACTTAAAGGGTTGTCTCAGGGATATACTTGGAATTTCCTGACTCCTTTTCCAAATGGATAACCTGTTAACCCAGCACCACTTATCACTCCATTCTCACGGTATAATTGGTGCATTCTGGGACCTTCATGCACCCAGCTGAGCATCCTCGCTGTGGCTGCCTGCTGTGGAATTCCTCTTGGGGCACAACCCTTTCTCCCAGGAACCCCTCACTGACTCGGGGACCCTCTGCTCACTGGGTGGCCTGTGGCAGGTGGGGTGCGTGTGTTGGCAGGGAGGCTGTGTTGGTGCCTGTGAGCAGGCGTCTGCCCCAGGTACCTTCTCAGGACATGCTCTGGCCCACAGGAAACTTAGGAACCCCCCCGCCCTGCCTGCTTCAGCACCAAGGGAGATGGGACTGTTTTCTTCCCTCACCAAAATTGCCTCATTTTTGTGCGGCAAAACAAGTTGGAGCACACTGTGTTATGCATATTATTATAAACATTTTATGTAATATATTCTGTCGTGTATGATTTTAAATTTTCTATTTTAGTAAAAATTATCTTTTTTAAATCATCATATAAAATTGTGTAGTGATACACATTTATAGGCATAACACTTTTTGCCTCCATTTGGATATATTGGGTTTGTATGGGGAAAAGTCAGTAAAAGACTCATTTTTATTTTTCTGTCTTTTGTGCCTTTGGAATTTTGTACTTATATATATTTTTTTCCATCAAAAGTAAGTATTATTGGAAATGATTTTTGCTTGTTTGTATAAAAGCTCTTGATGGAACATTGTTTCTACAGTCAGGCTCCTTTGGTGAACTCTCTTATTATATTTATTTTTTGCCTCTTTTTTCTTTCTGACTTTTTTTTTTTTTTTTGCAGTCCACGGGCCCCTCACTGTTGTGGCCTCTCCTGTTGTGGAGCACAGGCTCTGGACGCGCAGGCTCAGTGGCCATGGCTCATGGGCCCAGGCGCTCCGCGGCATGTGGGATCTTCCCGGACTGGGGCACATCGGCAGGCGGACTCTCAACCACTGCACCACCAGGGAAGCCCTCTCTCTGACTTTTTAACTAGACAAACATAGTTTACAAATTATGACAGTTTTATCTCTTCTTATTCAATATTTTATAGCTCATTTCTTTTTCTTATCTCATTGCACTGTCAAGGACCTCCAGAGCAACAGTATTGATGATACAGTGCATACTTGTCATGTTTCTGATTTTAATGTCTGATGTTTCAGCAGTAAGGTTGATATTTGCTGTAGGTCTTTGAATAATATAATATGTCATCTATCTATATAATAGAATTTATAAAGCAGTAAAAATAGGTGAACTAGATCTCTACAGATCAGTCTAGACAATTCTCAGAAACCTAATGTTTAGTGAGATAAGTAATTTAAAGAAAGATACAATATAATGCCATTTATATAATTTTAAGACTATAAAACAATACTATATATTATTTTGGATACAAAATTAAAACTGGGTACTGAAAGATGCACATCAATTTTACAATATTACTTGCTTCTGGGAAGAGATTGAGGAAAATGTGACCCTAACAATTTTGTAGTTTAATTTTGTCTATTAATAAAGAAATTATAAACAAATACAAAAAAGTGTTAATGTTTGTTGTTAATTATGAATGATTTATATGTAGAACCTCATTATTTTTCTCTGTATTTTTTTTTTTTTGCGGTATGCGGGCCTCTCTCACTGCTGTGGCCCCTCCCACCGCAGAGCACAGGCTCCGGACGCACAGGCTCAGCGGCCATGGCTCATGGGCCCAGCCGCTCCGCAGCATGTGGGATCTTCCCGGATCGGGGCACGAACCCGCGTCCCAACCCGCATCCCCTGCATCGGCAGGCGGACTCTCAACCACTGTGCCACCAGGGAAGCCCCTTCTCTGTATTTTTTTTAATTAAAAAGAAACCTGCATTTTGTGTCGAATACAATGAATTAAAAAACCCTCATCTAGACATATCGCCAAGAAATTTTAGAATAATAATGATTAAAAGGAGACCTTAAAATTTCTCAACGGTAGGAATAAAGCCATCTACCAAGCAGACTGGCATCAGACATGTTATTCATAATACTGGATATGATATGACAATGTATAAATGCCTTAAAATTCTTAGAAAATATGCTTTTCTCTAGTATTCTACTTCTAAACAGACATACCCACATACCACATCGGTATGTGATGACCATACAGATGTTTTCAGGATGGAAAGTACACAAATTTTGCCTCTTGTGGACCTTCTCTTAGGAAATTATTTGAACATGGACTCCAAGAAAAGAAGGTAGTAATCAAGTCAAAGGTAAATATGGAATCAAGGAAATGGTGATCACAACTTGGGAAAGGAATAAAGGTTAATTTTAAGACGACAGCTAAACAGCAGGCCCTGGTTTATCAGACCAAAGTGGAGCAAGAAGACAGAAGATTTGGGGTAGTAGGTGAACAAAAGGGGACTTGTTAAAATCAATTGAGAGGTTAGAAGAACTAGAGGGTATGATACAGGCAAATAAGGGAAGAAAAACAATTAGAAGGACCTCTAAGAAAATATTACAGTAAGAGCCCCCAATGGACCATGCCTCCTTGTTACCATACCATTGTATAATCCCCTCCCACACTGAATCTGGACCTGGCATGTGATTTGCTTTGGCCAGTTTGAACATTAGAAAACATGACCCATGAAGAGGCTTGAACAGTGCATTTTCAGTGGGCATTTCACTCTTCCTGCTCTGAAACCACCATGTGCCAAGCAGACTAGCCTGCTAGAGGATGAGACCATGTAGAACAGCCATGAACTGTTCTGAGGACCCCTAGGAAGAGCTGCCAGATAAAATTCAGAACTCCCAGTTAAATTTAAATTTCAGATGAACATAAAACATTTTTCAGTGTAAGTATGTCCCAAATATTGCATGGGGCATACTTATACTAAAACAATTATTAATTATTTAACTGGAATTCAAATTTAACTGGGCATCCTGTATTTTTATTTGCTACATCTGCCAACCTTAGTCAGAGGAAAATCAGCCCCCAACTGATTTGCCAGCTGACTCCAGTCACATAAATGACCTCAGGCAAGATTAGCAGAAGAACCAACCAGTGCAAATTCCTGATACGCAAAATAATGAGTAAATAAAATGGCTGTTTTAAGCTACTGAGTTTTGGAGTGCTTTGTTAGGCAGCAATCAACAACAGACTTAAAAAAACCCAAAAAGTTCAAAGTGTGTACTTGCTTCAAATATGCAGCAAATTAAGATAAAGAGTGAGTTCAGCATTTGAAGGAGTATAAGGAAAAAGAATCTATTTAGTCTTGAATCTAACAACAGTATCCTTTAAGTGACTCAAGTTAAGAGCCTTGACCTCGGATTCCAGAACATTTCTAAGTGACTATAGTGGACCAGATTGAAGCAAAAGCTAATCTTAGGTGTCTGTGGGATCTGGCCATGTCACCTAGGATGGTACAGGCTTGAATGAGCTCCTAAGTTACTAAGTAAGTATTCTCAGGATAAGTTGCATCCATACCCTGATAAAATTGATTTATAACTTACACCTAGTTCTACCATACCAGATGACAGTGCATGAGTGGACCATGGCTACATGGCTCCCAGAACAGTCTGAAGTGACCAAATAGATATAAAGCCAACCCTTCTGCATCCCAAGAAAGACCTACATTGAACACGTGAAGGCACCTGAGGGAGTCAGGTGGTATCATCATCAAAAGGGTGTCTTCATGGGGTATTGAAAGCAAGGGGAACTTGCCCTTCTAATGGAGAAAACGTTCCTAGTTTTTTTGCTTTACATAGCCATATGTCTATTTCTCTATATCTACCTATCTATCTATCTCTATCGTGAGTTCCAGTTAACTTTTACATTAAGTTCTATAACAACCAAGTCTTCCATTAAAGCTTTCTGCCTTCAGCTCTATGCATTGAAAATCAATAAACAGTATATACTTTTTATTGAAGTATAGTTGATTAACAATATTACATTAGTTTCAGGTGTACAGCATACTGATTCAGTACTTTTACAGATTAAAAGTTATTACAAGATAATGGTTATAATTCCCTGTGCTATACAATATATCCTTGTTGTTTATCTATTTTATACATAGTAGTTTGCATCTCTTAATCCCATACCCCTAACTTGCCCCTCCCCACTTCTCTCTCCCCTCTGGTAAACAATAGTTTGTTTTCTATATCTGTGAGTCTGTTTCTGTTTTGCTATATTGGATTATTTTTTAGATTCCACATATAAGTGATATCATACAGTATTTGTCTTTCTCTGTCTGACATTTCACTGAGCATAATATTCTCTAAGTCTATCCACATTGCTGCAAATGGCAGAATTTCATTCTTTTTTAATGAGTAATATTCATATATATATTCATATATAATATTCATATATATATCTCACATATATAAATCTCACATCTCACATCCATTTGTCTGTTGAAGAACACTTGGGTTGCTTCTTTGTCTTGGCTATTGTAAATAGTGCTGCTATGAACACTGGGGTGCATGTATCTTTTCGAATTAGTTTTTTCATTTTTCCCAGGTATATACCTAGGAGTGGAATTGCTGGATCATATGGTAGTTCTATTTTTAATTTTTTTAGGAACCTCCATACTGTTTCCCATAGTGGCTGTACCAATTTACATTCCTACCAACAGTGTACAAGTGTTTCCTTTTCTTCACATCCTCTCCAACATCTGTTATTTGTAGACTTTTTGACGATAGCCATTCTGACAGGTGTGAGGTGATAATTCGTTTTGATTTGCATTCCTCTAATAACTAGCCATGTTGAGCAGCTTTTTATATGCCTGTTAGCCATCTGTATGTCTTCTTTGGAAAAATGTCTATTCAGGTCTTCTGCCCATTTTTTGATTGTGTTGTTTGGTTTTTTGATATTGAGTTGTATAAGCTGTTTATATACTTTGGATATTAACACCTTGTCTGTTATCATTTGCAAATATCTTCTCCCATTCCGTAACTGTCTTTTCATTTTGTCAATGGTTTCCTTTGCTGTGCAAAAACTTTTAAGTTTAGTGAGGTCCCATTTGTTTATTTTTGTTTTATTTCTTTTGCCTTAAAAAAACAGATCCAAAAATATATTGCTGTGATTTATGTCAAAGAATGTTCTGCCTATGTTTTCTTCTAGGAGTTTTAAGGTTTCAGATCTTACATTTATGTCTTTAATCCATTTTGAATTTGTTTTTGTATGTGGTATGAGGGAATGTTCTAATCTCATTGTTTTACATGTAGCTGTCCAATATTCCCAGCACCACTTATTGAAGAGGTTGTCTTTTCTCCATTGTATATTCTTGCCTCCTTTGTCATAGATTAATTGACCATCGGTGTGTGGGTTTATTTCTGGGCTCTTTATTCTCTTCCATTACTCTATGTGTCTGTTTTGTGCCAGTATCATGCTGTTTTGATACTGTGGCTTTGTTGAATAGTCTGAAGTCTGGAAGGGTGCTACCTCCAGTTTTGTTCTTTTTTTCTCAAGCTTGCTTTGGCAATTCAGGGTCTTTTGTGGCTCCATATGAATTTTAGGGCTATTTGTTCTAGTTCTGTGAAAAATGTCCTAGGTATTTTGATAGGGATTGCATTAAATCTGTAGATTGCTTTAGATAGTATGGCCATTTTAACAATATTAATTCTTCCAATCTAAGAACACAGAATATTTTTCCATTTCTTTGTATCATCTTCAATTTCTTTCCTTAATGTTTCGTGAACAGTATTTAGATGATTATGACTATATAAATGCTGTTCATTGCTGAGCTGAAGTAGTCTCCTAACATGTGAATCTATTTGTATAGTTTTAGAAAATGATTCACATATTACCTGTGGGGAGGAAATTTTAAGTAGGCATGAGACAATAAAATATAGCTGACAGAATGTGGGATGTAGAAGAAGATGATAAAAGACAGAAGAAAAGACAGCAGAGCTGATATCCTCATTTTATAAAGTGAGAAGTGAACAAGTCCTGCTGGAAGTTTATGAAACAAAATAAATGTTTATGTATATAATTTAAAGTTAAATTTAGCTACTTTATTTAGTTTAATTGATTTTATGGCCTACTTTCTCCATAAGAAAGCAAGCTTAATAAAGGCTGTCTGTCTTGCTCACTACCGAATTCTAAATGCTTTGAATAGTGCTTGGCACACAGTGGTGTTCAATAAATAATTGTTGACTGTATGATTAAACTAAAATAATAATAACATTACAAACATCAGGAATAAGACAAAGGAAGGAAGGGCTGTAAGATTAATGAGCTAAGTGTCCTATTTACATATCAGAAGTTCATTAGAGTACAAGTATATTTTTGGCATTTTGAAGATGACCACAAGAACAGTTCTCAGTCTTGGCACTATCAATTGTTTGGGCTGGGGGCTGCCTTGTGCACTGGAGGATCACTGACATCTACCCACAA
Organism: Tursiops truncatus; assembly: GCF_011762595.2. Lineage (NCBI taxonomy): Eukaryota > Metazoa > Chordata > Mammalia > Artiodactyla > Delphinidae > Tursiops > Tursiops truncatus. The sequence goes on from NC_047055.1 coordinate 43,248,590, forward strand.
GATGCCAGTAGCACACCTGTCCTCTGTTGTGACAATCAAAAATGTCTCCAGACACTGACAAATGTATCCTGGAAGCAAAATCACCCCTGGTTGAGAAACACTGCATCAGAAGAAGCTAACATCAGATAAGTGAAGAAAAGTTGCCTCTGGACTCTAGAGAATGGTCCTGAGTCTAGGGAAGAGCAGGAGGGGAAATGACTCATTTTCATCATAAACTCTGTACTAATTGCTTTGCTATTATGTATGTATTGTTCTGATAATATTAACATTTGTAAAAAATATGAAATAAATGGAATAAAAGGGATTTTGAGATAGGCTAGCAATATGGGATGAGAGAGAAGGAAGGAGTCAGTAATGACTAGGATTCTGGCAGGTGCAACTGGGTGGATGGTGATTGTGCTCACCAAGACAGGGAAGACAGGAAGGGAAAAAGTTTTGGTGTGGGACTGGGGAATGATGACTCCAATTTCAAATTTGTTGAAGTTGAAATATCTGTGGGATATGAAATCTGTAGACATCAAATAAATTAATCTTGGACTCTGGATATATAGACTTGTGAGCCATTAACATACAGGTGATAACTGAAGCCATGGCAATGGATGAGATTCCTAGAAAGAGAAGAGACTTGAGAACAGGACCTCAAGATACAGAGCGTGTAACGTTCTTGTCTTTTTCAAGTACCTACATTTTTAAAATTAATTAGGGCCATATTGTAAATATTGTTTAACATACTTTAAAAACAAATTTCTTTCTGCAAACATAATGCACATTTACTGAAGATATTTCTCAAAAATATCTAGATAAGCACAAATTCCTGTCCAGAGTCAAAATTGCAGCTTGAATGCTAGACAATCAAATTGAGTAGACACTGAGCACTAATTATGTGCAGGGCAGATGGAGATTCAATAGTAAACAAACAGGTATCATTCCTGTGTTCATAGAATGTATCATCTAGTGGGGAATACAGGCAAAGAAAATGGAAAATACAGTGGAGTGTAATGAATGCTAAGAAAATTAATCATGAAAAGCTACTTCAACTAAAGATGCAATGAGATGTGATTTAAGCATCTTTTGTGTCACCCAATTTTCTCTTAATTGGCACAAGCTCAGTTACCGGGACAGGAAGAAACTTTGTTGTGTGTTACTTTTCCCCCTGTGTCATGTAGTAAGAACGCTCAGGAAGGCTGGCAGAGAGCATGGAGTTATTTGTCTTTCTGGGCCTGACTAGAGGCTCTGTCCAAACTAAGTCTCGCAGTATGCTGGGCTCTAACTCCTTCACAGAGAACATCTCCATGAATTGTAAATTAGTTTTATGCTTTACAGTCTGTTCAGTTAATTTTCCAGAAACTCTCTAGCTGTGATTCTACTTTCTTAAGTAAGCTACAAGCCAACAATGAATTCCAGAAAAGAAAAAGACTGTTTCTTCCTTCCTTCCTTCCTTTCTTCTTTATTCCTTTCTTTCTTTCTTATTATGGTAAGAACACTTAACATGAGATCTACCCTCTTAACAAATTTGTGTATTTCTTAAAGATAAGAAGCATGCACAACTTGACAGCTGGAGCCACCATGGAGCAGAAGATCCATAATAAGAAGGAAAGAGAGATTGGGCCAAATAAGGAGTCACAAAGGTCATATTTGAAGGAAATAATCTGTCCCCAACAAGCATTAGAGATGAGTCTGGCCTCGAGCAGCAGGAGAGAAGAGAGACTGCACTTTTAGCAGCCCCACAGCTACCTCTCTCTAATGACTTGAGCCATAAAAAAATTATTGGTATCAGACAATCCTGGCCCTTATCCTAGATGAACATTCTGCAAAAAACTGGTTCAGTAAAACCTGATATCCCTCAAAGATGGGGAATCAAAATGGAACTGACACAAGAGGTAAACAGAGGTAATGCACGGGAAAAAAGAAGGAAAGGGACCTGAAAATGCATGGCAGATAAAGAAAACTCATCTGAAAAATAGTAGGTGAAAATTGTCACCAGATATTTCACCATGAATTAGAAAGTTTTAATGAAGCAATAAAGCAAGAGCTCAAGAAAAGGATGGTAAGAGAAGAATGAGCTGAAATGTGAGCTGTCAGGCCTCAGGGAAAATGTAGAAGAAATTTAACAATCACAGAGATGAAGGCAAAAGTGACAGGAAAGGAAGAAACCTTAGCAAAAGTCTAGCAATTAGTGTCAAATCTATGCAAATTTAAGACGAAGACCAAAACAAACGTGGTGATTATGGTTACAGAACAAATGTAACGGTGATAAACCCAGATGGAGTAGAAATGATATAATTAGCAACAATTGGGAGAGAAAGAAAGAAAAAGAAAGTGAGAGGTAATGTAAATATGTTGGTTTTCCTATCCTTAGTACCTGGGGGTCAAAACATGACATCTAAAGCAGACAAATCTGGCAATAAGGGTCCAAGTATATTGAGCAGTAAAAAGACAAACACTAAGAAATATAATTTAATCAACTAAAATTGGGTAGATGAAACAAGGAAATAGAAGGGACGAAAAAGAAATATGTATAATATGTAAATATGTATAACCATTGAATCATTATTTCTAATATCAAGAAAAATGGTGAAAAACCCTAATATCCACACATAAGGGACTGACTAAATAATTATGGCATATTTATACAATAAAATACTATTCAACTATAAACTAAAAAGCAATTTTTTAATGTAGTGATATCAAAGGATTGAGAAGATTATTATATGTCTGTGAATATATATATACAAGCATATATTACATATTTTGCCATATATTCCCCCCCTCTCTATATATATAGATGCACAAGAAATTGATAATATTGCCGCTGGTGGCGAAAAACTGGGTAGTGGCGACACAGAGTTGAGAGAAAGGTTTACAATGTATACCCTTTGTTATCTTTTGAATTTTGAACCATTAGGCTCCTACTTATTTTTTTAAATAAATTAAATTTAAATTTAAGATGAAATATAAAGAATTGGTTGACCTGTCTTTGCCCAGACTTGTGGATGTCATGTTATGTGAGATGCCTGATACATACTTTGTAGAGCTTCCTGACTCCACATACATCTCTCTCTGTTCTAGACCCCTGAGGAGTGAGGCAAACATACAGGGCAGTGCCCTGGTTGCCCACCTGCCCAACTATGTCCCTGCCCATTCTTTTTTTTTTTTTTACATCTTTATTGGAGTATAATTGCTTTACAATGGTGTGTTAGTTTCTACTTTATAACAAAGTGAATCAATTACACATAAACATATGTTCCCATATCTCTTCCCTCTTGCGTCTCCCTCCCTCCCACCCTCCCTATCCCACCCCTCCAGGCGGTCACAAAGCACCGAGCTGATCTCCCTGTGCTATGCAGCTGCTTCCCACTAGCTATCTACCTTACGTTTGGTAGTGTATATATGTCCATGCCTCTCTCTCACTTTGTCACAGCTTACCCTTCCCCCTCCCCATATCCTCAAGTCCATTCTCTAGTAGGTCTGTATCTTTATTCCTGTCTTACCCCTAGGTTCTTCATGACATTTTTTTCTTAAATTCCATATATATGTGTTAGCATACGGTATTTGCCTGTCTCTTTCTGACTTACTTCACTCTGTATGACAGACTCTAGGTCTATCCACCTCATTACAAATAGCTCAATTTTGTTTCTTTTTATGGCTGAGTAATATTCCATTGTATATATGTGCCACATCTTCTTTATCCATTCATCCGATGATGGACGCTTAGGTTTTTTCCATCTCTGAGCTATTGTAAATAGAGCTGCAATGAACATTTTGGTACATGACTCTTTCTGAATTATGGTTTTCTCAGGGTATATGCCCAGTAGTGGGATTGCTGGGTCATATGGTAGTTCTATTTGTAGTTTTTTTAAGGAACCTCCAGACTGTTCTCCATAGTGGCTGTAACAATTCACATTCCCACCAGCAGTGCAAGAGTGTTCCCTTTTCTCCACACCCTCTCCAGCATTTATTGTTTCTAGATATTTTGATGATGGCCATTCTGACTAGCATGAGATGATATCTCATTGTAGTGTTGATTTGCAATCTCTAATGATTAATGATGTTGAGCATTCTTTCATGTGTTTGTTGGCAGTCTGTATATCTTCTTTGGAGAAATGTCTATTTAGGTCTTCTGCCCATTTTTGGATTGGGTTGTTTGTTTTTTTGTTATTGAGCTGCATAAGCTGCTTCTAAATTTTGGAGATTAATCCTTTGTCAGTTGCTTCATTTGCAAATATTTTCTCCCATTCTGAGGGTTGTCTTTTGGTCTTGTTTATGGTTTCTTTTGCTGTGCAAAAGCTTTGAAGTTTCATTAGGTCCCATTTGTTTATTTTTGTTTTTATTTCCATTTCTCTAGGAGGTGGGCCAAAAAGGATCTTGCTGTGATTTATGTCATAGAGTGTTCTGCCTATGTTTTCCTCTAAGAGTTTGATAGTTTCTGGCCTTACATTTAGGTCTTTAATCCATTTTGAGTTTATTTTTGTGTATGGTGTTAGGGAGTGATCTAATCTCATACTTTTACATGTACCTGTCCAGTTTTCCCAGCACCACTTATTGAAGATGCTGTCCTTTCTCCACTGTACATTCCTGCCTCCTTTATCAAAGATAAGGTGACCATATGTGCGTGGGTTTATCTCTGGGCTTTCTATCCTGTTCCATTGATCTATCTTTCTGTTTTTGTGCCAGTACCATACTGTCTTGATTACTGTAGCTTTGTAGTATAGTCTGAAGTCAGGAAGCCTGATTCCTCCAGCTCCATTTTTCGTTCTCAAGATAGCTTTGGTTATTTGGGGTCTTTTGTGTTTCCATACAAATTGCGAAGTTTTTTGTTCTAGTTCTATGAAAAATGCCAGTGGTAGTTTGATAGGGATTGCATTGAATCTATAGATTGCTTTGGGTAGTAGAGTCATTTTCACAATGTTGATTCTTCAAATCCAAGTCATGGTATATCTCTCCATCTATGTGTATCATCTTTAATTTCTTTCATCAGTGTCTTATAATTTTCTGCATACAGGTCTTTTGTCTCCTTAGGTAGGTTTATTCCTAGATATTTTATTCATTTTGTTGCAATGGTAAATGGGAGTGTTTTCTTGATTTCAATTTCAGATTTTTCATCATTAGTATATAGGAATGCCAGAGATTTCTGTGCATTAATTTTGTATCCTGCTACTTTACCAAATTCATTTATTAGCTCTAGTAGTTTTCTGGTAGCATCTTTAGGATTCTCTATGTATAGTATCATGTCATCTGCAAACAGTGACAGCTTTACTTCTTCTTTTCCAATTTGGATTCCTTTTATTTCCTTTTCTTCTCTGATAGCTGTGGCTAAAACTTCCAAAACTATGTTGAATAATAGTGGTGAGAGTGCCTGCCCATTCTTAATTCTGATCTGGGGCAGTCTCATTAGCATGTAACAGGAATGATATTACAAAAAATATTTAACCAATCTATATCTAACTGCCTCTGTAAATAATGTTGTTGTATAGCCCATTCATCATTAAGATTAAATAATTAGGATTATAACCTCACACAAAGAGAAACAAACTACTGCTTATACCTGGATCAAGAAACTTAGGGTTGGGCTTCCCTGGTGGTGCAGTGGTTGAGAGTCCGCCTACCGATGCAGGGGACACGGGTTCGTGCCCCAGTCCAGGAAGATCCCCCATGCCGCGGAGCGGCTGGGCCCGTGAGCCATGGCCGCTGAGCCTGCGCGTCCGGACCCTGTGCTCCACAACTGGAGTGGCCACAACAGTGAGAGGCCTGAGTACCGCAAAAAAAAAAAAAAAAAAAAAAAAAAAAAGAAACTTAGGGTTCTCAAAGCTAATTTTTAAAACTCATAACCATCGATTTAGAGTTTTCCTAAATCCCTAAAACTCTCATTACATATAAAAATCAGGTTTGGAAGACTCTGACCATAGATCTCTACCACAAGCTATAGGTAGTGAGAACTTGGAACCTAAAGGAAGTGTCCATCAGAGAGGAACTTTGTGGAGTGAGAGAGGGGAGAAGAAGGGAAAACAACCAACTACATGTCTCCTGGCTCAAATCAATTCCTAGATTGAAACCTTACAGGGGGGTGGGTGTTGGTAATGACCAGATGAGTTATTGGAAAATCTCAGAGCACTGGGATTAGTTTCTCATTTCCCCAGGCACAAGCTTGGAAAAGTGTGGGGTCTGACATGCGACAGCACAAGTGGCAGAGTAGAAAAGGCTGAGAGATACAGGTGGTGGGAACATCCCCCATCACTCCCCTTACCTCCACAGGCCCTCCCTAGTTGAGAAAGTCACCAAATCCACCTACTATTTAATTTAAAGGCCTGGATAAATAAAAATACAGAATTCTGGATATATAGTTATGCATTGACAATTTCTCTTTGTGAGATGCAAATATTTATTCTGAGGGGGGTTGTGTGACATGTTATTTGGAGTGCTTATTTGTGGAAATAACTTGAGCCATCAAACTACCTTTCCTTCCTTCAAAATCATCCCATATCCAGATATCAAAGAACAATAGAATACTGATGGCTAGACTTAATGGAGACTTTGCCAGGGTTAAAGAAACATGATTGGATAAACCAGAAGAACCTGTTTGAACTACTCCTCCACTGCCAGGGGAGAGGGAGGAAGAAAATATAAAAGTAAAATGAAAGAAATGAAAGGTCTACAGGGAGAGTTCTAAGAAAAGAGCACTTGTGGAACAATAGGGCTTAATGCCTTGTCTTTTCCCCTTCCCTCCTCTTTATGAGTAATGATGCTGAGGCACTTGACCATCCCCCCTTTTCACTGTTGTTCCAAAGCAGCAGAAACCACAGATATGTCCAGTGTGCTGGCAGACAGGATAAGGACAGCAAAGTTGAAGTAGCATAGCATTGTAGGAGAGGTAAAGACCATGACCTTTCACAAAGCAACAAAAATAGACCCCAAAAGAAATGTGAAAGATCATTATGAAGAAAACTTCACTAAGTGACAAAAAGGATCAAAACAAATGTGCTTAGATGGGAAAATTGTAAAGTTGCCAATTAATCCATCAACGTAGCACATTTCAATCAAAACATTAAAACCAGATTCTGCAAAAAATGACATTAGTGTAATTAATTACACATTCAGAGAAAATTAAGGTACAAGGTCTACCTCAAACCAAATGTACACACGCACAAAAACACACACCACTAACAGGTTAACAAAGGAACTTACTTTGAAAAGGAAACTATTTGTATTAGAAGGAAATATAGCCAAATGTTTTCTAATAACCTTGGGCTGTCCAAGACTATCCAAAGTAAAATAGAAATATAGAAGTTTAATAGGAAAATATTGATAGACACAGAAAATGTAAATTCCTGATTGACCAAATATATCACACAAAAGAAAAATAAAGGGAAGGGTTGAGAGAAACCATGGTGATTTCAACATGTAACAATAGCCATATTTCCAGTGTGGGTAATGACTACCATGTAAATTGTTGAGCAAGTCTATATATAGAAAAAAACTTGCTTTGCCTCACAAAAATGAGGCAATTTTGGTGAGGGAGGAAAACAGTCCCATCTCCCTTGGTGCTAAAGCAGGCAGGGCAGGGGGGTCCCTAAATTTCCTGTGGGCCAGAGCATGTCCTGAGAAGGTACCTGGGGCAGACACCTGCTCACAGGCACCAACACAGCCTCCCTGCCAACACACGCACCCCACCTGCCACAGGCCACCCAGTGAGCAGAGGGTCCCCGAGTCAGTGAGGGGTTCCTGGGAGAAAGGGTTGTGCCCCAAGAGGAATTCCACAGCAGGCAGCCACAGCGAGGATGCTCAGCTGGGTGCATGAAGGTCCCAGAATGCACCAATTATACCGTGAGAATGGAGTGATAAGTGGTGCTGGGTTAACAGGTTATCCATTTGGAAAAGGAGTCAGGAAATTCCAAGTATATCCCTGAGACAACCCTTTAAGTAGAAAGGTATGAAAGAATTAGGAAACCATATAGGAGACTCCTTTTGTAATTGGGAAGTGGGGAAGGCCGTCCTAAGCCACACGCAAAAGCAAGAGGCAATAAGGGAAAATGAGCCTTCAGGGGAAGAGGAGGTCGTGAGTAAAGTGAAGGGGGAAGCGACAGAGTGTAAGGTGATCCATGCAGCATGAGGAGCAGACAAGGGACTGACTGATGCCCCACAGGACTGTGCTGCAGTGCCCATCACATCTTAGACCAACTGGTGGCCGCTACGAGGAGGTGGGGGGCAGTGCTGCACACAGCTGTCACACTCTTAGCCAAAAGGTGCTGCGGTGGCCCAGCGTAGAGACCGACTTGGTGAGGGCTGTGCCTGTCCCTGGTGACATTTCAAAGTGAGGGGATCGTGGTTGAAACTGCTCTGAGAGTGGCACTAAGGGCCCCCGTGGGGATGCATTGTGTGAGACTGGGTGTACCAGCTGGGAAGCTGGATGTCTGCAACCTTGCCTGCACTTATGGCAGGGAGGGGTGCAGTGGGGGGTCAAATAACAAAATTCCCAGGAGATGTAGCAGGCTGGGAGTTAGTGCAGAAATCAGTACCTACAGGCACAAAGTGTAGACAAGATAATGAGATGAAGAAGAAGGGAATCCAAGGCCCTTTCTGGAGCTGGAGAGCAGTCTGTGGAGGCAGTTCCAGATTTACCAAAGAGACAGCTTCGGCTAGGGCGACCCCATCAAGGCAGGCATCTCCCCACAGAGTGTGACAAGCTCAAGCTTTGATGACCTTGTCTAATGTTTGCCATGGGGAAACCTGGCAAGAAGCTCATTTGGTTGCAGAAGAGAGGTGGGTTAGTTTGTGCTTGGTGGTCCCCTGCTGTTTCATTTTTGAATTAAGCATGGGAGGAGGCACCTTAGTCTTTCCAGTGCTGAAAGCCTCTGAATGTCTTAATCAGGCCCTGACTGGCAGGCATGCGCCCCGCCCCCTGCGCCCCCCCCTCCACGCCCCCCTCTGAAGTCCCCCTCCGCACCCCGGTAGTAGGCAGAACTGGGAACTGGGCTCCTGCCCTGGCACAGCAACCAACAAAGGGATGAAGGGCAGACCAGAGCCCTGTGCTTCCACACGCAGGGAGTGTTTTCGGGAGGGCAGTGCCAGCAAATGGAGAAGGGGCTCTTGACTTGGGCCAAGACCACACCGTGGAGACACATCAATGCTGGCAGGCTGCCCTGTGACAGAATTGCTCAGGAGATGGGCAGAAGGTCTCCGAGGTCCTCCCTGCGATAGGAGTCAGCTGTGGCCTGAAAGTGCCAAATGCCTGCCTCAGAGATGGTGGGCCTACTACCTGTGGCAGGACTCAAAACGGGGGACTCGGCAGAGTGCAGAGCAGGAGGGAAGCACGTGTTAATTTGGGACCCCGAGCCAGGAGGAAGGAGAAATGCTCTGCCTTTGGGCTGAGATTACAGAGGCTGAGCAGTAAGGTGTCGCTGAAGACACCATCGGCCAGCAGGCTCCACTGGGACAAGTGCATGCAGGGCTGCCCGCAGGGCAATCCTGCGTGGGAAACAGACTGCCCAGCCCACCTGAGGCTGGCTTGGGAGAAAGGGGGGACCACGTTAGCAGCTCTTTGGAAACAAGACAGAGCCCCAGAGCCAGCAAACAAAGCCCCAGCGGGGTGAACGTTGCTGCGGGTGTGATGTTGCAGCAACCACAGTCACATGCTGGCCCATCAAGGCAGCAGGGCCTGGGAAGGGGCAGAGTCCCTGGCAGGCACCCGTGACTACTAGTCAGCCCAAACTGTGGGGTGGATGAGTACAAGCAGGAGAGTGGCAACCCACCTGCTCCCCAAACTCCAGGAGAAGGGAGGAAAAAATTGAAAAAAAAACCCTAAAAATTTGAAATAAAACTATGCTCTATATGGAGGAGGGCAGTCAGAAGGCAGAGCACTTGTACACAGCTGATGCCCAGGGAGCAGTGGCCCAGAGTCACATCCCAGGGAGACCAGGAGAGGGCACCGAGCTCAGAAGCAGCACCGCCCAAAGGAAGCTTCTTGTCCCCTCTGTTAGCCAGGGCTTTGAGGAGGAGAACCATTTCAGGACACATCAACAACACGCAGGGAACCTGGCTTTGGTGATGCAGGGGCTGAGGCTTGCTGGGAGGGGTCTGTAAATGTTGGGAGGGGGTGGTGGAATGAGTTGCCCAGATTCATGGAGTGGTTCAGTGTGCAGGGCTGTGTTCTTCCTTTCCTCCAAGGGGTGCCAGGGGCTTGGATGGAGGGCATGAATATGTCTCCTGATGGATGGACCAGCCATGGCCATGCCACGCCCCTCAGCATCTGCCCTCCCACCCCTTCGGGGATTCACGGAGGCCTCCACTGTCCCCTTCCTGGATCCCACAGAAGTACCAGGGATAGGGCAGAAAGGAGGTTCTGCCCTTCCTTGGCCAGAGGAAGCAACGGCCAAGCCTTTTCACTCGGCCAGGAATTTGAGCTTGGCATCCCAAGGAAGGGAGGGGGCCTGGAAGTAGGTTTCACAGCTGCTTCTCAGGAGAGAGAACAACACAAAGCAGGCACTCAGCAAGTAGCAACTGTTACTGCTATAACTGTGCACTAACTTGTGCAGGGATGGGTTGCCCTGTGGCCCCCAAGGATGTGTAGACAAAACCTCAAGGATACTGACCTTCCTCTCTAAGAGGCCAGCAGGCGAGGAAAGACAACTTCATCGAGGGAAGGATTCCTCTGCATCAGGCACTGTGCTGCCTGCTTCACAGGTGCTGTCTCCTTTAGTCCTCCCAGCAGTCCTTCTTAATTCCACCCTCCACCCCATTCCCCTGCCCCAGCCCCGCCCCCAGCCCCTTCTGGAAGCTTATCCTGAACCCTGCAGCCCATCTCTTCCACTGCCTCCTGTGGGCACTGCTAGGCGGACATTCTTCAGGAGCAAACGCCCCAGTTAGTTAGCACTGATCATGTATTTTGGGCTTCCTCTTCACGCAGACTATAAACTCAAAGACAAGTACCATGTTCTCGTTTTTGCCAGCTAAAGCACACAGCTTTATTGGTGATACATAAAAATGCAGACTTGGTGGACGAGGCTGAGTCAGTACAACTCATAGAAGGGGAGTGTACATTTTTTGCTGAACAGGTTTACCATCCATAGGCTCGTGAAGAAAAGAGAGTAAATGAAAAAGAATTCAACCTACGCAGCAACCAATGCATTTTCGGCACAAGCTCCCATATGGGTCTGGTCTCCACAAGACGGTCCAGCTTAGACAGGGAGACCACCACAGGCAAGGCATCCCTTGTCAGGCTAGAAAATGTTGTCCTTTCACCACACAGCTGAAATGATCCCTTTACCACAGGAAGAAGGCCGCAAGGGAGCAATTTACAATGCGCACTGCCTGCAGACTGCAAAACCAAGAGGTTACTCAAAGCTCTGTGGGAACCCCTGCCTGGCCAACAAGAGAGTGGTCCTGGATTTAGCAAGTGTAACTTTCACCCAGAGATACGGCTACTGGCTAAGGCTGGATCTTCAATAGCACCCACTGCAGAGTCTTTGATTGAGAACACAAGTGTGTGGTTCACTGATCGGGTTTTGGTTCGGGGTGGATCAGTCCCATCCTGTTGGAGGGGGCCATTTAAGAGGCCGGGATTTCTGGGAGAAGCTGTCTGTTTGCGTTCCTGATAAAGAGGGACAAGAAGGAGAGCAACATCTGGGCTCCCAGCAACTCCCCCGCCAAGACTGGCTTTTCAGACAAACCCATCAAGGGTTTCACAACGTGCCCCTCAGCACATTCACTTCCCTCTGGTATCAAAGGAAACTTCAAGTCTGAAATGGACTTGGCAAGCATGTTATTAATAACTGTCATGATTATTAACAAATTTAATCCGGCCTGCTGCAGAAATGAGTTGCAGCAAAGTGACACAGTCTCCCGACACACTTCGTTGATGTACATCTTAATCTGGCCCTGATTTTCAACACTGGCTTTCAAGTTATCCAGGGCACAGAAAGCCTCAACAGCAGGGTCGGGAATAGGGATCGTGTTTCCAGCAATGGAGAGGCTGGCCAAATGACTATTGATATCGTGGCTAAATGAAAAACCAGTGTCCCTGGGCTGAGCTAACAACACTTTTCCCTGAATGAAAGGGCACTTGGAGAGGCCAAGAACACAACTGAAATTTTCAATATCTTAAGCATCACTAAAAAATAGTCCTCATTTTCATTAGTGAAAGAGTGATTTTTCTTCATTCAGACTATTTCTTCTTTGAGAGGCCCTAGGTTCCTACCGCCCATATCTCATGTCAACCTCATCCCCAGGACTTGGCTTTTCCTGGATCTTTGAGTAAAGACCAGACCCCTTACCCATCCTTATCCATATGAAGTTCCCTACAATTCTGGTTGTTTCTCACTGTGGTTATATCCTCTTCTGATTATTGGATGAACACTGTACCAACTTCTAGCCCTGACCTCCAGAACTGCTTTCACTAAATCAGCATTTCGAGCATACTCTATAACTGTGAGAAGTCACAGGAGGTTCTCACTCTTTTAAAAGCTATCTAATTGTAGTGTTCTAGGTAGGAGACTGTTAGACGTTCTTTTCCTGGACACAAATTGCACTAACTGCCATCTGACCGGAAACTAGTGGAAATGCAAATACATAGAGCTTTCATATGAGTTTCCATAGATATACATGTCAATACTCAGGATACAAGGGTATCAGTATCTCTCTTTCCTGAGTTAGGGTCTTAACTTTCAAACGTTTCTCCTCTGGTATTTATCTCCTTTAAGCTCATTCCCACTGTTTCCTCAGAGGTACAGCATTTAACTTTTCCAGCACCCAAGTAAGAGGAGAGGAGAACAAAGACAAGGAGAGGTAGCTGAGTTGCCTCTAGACCCTGCATTTTGACTCCAACCTCCCTCCCCATCCCTATCTCCAAGAGATAACAATGTGTAGAGCAATTTCGTTCTTCCTTTGCCTAGATTTATGTCTACTTGTAGACACAGAAGAAAGAATGGAGACTGGTAGATGTACAGGCACATATGTGTCCTCTCTCCAGAGTGAGAAGTCTGGCTTTCAAATGTCTCCCATTTAGGTCTTAGGCACAGCCCCTACCCTGCCCTCCAGACCCTTTCATCACCCCATCCTTCCCCCACAAATGCCCACCTTTTCCATTGCTCTGCGCCCCAGTCACTCTCTTGACCTCGGTTTCTTCCATCAAATGGCCACTTTTCTGTTCTACCCGTCATTTCTGCTCTATAAACACTGCTTCCCCAGAGCCTAAAAGGATTGGGGTTAAGTAATGCTTTTCTGAAGGCAGGATAGTGAAAGAACAGGTTCTGGTTTGGGACCTGCCTCTACCGCCACCTTGTGACCGGCCCAGGCCCCACGTTTCCTTGAAAGAACTCACTTCAGTTTCTACTAAATATCCTGTATGTAATGGGTTTCCTCTTCCTTTCCTTTGGGTTGTGCTGCCCCCTACAGACAGACAAGCTAACCAACAGATAAAGGTCTGTGAACATTTAGTGCAGGGTGTTAGGCCACAGTTCCTACCTTTTACTGATTCAAGACTGTCAAACGGTCCCCACCTCTCACTCCCAGATCCCAGCATCAGCTCTCCCCCCGACCTCATGCACCATTTAGAGAACTAAAATGAGCTGGTGGATAGCCGGAGGGTGTGGGGAAAGCTGACTCTGCCCCTTCAGGTCTCTGCTACCTAACTCCACCGCGACCCCAAGACTCCCCAGGCAATGCTCACTCTCACACCAACCTGAACACAATCAGAGAAGTCTCTTCCTTCTTCACTTGGCTACAAACACATCTCCCTGATATCAACAGGAAGCTGATGGCCGGACCAAAAAGACCACCTCTCCACAATTCTTGGTCAACTGAGATACGTCACCAATGAGCCATGGTCTCCAAGTTTCTCTCCTACCAGTAGTGATGCAAGACTATGCCCGCCCCTCTCCTTTCCCCCGCAGCACACCAGACCTGTCACTCATTTTTTCTTTGCCAATCCTAGAGACCAAAAGATAAGGCATTTCCATTTTGTTGAAATTTGCCTTTCTCTAATTTCCAAGGAAGGAACCTATCTTCTCCTGGAGCAACTATTTCAGTTTATACTTCTTTATCTTCTCTTAGAATATAGGGCAACAGCCCATCTCTTCACTTCCCCTCCACTCAGCCGCTAATATCCATTATCTTTCTTGGACCCATGAGAAAGCACATTGCATGAAATAAGACATAGAGCAAGAGATAATTTAGATATTTATTGCCTCTGCTCATTTTCTTGGAAATACTGGCTTTTTATAAAGATTTGTACATGCTTTTATATGTATAAGGAGTGATGTTTGCCAAAATGTCACCACTGATTATTTCTGAGACATATATTTAAGGCATAATACATTCTAGGTATAGTGCCAACTGCTAAGGTCAATGGGACATGGAGATGAACAGACTTGTCTCTTAGTAAAGACCACCTGGTTTCTCAGACAGACCCCCACAAGGCAACATTTACCTTGCTGAGTTCACACACTCCAGAATCTAGATCTTAATTTTGTCTTCAGACTAAAAATATGCACAACTGGTGACCTTATGCACAACACAAATGCATACATATGTTCACCAAAAGACAAGAATAACAATATGCATAGTAGCACTGTTCATATTATCCCCAACTGGAAACAACTCAAATATCCATTAACAGTAGAATGGATAAATAAAATACAGTATATTCATAAATGTGGAGTATATTCATAAATGGCAATGAATACTATATATGCAACAGTATGGATTAATCTCACAATGTTAGCTAAAATAAAAAAGATACAAAAGAATACATACTGTGTGACTTCCTTTACAGAAAGTTTAAAAAAAACACATAAGACTAATCCATGGTTTTAGAAGTCAGAATAGTGGTTACCCTTGGGATGCACTATTGACTAGATGGGCACATGGGGGAAGCTTCCAATGTACTGTTCATGTTTTGTTCCTTACTCACTTTGTGAAAATTTATTGAGCTGAACACTTAGGATTTGTTCACTATTCTGTGTATATGGTATACTTCTACAAAAATTTACCAAAAGTTCTCAATAACGAGTTAGGGAAATGGAAGATGAGTAAATGAAACCAATCCTCCTGCTGATCTGGAGAAGCTGGACAGAACATAGATTTTCATTTCCCTGAAGGCACTAGAGGGCTAACAAAATGGTGAAGAATACCTGGTTCAAAATAGGAGTGGGAAAAGTTGAGCTTAATATTACGGCCACTTTTCCCAATGGCACATATGCAGTTATTGAAGGAACTACTGGGAGGCTATGTAGAATTTTGGGTAGCCTTGGGGGACTAGGGAGACAGGTACTGGAATCCAAATCTTGCCAAGAGGTATACCTGGTAAACCCTAAAATCTTTGGATTGTGATACTGAAAGAGCTGCACCTCAGAGTCAGAGTGAAGGAGACGTAGATAGGCTTTTTTTATTTTTTAACATCTTTATTAGAGTATAATTGCTTTACAATGGTGTGTTAATTTCTGCTTTCTAACAAAGTGAATCAGTTATACATATACATATATCCCCATATCTCTTCCCTCTTGCGTCTTCCTCCCTCCCACCCTCCCTATCCCACCCCTCTAGGTAGTCACAAAGCACCGAGCTGATTTCCCTGTGCTATGCGGCTGCTTCCCACTAGCTATCTACCTTATGTTTGGTAGTGTATATATGTCCATGCCACTCTCTCACTTTGTCCCAGCTTACCCTTCCCCCTTCCCGTGTCCTCAAGTCCATTCTCTAGTAGGTCTGCATCTTTATTCCCGTCTTGCCCCTAGGTTCTTCATGACCATAGGGTCTGTCATACAGAGTGAAGTAAGTCAGAAAGACAAAAACAAATACCATAAGCTAACACATATATATGGAATCTAAAACAAAAAAAAAGGTCATGTAGACAGGCTTTTACAAGGACTTCAGTTTAACTTTAAGTAATCCCAACCATTGGAAATTGGATTAAGGTAATTCCAGAGTGCTAATGCCTCTAGGTGCCTTGCAGAGACAAATACAAATTTTCTTCAGAGAGAAACAATATCGGCCTCAAATTTTTTCTGAAGTTTCGTAAAATACTATATCTAGCACACAATAGAAAACAACCAAGTACACAAGAAGACAAGACAAAATTAACAAAAGTCATCGGAAATGGCACACAATAGAAAAAGACACATCAGGGCTTCAGATATTAGAGTTATCAGATATATCAGACATAGATTTAAAATAAATATGCTTACTATGCTTAAGGAGATAAAGGACAATATAGAGAATTTCTGCAGATAAATGGAAACTATTAAAAAGTATAAAACAAATTCTAGACCTGAAAAATAGAATAATCTCAATTAAGAACTGAATGGAAGGATTTAACAGCAGAGTACATACAGGTGAAAAGAAAATTATTGAACAGGAAGGTAGGTTGGAAGAAACTATCCAGAAAAAATGCCAGAGTCACAAAAGGATGAAAACATTGAGTAGCTAAGAGACAGAGAATACAGAAAGATTTCAAGTAACGTATGTATACTTGAAATCCAGGAAGAGAAGAGAATGAATAGAGGAGAGAATGAATGAGGCAGAAGTAATATCTGAGGAAATAATGGTTGACAATTTTCTGAAACTTTCCAAAATGTCAAGCTACATATTCAAGAAGCCATTCAAATCTCAAGTAGGATAAAATTTAGGATTAGAAGATGTGGTATATATCATGATTTCATATATACTTATTTTGTATATTACCACTGAACTCTCTTATAGTTCTTATAGTTTTATATCTTTTTTGGTAACTAATTATGAAATATGCAATATGTGGCATAAATGTTGCAAGTACTTTCTCCAGGGTCAGTGTCAGAAATCATTAATTGGTCATCTGATCGAGGCTAGGTGCAATAAATCCTTCTCAAGCTGCACTCTGTTGGGAGACAATTCTCTGTGGCTTTGTCATGTGCCTGCACATATTCTGAGTAAGGCACTCACTGCCCATTGTTCTGAACTATCTTTTCAAGGTTGTATAGCAAACAGCCTTGGAAGATAGAGATAGTGTCTCCCTCATGAGCAAAGGTAAGATTTGCTAGTAAGGATAAAAGACTCAGATTCTTTAAGCTCAGAGTTCTTCTGTGACACATCTCATTGTGTGTGTTGGTGTCATCTGGCTCTCTTCATATCACCAGCTGGGAAATGGGATCCAGGAACTGGTGTAAAAATGCTGATACTCTGGCTACTGCTATTGATGTGAGTAATAAATTGTCTTTCATCTCTGAAAAAAAAAGATGTGGTATATAAAGCAAAAAATGGACAGAACTATAAGAAATAATAGAGGTGCCCAATCATAGTGGGAGATTTTAAAATATCTTTTTTTGTAGATGACAGAATAAGTATATAAAAATAGCAGAAATATAGAAGATTTGAACATGATTAGCAAATATGATTCAATTAGTTCAATCCCTAATTGGTATAAAACTACACTCAACAATCACAAAAGTTTCATTCAAAAAAACATATGGAACATATACAAGGTATACCTCATTTTATTGTACTTCCCTTTATTGCACTTCGCAGATACTACATATTTTACAAATTGAAGGTTTGTAGCAACCCTGCGTCAAATCTATCGGTACAATTTTTCCAATAGCATTTGCTCACTACATGTCTCTGTGTCACATTTTGGTAATTCTCACAATATTTCGAAGTTTTTCATTATCATTATATTTGTTATGGTGATCTGTGATCAGTGATCTTTGATGTTATTATTGCAAAAAGAGTACAACTCGCTGAAAGCTCAGATGACAGAATTTTTTAGCAATAAAGTATTTTAAATTAAGGTATGTACATTATTTTTTAGACATAATTCTATTGCACACTTAATAGACTATGATACTGTAAGCATAACTTTTATAGGCACTGGGAAACTAAAATATTCATGTGATTCACTTAATTTTGATATTCACTTTGTTGTGGTGATCTGGAACTGAACCCACAATATATCTGAGGTATGTCTGTATCAAAATTGATCATATACTGGGACATAAAGCAAGTTTTAACAAATTTCAAAAGATTGAAATCATACGGTGTGTGTTCCCTAACCATGGTGCAATAAACTAAAAATCAATCATAAAAATATAACCAATAATCTGCATATTTTTTGGAATTAGGAAATACATTTTTAAATAACCCATGGGTCAAAGAAGAAATCAGAATTAAAATTTGAAAATATTTTGCATGGGATGGTAATAAAAATATTACATTCAAAGTTATAGAGGATAGTTTGCTTCTGGCTATGACAGCCTACTAATAGAAGACCAATCCTCTCACTTAGAAGGACAAGAAAAGCTGAAAAATCAATTGTTATTACATTTAAACAAGTTAAATTGTTTAAAGACATTGGAGAGGGACTTCCCTGGTGGTGCAGCGGTTAAGAATCCGCCTGCAAATGCAGGGGACATGGGTTTGATCCCTGGTCCGGGAAGATCCCACGTGCCGCAGGGCAACTAAGCCTGTGCACCACAACTACCGAGCCCGTGCTCTAGAGCCTGTGAGCCACAACTACTGAAGCCCACCCGCTCCAGGTCCCGCGTGCCACGACTACTGAGACAGCGTGTTGGAAGCACTGAAGCCCACGCACCTAGAGCCCACATACCGCAGCGAAGAATAGCCCCTGCTCACCACAACTAGAGAAAGCCTGTGCACAGCAATGAAGACCTAACACAACCAAAAAAAAAAAAAGACATTGGAGAGCTGTGAAAGCAGCCAGGATTTGAAGTACCAAAATCGTGGAGAGAAGGGAAGCTTAAAGAGGTGAAACACATTTGACACCAATTTTCCTCTTGAAGCATTTGTCAATTCATTATCAACATGGGTGGAGAGACTGAAAAATAAGCTGCTAAGAGTCAAAAAACCTTAGTAGAACTTTCAGCAGTTACACAGAGTTAAGGATTCAAAATCTAGAACTTAGGGCTACCTACACATCCAGGATTTGATGGGCTAAGATCTTGGAGAAAGGAAATTACAAAGAAATGAAACTGATTTTCTCTTTGAGGCATTCACCAATTCTTAAATGGGTGTAGAGCTAGAAGCAAAGAAACCAAGAAAAAGAAAAAGGCGATTAAGAGGCTAGGAAGATAAACTGAGCTTTTGGCAGCTTCATAGTGCAGGGAAGGTAAAAGTTGGAGTTTGTAGATTTCCAAGATTGGGGGAACTAATAAATTCCCTAGGCTGTCAGTTAGAACCCCTGAAGGATTACACCCTAGGAATAAGGGTGAACTAGAAATAGAATAGGTCTGACAAAGATTGAAATCCAAACTCAAATTAGTTCAATTCTTGATTAGCTTAAGGTAATTTACTCTTATACTGCTTTGCCAAAGCCAAAGCAAATCTTCTACAAATCAAGACAAAGTCATCTACATTTTCTAGAATTTTTCATTCATAATATTTAGCACTCAAACAAAAGCATACCAAGAGATATGACAAACAGAATTTTTTTAAAGGAGGAAAAGAAATGAACAATAGAAATGGACCTATAGAAGATTAAGCTATTAGAGGTATCAGACATAAACTTTAAAAGAATTGTGATTGATATGTTCAAGAAAACAGAAAACAAGATAGATGTTTTCACCCAATAACTGAAATGTGGGGGGAAAAGAATCAAATGGAAATTCTCAAAGTAAAAATGTAATAGTGACCTTCAGCTTCAGCTCCAACATATGAAGAGTTGAAAGTCCTCATTGCCCTCCTTACAATAAGAAAAATGTTGAACAAATAGAAAATCAACAACTTCTCTAAGATTGATCAGAGAATTGAGGTCACAGGGCAAAACAACACCCCCAAAGTCTGGAGATATAGGAAGAATCACAGCTAAGATGAGACTACTTGAAGCAGTAACTGGTCAGAATACCTTCAATGGTCATTTTGAATTGCTAGAGGCTGGATGTAGACTAGCTTAAGAGTTAAAAATCTATGGGCAGGGTCACTTTCGAGGGGATCATCACATTTTCACTATTTTCTTCCCTGATGGAAGCCAACAGGTTCTCACAATGAAGATCAGAGAAAATTTCCCTCATATTTCTGTCAGGGGGAGGGGAAAATAACCATTTTGAATTATGCCCAGGGGAAAAATAAACATTTTGAAATACATCCAAAATGTTCTCCATAACAAAGGCTATCCTGAAAGGGAAACTACATTACCAGGGCCTTATCTGACCTGGGGGAAGGACAACTGGCTGGTTCCAGCTCCATCTAGACTTCCTGTCTCATGTAAAGGGAGAAAAAAAACACCATTAATCAACCGGATCTAATTAACATTGGTAGAATATTTAATCCAACAACAGCAAAAAATACACATACTTCTTAGGCTCACATAAAATATTAACCAAGACAGACCACATTTTAGGCCATAAAACACACTTAACAAGTTTAAAAGAGTAGAAAGCATACAAAGTATTCTCTCAGACCACATGGAATTAAACTAGAAATCAATAACAGAAAGATAGCTGCAAAATCTCTAAATATTTGAAGATTAAACAACACACTCTTAAAACATGTGTCAAAGAAGAAGTCACAAAAGAAATTTTTAAATATTTTGATATAAATGAAAATCAAAATATTGATACAACTTATCAAAAATTATGGTATCCAGTGAAAACAGTGCTAAATTTATGGAAATTAATGCATACACAAATTTCCCCTGCTTTTTGAAAGTTTGCTTCATGCTACTTGCTTTTTTACAAAAGACCTACATTAGTACCTGTTTTCACAAACTGAAAGAAATCCAAAGGCAATTTTTGCTTTTATGGAAAAAGATGAAAAGAGAAAATAGCATTCAGCCTTTGTTTTGCAGCAAGCCAAGCTATTATGGAAGCAGCATGTACCCCAAGGAGTGAGAGTAGCATTCACTGCCAAGCTCCTTCCCTGTGAGCTACACTCATCATCTCAGCATCAAGGTGCCATAGCTTTGAACTGTGTCTGTGAGCATCTGTGCTTTATCTCAGTTTATTTTGTGCATCCATTAACAATATTTGTCCTAAGGTAATTGCTTCTTCACTTTAAGCCATTTTGGCTTGTGAACACTCTACTTTTGGACAGCAGTGGAAACCTGTATTAGAAAATAAGAAAGAGGGGAGGTGTGGCCAAGATAGTGGAGGAGTAAGCCCCTGAACTCACCTCCTTTCATGGGAACATCAAAATTACAACTATTTACAGAGCAACTATCTATGGGAATGACCTGAAGACTAGCAGAAAACATCTTCCACAACTGAAGCTATAAAGAAGGAACCACAATGAGATGGGTAGGAGGGGCAGACACACAATATATCCAAGACTCACATCCTTGGGTAGGTGACCCACAAGTGGGAGGATAAACACAATCACAGAGGTTCTCCCCAAAAAGCAAAGGATCTGAGCCCCATATTGGGCTCCCCAGCCTGGGGGTCCTGCACCAGGGAGACAAACCTCCAGAATGTCTGACTTTGAAGGCCAGTGGAGCTTGCAAACAGAAGAGCCTGAGGGGTATAGGAAACAGAGATTCTGCTCTTAAAGCTCGTGCAGCTGTTTTGGGAGTTTCCTCGTTAGCATCAGTGTCCTTGTAGTAGAAAGAACTCCCACATGCCACAGAGCAGCTAAGCCCGTGTGCCACAACTACTTGAACCTGTGCTCTAGAGCCCACGCACCACAACTACTGAGCCCACGCACCACAACTACTGAAGCCTGCACACCCTAGAGCCTATGCTCCACAAGAGAAGCCACCGCAAACGAGAAGCGCACACACTGCAACAAAGAGTAGCCCCTACTCACCGCAACTAGAGAAAGCCTGTGCATAGCAATGAAGACCCAACATGGCCAAAATTTTTAAAAAGTACACTAGAAGGAATCAACAGTAAATTAGATGATACAGAGGAATGGATCAGTGAACTGGAAGACAGTGTAGTGGAAATCACACAAGTTGAACAGAAAAAACAAAAAAGAATTTTAAAAAATGAGGATAGTTTAGGAGACCTCTGGAATGACATTAAGCTACCATTTGCATTATAGAGATCCCAGGAGAAGAGACAGAGAAAGGGGCAGCGAACTTATTTGAAGAAATAATAGCTGGAAACTTCCCTAACCCAGGGAAGGACACAGACATTTCCTCTAGTATCAGGAACAAAACAAGGATGCTCACTCTCACCACTTTTATTCAACATACTATTGGAAGTCCTAGCCACAGCAGTCAGACAACAAAAAGAAATAAAAGGCATCCAAATTGGAAAGGAAGAAGTAAAACTGTCACTGTTTGCAGATGACATGATACTATTTATAGAAAATCTTAAAGATGCCACCAAAAAACTATTAGAACTAATAAATTCAGTAAGGTTTCAGGATACAAAATTAATATACAGAAATCTGTAGAATTTCTATACACTATCAACAAACTATCAGAAATAAAAATTATGAAAATATTTACAACTGCATAAGAAAAGAATAAAAAACCTAGGAATAAACCTAAGCAAGAAAGTAAAAGACTGGTACTAAGAAAACTATAAAACATTGATAAAAGAAATTGAAGACAACACAAACAAAGGGAAAGATATACCATGCTCATGGATTGGAAGGATTAATATTGTTAAAATGGCCAATCTACAAATTCAAATGGAATCCTATCAAAACACCAATGGCATTTTTCAAAAAACTAGAACAAATAATTCTAAAATTTATATGGAAATACAAAAGACCTGAAATAGCCAAAACAACTTTGAGAAAAAAAGAACAAAGCTGGACATATCACATTCCCTGATTTCAAATTATACTACAAAGCTACAATACTCAAAACAGTATAGTACTGGCACAAAAACAGAAACATAGATCAATGGAACAGAATAGAGAGCACAGAAATAAATCTACACTTACAAGGTCAATTAATCTATGACAAAAGGGGCAAAAATATACAATGGGGAAAAGACAGTCTCTTCAATAAATTGTGTTGAGAAAACTGGACAACTACATGCAAAATAATTAATGTACTACTTTCTCATACCATATACAAAAGTAAACTCAAAATGGATTAAAGATTTAAATATAAGACCTAAAACCATAAAACTCCTAGAAGAAAACATAGACAGTATGCTCTTTGAATCAGTCTTAGCAATATTTTTTTTGATATGTCTCCTCAGGCAAAGATGATAAAAACAAAAATAGACAAACGGGATTACTTCAAAGTAAAAAGCTTTGCACAGTGAAGGAAAATATCAACAAATGAAAAAGGCAGCCTACTGAATGGGAGAAGATATTTGCAAATGATATATTCGATAAGGGGTTAATATCCAAATATGCAGATAATTCATACAAATCAATAACAATAAAACAAACAACTCAATTAAAAGATGGGCAGACAACCTGAAAAGACATTTTTCCAAAGAAGACGTACAGACAGCAGACAGACACTTGAAGTGATGCTCAACATCACTGATCATCAGGGAAATGCAAATTAAAATCACAATGAGATACCACCTTACACCTGTTGGAATAGCCATTATCAAAAAACACCAAAACAAAACAAAAAAAGAAAAAAAAATAACAAGTGTTGGTAAGGATGTAGAGAAAAGGGAACCTTCATTTACTGTTGGTGGGAATGTAGATTGGTGTAGCTACTGTGGAAAACAGTATGGAGACTCCTCACAAATTTAAAAGTAGGACTACCATGATCCAGCAATTCCACTTTTGGATATTTTTCCAAAGAAAACAAAAACACTAATTCAAAAAGATATATGCACCCTTATGTTCACTGCAGGTATTATTTACAAGATAATATGGATAATATACCAAGATATGGAAGCAACCTAAGTGTCCATTGATGGGTGACTGAATAAAGAAATTGGGGTATACATATATACCATTGTGTTAGGTTCAGGAATACAGCAAAGTGATTCGGATACACACAATGAAATACTACTCAGCCATAAGAAAGAATAAAATCTTGCCATTGTGACAGCATGGATGGACCTTGAGCGTATTATGCTAAGTGAAGTAAGTCAGACAGAGAAAGACAAATATTATATGACATCACTTATATGTGGAATCTTAAAAAAAGTACAAATGAACTTATTTACAAAACAGAAACAGACTCACAGATATAGAAAACAAGCTTATGGTTACCAAAGTTGAAGGGGGGAGGGATAAATTAGGAATATAGGATTAACAGATATACACTACCATATACAAAATAGGTAAACAACAAGGATTTACTGTTGCACAGGGAACAATATTCAATATCTTGTAATAACCTATAATGGAAAAGACTCGAAAAAAAATATAATATCCAAATCACTTTGCTGTACACCTGAAACTAACACAGTATTGTAAATTAACTGTACTTCAATTAAAAAAAATTTATTTTTTAAAATATTTATTTATTTGGTTGAACCTGGTCTTAGTTGCAGAAGGTGAGCTCCTTAGTTGCAGCACGTGGGCTCCTTAGTTGTGGCAGGTGGGCTCCTTAGTTATGGTAGGTTGGCTCCTTAGTTGCGGCAGGAGGACTCCTTAGTTGTGGCACGCAAACTCTTAGTTGTGGCATGCATGTGGGATCTAGTTCCCTGGTCAGGGATCAAATCTGAGGCCCCTGCATTGGGAGCACAGAGTCATATCCACTGTGCCAGTCCCCAATAAAAAAAATGTTTAAAAACTTTTATCTATCCAGAAATAAAAAGAAACTTCCATAATTTGATTAAAAACTATCTACAAAAATAAAGGAACAAACATCACAGTTAATGTTGAAATATCAGGAGATTCCACCTGAGATATGTAATAAGAAAAGGATGGCCACTGTCATCACTTTTATTCATCACCATGATGGGGATGCTAGACTTTGCAAAAAGGGAAGAAAAAGAAAAAGTACAAGAATTGAAAAGGAAGAAAGACAATTTGCATACAAAATTATTGTGTATGTAGAAAATCCAAAAGAATCTATAAATAAACTATTAAAATTAATAAATGATTTAACAAGATCACACAATACAATGTCTCTCTCTCTCTCTCTCTCTCTCTCTCTCTCTCTCTCTATATATATATATATATATATATATATATATTTTTTTTTTTTTTTTTTTTTTTTTAGGTACGCGGGCCTCTCACCGCTGTGGCCTCTCCCGTCGCAAAGCACAGGCTCCGGACGCGCAGGCCCAGCGGCCATGGCTCACGGGCCCAGCCGCTTTGTGGCACGCGGGATCCTCCCGGACCGGGGCACGAACCCACGTCCCCTGCATCGGCAGGCAGACTCTCAACCACTGCGACACCAGGGAAGGCCCTGTCAATATATTATTAATAATCAGCTCTATTCCTATAACAGCAGCAAGAAATTAGAAATGAAATTTTAAGAACAAAGTCACAAAAATCCCCAAGTCCTAGAAATAATTCTAACAAAATATGTGCAAGTCTGAAGATGAAAATTCAGACATTATTGAAAGAAATTAAAGAAGACATAATTAAAGGACAAAATATACCATCTTAATGTATTGGAGAACTCAATATTGTAAAAATGTTAATTCCTTCCAAATTGATCTATAGATTCATTGCAATCACAATTAAAATCCAAACAGGTGATGTGTCTGTCTGTGTCTGTATCTGTGTGTGCATAAATTGGCAAGCTTGTTTTTTAAATCTATATGGAAAAACAAAGTGCCAAGAATATCGAAGACAATTCCAAAAAAAAAAACAATAAAGAGGATTTATACTACCAAGTATTAAGATGTATCATAGAGTTTATTTTTATAACTTAGAGGTAAGGAAAACTTTCCTCAGGATGAACAAAAGTCCAGAAGCCATAAAGGGAAAATATGAAAAACTTGATCACCTATAGGTGATCACTATAAAGGGGAAAAAAAACATGAATGACGCTAAATGAATTAGATATCCATCTACTTTGAGAGCACTAATTTCTACCTAAGTCAGCTTGCCCTGATTCCCTGAGCACAAAATAAACAACCTTCTGATGATAATTTGGTTTCTGCTGCACATTGATCTTAAGGACAGAATGTTCTGAGCAGCCAACACTAAGAATCTGATCTATTTCGTAATTACATTTCTTATAGTAACATAGACTGTCATTCTGTTTTATTTTCAAAAAGAAATTCCACCCCATTTAACAACATGTTATGTCCATGTGCAAACTTAGAAAAATGCTCAATAAACAGAAGGCTCTAATGCCCAAACAAAGATGCTTGTATTACACTTACTCTTTCACTTTTTAAAATGTAAATGGTCAACAGGGCCAAAAAGTTACACTTAGCCCACTGCCAGTGCTGGATTGAATTCCATTGGCATGAACCTGTTAGGATAAAATTACCCATCCAATAAGGCTTCTTTCCCACCCCCTACCTTCTCCCTCCACTCAGACTTACCCCCAAACCTAACATTGCCCAAGCCCTTAACACAAGGCCTGAGAGGGACCCAATGGAGAGGGGAAAGCATGGAGATACACATCTCTGAAAGTAAATATGTGTTGACCTGCTTGACACCACACCTCAGGGCAGAGCAAACCAGGGGTCATTACCCTAGTCTTCGGCACCCCGAGATGGCAGCACGATAGTTCTGGTTTAAAGGCAAGGAAGAGCCACAGTTTAAACAGAGAAATCAGAATAAAACGTTCAACCTGGGATGTGATGTAAAATGAATGTAAAAAGATAGCATTGAAAATAGTCATAATCATTCTTCAAAAAAACCATTCTCAAGGGAATTTAGCAGAGAAATTAACCAAACAGAGGCATAAACACAAAATTTGCCTGAACCACATCAATTTGCTAAACCTACACTTAGAATCCCTTTTGAAACAAGGCAAGTAAAATATGAATTTAAAAATAGAAAATCAGTTTCCTGAGCCTTGAAATATTATGCTTTGGGTGACAATTTATAAGAGAACTATACTCCATCTTTGTAAAATTCCCTTTGAACACATTTGACTGGGATAGACCCACTTAAATTCCTAAAACAATTAGATGAGAGAAAAACCAAAATAGCAAAATATCCTCTGAGTTTCTAATTTCCTCAGTTACCCAGAAGTTGCCATCCTCTCTAAAGAGAGGACACTGCCCCCTCCCTGCCCCGATGAGCTGCCACAATCACAGAACTGTGCCCTTCCCAAAATGTTTGAGAGTGGCAGCCTCCGATGTGAAAGCATGAGGACATCTGTGTGTGGCTGGGCCGGCCCTGTGGCCTCCCTGGACCAGGCAGTCACATATCTGTCTCACACAGCACTTACCAAAGTCTGGGTGATTCTGTGCCAAACAATACCAGGTGTGGGACATCAAAATTGCATGCAGTGCACATAGTGCTGTGCCACGTTAAGACTGGTGCCTTCTCAGTCTCTGTTCAACAAAGGTCCAAAAAATCTTGGCATCCAGCCACACCCAGGTCACCATATTACCACAGCAATGACAAATATTATTCTGTATCAAATGCCCACCGGTGCATCACCTGGTGTCATGGGAATTAAGCGGTCATCCACAAAAGACACAGAAGCACAGAGACTACTGCCAATGGTCTCTCAGAAGGAGGAAAGGAAAAGACAAGTCCGAGGGAGGGAGAGGGAAGAATGGGAAGGGATGAGAAAAGAGACCTGCAGGAGCAGATGGACACTGGTCAGACCTGTGCCCCTGCTGCACGGTGGCTTTTTATTATGCAAATTGACCTCATTTTTCACCGCATGTAGAAAAGTCACTCAGCACCCCAAGTTCAAGATATCAATACAGAAGTTTTTATTGTTTGCTCCATTCTCCAACTGCTCACCCTACCTGACACATAGGAGCAGCAAGATAAATATGAGTATCTCTGTTTCTCACCCAAGTCTCGCCTATAGGCAACCCCTAAGACTTTACTCTTTCTTCTACACCTTGCTGTGTGGGTATCTACAAAGTTACGTAGTCAACATACAGAATCTCATCTCCGTCTCTGTCTTCATCAAGGGGAGTTTTGTGTTGGGTATCTATGGAGGCATTATACAGATGTTTGGCTCCATACTAGGCAACTTTAAAGCAACCAGTTGCTCAGGTTTGGAAGGCCACTGGCTCTGCCTCTTACTAATGGAGTGATCTTGGGAATCTTATCCAACTTATCCAAATCCCATTTCTTCTTCAGCAGAAATATAATAATATTTACTTGACATGATTATTGAGACTAAGGTGGGGGTGGGAGGGAAACATATAAAATGCCAATGTTTGACAAATGCTAGGTACCACCCCCCTCTTTTCTTCTATAATATACATGTCTTTGACATACATATCTTGCTTACCAAATTTGAGTAATATTATTCTAAAAAGGAGAAAACTCAAGGGCTTCTAATATTGTCTGAAATTATTATTATTATAATCTTATTTAATTATTTACAACCTAAAATTAGGCATCAATGCCTTTACTTATAGCTCTTGGAGAGAGAAACATCTTTCCTCTACCCATCTTGGGTTCTGGGCTGGGACTCTGTGACAAAAGACAGATTAACAAGAGAAAAGCATACACATTTATTTAACACAAGGTTTGCATGATATGGGAGGCTTCATAAGGAAATGAGATCCAAAGAAGTGGCAAAACCTAAATGCTTATATATTGGATTGAAGGAAGAAAAGCAATTGTGCAAAAGAAACTAAAATATGCGGAGACTAAAGGAAGATAAAAGTTATTTTGACAAGAACTGTTTTACAGAATTCTCTCAGCCTCAACTCCCCATCTCTGGAGACAATAATATGTCTTTCTTCCTGGTATAGGAAGGGCATCGTTCACATTGGACTTTTATCTCTTGTCTTCAGGAAGAAAAGGGAAGTTCAGAGCGTACTTCTTGTACCTGCTATTTTTCAAGTGCTTTTAGCTCAAAATAATCCTTATGCCAAAGTGGCATATTTTGGGGTAGCATATTCTGCCACTCTTCACTCTCATACAAAGTACAAAGCAAAAAACTCACAAATTAAAAATACATCAAGCTACATAACTAAACAAATTTAAATTAACATTAATTCCATGAGATTGATAATGTTGCTTTGGTGGCTCTAAATCAGTCTGCAACATAAATATGATACCAATGGCAAGAACACAGATTCTCTTGATTTAAACATTCCTTCAGTAGGGTGAGTCTGATGACTCCCCCTCAACCCTCTGCCAGTTTTGTAACTCAAACTGCTGCCAAACCTCTATCAGTACAAAGTGATACTTAACTTACTATGGAGCAAATGCATCTTCTATGTATTATGTCTTTACGTAGTCTCATTGATGAGAAACAATTTCATTGATCTAAGATGCCTTTGATTTTTAGATACATCATTATTTTATATACCACTAAGAATGAAAAAAATATACTTCTATTTAAACTATGACACAATGCTAAGGTGCCACCAACTATAAGATCTATCATAACTTCAGAAATACTAAAACTGGGGAGCAGGGGGTGGCAGGGAAACATCTATCTTATGATCAATGAATACAGTGGTGCTCACACTTAGTGCCATGACGGTATTTAACATAAACACAAAATTTGGCTCCCAAGTCACCAGGTGACACTTGAAAATACAGAATATACTTATAATGAATTTCTTTAATGAAAACAGAACGCTTAAAAAACATGTATAGGAAATGCCTTAAACCCAGAAACATGTACATGTACTCCCAGAATTCCACCAACCCTACTTTGAGAAATACTTAGGCTTCATGTCTCATGTCTAAACCCAGGCATTAGGAATGTTGTAAAAATTGATGAGATGGAATTGAGGAAACATATTCAGTTCTTAGAAGGGAACAAAGACCCTATTCCTCAGAGGAATTATTTTATCAGTTTATTTATTAAAATCCACTGGGCCAACAGGTACACGAAAAGGTGCTCAACATCCACTAATCATCAGGGAAATAGAAATCAAAACCACAATGAAATATCACCTCACACCTGTTATAATAGGTATCATCAAAATGACAAGAGATAACAAGTGTTGGAGAGGGCATGGAGAAAGGGAGCCCTTGTGCACTGTTGGTGGAAATGCAAATTGGTACAGCCACTATGGAAAACAGTATGGAGGTTCCTTAAAAGAAAATGAAAAATAGAACTATCATATGATCCAGCAATCCCACTTCTGGATATATGTCCAAAGGAAATAAAAACAAAATCTGGAAAAGATATCTGCACATCCATAAGCATTGCATCATTCTTCACAGTGGCTAAGATATGGAAACAATCTAAGTGTCTATCAACAGATGAATGGTTAGAGAAGATGTAGTATGTATACCACAGCCATGAGAAGAAGGAAATCTTGCTGTTTTCAATAACTTTGGAAAAACTTGTAGGCAATTATGCTAAGTGAAATAAGTCAGACAGAGAATGATAAATACTGTATGATATCACTTATATGTGGAATCTAAAAAAGACGAACTCAGAGAGTAGAGTGGTAGTTACTGGGGACTGGGGGTGGAGGAAATGGGGGGATATTGGTCAAATGGTACAAATTTCCAGTTATAAGATTAACAAGTTCTGAGGATCTAATGTACAACATGGTGATTATAGCTAGTAATACTGTATTATATATTTGAATGTTGCTAAGAGAGTAGATTTTAAATATTCTCACCCCAAAAAAGAAATAGTGATTATGTGACAGGATGGAGGTGGTAGCTAATGCTATGGTGGTAGTCATTTTGCAATATATATATATATATATATCAATCAACAGGTCATACACCTTAAACTTACACAATGTTATGTCAATTATATCTCAATAAAGCTGGGGAAAAATAACACTAGCGTATGGCAGAAGGACACCTTAGAAAAAAAGGTAAATTAAAAATTATCCACCCTGTCTTTTAGCTAATTAAGGGTGTTCGCTTTTATCAATTAACTCCTATGTTCCAGCACTACTTTAGCAGTTTACCCACATTACCTCATTTAATCATATGATATAAGGACTCTTAGTATCCACATCTTGACAGCTCATCTATCATTTCAACACATCCTCCTTTTTGGTCTAAATATTTTCCCACTCAATATGTGGGAAACATATCCATATAAACCCCACCCATTCTCCCATTCTATCATCTCCGTCACTTCCAACCGAGCCTGTATCCAACATTTTTATTTTCCAACAATTACACAAAACATCAATATACATTACAGATAAGAAAATACAGATGAGGGAAAAGATTCAAATATTAAATTCATGCACTGTCTTATTACTCATAGCCATTTTTCTTATTTTGGTATATAGCCTTATAGAAGTTTTAATGCATGTAAATACTTTATATTTCTCAAAAATGGAATACACTATGTATATGGTCATGTAACTGGCTTTTCCACTTAAAATATATGCTGAGGGCTTCCCTGGTGGTGCAGTGGTTGAGAGTCCGCCTGCCGATGCAGGGGACACGGGTTCGTGCCCCGGTCCGGGAAGATCCCACATGCCGCAGAGCAGCTGGGCCCGTGAGCCATGGCCACTGAGCCTGCGCGTGCGGAGCCTGTGCTCTGCAACGTGAGAGGCCACAACAGTGAGAGGCCCGCGTACCACAAAAAAAAATATATATATATATATACTGAATTTTCTCCATGTAAATAAGTGTAGTTGCCCATCAACATTTTCAAGAGCTGAATAATGTTTCAATACCTTAATTTCTTAGCCAAGTGCCTATTTCAAGACACTTGGGTCATTCACAGTTTTCCACTCTTCAAAACAGTGCAAAGATGCACAAACTTGTACAAGCCAGTTATTTCTCCTAAACCAATTATATCTCCTAAGGACAAATTTGTATAAGTGGAATTACTGGGTCAAAGAACATGCACATCTTGAAAGCTTCTGAAACATGTATCCAAATGGATCTTGTACCAAGTATGCTCCCACCAGCACAGTTTGAAGGTGTCCCTCCACCCACACCCTCACCATACTCTGGGTTGGAAGAGAGGTGGATCTTCTCCAGTATGGATGCCAACAGCCCTCTCGAGGTTCCATAAAGACCCTGCCCCAACCAATCTTGTAAAAGAAATCTGATAGAAGCACTAAAAATTATTCTTTTATATTTTCTCATAATTTCAAAATAATCACTAACATATTCACTCCCATAGACACCAGAGTTGGACAAGAAAGAGGATGTTTTCCTATCAAATGCCCTCAGGACCCTACAATAAAATTGTCCCTCTCTGTATGTCCCCAGGATAGGTTCCAGCACTTCTTCATTCAAAGCAACTCTCACTTCCTTCCTCCCATTGCCACTCCCATTGCCACCAGTGAAATTTCACGCCTTTAGCATCTATGCCTGAACTATGGTGGTAACTTCCTAAGTGGTGTTCCAATCTCCAGTGGCCACTCCTGTCCCCACTCCAACTCTGACCCATTCTGCACACAAGTCAGCCACATAACGTTCCTTTCATCCTGTCACTCCTCTGGTCACAAAAGGGTTTGGTGTCTCCCAGGGGTTGGTGGAATAATATACAGACACCTCAGTTTAGAAATCAGGGATCCTCCATGAATGGAACTCATCCAACTGCTAGACTGTATTTTCCATCACTCCCCTCCCCACACTTTATTCCACAGAGGAGGCACAGCCTCCTTCTTCTGTGGAGAAAAATTCCCACCTCCATGCCTTTCTTCCCATCACTCCTCCTTCCTCCAATGCCCTTCCGCCCTGTTTTTATCCCATCCTTCATGCCCAGTTCTACTTAAGTATCCGGAGGAGAGCACTGTTGCCTGCAGAAATAGGAAACAGATGGCCATGATTAGAGGTTCTCAGTTTTGTTAGTATCTTTTTGTTTCCATACATCTTGCCTCTCCAAATATATCATAAACTCAAGAACATGATAATTTTTTTTTTGCTGGTTAAAACACAACTTTATTGATGAAACACAAGATTAACAAATGTAAACCAATACAAAAGTATAGCTTATTCGTGATTAGTTCGCTGTCAGTTTAAGTAGAGGAAAGAGTAAAAATATCTCAATCTAGGTAGCAAGATGGAATCAATAAATGCTTTCTTTGTACAAGCTCTAGTAGTCATCTGACATCCTTAAAATGGTCTAGCCTAAAACCAACCATCACAACCAGCATCACTGTTGATATGTGATATTCATTATTCCAAAATAGCAGCTGAAAGGATCTCTTTGACATATAAGCACAGTGAAAAGCAAAGAATTTACAAAATGCATTGTTCCCAAGTGCAAACTAAAAAAATTACCTCAGTATTGTTTGGGACAGACCCCCAGTTAAAGTTTGGTCAATACTTTGAGGACTTTTACTTTCACGACCAGATCACTGTGATTTGCTAATGCTTTGATTTTCTTAACACACACTCCAGATTCTTTGAATAAGAAAAAAAGTGAACTTCTGCTAAATTCTTTCCTGGATGAGGCAAGCCCTTCATTTTTTATGTTGTCATTTATATTCTCAAATAGGGTAAGGATATTAAGAAGAATCTCTCTGTCCCATTCTTTATTAAAGAGGGAAATCAA
Organism: Tursiops truncatus; assembly: GCF_011762595.2. NCBI lineage: Eukaryota > Metazoa > Chordata > Mammalia > Artiodactyla > Delphinidae > Tursiops > Tursiops truncatus. The sequence goes on from NC_047055.1 coordinate 43,281,939, forward strand.
TTCTGATGGTACTTTACAACTGACCAGCTCTCTTGTCATGGCTGGATTTTCAGTAAAGTTTATGATTAGTTTCATAATCTGAATCTTGGTGAAGTAATTTCCCAGGAATAACAAAGCAAAAAAGTCTGGAAAAGAATAGGAAAGCAAATGTTGGTAGTGATTTGTCACAGTCATGTTGGTTAACAGCCTTAGACCAGCCATCTGCACAGCTGAGTCCAAACGACAGATCATGGTGTCATCACACACTTGACTGATATATGTCTTAATCTTGCCCTGATTTTCCGCGTTCACACTTAAGTTATTAAGGGCATTGTACGCCTTTTCCCTAATAATGGGATCTTTCGTTTTTATCAGTTTTGCAATAATTGGGAGACCACCCAATTCACGAATGGCATTTTGGTTAAATGAATATGCTGCATTGTTACCCAGAGTGACCAAGGCTACTTCCTGAATAAAAGGATCACTAGTTCTTTCTAGGATGTTAAGGACCTTTTGAAGGTCAGTAGCACCCAGAATATCATCAATTTTATAGGGAAAGTTGAACTTGCCCCTTCGAACAGGCCATGATGTAGCTGGAGTCCTGGCGCTCTTACCTCTGGTCCTTCCCTTGGACTTGCCACTAGTCCTGCCCCCAGTCCTAGCTCCATTCCTCACAGGGTGGCAGCCTCCACCCCTGACTCCTGGGCAGGGTAAACCAGGTGTAAGGATCCTGGTTCCGGAGATGGTACCCAACCTGGCCCCTTTGCCCGCCTTTGCACTTGCCTGTTCCTTCAGGGTGCTGAAAAGGGCCTTGGCCTTGGCCTCTAGGCCACCTCCACTCTGGGCCTTCAAGTGGGCCTCTGCCTTTACATTAGATCCACTCCTGAGTTCCACGGACACCTCAGCCTTGGCCTTTGAGTCACCCTGAAGTCTGGCTCCAGCCCCTGCCCCAGCATTAGCCTTAGCTCCTTTCCCAGTCTCTGCAATATCGCTGGATTCCTCCTCATCATCATCATCGTGGTCGTCCCAGATTTTCTCGCTCTCATCTCTTCCCCAGGTCAGTCTGTATACGCAGTAGCAGGCGCCAGCGCCGATCACTACACCAGCGGCCAAGCAGCCAGCTTCCCGAGTTCGGCCCATGCTGCCACGAGTGTCTGGAGGGTTTGCTCTGGCCAGAAGAGTGCTCCCAAGTCAGGGGTCAGGGGGAGGGGGCTGTGGAGTCTTCAGCTACAGCCAGCAGGCTCTGCTGCAGCTACAGATACTGGGGGACCTAAGAATGAAAGAAAGATTTGAGGCTTCAGTCTCCTCCTTCTGTGCCTTTGCATGCAGACAGACTGAACTACAGACCTACAAAGAGACAAAACAAATGGGGACATGGCAGGGACTCAAGGGTAGATCACTGATCCCTTTTTTAAATCAGGAAGGTAATTTTGAAAATTTTCCCCACCTCCAGATTCTCCAACCTCATGTTCAACCACCCCACCCCAGTATGTTAAATTTAAGATAGCTAATCAGTTCCCTACCTCCCCTGTCCCTCCAGATGTCCTGGGGGCAGTGGCAGCCCCACATACACCCTCAGGGGTCCAGGCAGTTTCTTCCTTCTATTTCTTGCCTGGAAGTACACTGAGTCCTGCAAACCTGCATACAAAGCGGTGGGGGGAGTGGTGCTGAGAGCTCCTGGGACAGACAGATGAACCTCATCCGGGACAGGACACACGTTCCTCTGCGGAATCACTGGCCCTAGTCCCGCGGAGCCCAATATTTCCCACGTTCGGTTCCCCCGCTCTCCTCACTGAGCTGCGGCTTTTAAGTTCATTATGAGCCGCCCCCGCCCCCCCGTTCCTTCGATCTCCTCCAATCCTCCACCCAGCCCCCAGCCCCGAAAGTCACTGCCTTCGAAGGTGAGTGCCACAACTCCTTCCCTGTAACAAAATGGATGGTGGTGGAGGGAGAGTGTCTAGAAGCCAGACAGGCGTAAAATGCACAGAAGTCTCGAACTCCGCCCTTGCCTCCGCCACCCCCACCAACCCAGAGGTACCAGGATACTCCTACCCCCACCCATTATATCCACGGCTCGGGAGCAATTTCCTTCCTCCCTCATCTCGGTTTCCGCCTCCACCTAACCTAAGGACTGACAACTCTGGTACCAAAGAGTAATTTGGAGAAAGGTCCTCCCCACCCCCACCCCAGGACTCTCGTGACACCTTCGTCCTCCCAGCCACTTCTTTCCGTGCAGAGCACTTTCTTTTGCAAGCTCCGAAATGGTCCAGAGAGGAGAGGAGGAGGGGTATGTGGGGGAGGTCCACAGGCCCACTGGAGTTTGCAGTCTTCACCATTCTCCAGCCCAGGGATCCCTAAATAGTGCCACCACTCTCACTCTGACATACTTGTTTCTGGACAATTTTCCTCTTCTTCCTGCTCCTAGAGTTGGATTGGCCTTCAGCCGCAAGATCCAAAGACACAGACAGGCGACAGGGCAGAGACAGACTGCTAGGCAGACAGAACAGCACTTCAGACAGTCCCAATACCAGCCTTTCCGAATCCAAGGTCCTGGTTGTCAAACGGATTTCACCTTTTGGTCTCTCACCCTATCCCCACTTCTCAGGACTCCGCTAACAGCAGCCCTCTTCCAGCAAGGGCGTCCATCCACCCCCTCCCCCCGCCCCCAGTCCCAGCCCCAGCCCCAGCCCCTGCCCCAGCGGTCGGCCATTTTCCCAGGAAAAACCACACCCCTTTCGAACAACTGGAAAGAGGGGAGGCGGGGCGAGGGAGTGAGAAAAACCGGAGGAGCAAAAGAAAACCCAAAGATCTCTTTGATTCCCCTGCACGACGCAGTCATAGCCCCAACGACAACTATGTTTCCTGTACACGCTGTCATCTCCTATTTCCTATATAAAAGAGCAGGGAGGTGACTGCGGAGTCAGTAATGCGCCCGAGTTAGGAGGAGGACCCCAGCCATCCCCGCCCTTCTGGGGACCGCGGGGCAATCCCACCTTTACACTGACTTGCAGAGGTTCGGGGCAGATTCTTTATTCCTTTGCTCCGAGTGGTACAGCGCCCTACTGAAAGACACGGGGAATGACAAGACAGACGCCTAGCCCCAAGATACTGGCTTGCTAGATGGACCAGCACACAGGACAAGAACCTTAACATCGGGCCTTCCCGATTCAAGGCCCTGGATGCCAAAGGTTTCAGGTTTCCCCCCTCCTGGTCTGGGGTCTCCCCTGTAATCTGGCCCCCAGGGTCCACCATTCTTGTTCTTGAAAGGGCCGGGGATAGTGCAAGGGTGTGGAGAAAGCGAGCCTCGTCCTTCTTTAGTCTCCACCCTCCTCTACCCGCACCGCAGGAATCCCCCGGGCAAGCACCCATCCACACATAGACTGGCTGGGATCAGGGAAGTTACCTCCTCCTCCTCCTCTCCTGGCCACAGGCCCGCCAGCCCTCGAGGTAATAGGGAGATGGCAACCGGACCAAACGAAAGACCTGGATTAGAAGGACGTCTGCACACGTCGGCTCCTGCTCACGTGAGAGCCACGTCACTCGTGAGCTCAGAACCCCAATTACCACTCCCACCAGCAGTGCGGCAGGAGCCGGCCCACCCGTTTCCTTTCCCTTCACAGCAGGTCCTGCCACTCATTTTCCTCTGCCAATCCCAGAAACCAGAAGTAGCTTATCTTGTGGTTGGCATTTGCCTTTCTTTGGTTAGCAGAGAGAAACTACATCTGCTCCCATGTCCATTGGTCTTTTCTTCCTCTTTGAGGAATAATTTTTCTCTCCTCTACTCCCTGTCCACCCACCTCTCCCTTCACGCCCCCCACCCCACACAACGCAGCCTCAATGCTCAGCGTTTCCCCTGCACCCCTATATGAAATGGGATTCAAGATCTCAGAAAAGGATATGGGTAGTGGGAATGTCTTACTTTCTTAAACTTTTCTGTTCATTTTTTAAAAATCAGTAATGCATTGCTCTTATATTGAGAAAATAAAATGATGCTATCTTCGTTTGATTGGAGAAGAATTTAAGTCGGAGGGGAAAACCCAAAAGGCCTCGCTAATTTTACTATATTTATTTATAACACAAGGAAAATGTTTCCACTGGTTACAGTCAAAAAGAAGCTTTCAAAACGTAGTAACCTGTTTTAAAATGGAAAACTGTTATTTTTCACATGGTCTATGAATTAGTCCACAAAGATGACTAGTTGTCTAATCTTTGCCATTTTACATAAATGATCTATTACTTTTTCTAATTTTGGATCAACTTACAATTTGATAAAACAAAAACATTAAAATCTTGTATTGTTTGATTAAAGAAAGACATGCATTCAATGTCGCAAAGTCTTGGCTGACTGCTGTGTGAACCTCTTGTGATTTGATGGCTGTTCTGAACACCTGCTCCAGATTAGCTTTTAGTCTACTAAAGCTGAGGAAGCTGAGGGTGTGAGGGATGCAGAAATCATCCGATCTTCCCGGCCTTGTCAAGAAGAAAGGGTGGAAGGTGATGCCCTCCCATCTCTCCTATATTCCAGAGCTTCTCATCCCCTGCGTTATAGAACCTGACTCTTTTTGCACACTCTAAAAATATACATGGTGACCAAAGTGGTAAATGCCACCTTTACTCAGGTGACAAAACTGAGTAAACACCTTTGACTTCTTTCCTCCCTCCCTCCCTCATATTCCCACAGAGGTAACTCAGGGATGCAGAGAAGAGACTGCTGTTCCCACCTACTCCTGTAGCTGCAAGTTTCCATGAAGCCTAGAAAAGCAATTGCTGGGGGAAGCACCCAGGCCTGCCTGTCCTGCTCTGCCCTGATTAATGGTGGCCCAGTTAACCTTGTTCCTGATGCCATGTGCTGCTACCACCTGGCCTGAGAGGGGCAGCCTGCTGGCCTCCCACCCCTGGCCTCCTTACCTCAGGGCACCCAGGGAGAACCCAGCCCTGCTGCAGGGTCATTGCCCGCAGCCCACACCCACCTTGGTGCTCCCTCAGCCAAATGTATGCCTGGGCCTGAAGGACTCTCCCCACTAACCATACTGATTAACCTAGAGTAGGAATTCTCAACTGGCCACCTCTTTGTTCTACCTAAAATTGTATCAAAGTCATGTGCACGCATATGTCCATCTTAGTGGGAAGAGGGGTCATAGCTCTCATCACATTCTCACAGGCAACTAAGACTTAAAAAAAAACTAAAAATAACTCACTTTGAAAAAAAAGATACATCCTCTTAGTAGAAATCAATCTCTGTCTCTCTCTCACACACATTATACACACTATTTTTTTAAAAATGTGCAAACAACACAGAAATGTATAAAGTAGAATGTGAAAGTTCCCTGCAATGCCTGTTCCACCACCAACCACTGATAACAATTTCCACCTTTCTTCATGCAAATACAGAGTCTATGTATGTATATGTGTTGAACAACAATATACAGAACAACTATATACAGAACAAAAAGGTTCACACTGAGTGACATAAAGTGCAAAGAATCTGCACTTTAATTTGAGAACTGGTATCTTTAAAAATTGTGTCTTTCTATCCATGTCAACTTTTATGATCTTCAATAAATTTTATGTTTCTTCAGATAGGTCATACTCATTATTTGTTAAGTTTATTCCTAGATGTTTTATGGTTTTGTTGCTTTGGGGGATGACATTCCTTTTATGATTATATTTTCTACCAGGTTATTGCCGAAACAAATAATTCTGATATATTTACTTTTAGTGACCTTTCTTAATATTTCTAATAGAGGCATAACTAATTTTATTGCACTTTGCTTTATTGTGATTCACAGACATTGATTTTTTTACTAATTGAAGGTTTGTGGCAACCCTGTGTCAAGCAAGTCTATCAGTGCCATTTTTCCAACAGCATGTGCTCACTTCACGTCTCTATGTCACAGTTTGGTAATTCTCGCAATATTTCAAACCTTTCCATTATTATTATATCTGTTACACTGATCTGTGATCAGTGATCTTTGATGTTACTATTGCAAAAACATTACAACTCATTGAAGGCTCAAATGATGGTTAGCATTTTTTAGCAGTAACATATTTTTAAATTAACGTATATACATTTTTAAAGACATAATGCTTTGCACACTTAATAGACCACTGTGTAGTGTAAACAAAACTTTCCTATGCACTGGGAAGCCAAAAAAATGTGTGACTCACTTTATTGCGATACTGGCTTTATTGTGGTAGTCTGGAATTGAACCCGCAATATCTCTGATGTATGCCTGTAGTTTTTCAGTTGATAACTGGTTTTTCTAGGTATGCATACATAATCATTTGAAAATGATGATTTTTAAAATTTTGTCTTTTCCAATCATTATTATCTCTTATTCTTTCATTTTCTGGATGTACTACATCAACCAGAACCTCCAGAACTATGTTGAATAATAATGGTGATTTGAGAGCCTCCTTATCTTGTTCTTGAAGTAAATGAGAATGCCCCTAATATTTCACCATTTAGTGTAATGTTAGCTATTTGTTTCTGCTGTGCTTTTCTTCATCTGTGTTTTTGTGATGGGGAGAGATGTTTAAAACCTGCACTCTCATAACCCTTTATGTAAGACTGAGAAAATGTAACTGTCTACATCAAAATATTGGGAGGGGGAGAGAAAGAGGGAGCATTGCCACAAGTGCTGTGCTTATTGTGAATATGTTGATGAGCAAAAACAGACACTAATTCTGCTCTCATAGTGAAAGCAAGACCTTAATGAAATAATCACATATACATACAAAGTGAGAAAAATACTTTGAAGGAAAGGAACACTGTTAATATAGTAAAAGAAGTGGCAGAGTCTGGGGATCAGGGAAGGCTTCCTTGATGGGGAGAGGAGTGAAACTTTGAACTGAGATTAAGGGAAGCAGGTGCTAACTAGGAGAAGAGAAGAAGAAAATAAAAATGTCTCAAATTCTCCACCTTGATGAACCATCTACCTCAATCCTAGGATAAATCCTGTGAAAACCGCTGCTAACTTTTCAATTGACTCTTTCAGGGTTTTTTTGTTGTTTCCTATATATCAACAAAAAAATTATGTAGATATATGTGAATGTGTGCACATGCATATCTTTTAAAAATAACTTGGAATCATACTATGCAAACTATTCTGCAAACTACTTTTTCACCTAATATAACATGTACATCATTTTATCAGCTACAATAATATTCTCTAGTGTGGAGTTATCAAAATTCAACCAATATATTACTGGTTGATATTTATCCTCTTCCCAAACTTTGTCTATTACCAAAATGTTACAGTGGAGACCTTTGTTTACATATATATTTGACAATTGTGGCATTATTTCCTTAGGATAAATTCCTAGAAGAGAAATCACTGGGTCAAAGTGGAAGTTCATTTTAAATTTTATCCATGCTGCCAATTCTCACCTCTTAAATTTTGATATATATTTTCCATGTTGTGCTCCAAAATTTTTTGATTTTTTAAATTATAAGTGAGATTAAGCATCTTCCCATAGGTTTAACCATTTGTATTCCTGTTTCTATGAACTGCCTTTCCCAGTTTTTCCACTAGGTTTTTCATCTTTTTCTTATTAATATATGAGAACTTTCTGTAAATTAAGGAAGTGAGCTCTTAGATTGTCATAAGTATTATAAATATTTTCCCAGTTTATAATTTTCTTTGGACTTCGGCTATATAGAATTTTAAAAATCTTTATGATACAAACTGTATCAATTCTTTCTTTACATTTTTTGGGGTTTGTGTCCTGCTTAGGATGGCCTGTATGTTTTTCTAATTTTATGTGTGTTTTTTGATATTTAAATTTTGGTCCATATAGAATTTTTTTTGTTGCGTTGCTTCTATTATCAGTAAGCCAGAAATTTTATCCACCCTTGCTTTTGCACCATTTGTATAAATGTCAACACAGTGAAAAAAGCAAATGACATCTCAGTGTTATTATGAATATATTTTTTCCAGCTTTATTAAGCATATGGAATTAATATTTTCCAAATAGTTAGCAAATTTTCCTGATACCCGTTATCAAATAATACCTTTCTAGCTCCTGATTTTAAATGGCACCTTTATCATGAGCTAAATATCCACATATATTTGGATCTACTTTTTCATTCTCTATGTTCCTTTAATCTGTTATTTTTTTCTTTTTATGTCCCTAACTGTTTTAATTACAGTATCTTTATAATATGTTTTAATATCTGGAGGATAAGGCCTCTCTAATTATTCTTCTTTTTCATAATTTGCCTGTCCACTCACATTTGTTTATTTACAGATAAAATGAATTGTTTTGTTAAATTCCCTTTAAAATCCTGTTTTTGTTTCAATTTGGATGAAGTTAATTCTAAGGTTAACTGAGGGCTAATTGGAATTTTTATAAGAATATGTTACCACTTCACACCAGTTAGAATGGTTATTATCAAAAAGATAAGAGATAACAAGTGCTGGTGCAGATGTGGAGAAAAGGAAATCCTGTTGGTGGGAATGTAACTTGGCGCAGCCACTACAGAAAACAGTATGGAGTTTCCACAAAAAAATAAAAATAGAACTACTGTACGATCCAGCAATCTCACTCTGTGTACATATCCAAAGAAAATGAAATCACTCTCGAAGAGATATCTGCACCCCCATGTTCATTGCAGCATTGATCACAATAGCCGAGACATGGAAATAACCAATGTGTCCATCAATGAATGAATGGATTAAAAACAAGCATCATGTACATATGGTACCCTGTAGGTTATCAATAAATAGTTGTTGAATGAATGAGTATATCTTGCAAATTTTTTGTTATTCTTAAGCTTACTTTTTATATGTATAGTGGAATATTATTCAGCCATAGAAAAGAAGGGAATTCTGCCATTTGCGACAACATGGATGGAACTATATGTAGAATCTAAAAAAGCCATGAAAACATAGAGTAGAATGGTGGGTGCCAAGGGCTGCAGGGAAGGGGAAATGGGAAACTGTTGGTCAAAGGGTACAAACTTCCAGTTATAAGATGAATAAGTTCTGGGGATCTAACGAAGGGCATGGTGACTATAGTTAACAGTACTGTAGTGTATACTTGAAAGTTGCTAAGAGAGTAGATCTTAAATGTTCTCACCATAAATTATAAAAAAATGGTAATTATGGTAGATGTGTTAACTAACCTTATTGTGATACTCATTTTGCTATATATACGTGTATCAAATCAGCACACTGTACCCCTTAAACTTACGCAATATTATATGTCAATTATATCTTAGTAAAGCTGGGGAAAAAAGAATATTTTTCTACCCAAGAACCCAGTTTCTCTAGTTATTTGTCTTCATTTATTTTTCCAGCAGAATTTATACGTTAAAAAATATAACTGGGCTTCCCTGGTGGCGCAGTGGTTAAGAATCCGCCTGCCAATGCAGGGGACACAGGTCTGAGCCCTGATCCGGGAAGATCCCACATGCTGCAGAGCAACTAAGCCTGTGTGTCACAGCTACTGAGCCTGAGCTCTAGAACCCGTGAGCCACAACTACTGGGCCCACGTGCCACAACTACTGAAGCCCAGATGCCTAGAGCCCATGCTCCAGAACGAGAGAAGTCACCGCAATGAGGAGCTCGCGCACTGCAACGAAGGGTAGCCCCTGCTTGCCACAACTAGAGAAAGCCCGCGTGCAGCAATGAAGACCCAACGCAGTCATAAATAAATAAATAAATTTATAAATATATAGATAACTCCTAGAACATTGCTTGGCACACTGTAGGTTATCAATAAATACTTGTTGAATGAATGAATATATCTTGCGTATTTTTAAAGTTTCTTTTTGCCGTACGCGGGCCTCTCACTGTTGTGGCCTCTCCCATTGCAGAGCACAGGCTCCGGACGTGCAGGCTCAGTGGCCATGGCTCACGGGACCAGCCGCTCCACGGCATGTGGGATCTTCCCAGACTGGGAGACGAACCCGTGTCCCCTGCATCGGCAGGCGGACTCTCAACCATTGCGCCACCAGGGAAGCCCTAAAGTTTCTTCTTAAGTAGCTTACCTTTTCTCATGATTATTAGAAATGGAATCATCTTATATTTTTTATTATTTTTATATATGAAAGTGATTGTTTTTTGCATATTGATTTTATAACCAGCCTCTTTATGGAGTTCCTAAAGTTTCAAAAGGTTGATTTTCTCAGATTTGTTTCATTTGCAGTAATGATAATCTCACCTCCTATCCAATATTAATATCACATTTCTTTCTTTTGGATGATTGTATTAACTAGTATTTCCAGAACAATGTTAAATAATTGTGTGAAAGCTAACATCCTTGTCTTCTTGATTTTTATGGGAATGCTTCTATTGTTTATTCCTCAAGCATGAAGGACTTCTTGTTAGAAACTTATGTATATTTTTTATCATATTAAAGAAGTGTCTACCTGTTCTTACTCCAATAAATTGTATTCAGAAGATATATGGCTTCAAGTACAATTTTTTAAATTTTTATTTATTTATTTATGGCTGCGTTGAGTCTTCGTTGCTGCACACGGGCTTTCTCTAGTTGCAGCGAGCACGGGATACTCTTCGTAGTGGTGTGTGGGCTTCTCATTGCAGTGACTTCTCTTGTTGTGGAGCACGGGCTCTAGGTGCGTGGGCTTCAGTAGTTGTGGCACACAGGCTTAGTTGCTCTGCGGCATGTGGGATCTTCCCAGACCAGGGAACGAACCCATGTCCCCCGCATTGGCAGGTGGATTCTTAACCACTGCGCCTCCAGGGAAGTCCCTCAAGTACAATTTGATTAATAGTCTCTCTGCTATGTCCTTCCTTACATATAAGCTTCATTCTTGAGCTGGCCACTCTGATGGAACCAAAATAGCTGCAATAGATCTAGGCCTTACATCAGCACATTTTATCATACAGATTCCCAACAGGAAAAAGAATCCAACTGAGCTGGTTCAAGAAACTCGAATGTAGGGACTACTCAAAGAGATATATGCAAGGTTAAGAGACCAAATTAGGGATTTTGAGGTACCCAGAGACTAGCAATAGCAGGAAGCTGTTACCCTGGGCCTAAAATGGCAAGAGCTTTTTTAAAAAAAATGGAGCCTAGTGAGAGCTATAGCTATAAAGAAGGTACCTTATGGCAGGAGATGAAGTCTTGGCCCATCACTACCAGTAACCACCACCGATCCAAGAACCACCACCAGCCAGGGGCCAATATGCCCTGGGCGAGATGCCCACTTGGGACTGCCATCCCATCTGAGTCTCCAAAATTTTTACCAAATCAAACTTGTGTCAGCTTGCCCTCATGCAGTAAAGCCAATCTACTGCCACTGGGTTGTGGTGAAGGAAAGTGCAGCATTTATTACTGCAGGACACAAAGCAAACAGTACAGGCAGCTAAAGCTCAAAAGACCCCAAATTCCCCAATGGCTTTTATGGAAAGGTTTTTTTAAGACAGGGTCAGGGAGATGGTTGTGGGGTGTATGATCAGCTCATGGACATTCTTCTGATTTGTTGGTGGTGAGGTAATCAGAAGTCAACATCATCAGCTGGTCTGGGATCTATGTACTTGTGGTCAAAATTAACTTCTTCCACCTGGGGGTGGGGGTTCAGTATCTGCAAAATAGCTCAAAGAATATGGCTCAGAATATTATCTACAGCCCTTGAGAAAGAACTAAAGGTCCTTGACTTTGTTTAATGGCTAAACTACTATTATTTTGTCTTGCTTGACCATTTTCCTTTGTTTCTGCATTTTCTCACTTTTCTGATTAAGTTTATTCTTTGGAACTTGGGGAAGGCCTAGGAGGCTAAAGGTTTTCTACAAACAAGAGGCAGGCAGAGGACATGGGGGATATCTGCCCTGGGAAGACCCCATAGGGTCCTACTTGGTTATACTCTTATCACTCAGCATCCATTCTTGTCCTTTATTCCAATGAAGAAACTCTCATCTCCAACAGGGAGGCAGGGACAAAAATCCCTTCAGCCAATGTACTGTCATGGAGTAATGCTAATTCATATTCTCCACCTGAAACCTAATTTATTACAACGATCTCCAGTATTTTTCATATATTAGAGAAAAGAAGGGGAAAATAGTAAATTACAAAGATACATCTAGCTGCTACCTTTCCCCTCTGTAGCTGTTCATGAGGCCAAAATCAATAATCATAACTTCATTCTTCCACTGTTCACTTCATACTCCCTTTAGGTGGTCAGAGTTCTTTCCCTGATGTAGTGATCCTAACCTTCAGTCCTGTCTTTATGGGATATCTGCACTTTCCCATTGAACAGGACTATTGGGCAAACGAGTATTAAGTGGTGTCCCAGTGACTATCCCTGGGCTCCAAGCATACTTCTCCTTGTTCTCATTGTATAGCAGCAACCCTGTTTCCCCTTGGTGATAGGATTTAATTACTCCAGACAGTACAATAGTCCCTGTCTCTGCTTATCAATTCAATAGCATGAGGAGACCAAAATGGCCAGGGTGCAGTTTCAGCTTTCAGTTTAATGGAACCATGGCTTTATTCCTTGATAGCAGCATTCATTCCTTGGAAAAATAGAACCTCCAAACCTGCTGAGCCCAAGGTTGTGGAGACAAAACAAAATAAGTCTTTATTGGGTTAATTGGTATAATAGTGAAAGGGACCACTCCCTCCTCCACCTTCATTCCCAGACCTGTGTATTCTTACTATGAGGGAAATAGCACTATATTTTGGTCACTGTTTTTGAAGCAACTATTGTAGTCTTATAGCACAGCACTGTCAACCCGGAACAGGTGATCTCATAACTAAGCCTTCAGTAAGTCATTTACTTTCCTATCAGGCAAGCTGCTTCTGCATGATGGAGTAAGTGATAAAGACTAGTGAATATTTGGATATGACTCCATTATTGTACTTCATTTATCATTAAATGAGTTCCCTGGTCAGAGACAATGTTGTATGGGATACCCTGATGATAATTAAGACATTCTGGAAGTCCACGGACGGTGGCACTGACAGAATCATTGTAAGCAAAGAAAGCAAATGTGTGTCTGGAATATGTAGTTATTTCCATGAAGAAAAATTTCTGTTCTCACTGTGATAAAAGGTGTCCTATATAATAATCTTACCACCATGGGGCTGACTAGTACCCCAGGAAATAATGTCTTATTGTATTGAATGATTCATCTTCATCTTATTTTGTTGTCAGGTTGGGTATTCAGCAGTGTTAGTAAAAGATCAGCCTTGATGAGTGGAAGTCCATATTGTTGAGCCCATGCATAACCTCCATAACATTGATGCTAATCTAACAAAGGGAAAGAGAGGCAGAAGAGTCAAAGAAGATGTGGTGATAGAATCAGAGGTCAGAATGATGTGGGGTGATGGGCCAACGAATGCAGGCAGTCTCTAAAGGCTGGAAAAGACAAGGAAACAGATTCTCCACTACAGCATCCAGAAGGAACACAGCTCTGTCAACCCATTTTTGACTTTTGACCTCCAGAACTATAAGATAATAAATTTGCCTTGTTTTACACCATTGAGTTTGTGGTAATTTGTTACAGCATCAATAGGAAACCAATACAATGTTGCTGTTGTTGTTGTTGTTGTTTTAAAGAACAGAAGAGAAAGTCTTCTATATTTACCCAGATATTTACCATTTCTATTGCTTCTCCTTCATTCCTGAATTCTAGATTTCCCTCTGGTATCATTTCCCATTAGCCTGAAGAGCATCTTTTAACATTTCTTGTAAAGCATTTTCTGCTGGCAGAAAATTCTCTTGGTTTTCCTTCATCTGATAACATCTTTATTTTCATTTCCATTCCTGAAGGATATTTTTGCTGAATATGGAATTGTGTGTTGGCAATTATTTTCTTTCAAACTCTAAAGATATTGTTCCAATGTCTTTTAGCCTTCATTGTTTGTGATAAGAAAACCACAATCTTTCAAATTGTTGTTCCCCTACAGATAATGTGTTATTTTTTTCTAGCTACTTTCAAGGTATTTTTCTTTACTTTTGGTCTTCAGCAGTTTGGTAAGATGTGTCTACGCATGGTTTTCTTTGAATTTATCCTGTTTGGGATTCATTAAGTCTCTTGAATCTGTAAATTTACGACTTTCAACAAATCTGGAAAATTTTAAACAATCATTTTCTCAAATATTTTTTCTATCCCAGGAGGGGAAAGCCAAGATCAGGAGCTGTCACCCCTTCCCAGCACCACCTCACAGACCAGGAGTGTCACTCAGGTAAAATGAGGTCCCTGCCTTCAGCTCTGGTGCAGTGATTGAGGCTCTTCCCAGGAGAAAAGGCGGGATATAAGGATGAAGAACTCTGCAGCTCTGCCTGAGGGAACTGACTTAATTTTGAAAAGGTAGTAGAAAATTCCATGCCTACAGGCATTGTCAAAAACAACGGAGATCATGGTGGAAGATAATTAAGAAGAGGCTGGTAGCACTAACACAAGAAAAATGTCAGAAGAGTCACAAGTTTATTGAAGAAAACCAGGGAAAGAGACAACCAATAAGAGCCCTCCTGGGATCATACACAATTGTAAGGGTCAGGAAGACTGTGTGCATATGCTAGGCTTCATGGAAAGGCATGGAACAGGCTTGAAGGGTGTAAAACAAAGAATGTTGCTCATTACTTGTTTCTACAAGGATTAAGTCATAAACCACTGCAGTTGCTGACCAACAGTACAGCCTAAAAAGAATTCAGGATGAAAAACAGGATGAGGCACTTTGTACTTTGGAAAAACAGGGCCCTTAGATAGCACCTTAGATAGATATATCTCAGGAAAATGTTCAATTAACCCAGATTCTTACATCTTCCCATACATAAAAAAGCACTAAAATCATTAACTGAGATACCTATTCCTCATGACAAGCAGTAACCTTTTACTGAGATGAATGCTTGACTGCATTTATTCCCTAGTCAAAATCATATATATACTGACTTCTCCCCCTACCTCTTCGGAGTTGTCCTCTCAGAGCTACTGAGAGGCTGTTTCCTGGGATCAGTCCTCAGGAAAACCCTGAATAAAACTTAACTCACAGCTCTTACATAGTGTGTTTTTTCTTTCCATTGAAAGGGGATTCCCCAAGCCACACACAAACCCATAAACACCAGGCAAAAGCCTTACTGGCTCAAGGAGCTTAAACACAACCTCTGACCAAGCACTGAATGAACCATAAGTTACTCTGACCCAGGGACGAATCCTAAAAAGCCAAGATTAAAAATAAAATCACAGTCATCCTTGGCAGTCTGGAACAATGTGTGAATGCCCAAGGCTATGCCTTTTCAGGAGCAATCAGAGAAGGAACTTCTGAGCTAGTAGTCCCAGTTTGAATGAGTTAGGGGCAAAATATGTAAACTCACTGAAATGTAAGAGCAGCCTCCAAGCTACACATATATCCAATGGCAAAAGGTAAATATCTAATTGGGCTTAAGCACAACCTTTGACCAATAAGTGACTTATGCTAACCCAGGGGCAAAACCCAGGTAGACAAGCTAAAAGATAAAAATAAGGGGGAAAGATCTGAGCTGGGAAAACAGAGGTGTACACTATGGGAGGAAATAAACTCCACAGAATTAGTCCCACCAACTCAACAAACAATAAACAAATGACAGCAAACAACAACAACCATTGGGAGGAGGATCAGTATCCAGAGTTGCTAATAATATGTTACCTAAAATGTCCAGTTCTCAACAAAAAATTAAAATACATACAACAGCTACACAGGTAAACATGAAAGGCAGTATAAATGTATTTTGTTGTAACTATTTTTTCTTCTATCTGATTTAAAAGACTACTTCATAAAGCAATATGAATAAATCTATGTTGATATATATATAATATATAAATATGTGAGTTGTATAATAACAATGCAAAGGAGTGGGGAGGGAATGGAGACATTAGGAGCAAAGATTTGAAATTGAGTTGGTATTGACCTGAACTTGATTTTTATAAGTCAAGCTATTAATTGTAATCCCCAGGGTAACCACTAAGAAAATACATTTTAAAATACAGTAAAAGAAATGACAAGGGAATGAAAATGGTACACTAGTAAATACCTATTTAACATAAAAGAAGGTAATAGTGGAGGGATAGAGGAACAAAAAAGACATAAGACATATAGAAAACAAATAGCAAACTGGCAGATAATAATTCTACTTTATCAGTGATTGCATTAAATGTAAATAGATAAAACAATTTAAAGGCAGAGATTGGCAGAATCAATTTAAAAAATATGATCCATGAAAATATACTGTCTACAAAAGATATTCAGAATCACAGATACAAATGGGTTGTAAATAAAAAGTTAGAAAAGATGTACCATGCAAACAGTAAACAAAAGGGACCTGGAATGGTTATACTAATATCAGAAAAATTAGGCCTCAAGACAAGCATTGTTATTAGAAACAAAGAAGGGCCATTTATATTGATGAGAGGGTCAATCCATCAAGAAGATTTAACAATTGTAAACATACATGCACCTAATGATAAAACTCCAAACTACATGAAGCAAAACCAGATATAATTGAAGGGAAAATAAATATTTATACAAGGCATAACAATAATATATGATATATGCCAATTACTATGTGCCAAGTACTACTCTGAGTATTAATCTTTTAATCATCACAGCAATTCAATAAAATAGGTATTTTTATTCCCATTCTAAATATGGGGAAAGTGAGGTAGAAAGAAGAGAAGAGATTTGCCCAAGATCACATAGCTATTAAGTGACAAAACCAAGATTTGAAGCCAAGTTACCTACTGGCAGAGTTTATGTTCTTAACTACTCTTTCTCATGGCTCAGCTGTGAATAATATTTATGTAGCCATAAAATAAACATAGAATATTGATTTAGTAAAATATAGTGATGTAGGGCTTCCCTGGTGACACAGTGGTTGAGAGTCCGCCTGCCGATGCAGGGGACGCGGGTTCGTGCCCCGGTCTGGGAGGATCCCACGTGCTGCGGAGCGGCTGGGCCTGTGGCCACTGGGCCTACACATCCGGAGCCTGTGCTCCGCAGAGGGAGAGGCCGCACCCATGAGAGGCCCGCGTACCGCCTATATATATATATATATATATATATATATATATATATATATATATATATATATATATATAGTGATGTAATAACAATATAGTGGGAAACTGTGGGAGAAGTGTGTATATGGGATGGGAGGTTTAAGATAACTGAATCTTGGGCTTCCCTGGTGGTGCAGTGGTTAAGAATCCACCCGCCGTTCCTTTTTGTCCCTTTCCAGCATTTCAAGATGTCGAAGCGAGGACGTGGTTGGTCCTCTGGTGCGAGATTCCGGATTTCCTTGGGTCTTCCGGTTGGAGCCGTGATCAACTGTGCTGACAACACAGGAGCCAAAAATCTGTATATCATCTCTGTGAAGGGGATCAAGGGACGACTGAATAGACTTCCTGCTGCTGGTGTGGGTGACATGGTGATGGCCATAGTCAAGAAAGGCAAAGCAGAGCTCAGAAAGAAGGTACATCCAGCAGTGGTAATTCGACAACGAAAGTCACACTGGAGAAAAAATGGTGAAGATATTTTTTTGAAGATATTTTTGAAGATAACGCAGGGGTCATAGTAAACAATAAAGGCGAGATGAAAAGTTCTGCCATCACAGGACCAGTTGCAAAGGAATGTGCAGACTTGTGGCCCAGGATTGCATCCAATGCTGGCAGCATTGCATGATTCTTCAGTGTATTTGTAAAAGAAAAAAATGATAATAAAAATTATTTGCTCCATGTCACTCTTCTTGACACCACCTAACCCTTACCCCCTCTGTAAAATAAAACTACCCAGTGCAAAAAAAAAAAAAAAGAATCCACCTGCCAATGCAGGGGACACAGGTTCAAGCCCTGGTCCAGGAAGATCCCACATGCTGCAGAGCAGCTAAGCCCGTGTGCCACCACTATTGAACCCGCGTGCTGCAACTACTGAAACCCATGTGCCTAGAGCCCGAGCGCTGCAACTAGAGAAAGCCCGCGTGCAGCAACCAAGACCCAACTCAGCCATAAATTAATTGATTAATTTTTAAAAAAGGAATAAGATTGTCAGAGCTGCAAGGGATTAAAAAAAGATAATCTCTTCATTGCAGAAAATCATAGCTGATGTGTAAAAATTAAAAGTCAAGAAATAAAAGTATAAACAGATTATTTAGAAATATGTAGTGATACCAGAAGAAATAGTTATAAGATTTGAAAGTGATTCTCTCTGAGGAGGAGAAATGTGGGATGGGGAAGGATGAAGCAAAGTTCTGATAGATTTTTATTGTTGCTGTTATAAACCTTATGGTACTCTATAACTATAAAAATTACATTTTAAAAAACCAGGACTCCAAACGTGTACAGAAAACTTAAAGACTGTTATGGGCTGAATGTGTGTCCCCCCCAAATTCATATGTTGAAGGCCTTACCCCCAGTATGGCTGTATTTAGAGATAGGTCCTCTAAGGAAATAATTAAGGTTAAATGAGTCCATAAGGGTGGATCCCTGATCCTATAGGATTAGTGTCCTTATAAAAAGAGATATCAGAAAGCTCACTCACTCTCTCTCCACACACATGCACCAAGAAAAGGCCATATGAGGTCATAGTGAGAAAGCGGCTGTCTACAAGCCAAGAGGAAAGCTCTCACGGAAACTAAGTTTACCAGCATCTAATCTTGGACTTCCCAGGCTCCAGAACTGTGAGAAAATAAATTTCTGTTTTTCAAGCCACCCAGTCTGTGGTATTTTGTTTCAGCAGCCCAAGCAGACTAATACAGAGACATTATCCTCAATGAAATAAGCCAGTCATAGGGACATTCCTGGCAGGCCAGTGGTTAAGACTCTGCGCTTTGACTGCAAGGGGCATGGGTTTGATCCCTGCTTAGGGAACTAAGATCCCACATGCTGCGTGGCGTGGCCAAAAAAAAAAAGAAGAAGAAAGAAAGAAGCCAGTCATAAAAGGGCAAATACTGAACGACTCCACTTAAATGAGGTACCTCAAGTAATCAAATTCATAGACAGACAGTAGAATGGTGGTTGCCAGGGGGATGGGATAATGGGGAGTTATTTTTTTTAAACATCTTTATTGGAGTATAATTGCTTTACAATGTTGTTAGTTTCTGCTGTATAACAAAGTGAATCAGCTATATGTATACATATATCCCCATATCCCCTCCCTCTTGCGTCTCCCTCCTACCCTCCCTATCCCACCCCTCTATGTGGTCACAAAGCACCGAGCTGATCTCCTTGTGCAATGCAGCTGCTTCCCACTAGCTATCTATTTTACGTTTGGTAGTGTATATATGTCAGTGCTACTCTCTAACTCCATCCCACCTCACCCTTCCCCCTCCCCGTGTCCTCAAGTCCATTCTCTACGTCTGCGTCTTTATTCCTGTCCTGCCCCTAGGTTCTTCAGAATCATTTGTTTTTTGTTTTTTGTTTTTTTGTTTTTTAGATTCCATACATATGTGTTAGCACACGGTATTTGTTCTTCTCTTTCTGACTTAACTTCATTCCGTATGACAGACTCTAGGTCCATCCACCTTAATGGGGAGTTATTGTTTAACGGGTATAGAATTTCAGTTTGGGAAGATGGAAAGAGTTTTAGAGATGGATGGTGGTGATGGTTATGCAACAATGTGAATGTACTAAATGTCAATGAACTGTACACTTAAAACTGGTGAAGATGGTAAACGTTTTCTGTATTTTACCACAATTTTCTTAAAATGGAAAAAAAGAATGTATAGAGGTATGCATTGTAATATAGATCAGAAGCTGTACACTTGGTTTCAGTTCTGCATTCCTGCTTGCCAAAGTCTCACACATATAGAGCTTCCTCAGCATTCTGCTCTCAGTTTTTCAGTCTGTACCCCTTGCTGGGGCTACCTGACTCACTCCTTGGCTTCAGTTATCATCTACAATACATATCGGTAGTCAGACCTTTCTTCTGTGCTCTATATCCATACTTTTCAAATGAAAACTGAGCATCTCCACTTGAAAGTCCCAAAAGGACCTCAAATTCAAAGAATTCAAACCAGATTCATTCCCTTCCTCTCCCAATTCTACTCCTTCATGTTTGAAAAAGAGAAAGAGAAGAGAAATGTTAATACCCTTCCTCCTTCATTCCATACTCCAGACCGTACTCTTTCTCCTACACCACACTGCCTTCAGGGCCAATTAGTTCATGTGTTTCCCAGAAATAGGCCTTTTTCCCCTATAAGAAGGACTGAATTTTCATCTTCAAAAAGTGATGTTAAATTATACTTCATATGTGCATGACCCAGCAAGGCCACTGTACCCAAAACCTTAAACCAACCCCTTATCCCTGAGTATGCTATAACAACAACACTAGAGTAAGAATCTGGGGACCCGGTGCCACAGTCAGACCCAGAACTGGCTATAAGACCACTTAACTTTCCAAAACATCTAGGAATGTTATCCACTGCTATCTTAGCCTCATTGCTGCCCCTAGAACTGGGGATGAGGGCCACCCTAAACCCCATGCTTTGAAGGGTCCTGCATATCACTCACACACACACACACACACACACACACACACACACACACACACTTATTAAAGAACACAAGGGTGCCTGTGTTACATGGGATCTGGTGCTCATTGTTGGTACAGTGCAACTTATAGGCCTAAACATCTGTACTTTGACTAACACTGTTCTGGCTCCAGGAAAATGCTTCTCCACATCTGTTTCCCTGTCTCCTTTAAACAAAAGGCAACTGTGTCCAAATGCCATGAAGATTTGTGGATTGTGCCACTGCTGACATAAGAAATAGACATTATTTCAGACTAAAGGGAAGATTCTAGCAGTGAACCACTCAGGGAAGAGAAAAAAACAAGCTACCTTGTCAGAGCCTTCTTCTCAGATACATGAATGCCATAGATTTTTGCTTAACAAACTTTAATTTCCCAGTAGTGTCCATTTTCTTGTTTATATTTATTTTCTGGTTTGTGGTTCCAAAGTAATAAAAAATTAATGCAATATTTGCAACAGTTGCATATATAGGCTAAAGAATATTTCACAATATTAAACAACAGATATGACTCTTGATTTGGGGATGTATGGAGAGAGAGAAACACGCATGAATCGTTGTCACAGATTGGATCCCCAGTAAACAGATTATGAGACAAAGATTAGTATAGGAGGTTTATTGGGGAGAGCTCCTGGGATAAACATTTATGGAAGAAAAGGGAGAAAATAAACAGGAATGAAAAGAGGAAGAAATCAAATGTCAGTGCACTATCAGTAGAATGCCTCAGCATACACTGTAGGGAATTCTGAAGTTAGGATGAAACTTCAAAGCTATCTCAAGTAGGGGCAAGAGGACCAGGCCTTTATACACAGCATCAGTGAGCCATTGGATGTGGGACACTCTGAGAATAGGGTGTGATCTTGAACAAGACAATTCTCAGCTGATGAGATGCCTGAATGCGGCTGGCATCCAAGGGCTCTCTGATGGCAACATTCTTAACAACTGAAGTAATAAGGCCTTTATTGCTAAAGGGAACTCTGGGCAGGGCATTGCAGTATCCACCACAGTCCACCCTTTGTGCCTCTCAGATCTGCTTTATATAAGTTCCAGGATCAGCTCTTCCAGGGGTCTGGTAGGCCTCTCTTCCTAGGGGAAACTTAAACTATAGCCCCCAACACTGCAGCTGGTCTCAAAGCTGAAAATGACCATCCCTCTCTTCCACTATCAATTACAGATCCCAATCACTCTTAGGGTCTTGGTGGTTTGCCTGGTGGTATGATCCAGACCCTCACTCCTGATCATCATGGGTTTCTCAGGCTGGAGTTGCTGTCCTTGATGATATCCACATACCAAGCCCACCAATCTATACATAAGGCTGGGGTTTTTCCTTCTCAGTCAGCTTGTCAAAAAAGATCCCCCATGAGGCACAGGTGTAAGGAGTGTGAAAGGTGCTAGCGCAACAGTGGTGGATATCATGGAGGATCTGCTCTAGCTGATTGTGCAGGTGCTTATACCCTCCAGTCCTGCTTGTGCTTGATCCTACGTGTAAAACTTCCATCTTGTTGCTGGGCCTGCCCACACTTATATCTTGGAGGATCTGACAAAACTCAGTTCATAATGGGCAGTTCTGGTTGTATGGTCAGTTGCATGGTCATTTGATGTCCTATGACCATGTATTCCATATCTACCAGGACACAGTAGCATATCAGGAGCTGTTTTTAAAAGATATATAATTATCCACTGCATGTGGCATGACTTTGTTCCAGAATCTAAGTTCTGGTCTAAGTTGTGACCTTCCCATTGGGGCTTACCAAAAACTCCACATGGCATCTTCCACCAACACAGATATCTCTAATACCTTAGAGTCTACTGATTTCATGGTCCAAGTGGCAGGACTGCTTGAAACCATGGCCTAGACCTGCTATAAGGCCTTCTTTTGTTCTAGGCCCCACTCAAAGTTGGCAGCTTTTCGTGTTACCCAATATGTGGGTCAAAACAGTAATTCCAGATGTGAAATGTGCTGCTTCCAGAACCCAATAAAGCCTACAAGACATTGAGCTTCCTTCTTCATGAGGAAGGTGGAAAATGCAATAATTTGTACTGTACTTTTATAGGGAATCTCCTGGCATGCCCCAGACCATTCAACCCCTAAAAACTGTACTTAATGCAGCCAGCCCCTGGATCTTTGTAGGGTTTATCTCCCATCCTCAGGAGTACACATGTCTTACCAAGGCCTCCAACGTGTTACCCACTTCTTAGCCATTTGGTCCAACTAGCATGATGTCATCAACACAGTGGACTAGTGTCATATTCAGATGGTCCAGATCTCTTCATACTATACCATGACAGAGGACAGGAGAGTTAGTAGAGTCTTGAGGAAAAACTATAAATGTATACTGTTGTCATTCTATGTGAATGTGAACTTTTATGATGTTCCATTCTGATAGGGATAGGAAAAAAAATATTTTCCAAATCAGTAGCTGATTACTGTACTAGGTACCTAAGGCCATGTCATCCTGTTCTAGCAAAGACATCGTATCTGACATGGCAACTGCCCTTGTGCCACTACTTGGTCGAGTTTACAGTAGTCTACTGTCATCTACCAGACTCTGTCCACATTTTTCAGGGGTCCAAACTGATGCATTAAATGGAGATATGATGGGGACCACCTCCCAGCATTCTTTAGGTCTTTAGGTGGCACTAACTTCAGCCATCCTCTCCAAGATGCTATCTATATGTTTTCATTTACCATCTTTGCCAAGGAAGAGGACAGCAATTTCAAAGCTTCCACTTGGCCTCATCTACAAATAGCTCTGACTCCACATGCCAAGGAACCAATATGGGGCTTGTACCAACTATCATAATGTCTATTCCAATTTTATATTCAAATACCAGAAAAATAACCATTGAGTGAGTCTGTAGACCCAGTGGAGCCACTATAAACCCAACATAGACTAGGAGCTTATATAATTTCTGGTTTCCATCTGCCCCTATTCTAACAGGGGTGAGGCAAGATGATACGTTAGGTCTCTGGGTATCAATAGCAACTCACAACCAGGGTCCATCAGCCCTCAAAATGTTTGGGTATTCCTCTTTCCCCAGCACACAGTTACCTTCGTAAATGGAAGGACTGGAGGAATCAGTCCTGGGTACCCCACTCCTTCAAACAGTGCTCTCTGGATCAAAAACTGACTTAAGGCCAAAGCTGAGCAGGAGAGTGTGACTTATTGAGGCACCTTCCCTCAGACTTCTGAGTATCTTTGATTTTTTTTTGATTGTACAGATCAAATACAAATTGTTGGACGCTTATTTTCCCTAGGACAATGCGTTATATTGACCACCCACATTCTATTAACTACCTCTTAACCATCTATCTACCAGGAGGAGCACTGTGTTCTATTAACCCTCTCCAAAGCTCTCTGCAGATCAGGCCTCCCGGCCTATTACTCTGACCCTGCGGTGCATTATGGTATTTGCACCTACCTGACTTCTGACAATTGAGCACAGTTATCCTGTCTCTATTGTTTCAGTGGCATCACCATTTCTATCAGTGATCTTCATCCTATAATACCCTCCCCTACTCTGAGCCCTGGTCTGCAGAGGCAAGCCACCACTGAACTTCTCAGTGATGCTGGTAACCCTTTAACCAGTGCATTCCTTATAGCTTTAGCAAATGGTGTGCCCTTTGGGTCCTCCTCCATAACATAGTCCTCTGGAGGGCTTTCTGGCTTTATAATATATTTATTCTATTCCCACTTCCCTGAGCCTTTAATCCCTTCTCCCACCACCTGCAGTGGCAACTCTGGCCTTTATACCTCAATGTGGGCCATTGGTTTTTTTCTATTCTTTGAGGAGCCATTCTAATAGTGAGTTCACATTGATCTCCTGGGATCTTTTCCAGGATGTTAAATCCTGTATCTTGGTAGAGAACTCTCTAATCAATTAATACTCTCTTATTCAATTTTATATTCTAGCTCCCCTGATCAAGGCCCTCAGAATTCAGTCCCATGCTTACTCCCTCAGCACCTGCTAGAACATGCTGGCTAGGTCCTGCAGCTCCTTCTTGAGATATTCCCTTTCCTTCCTTATTAGGCCCAGAACACCACCAATGAAGTTATGTAACTTAACCCTAGACATAGGCCCAGTGGCCAGGATGGGAGGTGGGGGCAGATTCTGTGGGAAACACACATTATCTTACAAGGGAAAGGGCTCTGCATGTTCAAGCAAGGTGAAGCACTAACGCTTAATAGGAAGGAGTGGGACACTTCTGAACGCTCAAGGAGCTCAGGGAAATCTGAGGATATAAGACTTTTAGGGACATCAATCCAGATGTCCCTATTCCATGTGTCAGGGTCACATTCCTTCCTAACCAGGGCCCTGGTCTTGGCATAGCAGACTTGTCTTGGTTTAGATTTTAACTTTCTTTGAAGCTTGTTTCAATAAGTCCTGGGCTTGGTCCTCAGATTTCTCTCCTCTCTACCTGAAAAAGATAAGGACCTCTTTATATGCTGTGAATGAAACCCTCTGGCTTTCACACAGAGCTTAAATTGTTGACTAATTTAATTCAGCTTTTCATTATCTTTTCCTAGAGGTCCATCAAGCTGAGCAATAGCCACCCAATTTTCTGGACTTCCTTATATTTAATATACCTCACATATTTCTCAAATGCCTACCACATGGCACCAGTTAATGTATTCCCTTCCATGAATGCCATTCTAGTTCAACTCCAGTGAAAGCTCTAACTCCTCTGCTACCTGTTCCACATGTCTATCTACTCCACCTACCACAAATGATGGGGTCCTCATTGGCAGCTGGGCAGCAGATGATCCATCTCCTAAATTTCATCACAGTGTATGCTTTTCTGAACCTCTTCTTGTACCAACTGTTGTAGGATGGCTTCCTGGAGAGCAGACTCAGAGACAGGGTTCAGCATGAAGGGCTTTTATTAGGGAATGCTCTTAGGATTAAAACCTGTGAAAAGGAAAAGAAGGAAGCAGGATTGGACAGAGGGAGAAGTTAAGCTGTCCCATTTGGGGCAAGAAGGCCATGTAGATCAGTCATTGAATGTGAAGTACCCCAGAAAGGAGTTATGACCTTGGGGAAGGTGGCTTTCTAGCTGAGGCAATTCCCGATGAGGGCTGACAGCTGAGGGCTGTCTGCTGGCAGCACTCCTAGCAACTGAAATAATAAACTCTTTATTCATGAAGGAGGATTAGGGCAGCAGATTGCAGAATTCACCACAAGTATGACATCATTTTTTCCACTGGAAAGTTGGTGACCATCAAATGCTAGAATTGAGAACAGCTTTACTTTCAAAACGATTAATGAAATTTAAAATTTCAAACATTTATACTTATATTTATGGCTTTATTTAAGTAATATTTATTTTAAAATTTTATTTATATTCCAAATATTCAGACATAAATATGTGAACCTCCATTTATACTTTTGCTCTAGTGCCCTGAAATGCTATTAACAGGCCCGCTTAGCCTGAATTCATCCGTTTCCTTTTAGTAAATTATGCAAAAAGTCCTGGTTTATTATAGTTGTAGTTGCCCATCAACATTTTCAAGAGCTGCATAATGTCTCAATGTGTAGACATACCTTAATTTCTTAGCCAAGTGCCTATTTCAAGACACTTGGGTCATTCACAATTTTTCACTCTTCAAAAAGGTGCAGATGCACAGCCTTGTACAAGCTGATTATTTGATTATCTCCTAATGATAAATTTCTACAAGAGGAATTTCTGGGTCAAAGAGCATGCACATCTTGAAAGCTTCTGAAACATGTATCCAAATGGATCTTGTACCAAGTATGCTCCCACCAGTACAGTTTGAAGGTGTCCCTCCACCCACACCCTCACCATACTCTGGGTTGGAAGAGAGGTGGATCTTCTCCAGTATGGATGCCAACAGCCCTCTCAATGGTTCCATAAAGACCCTGCCCCAACCAATCTTGTAAAAGAAATCTGATAGAAGCACTAAAAATTATTATTTCTTCTATTATATTTTTTCATAATTCCAAAATAATTACTAACATATTCACTCCCATAGACACCAGAGTTGGACAAGAAAGAGGATGTTTTCCTATCAAATGCCCTCAGGACCCTACAATAAAATTGTCCCTCTCTGTATGTCCCCAGGATAGGTTCCAGCACTTCTTCATTCAAAGCAACTCTCACTTCCTTCCTCCCCTTGCCACTCCCATTGCCACCAGTGAAATTTCACGCCTTTAGCATCTATGCCTGAACTATGGTGGTAACTTCCTAAGTGGTGTTCCAATCTCCAGTGGCCAATCCTGTCCCCACTCCAACTCTGACCCATTCTGCACGCAAGTCAGTCACATAATGTTCCTTTCATCTTGTCACTCCTCTGGTCACAAAAGGCTTTCGTGTCTCCCAGAAGTGGGTAGAATATACAGACACCTCAGTTTAGAAATCAGGGATCCTCCATGAATGGGACTCACCCAACTGCCTGACTGTATTTTCCATCACTACCCTCCCCACACTTTGTACTCCAGGCAGGCCAGTCTCCTCTGTGGAGCAAAATTCCCACCTCCATGCCTTTCTTCCCGTCACTCCTCCCTCCTCCAATGCCCTTCTGCCCTGTTTTTATCCTGTCTTTCATGCCCAGCTTACTTAAGTGCCCCCTCCTCTGCAAAACTTTCCCTGAACACTGTTGCATGCAGAAGTTTCTTCTGCCTTTAAGCACTAATAGGAAACAGCTGGCTATGATCATAGGCTCTTGGGTTTTGTTAGTATCTTTTTGTTTCCATACATCTTGCCTTTCCAAATAGATCACAGATTCAAGGACAAAGACGTGTCTTTTTTTTCTGCTTAAAACACACAACTTTATTGATGACATAAAAATAAAGTCTCAAATGTATAAGCGTAAGTCCACACAAAGGACCAAAGATTACCTTACTTATGAAGAATCAGCTCAGTTTCTGCTCATGAAGCATACCAAAAATATCTCAATCCAGACAAGGTAAAAATCAACACATGTATTTTCAGTACAAAATTGAATTCATTTAGTGTTCATAAAATGGTCCAGCTAACGACCATCATAAGCAACATCACTTTAGAAATTATAATGCAATTTACAATGTGCATTACTTCCAGGCTGCAAAACCAAAATATTACTCAAATTTGTTTGGAAAATTACAACTAATCAGAGTTTACTTAATAATAGCTCAACTCTTTCTTTCACCTCAGGGTCATTGTATTCTGCTGCTAAGACTCGAAGTTTCTTGGCACATGCTTTAGGTCGTTGGAATATGAAATAAAGGGAATTTTTACTGAACTTGTCCTGGGTAAATACTTTTGCTCTTTTTTTAAAATGGTAATTTATATTTTCAAATAGTGAAAGAGCATTAAGAATATTTTCCTTTGTCTCTTTCTTGCTAAAGATATTAATCAGTGATGCTGGTGCATTGGCAATGAGCAAGTCTTTTGTCATAGATGGATTTTTAGAGAAATTTAAAAGCATTCCCAAAATATGGTCTTTAGTTTCTCCACTTCCCACAGTTAACAAACGAAGAAATTCTGAAATGTAATTTGTAACCATATGCTGATATTCACTAATAATAGTCAGGTGCTTTATCAATCTCAATCCAGCCAGCTGCACATTTGAATTCAAGGGATAGGTGATGGTGTCTTCACATACTTGGTTTAAGTATGTTTTAACCTTCCTGTGATTTTCAGCAGCCACCGAGATGTTATTCAGTGCATTTAAAGCCTTCTGCCTAACACTGGGGTAGGGATTATTGAGCAAGCCTTCAATAATTGAGATTCTACCTGCATTACGAATGACTTCATGGGAGAATGGGTAATCACGGCTGTTATACAGAGCATTATTGGCTATTTCATGAATAGAAGGATCTTCAGTCATCTCAATCATGCAAATGAGTTTTTCAAGCTCTCGTGGATCCATATTAGTTTCACGTCTACAGCGGCAGGCCCAAGGCTGAGTTTTCTCCCCAGACCTGATCTGCTTTCTGAGCTCATCTTCAGGTGGGAAGCAGGATTCATTTTGATATGGAAATTTCATTTCTGTCCAGATCATGGCTCCCGCCCATGACCTCATTCCTGCCCCAGGGACCATAGATGGATATGTGACTCTTGACTCAGCTGACTTTTTGGCTTTAGTCTTAGGTGCAGATTTGTCCTCACTTCTGTTTTCATTACTATCCCAGAAACAAGACTTTACATCGACTCCACCAGCAGCTTCAAGCTTATCCTTGGTGCTGGCCTTATCTCCAGCCCTACGCTCAAAATTGACATCTTTCTCACGCTTAGATCTGAATGCATTACTGTTCTCACTCTCAGCCCAAAACAAGGACCTTAAACTTATCTCCTCAATATCAGGGCTGGATGCTCTACTTAGCTCATCCTCATCTACATCCCCAGTCAAAGTCCAGGACCCCATGCCAGCCTCTTCCCCAACCCCAAGCCTAGACCCTGTAGTGGCTGTATCTCCATCCCAGAGCCAAGACTCCTGCCTGACCTCAGCCCCAACCCCAGCCCCAGCCTCAGCCCCCACACAGGAATCCATACAGGCAGCCTCATCAGATCTGATCCAGGACCCAATACTGTTTTCGTTCTCAGCCCCAAATCTAGAACTAATGATAGCCTCTTCCCTAACCACTGAGCTGGATTCAATACTGGCCTCATTTTTATCTCCAGGGCTAGACACAATACCAGCTTCTTCCCCTCTCCAGAACCAAGACCCTGTACTAGCCTCACTCCCAGCCCCAAACCAGGATCCTTCATTGGCCTCTGTCCCAGCACTCACCTGAGACCTTCTACTGGTCTGGTCTCCAGGCCTAGCCCAGGAACCTCCACTTTCCTGCTCTTCAGGCGCTAAGCTAGACCCTCTACTGGCCTCATTCCCAGGCTTAGACCCAGCCCAGGATTTTCCACAAGGCTGATCCCCAGTGCCAGCCCAGGAGCCTCCTCCACTGGCCTGATCCTCAAACCCAGGTTTGGAACAGCTACCAGCTTGATTCCCAGCCACAATCCAGGACGTTCCACTGGCCTGACCCCCAGTACCAACCCAGGACCCACCACTGGCCTGGTCTGCAAGCCCTGGACTAGACCCTCCCATGGCATGGTCCTGAGCACCAGACCAGAACGCTCCTCCACTGGCCTGATCCTCAAATCCGGGTTTGGAACAGCTACCAGCCTGATCCCCAGCCCCAGCCCAAGACCCTCCACTGACCTGACTCCCATTATCAGCCCAGGACCCACCACCGGACTGGTTCATGGGCCCAAGCCCAGGCCCTCCAATGGCCTGGCCACTAGTCCCACCCCAGGACCCTCCTGTATTGGCCTGACTCCCACTGTAAGCATAGAACCATCCAGTGAACTGATCCTTGAGCACTGGCCTGGATCCTCCACTGGCCTGGTCCCCAGTGCCAGCCCAGGAATCTCCAACGGACTGGTCCCTGGGCCCCAGTGTAGACCCTCCACTAGCCTGGCCTCCACTAGCCTGGCCCCCACTGTCAGCCCAAGACACTCTTCCAGATTTGGCCTGATCCTCATATCTAGGCTTTGTCTCACCACCAGCCTGATGCCCAGGTCCAACCCAGGACCCTTCATTGGCCTGGTCCACAGCCCCAACCAAGAAACCTCCACTGGCTTGGTCCCCAGAGTCAGCCCAAGACCCTCCACTGGACTGGTCCTCAGGCCCCGACCTAGTCCCTCCACCAGCCTGGCTACCAGCCCCAGCCAAAGACTCTTCTTCACTGACCTGATCCTTAAATCCAGGCTTGGACCCACCACCAAGCTGATCACCAGTCCCAGTCCAAGAACCCCCACTGGCCTGATCCACGGCCCCCACCAAGAATCCTTCACTGGCCTGGTTCCCAGTGCCAGTCCAGGACCCAACACTGGACTGGTCTGCAAGCCCTGGCCTAGACTCTCTATTGGGCTGTTCTCCAGCTGTAACCCAGGACCCACCACTGGACTCATCCACAAGCCCTAGCCCAGACCCTCCACTGGCTTGGTCTGCAGTGTCAGCCCAGGCCCTTCCACTGGACTGGTTTTCAGGCCCCAGCCCAGCTCCAGCCCAGGACACATTTTCATTGGTCTGATGCTCAAGTCTAGGCTTGGATCCACCACCAGACAAATCACTAGTCCCAACCCAGGATGCACCGCCAGACAGATCACTAGTCAGAATCCAGGACCCTCCAGTAGCCTGGTCCACAGCCACAGCCCAGTACCCAATGTTAACCACATTCCCAGCTGTAGCCTGAGCCCAGGACCCTCCATTAGCCTGAATCCCAGCCACATCCTGGGACCTTCCACTGGCCTGTGCCTCAGCCCCAGCCCAGGATGCTCCATTGGCCTGATTCTCAACCACAGTCCAGGACACTCCAATGGTCTCTCCCCCAGTCCAGGATACCCCACTGGCCTGGCCCCCAGCCCAGGAACTCTCACTGGCCTGAGCTCCAGTCCAGGGCACCACAACAGCCTGGTTGCCAGTGCCAGCCCAAGAAGCCCCACTGGCCTGGTTCTCAGCCACAGTCCAGGACCCTCCAACAGCCTTGTTCCCAGCGTCTACCCAGTAACCCCCACTGGCCTGGCCTGCAGCCCAGGACTGTTCACTGGCATGACTCCCAGCCCAGAGCCCTCCACTGGCCTGGTCCCCAGCTCCAGCCCAGGATTGAATACCAACCTCATTCTCACCCCTAGCTGCACTCCAGGATTCAACATTGGCTTCATTCTCATCATCAGCCCAGGACATGCTATTCTCCCAGTATCCATCCCTAGCCTGAAACCTAAATTTGATCCACCGCTCAGAAGCAATCCAGTCCTCAACACCAATCCCATTCCAGTAGTAGTCATGGACCTTAGGCTGAGACTTTTTGCAGGCCTGAGTGCCTGCCCCACCCTCACTCTCAGAAGTGGGCGTGGCCTTAGCCTTCGGCTTTACAGAGGCATCTCCTGTGGCTTCTGCCTCAGACTTACGCATAGCCTTGTCCTTTGCCCCAGACGAGGTCTTACTCTGGGAATGGGCTACAGACTGACGCTGGTCAGAGCCCATCGTACATGCTCCAGCCTCTACCTTAGACTCAGCAACATGATTGCCCCTAACCTTACTCCTGGCACCAAGCAAGGCCTCACCCTGGGAATTGGCCAGAGCCTGGGGTGGGGCAGAGCCTGTTGTACCTGGTCCAGTCCCTGCTTTAGACACAGCATTGGGATTGCCCTTGACCTTACTCCTGGCACCAAGCAAGGCATCACCCTGGGAACTGGCCACAGCCTGGGGCTGAGTAGAGCCTGTTGTATCTGTCTGAGGCTGGGCAGAGTCTGCTGTATCTGGCCCAGCCCCTGCCTTAGGCACAGCACTGGGATTGCCCCGGACCTTATTCTTAGTACCACACAAGGCCTCACCCAGGGAACTGGCTGCAGCCTGGGGCTGAGCAGAGCCCTTCGTATCTGTCTTAGACCCTACCTTAGACACAGCATTGGGATTGCCCCGGACCCTATTCTTAGTACCATATAAGGTCTCACCCTGGGAATTGGCTGCAGCCTGGGGCTGGGCAGAGCCCTTTGTATCTGGCCCAGACCCTACCTTAGACACAGCATTGGGATTGCCCCGGACCTTATTTCTGGCACCAGGTAAGGCTTCACCTTGAGAATTAGACTCAGCTTGGGGCTGAACAGAGCCCACTGTATCTGGCCCAGACCCTACCTTAGATACATCATTGGGATTACCCCTGACCTTATTCTTGGCACCAGGCAAGACCTCACCCTGAGAATTGGCCACTGACTGGGGCTGGACAGTGTTTGCTGTATCTGTTTGAGGCTGGGCAGAACACGTTGTATCTGGCCCAGCCCCTGCTTTAGACACAGCATTGGGATTGCCCCGGACCTTATTCTTAGTAGCAGACAAGGCTTCACCCCAGGAATTGGCCACAGCCTGGGGCTGAGCAGTGCCTGTTGTATCTGTTTGAGGCTGGGCAGAGCCCTTTGTATCTGGCCCAGCCCCCGCCTTAGACACAGCGTTGAGATTGCTCCTGACTTTAATCTTGACACCAGGCAAAGTCTCACCTTGGGAATTGGCCACAGCTTGGAGCTGGGCAGAGTTCTTTGTATCTGGTCCAGTCCCTGCTTTAGACACAGCATTAGGATTGCCCCGGATCTTATTCTTAGTACCACACAAGGCCTCACCCTGAGAATTGGCCACAGCCTGGGGCTGAGCAGAGCTTGTTGTATCTGTTTCAGGCTGGGGAGAGCCCTTTGTATCTTGCCCAGTACCTGCCTTAGACACAGTATTGGGATTGCCCCGAACTTTATTCTTGACACCAGGCAAGGCTTCCCCCTGGGTATTGGCCATAGCCTGGGGCTGTGCAGAGCTCTTCGCATGTGGCCCAGCCCCTGACTTAGACACAGCATTGGGATTGTCCTGGACCTTCTTCTTGGCACCAGGCAAGGCCTCGCCCTGGGAACTGGCCATTTCCTGAGGCTGACCACAGGCCCTTAGTTCTGCCTTAGCCCCTGCCCCAGAAATAGTATCAGGATCGCCCCTGCCATCAGTCCTGGAATCAGGGAAAATTTCAGCTTGGGCCTTGACCCCAGCTTGAGGCTGTGCACAGGTTTTCATGTCTGCTCCAACCCCTGCCTTACACTTGCCTTTGGCTTTGCCCCTAGCTTTACCTCTGGTACTAGGTAGAGCCTCAGCCTGGCTCTTAGTGGAAGTCTGAGACTGTGCCTTTGTGTCTGTCCCAGCCTCTTCTTTAGACTTGGTGTTGGCATTGCCCTGAGCCTTAATCCTGTCATCAGGCAAGGCATCAGCCTGGACATTGGCCTTAGGCTGAGGCTGTGTATAGGACTCAGTGTCTGTCCCAACCCCCACCTTAGATACGGCATTGGAATTGCCTCTACCCTTACCCCTGGCATCAGACGTAGCCTCAACCTGAGCACTGGCTACAGCTTGAGGCTGAGCGGCAGCCCTCGTGTCAGCTCCAGTCATTGCCTTAGGTGTGACATTGTTATTTCCCCTATCCTCAATCCTGGCACTAGACATTGTCTCAGCCTGTTTCTTGGTCACAGTCTGAGATTGTGTAGAAGCACTTGTACCTGCCCCAACCCCTGCCTCACACATGGCATTGGTATTAACCCCAGCATCAACCATTGCCCCAGGCACAGCCTCAGTCTTGGCTACAATCTGAGGCTGAGCAAAAGCCCTCATATCTACCACAGACCCTGCCTGAGACGCAGTTTTGCAATTCCCCTTGGCCTCAACCCCAGTACTAAGCATGTCGTCAACCTGGATCTTGGCCACAGCCTGAGACAGTGCACAGGACTTCATGTCTGCTCCAGATTCTGCCTTGGACTTGGTGTTATGATTTCCCTTAGCAACAACTGAGGTACCAGACCTGGCCTCAGACTGAGTCTTGGCCACACTCACAGTCTCTTCCAGGGCTCTCAACTTGGTCTCAGCCACACTTCCAATCTTGTTTATGGTACCCACCTTGGCCACTTCCCTGATTACTGCCAAGGCCTCATTCCGTGTCACCATCACTCTGTTCATTTCTGTCTCTTTTTCAGCCAATATACGAGTTTCTGCTTTGGTCTGGGTCATTGCTTCTTTCTTGGTCTCTGCCCTAGCACCAAGTGCCCAAGCTTTAGCCTTGGTCTGGGTCACTGCCTCTTTCTTGACTAGTCTCCCAGACTCAGAGTCAGTTTGGGTCACTGCTTCTTTCATGGCCACTTCACTGGCTTTGGCCTCAGTCAGAATCACTGCCTCTGTTATGACCACTGTTCCAACCACTGTCTTTGCCTCAGATTGGGTCTCTGTCTCTGCCTCAGCCCATGCCTTGGCTTGAGAGTTGGCTTTGATTCTGGCTGTAGCAGTGGTATTAGTCTCTACTTCAGCCCCAGCCCCACCTCCTGCTCCAGTTTCTGCTCCAGTCTTGGGCTTGGATCTAGTCTCAATCTCTGTCCCAACCATGGCTTCACACATCGCCAAGGTCTGGTTCTGTATCCCAACCACAGTCTCCATTTTGACTCTGGACCCATTTCTGGCAAGTCTCCTCACACTCTGGGCTCTTCCCTTGGTTAATCTGTAAATGCAGTAGCAAGCACCAGCCCAGATCATCAGTCCTGCGGTCACCCAGCCCACTTCCTGAACACGACCCATGTAATCACCCTTGCTGAAGACACGAACAAGGTACAGAGGGGCTCAATCAGGCTGTGAAAAGTGGGTAGTAGGTCTGCGCATAGGCCTGTGAGGGTGTTGGTCTTCAGCCACTCAAAGGCCACTACAGTTGCCACTGGAGGTGGACCTAGAAGTGGAGGAAGGAAATGCACTAAAATTTCTCTTCTAATTATGTGCATCACACAGATAGATACAGAAGGACAGGAAAGTGTAAAAATGGTGTGCTTGGTGGAAGAAAAGGATGATTAGCAAATTCTCTCTCCATCCCTTTTATTTTATCTCCTCTCCATCTTCCCCAGTGCCCAACAATTTCCCCCAAGGTACTTCCGTACACATTTCCTTATACCAAATGAACAGTGGAAAGGATGGTGGTAAGGCTGACTATGAATGGTAAAGACTGGGAAGCCCTCAGACTTCGATTTTTACTGGACCTACTCTGGTCACCACTCCCACAGGTCCCCACCCTCATACCAACCTGTAATGATCAAGGCAGTTCCCTCCTCTTTCCTTCTCTTGATTGGAGATATACCCTAAAGTAGATCTATAAACTCATGAGATCTGTGGACCTAGAGACAGACAGATAAACAGGTGGAAGTGAAGATTTTGCTCTTGTTGTGACAGATATATTATTAGCAAACTACCTCTCTATCCCCTTCAATTCGCCCCACTCCCTGTGCCAAAATAAAGGTGAAGGTGTGGGGTAAGTGAAGAGATAGTGGGAAAAGTGACTGGAAAAAGGAGAGACTGAGGATCCTCCAGACTGGACACTGGCCCTACTGGATGGGCACTGGTCTCCAGCAACCCACCTTTGATGTCTACCCAGCCAGTCCCCAGCCTCTTACCAGTCTATACTGATCAGGGATAATTTCCTTCTTGTTTCTTTGCTTCCAGTGATCTCAAACCTTTCAGACCTGTAGACCAACCTGTGGACAAGTAAACAAACAGATAGTAGAGACCAGGTCCTTCACAGAACAAACAAGCACCTTGATCCCTGACTCCAGTCCCTGCCTTGTGAGAGCACATGTCCAGTTTGCTAAAATGATCCATCCTTTCAAGTCTTCTCTCCGTCACACTCCAGCCCACCCTTACCCCAATATTTCTACTATTTCCTGCACTGAAATCAGTAGTGGGGGTAGCAACACTGTGGAAATCTGGCAGAGTGTAGGAGAGGCAGAAGAAACCTCCACTGAGAGGACCGTCTCAAGTCTCAGCCACCTCATATGCCCACCCTCTCTTGTTACCCCCAGGCACTGCCCATCTTCACACCAACCTCCACAGTCCCAGGCCAGTCTCCCAATTTCCCTTGCTTTCAGTGGTAAACAGCCCTACTGTCGCCCTATGGGAAGACCTAGGAAAAAACAGAGAAAAAAGGGAAGGTGAAACTTGAGTGCTTGTGACATCCCAGCATCTGAAACATGGGTCCCAGTACCTGCCTTACTGGATTTAGAGATCTGTTCTCTGGCAAGCAAAACCTAGGGCTTCTCCAGCACTGAAATGCGCAGGGTGGAAAGGGGAGGCAGGAAAAAGGGGAGAGACAGAGGCGAATTATTGTAAAACCACCTGTAGGATTCTAGGGCTTCTCTCAAAAGTCCATCTTTTCCTTCACCTGTGCAGACAGGTGGGAAAATCTGAAAAACTGGAAAACCAGGAGACGCATAGAGGCCCCCATATCCCATATTCTAGAATCACAGCCTACTGCCATCTACTTCTCTTTCAACCCATCTCTAGGAATCTCCAGCATAAGAGACAAGGTGTGTGTGTGGTGGAGGGAGGCTTTTGCTTCTGCAAAATCACCATCCCTGCCCCACAAAGGCTATCTCCAAAAAAAAAAAAAAAAAGTAATTCTTTGAGACAACAATTTGTATTTTCTGAGGCACAAATAAAAGCATCCCTAGAAAAGTTGCTGTCTTTATTGGTCTTCAACATACACTTTACGTTAAAAAGCCCAAGCTTGGTAAGTAAACGCAGGTTAGGGAAAGTCCACTATAGCCCCACCCTATATCCCAACCAAATAGAGGCGCCTAAGTTCCTGTCACTGAGAATATTCATAGAGCGCTTCAACTGTTCACAACGGGTGCCCGTGCCCACACTAACCTCCGCAGATCCTGTGCAGTTGTCTCCTTTCCTTCTTCCCTCGCCTTGCCGCGAACAGTGCCACCCCGAATTACTGTCTTCAGATAGGAGATAGTAAAGGCACTGAGTGCTGGGACCAGTACCCAGGACACAGATCCCAACGCTGGATTCAGGAACCCAGTTATCAAACGTCCCTCCCCACATTGCAAGACGCCACCCTCACCAACCCTGCCGTCCAGTCACTAAGGCCCACCATTTTCTCTGCAAACGCCACCGTGGCGTGTCCCTTCCACTGAAATGAGCAGGAAGCGGAGCAGGCGTGTGTGGTCTGTGATTAGATTCAGAGAGAATGGGGCATCTCAATCTCTGCATTTCCCTCTTGAGACACTCCCCCCACCATTCGCCCTGTCAAAGCTCACGGTTCCCCAGCACAGACGTAGGGAGGAGGAGGAGGGCTCGGGAGAATCTGAGCGAAGGCTCTGGGAACTTGAGCCCGCTTTGTCCGCCACCCCCCGACCAGCTCCGGGGATCCGCAGTCCGCTGCCGCCCTGGCTTCGGCGCACGGGGCCCTTACCTGCTCCGCTTCCCCCGGGCCCAATGCCAGCCCGCCGTTCGCAGGGCAGCGGGGAGCTGGTACCCACACACGAGTGACGACCGCACCGAAAGCTGCGT
This sequence comes from Tursiops truncatus, assembly GCF_011762595.2. Classification (NCBI taxonomy): domain Eukaryota; kingdom Metazoa; phylum Chordata; class Mammalia; order Artiodactyla; family Delphinidae; genus Tursiops; species Tursiops truncatus. The sequence continues at coordinate 43,319,239 of NC_047055.1, forward strand.
CGCTCTGCAGCTCCCGGTCACGTGAGGGCCCCGCGTCACCGCCTAGCTCGCCCTCCGATCCCCCCCCCCCCCCCGCAACCAGGGCCGGCGGGGAGTTCAACAGGACCCTCCCCTCCACCTCCGCGCGCAAGATCTCCCCCTCCACCCAGCTGTGCGCGAGGCCCGGTCACTCAGCTCCTTTCCCTCCAATCTGAGAGCCCACAAGTGGCATCACCTCCCTGCGGTTGGAGTTTGCCCTTCTCCTGTTACCAGGGAGGGTCTGCGTCCCCCATCCACCCTCAGGCCTTGGCTCCGGCCTTTTCGGCTGCTTCTTTGAGGACTCTCTCTTTCTCTCTTACGCTGTTAAGACTAGCGTCCCCATTGGATACGTTGCTGCACCAAAATGGGCTAGGGAAGAGGTGTCAGGAAGGGGAGCAGAGAGTGCAAGGAGAGGTTTAACTTTCTTTTTTATGTTCCTTTTTTTTCCCTTTTAACGTCACATTCATTGTTTTTGTAATGGGGAAATGGCGTCAAGCCATTTTCGTTTGACATTTACAAATTAGGTTGTAAAAATAACAAAAGACTCATCCATTTGTTGACGTTATTTTGTGCCACATTAAGAATGTTTTCGAATTGCTATAAATTATTTCACAGCTTTCAAAACAGACTGGTAATTATTAACATTTTAAATATAAAATTTTCCTGAACAAAACCAATAGGTTTTCAATGTGACCTATAAATTCATCTTTGGAAAGACCAATCTTGGCAATTTTACACAAGCGATTTACAACTTTTCGAAGTTCTGGTTGAATTTATTGATGATCTTGTGTCAGGTGTCTGAGAACTTCTTCATAGATGACTCCTGGGTGATGGAATGGAGACCCCACTCCTGATGAACCCAGCGCCTGAAAACTAGTGACTTCCCAGATTAACCTGTTTTCCACTCAAGGAGTTTTATTGGGATTTTACATACGCGTGTGATCAAATCAGTCTCATCACACCCAGGAAAGGACCAACTGTGCTATCCCACTAATGGAAATGAAGCTTAACAGGTGGATTTTCATTAGATCATGACACTGGTGAGATATCTCCACTATCTGCCATTCATGCACTGTATGTCCCCATAGCAGCTGGGACCTAACCCTAACCCTAGCAGCGGGGGCATACAGTGTTCAGCATCTTTCAGTAGAGATAGGGGGTAAGGTCTGTGGCTGACTATGGATCTGTGGGCAATACTCCTGAAATCCATGTCATTTTTCTCTCACAAAAACCAGTTTACAGGATCCCAAGCAGTCGCCAGGGGGAAGTCCCTGCCTTCTGTTACAGTTTCACTGCACCACCCATACAAACCCCTCAGAATAATCCCAGAACTCAGGGACAAAGTATGCATAACTTAGTCCCCAGACATCCAGCTGCCCCTGCTGGGGAGTCATACTCTAAATATAGACCCTTCAGGCAGCCTCTTTCTTAGGTTGAAATCTGACACCCCAGCAGGAAGCTCCCTGCCTGAGGGGCCCCTGTGTGGGGGAGGCCCCTCTAGGAGGTGAAACAGGAAGCCCAGAGTGCCTTAGACCCTTACTAATGGCTTTTCAGAACTCAATCGACTGTGACCAATTTATGTTCCTCATCAGAGGGAAACATTTAGAAATTGATTATGAAGACATTTAAAATTTTAGTAAACTTAAAAACACAAACTCATGAGGATAGGATGTCAAACAGCTTATTTGTAATAATCTAAAAACTCTTACAAATCATTAATAAAATGGTAAGCCAATAGAAAGCATGCCAAAGATGCAAATGGATTTGTTTGCAGAAAAGAAATACCAATGACGGATAAACATATGAAGAAAAGCTCAACTTCAAAGAAATGCAGATCGAAACAACTATGTGTTGCCATGTTTCATTTAGGAGTGCCAAAATTTAGAAATTTGATAATGTTATTGACTGGTTTATGGGGAAATGGGCACTCCCACGCTCTGTTGGAAGCAGATACTGTGATGCAACAGTTTTACAGAGAGCTATTTGGCAAAATCTATTATATGATAAATATAATATCCCACAAATTCTTTGACTGAGCAATTCTATTCCTAGGAGTTTAGCCAGCCTGATACTTACACAGTTTCACAAAGATTCATATACTAGGATATCTATTGCAGTGCTTGCAAAGGTTAAAACAACCGAAGCAACATAAAAAGTCCATCAATAGGGAAAACATTAAATAAATTAGGTTAAATTTATGCAATACGGCTGATAAAAAGATTTAGATCTACGTATCCTGATGGAAAGATACTTAAGGTATTTTACTGTTTGCTTATTTTCTATTAAACTATTTGTTTATTTGTAATTGCATGGAAATTCTGCAAGAATACATTCTAGTATAAGATTCAAACCCAGAAAAAGCACTAGTACAGCTTTAACACCACTGTCCTCATCAAAGCACAGTTACCTCCCCTTTTTATAAATTTTCTGTGTTAAATGCTTTTCTATACATTACACATACATGTCTTATTAAAATATATAAATGGGTCTCTTCAATAAGTGGTGCTGGAGCTTGCCTGGTGGCACAGTGGTTAAGAATCCGCCTTTTAATGCAGGGGACACGGGTTCGAGCCCTGGTCCGGGAAGATCCCACATGCTGCGGAGCAACTAAACCCGTGTGCCACAACTACTGAGCCTGCACTCTAGAGCCCTCAAGCCACAACTACTGAAGCCCGCGTGCCTAGAGCCCGTGCTCCTCAACAAAAGAAGCCACTGCAATGAGAAGCCCGCACACCACAACGAAGAGTAGCCCCTGCTCGCCACAATTAGAGAAAGCCCACGCACAGCAACGCAGACCCAACACAGCCAAAAATAAATTAATTAATTAACTAATTTTTTTAAAAAGTGGTGCTGGAAAAACTGGACAGCTACATGTAAAAGAATGAAATTAGAACATTCTCTAACACCATATACAAAAATAAACTCAAAATGGATTAAAGACCTAAATGTAAGACTGGATACTATAAAACTCCTAGAGGAAAACATAAGCAGAACACTCTTTGACATAAATCACAGCAATATTTTTTTGGATCCGTCTCCTAAAGTAAGTCTTGATTTCCAATATTCATTCGCTCTAAAAGCAAATCATAATTTTTTACCACTGAATTTGAATTTCAGACAAAATGGATCATATAAGTTATCAAAATTGGCTCAAGAAGTAGAAAACCTGAATAGACCAATGAAGGTGATAGCCTGTTCAATAACCAACGAAGGTGATAGCCTGTTCAATAACCAATGAAGGTGATAGCCTGTTCCACATTGCCTCCTTCAGAGGAACCATTGCCTCTTTCCACGTTCCTAGCTAAAAGTAAAAGCTTTACTTTTTAAACTTTTCCACTAAAAATACAAGCCAAAGTTGTAAGATTTCTAGCAGAAAACATAGAGGAACATATTCATTACCTTGGAGTAGGCAAAGATGTCTTGGACAGGATACAAGAAGCATTAATAATAAAAGAGAAAGGTAGACTTTATCAAAATATAAATTTTCTGTTCATCTGTACACATTATTAACAAAATGAATATGCAAGCCACAGACTTGGAAAAAATTATATATGCAGTTCATATATCTGACAAAGGACTTTTATCCAGCATATGTAAAGACATACAAATGAACAATCAAAAGGAGAACCCAACGTAAAATTGGGCACAAACTTAAATGGACACTTCACAAAAGAAGATACCCAATCCTCAACATCTTTAGTAATCAGGGAAATGCAAATTGAAACCACAATGAGATATCACCACGCACCCACTAGAACGGCTAAAGCCAAAGACTAACAACACCAAATGTTGGTGAGAATGGAGAAACCAGAACTCTAATATATTGCCATTAGGGGTGTAAAATGGTACAAGCACTTTGGAGAACTTTTCTGCAGTTTCTTACAAAGTTTAATGTTCACTTACCCTACAAACCAACAGTTTCACTTCTGAGTATTTAGTAAAGAAAAATGAAAACATATGTCCACGCAAAGACTTGCACATGAATGTTTATATTAGCTTAATTCATAATAGGCTAAAACAGAAAATGACAGGAGAAAGGATAAACAAATTGTTGTATGTATATACAATAGAATACCACTCAGTAATAAAAAGTAATGAAATACCGATACATGCAACAAGATGGATAAATCTGAAAAGCAGTATGCTGAATGAAAGAAGCCAGACACAAAGGAGTACTATAGCATTCCATTTATATGAAACAGAGAACAAACAAAACTAATCTGTGATGATAAAGATGAGAAAGTGGTTGTCTGGGAGATAGAGGGGAATTAACTGGAAAGAGGTACAAGGGATCTTTCTGGCGTGATGGAAATATTCTGTATCTTGGTTTGTGTGGTAGTTACATGGTTATACACAATTGTTAAAACTCTAAAAACTGAACATTTAAGATACGTGTGATATATTGCATATAAACTATACCTCAGTACACACCAATTTCTTCCCCAGAGAGGGTTGCCTTATTAGTTTGGGTATAGCACAACAGACCTTTTTCTATGAATTAAGTACACATATGTGTACCTACAGAAATACTGTTGGGGGGCATCATATTGTACATATGTTTCAAAACTTGATGGGTTTTGCTCATCAATGTATCTTGGAGCTCTTTACATGTCAGTAAATGTGGATCTTTTTAACTGTTGTATTGTATTCCATAGTGTGGCTATAGCATGGTTATTTACCTATTCCTCTACTGATGGACATTTATGTTTTCTTTAATTTTGAATAATATTAAACAATACTACAAAACTTATCTTTGAAAATTTTGCCAATTGGAAAACTGAGAAGTGGTATAGCAGTGTTGTAGATTACATTTTGCTTTTAAGTAGTGAGGTTGTGCATTTGTTCACATGTGTGTTGGACATACATAGCTCTATGAATTGCCTGCTCACATCCTTTTTCTATTTTTCTGTTGTATTATCTTTATCTTATTGTCTTTGCAGAAGAGCTGTATTTAGTGTGGATAGAACTTGTTTCTCTCTTTATTATGTTACAAATATTTTCTCCCACTTTGTAGCTTGTTTTGATATTGTTTATGTTGTCTTTCCACGTACTGAAGGTTTTCAATTTTGATGTGATCAAATGAACTGTTTTTTTCATTTATGGAATTTTTAATTTTAAAATTAATAATTACATAGTTATTGACTATATTCCCCACACTGTACATTTCATAACTGTGACTCATTTATTTTGCACCTGGAAGTTTTTACCTCTTAATCTCCCTGACCTACTTTCCTCCACCCACCCTCCTTTCTTCTGGCAACAACCTCTGTATCTATAACTTTGTTTCTGTTTTCTTATGTTTGTTCATTTGTTTAGTTTTTCAGATTCTACATGTAAGTGAAATCATACAGTACTTGTTTTTCTCTGACTTATTTCACTTAGCATAATACCCTCTAGGTCCATCCATGTTGTCACAAATGGCAAGATTTCATTCTTTTTAATGACTGAGTAATATTCCATCATATATATATATATATATATATATATATATATATATATATATATGCCACATCTTCTTTTTTCCATTCATCACTTAGGTTACTTCCATATCTTGGCTACTATAACTAATGCTGCAATGAACATAGGGGTGCATATGTCTTTTACTGTTTTTGTTTTCTTTGGATAAATACCCAGGAGTGGAATTGCTGGATCATATGATAGTTCTACTTTTAATTTTTTGAGGAACCTCCATAATATTTTCCATAGTGGCTGCACCAATTTACAATCCTACCAACAGTGCATGAGGGTTACCTTTCCTCCACATCCTCCTCAACACTTGGTATTTCCTGTCTTTTTGATAATAACCATCCTAATGAGTATAAGGTGATATCTCATTGTGGTTTCGATTGCATTTCCCTGATGATTAGTGATGGTGAGCACCATTTAATGTGCCCGTTGGTCATCTGTATGTCTTCTTTGGGAAAAGAATGCATATTCAAATCCTCTGCCCATTTTTTAATCGAGTTGTATGTTTGATGTTGAGTTGTAGGGGTTCTTTGTAAATTTTGGATATGAACACCTTGTCTACATACCATTTGCAAATATCTTCTCCCATTCAGTAGGTGGCCTTTTTGTATTGTTGATTGTTTCCTTTGCTCTGCGAAAGCTTTTTCATTTGATTTGGTCCCATTTGTTTATTTTTGCTTTTGTTTCCCTTGCCTGAAGAGACATATCCATAAAAATATTACTAATATGGATGTCAAAGAGCTTACTGCCTATGTTTTCTTCTAGAAGTTTTATGGTTTCAGATCTTATATTTAAGTCTTTTAATCCATTTTGAATTTATTTTTGTGTGTGGTGTGAGAGAGTCATTTATGGATTTTTTTCCTCCCCAGCTAAAGTTTATGAAAAATAGTATAATACTATTATGTTTTAAAAATCCATTTGGAACTTAATAACTGGCATGAGATAATTCTCTGATATTTTTTTTTCCAAATGGATATCCAACTTCCCAAAAGCATCTATTGAAGAACCTATCCTTCCTCCCACTGTTTTGAAGTAGAACTTTTACCATATATTTAATGCCCATATGTACTTGGATCTATAAGAGGGTATATTGGTTAAAGGCAAGAATCTTATTGTACATACTATTCTGTGCTGTTTTTCCTCAAATTAATTTATAAATTTAGTACTATCCAGTCAAACCAGTTCTTTTTTAAAATAACACCTGAAGTAACAGTTTGAACTGAAACAGAATTTCTTAAATTTTCTAAAGCTGCTGGACTGAGCAAAACTAAGACTGAGCAAAACTAAGGCAGAGCATTCTTGGGAGAAATCAGTTGCACTAGAGGAAGGGAATTAAGCATTTGCCTACCTTTCCAGTAAGATCTATATTTCAAGTAACCAAATAGCCCTGTTAATGAAGGAAAACACTTTCTTTCAGATTAGAAGAACATTAACTAATAAGCATATAAGAATGATAGGTTTCAAAAATCATCATTTTGTGATCCCCAATGAAATAATTGATTTAGGCAAGGATTATCAATACATGCCTAAATCATCAGATGCCAGTCATAAGGGGAAAAACATAACTTTAGAAAATAGGAATTATATCATCACCAGCTTAACCCAGTTTAATTGAGTTTTTTCCCCTAGCTGCTTGAGATAGATGTTTTGATGGTTTATTTCCAGCCTTTATTAATTTCACAGGTTTGTTTGCTCAGGTTTATCAAAGTAAAATTTACACACAGTAAAATTCAGTTATTTTAGATGTAAAGTTTTATGAGTTTTGACAAATGTATGCAGTCATGTAACTACCATCACAATCAAGATATAGAATATTTTCATCACCCTAAAAATTTCCTTTGTGCCCTTTATAGCCAATTCTCTCTCCCCAACCTCAGCCTCTGGAAACCACTGATCTGATTTCTGTTCTTGCAGTTTTGCTTTCTTCAGAAAGCCATATAAGTGAAATAAGCCTTTTGTGTCTGAGTTTCTAAGATAGTGCTTTTGAGCTTTATATATGTTTTTACTTGTATTAATAGTTCAGTCTTTTCTATGGCTTAGCATTGCACTGTATATATGTAGCACAATCTGTTTTCCATTCACCAGTTGATGAACGTTTGAGTTGCTTCCAAGTTGAGCCCATTACCAATGAAGCTGCTATAAATGTTTTCATACAAATCTTTGTTTACTCCTCCCTGGGTATATACTTAGGAGTGGGATCATTGATTTTCTATTAAAAAACTGTTTTACCAAAGTGACTGTGCAATTTTACATTCCCACCAGAATTATGTGACAGTTCCAGTTGCTCAAATCCTCACCTGTACTCGGTTTTGTCATTTTGTAACTGAACAAAATTTGGGTCCACTCACCTGCATGCAGTAAAGTCAATCTACTCACTCCCAATTGTGGTGAAGGAAAGTGCAGCGTTTATTGCAAGATGCCAAGCAAGGAATCGAGGTAGCTAATGCTCAAAAGACCCAAACTCCCCGATGTATTTCAGGGAAAGATTTTTAAAGACAGGGTGAGGAAGAGGGTTGCAGGATGCACGATCAGCTCGTGGACATTCTTCTTATTGGTTGGTGATGAGGTAATCAGGAGTCAACATCATCAGCCTTCTGGTTCCCACCGATCTGGGGTCTACATGCTTGCAGGCAGTATGCAGTTTTCTCCCACCTGGTAGGGGTTTCAATATCTGCAAAACAGCTCAAAGGTTGTGGCTCAGAATATTATCTACATTCCTTGAGGAGGAACTAAAGGTCCTTGACTTTGTGTAATGGCTAAACTATTATTATTTTGTCTTGTTTGACTGTTTTCCTTTGTTTCTGAAGTTTCTCACTTTTCTGATTACATTTATTCTTTGGAACTTGGGGAAGGCCTAGGAGGCTAAAGTTTTTCTACAAACAAGATATGGAGGTGTGGGGCATGTCCTGGGGAGGCCCCATAGGGTCCTGCTCCATTACAATTTTTTAAAGTCATTGTAATAGGTATGGCTATTCTAATTTTTTGCCCACAATTTTAAATTGGGTTGTTTTTTCTTATTATTGACATGTAAGAGTTCTTTATATATTCTGGATACAAGCCAGAATTATATTAGCTATGTTGACTTGAAAATATTTTATCCCAGTCTATGATTTGGCTTTTCATTTTCTTAACAGCCTCTTACAAACAGCAGTAATTTTTAATTTTGATAAATCCAATTTATTTTTTCATTATGGTTTGTACTCTTTGTCCTAGAGAAAATTTTTACCTGACCCAAGATTACAAAGGTTTTCTATTACGTTTTCTTCTAGACATTTTATAGTTTTAGCCCTTACATTTAGGTAGATGATACATTTTGAGTTAATTTTTGTGTAAAGTGTGAGGTTTATTTTTTTTTCCATATGGCTTGCCAATTGTTTCAGCATCATTTGTTAAAAAGACTACTCTTTTTCCACTAAATTACCTTGGCACCTTTGCTAAAAATCAACTGACCACATGTGTGGGTCTGTTTCTGGACTCTTTATTCAGTTTTTTTGATCTATAAACCTATCCTTTCACCAAAACCACATTCTTTTGATGACTATACTTAAGTCTCAAAATCAGGTAGTGTGAGACCTCCAATTTTGTTCTTTTTCTAAGCTGTTTTGGCTATCCTAGGCCCTTTGTTTTTTCTGTATAAATTTTTAAATCAGCTTGTCAATTTCTAATCCAAGAAAAGGTCTCCTGAGATTTTGCACCCCACAAATTCTAATATGTCACAATTTCATTAATGCTCAGTTCAAAATACTTTCTAGTTTCCATTTTTATATCTTCTTTGACACACACATAGGTTATTTAGAAATGTATTACTTAATTTCAAAACATGTAACAATTCCCAATTTATTTTTAATTGATTTCTAGCTTAATTTCACAATGGTCAGAGAACATATTTTGTGTTATTTCAATCTTTAGAGTTTGTCAGGACTTTTTTTATGTCCTTCACATAGTCAGATTTTGTAGATGTTCCATCCGTACCTAGAAAGAAAGTGTATTCTGCTGTATTAGAGTATGGGGTTCTATATTTGTTGATTATGTTAAGATTATTAATTGTGCTATTCAAATATTTTGTATTCTTATTGATTTTTGTCTGATTTTATACTGAGAGAAGTCTGTTCAAAATCTCCCATGACAATTCTGCCATGGAACTATACAATAACGATAATGAACAAATTGAAACTGTATGCAACCACATGGATGAATCTCACAAATATAAAGTTGAGTGAAAAGAAGGCAGACACAACATAGCATGGAGTGGATGATTCTATTTAGATAAAATTCAAAAACAGGCAAAACTACTCTATGTTTTTAGAAGTCTGAATAATGGTTATTCTTGGTAGGGAGAGAGGGTTTAGTGACTAGAGGGGGATAACATTGGGGCTTCCGGGGTGCTGGTAATGTTCTCTTTCCTGATCTGGGTTCTGGCCACACAAATATCTTCATTTTGTGAAAATTTATCAAGGTGTACATTTATGGTTTGTGCACTTTTCTGTCTGTTACATCTCCTAAAGCTTACTTTAAAAAAAAATAGTCAACCTCACCAGTGATTAAATTCTGCAAATTCAAACAACAGTGAAATATTATGTTTTCTCACCAGAATTATAATTCTCTGTATTTGTATACAGGTAGACAAATGAATACTCCTTTGCATAATTGTCTGGAGTATAAACTAGTACAATTTTTTGAATGAATATGTGTATTAGAAAGTTTTTAAAATGTGTATACCTTTGAACCCAAGAATTTAATTTCTGGAACAGCATCCCAAAGAAATGAGAAAACAAATGCCCAAACATGTATTCATAAAGATGCTCATTGCAGAGTTATTTATAATTCTATGATTCTAAACAACTTGAATATCCAGTAGGGGATAGGTTAAAGAAATCATGATACTTTCATATAATAGAGTACAGTGTAGTCTTTAAAAACTATAACAGAACTAAAATTTTTCAATGGAAATATATTTATGATATACATTATTTTTAAGTAAAAATAAGTAACAAGATGATATGTATATTATGGGTTTTTTATTCAAATACATATGTATATACACATATATACAAACATACAGGGAAAATTCTAGATGGATATATATACATATAAAATAAAATGTTAACAACGTGAAATGTCCCTTTTTGTCTTTACTGATACTCCTTGCTTTAAAATCTACTTTATCTGATGTTGCCATGGCTACATCAGATTTCTTTTGTTAATATTTGCATGGTATATCTTTTTCCATCCTTTTACTTTCAAACTTCTGTGGCTTCGTATTGAAGGTGAATCTTTTCTAAGCAACAAATAGTTATTTTTTTAATCCAGTCTGACAAGTTTTGTCTTTTGATTGGAATGTTTAGGCTGTTCACCTGTAAATTTGTGGTATATTTGGGCTTAAATCTACCATCTTACTATTTGATTTCTACCATATTTGTTCTGCCTGTTCTATATTGTTCTTTCTCTTTTCTCTTGCCCTTTTTTGGATTGCTTAATATTTTTAAATTCTATTTTCCTTCTCTATTACCTTGTTAATTATACATTTTTTACTATTATTTCAGTGGTCACCCTAGAGATTATGAAATGTGTCCTAGGCATTATTAAACTCTAATACAAATAATTTTACCACACTGTCTGACATAAAGTGCTCCTAAAATATTTGATCCCTTACCTGCATTCCCCACTTCCATCTGTGATTTCGAAGCCTGTGCTTTTCTGTCTATATATCACTGCGTTGGAAACCTAATGATGTCAGTCCTACACTTCAGCCCTTTAACACAAGGTAGGGGTTTTTATCTCCCTTTCCTCATCTCATCAAAAGAAGTTGAACTGGCACCCACATGCATGTGTCACTTCCAAGCAACTATAACATAGTCAATCTTGATCCCTGGAATTCCATCATCTAAAAGGGTAAATGTGGTAAAATTGGGAAGTTGTGCATGTCAAGTCAGGGTAAGAACCCAGACTGGATTCAGGAAACCTGGAAATGTTTTTACCCCATCTCGACCTATCTTCATTTATAGGTCACTTGATATTCTTGGCTCTACCACTAGATGTCAGCAAATCCTAGAAAGGGATGGGTTGTTCAGGGTGTAGGATTCAGGGTGTTTATTCCTATTCTCTTTCTGTTTTAATGTATTTTCCAAATGTTCTACAAAAGAAAAAGAGGTATCACTTAAATTCTAGGAAAAAATATAATTAATATTACCCATATCAGGCACTTACTAGCACCATATCCATTCCTCTTTGTTATAGAGCAAAATAATACAGTTTATTATCACTACCAAGCTATCAGTGGGTATCTTACTTCTGTAAATCAAGTATCTTTCCCAAAGACAAGGCTGGTTCTCACTCTCCCCAAGACTCAGTTTCCACAACTTTAAAATGAGGATAACAATTCTCCCCCAAAGTGTTGATCAAAGTATGTAATGCCACCATGTAGGTGCGAGAGCCAAGGTCTGTGCAAATCGATCCCCACCCAGTTCAAGAGATACACAGCAAACACAGGAGTAATGTAGGGAGTAGCCCACAGTGCAGGTTGCCCAGAACACAGAGCACTTGGGAGACAAAACTGGAAACGTAGTCTGGATCCATGGGGTAGAGAATGCAAGCTGGGGAAAGGAGTTTGAAGTTCTCTTGGTAGGTAGTGGATTGCTTCTGAGAGCGTTTGTGTAATTATATCAGGGTCTACTTTAGGGAAACTACTATGGGCAGCTGTGTGTAAAGTGGCCTGGAGAGAGGCAGGTGGAAGGTTTGGGAAGCCATTACAGTGGTATGATACTTGGGGGCTTAAACCACCTGCTTTTTCCAGGGGGCCTTCTCTACAGTGTGGACAGTCAGCAGACCTTGATGAAAACTGGGGGTGGGGGAAGGGGCGGGGCAAGAGAGAGGTTGATAGATCTATGAATAACGCATATATGAAACTAAATAGATATCCTTTTAGTCTTTTTATATTAAAAAAATCTTTCAAGCACAATTTCAAGCACATATACAATAAGTATATGTACTGCTTAACAAGCAACTTTAAAAATAACATTTTGTTTACTCTAAAAAAATGGCTTTTCATTAGAAAAGAGAAAAATATGAAGACAGATGCTGCCTAGGGATCAGAATCAGAGCTGCAATTCTGAAGGTCTCGGTACCAGAGGCTTTGCAAGTGGAGGAGAGAATGGAGAAGGGACTTGGCCTTGGCCTCACAGCCAGGTCTTTGCAGAATTTACCACCCGCTGGCAGCAATCTCTCTGAATATAAGACATTCAGCGGTCTCTAAGCCCTAAAACTAGACATCAACCTCCTGCCTGAGTTGAAGAGAAAGCTGCATGTGTGAAGACATTTGAGACATAGAAACAGACACATACACAGATACACTGTCAAATCAATTGCTTTAACCTACTCTTTTCTCAACAAACAAGTATATTGTGAACACATTTCCAAAACATAACATATGAGTACATAATTTTCATCAGTTGGGTCACATATTTTTGCTCTTTAGTAATTTTTATCTTAATAAATTGTCCTGAGTATAAATTTCAAACAAGGCAAATATGTATATGTGTAAATTGAAATTATCCTATAATCCCATCTGCCTGACCCTCAGTCCTTTTTTGTTAATATTTATTTATTTATTTAGCTGTGTCGGGTCTTAGTTGTGGTGGCATGTGGGATCTAGTTCCCTGACCAGAGATCAAACCCAGACCCCTGCATTGGGAGCGCGGATTTTTAGCCACTGGACCACCAGGGAAGTCCTGACCGTCAGTCCTTGACCCAAAGATATTCACTGAAAATAGACAGATGTCTATTCTTCAGGTGTGTTTCTCTCTATGTAATTTATTAATGTATAATTACATATAATCGGATATTTACATAAAATATACTAAAATGCACATATTCTTCAAAATTATAATCATGTTATACATATAATTCTGCAACTTGCTTATTTCACTAATATGACTTCTATTATTTGCTAATGTTTATTAGCCACAAATATTGGTCCTCTAGTGAATTTTCTGTTGACATCATTGACCTGTTGGTTAGTAAGTCTGCCTAACATAGCAGAAATATAAACCCCATGGAGTTTGCAAATATTTTCTCTCTACTTTTCACATAACTTTTCTTTTTTCCTGCCATACAAAGTATTTTACATTTTTCAATATTATTGACTAAAGTTATACAGTTATATATAAAATTATTCAAAATAAAGTTTATTTTTAAAATAAATAGAAGTCGCACCCATTAGGATGGTTATTATATTTTTTAAAGCAGAAAATAACAAGTGTTGGTGAGAATGTGGAGATATTAGAATTTTGTGCATTGCTGGTGGGAGTGTAAAATGGTACAGCTGCTGTGACAAACAGTATGGAGTTTCCTCAAAAAATTAAAAATAGAATTACAATATGATCTAGCAATCCCACTTATAGGTATATACCCAAAAGTAGTGAAAGCAGGGATTCAAACAAATATTTGTGCACCAATATTCATAGCAGTATTATTCACACTGATAAGACTTTCTCCTTCACCAAATTTTAGTTGGGTTCCTCTGAACCTTTTTCTCAACTAGGTCTCAACCTTTGGACTCTTGTGTTCATCCTTGCATAGCCCAATTTTGACAAAAATCCTGCTAAGTCTACTTAGCAAGAACCCCCACTCCCAATATCTGATCACCATGGCCTGCCTTCAGCAAGAACCCTGGTCAGGTTGGTTTAACCAGAATCCCTCCCCTGCTTCAATTTTCCATCCACTGACTCCCCACTCTGCTCCTAGGCTATGAACCTGTATTTGCCCATGATGTACTCAGAACTGAGCTCAGTTATAATCTGAGGTTTCTTTACTCTTATTACAATAGTTCCTGTATAAAATCTGTTCTTAATACTTTAACTACTATACAGCTCTGGTTTTCTTTAATAGCAGAAGCCAAAAGATGGAAACAACCCAAATGTCCACCAATGGATGACTATCATACAGTGGAATATTATTCAGCCTTAAAAAGAAATGGAAAAAAAAAAAGAAATGAAATTCTGATACATGCCAAATGAAAGAAGACACACACACACACACACACACACACACACACACACACACACCCTAAATACTGTATGATTACACTTACATGAGGCACCTGGAGTAGTCAAATTCATAGAGACAGAAAGTAGAATAGTGGTTACCAGGGGCTGATGGAACAGGAAATTAATGTTTAATGAGCATGGAACAAGATGAAAAGAGTTCTGGAGATGGACGGTGGTGATGGTTGTACAACAATTTGAATGCACTGTACCACTGAACTGTGCACTTTAAAAAGATTATAATGGTAAATATTATGTATATTTATAAATAAATAAATAATACAGTCCATTGTAATAGAAATTGAGCAATACCCTGGGGAGCATCCAGTGTCAGCCCCTAGAGAGATTAGAGCACTCAGAGCCCAGGCAGCTTCAAGACACAAAGGACAAAGCTTTAGAGTAAATTCAAGGCTTCACTATTTCTCTCTCTTAACCCAGCCCACACTCAAGTACAAGGATTACGCATGCACGTGCATGAATACTAGGAAGCGTGGTTCACTGGAGCCATCTCTTTTTTTCACAATTTATATACATATTTTCCCTTTACTTCTTTTCATTCACTTGGATACTTAATCTATCCATATGTTCTAACTTAGTAATCTCAATTACAGACTTAAGGAATGGGACTCTATCAAGAGTCACTGTCAAATCTCGCTTTATTTTGAAAATGGATGACCTAAGTAAGTGGTTCTTTCTCATGTTCATGGCCCTTTAATATGTCTTCTTCCTAGGTTCTGTGTGCTGGACTAGTGGATATATATTGCTTCACCTCTACAGACATCATAAGCTAGAGGGGAAGAGGGTGGGGGACTGGACGAAATAGGTGAAGGGGATTAAGAGGTACAAACTTGTAGCTATAAAATAAATAAGCCACCTGGATGTAATGTACACATAGGGAATATATTCAATAATATTGTTATAAGTTTGTATGGTGACTGATGGTAACTGGACTTATTATGGTGATCACTTCATAATGTATAAACTATTGAATCACTATGTTGTACACCTGAAACTAATATAACATTATATGTTAATTATAACTCAATTAAAAAAACACAGGTTTGCTTTTTGAAAAATAACTTAGACTGAAAGAAACAATCATATCAAGTCCGTAGAAAGAGATGACACACAGAATCAAAATGATGATCTTTTTATAGCTGTTCTCATCTCAGGGCTCATTTTTAAATAGGTTCTTAACAATTTATATTTTTTATTAGGGTTCACAGTCTGCTAAATAAAAGCAGTAATAAGATATTTCATAAAGTATCATACAATTTAAATCTTATGAACTTAATTTCATAAAAAATTAGGTGCATATTCATACTGGCTACCCTAAAAATGCTGTTTCATCTATGGCCTAAAATAATGTATAAGAGATTTAGTTCCACCACTAAAAACAATCCCATCACTACATTTTTTGTATGTTTTACAACAAAAAGTTTGTGCTCTTAATCAAAAAGATCCACAGACTAATTCAACATGTAAAAAATAATTTTACACAAACACCAAGAAAACCTTTCAAACTCACTTTTATTTTCCTTTTTCTTCCTCACAGAACTTCTCCATACATCACATTTCTTGCAGCTATAAAGTCACTTGATGTTGGTCAGGTACCATTTTATGCCTAAACTTTGCTGGCATGAAAATATGGCACTTAACCAGTGTTAAATCTATAAAATATTTATATAGGGCAGCACACTAAGGTTTATACACTTGGCACTTAAACCACATCAAAATAGGACAAGACCCCCATTCTACATGTTTCAAATCAAGTGTTCACAGTCCCTATCTGGTGACTGTCCACTGATTCAAAAGGCAGCAGAGGCAACAGGCAGTTACTTCAAAGGACATTGAACACTATGATCTAGAAGCACCTTATGATGTTACCCCAGTGTCATGTACCACCCTACCTTTGTCCAGGGTGGTCTCATAATTCTAGAATGGCAGGTCCAGCTGATACAAAATAAAGACAGACAACATAACATTTAGTCTGTGGAGATATCCTAATTCATTACTATGCACACACTGTGATTTTGAACACAACTCGTCCTAAAAACTTGTCAAGAACATCCTGGTGTTTTCGGTTGGGTAATCCATCTACCTTTCACTTGACTGTTACTTCTTTTACGGTACTGCAGGATCAAAGGTGACCTAGATGTCAACTAATGGCAGTAGATACCTCACATGCAGTTTTTTCTCATAATATGGAAAATATTTTATTCCTATAATTCCATTGGGAGGATAAGTTGATAGAGTAGCTGTGCTTTCATCCTTCGAAATACATTCTATAGTTGATTCTCCTTAAGGATTTAATTCAATTACTCTGTTTTCACATGAATACAAGGCTTTCCTCTGGTATAACCAAACTCAGGATCATCCACACCACCGCATGCTTGAAGTAAGACAGTAAAAAACTGACATGCAACATAAATTGGACTTCTGTGTTCAAAAGGCACTTCATCGGGACAGACTGTGAGATTCTTCTGTTCTTCTAAGTCATATGGCTTTAGGTCTTCAATGTACCCTTTATAGGAATCTGGATCAGACAGATTGAATGAATATTGCAACGCAGTCACTGACTTTGGAAAAACCATAAGTCCTGGACTATCTGGTCACGATATTCTGGAACCTCATGGTTCAGATTCTGAAACATAGCCCACATTGTGAATGAGAAGAGTGCAGCCAGGAACCCATAAAAGCCTGGGTAAAAGGGCAAGATCAAACCTTTGTTTAAGGGTCTTTTCACTGTTCAAATACAAGTGCGTTTTCGTGTATGGTGCGCTTGTGTGATTAACCCCCTGTTGTACATTCAGTGTACAGTACACACTCAATACTCCCACTCTTTCCGACTGGTTGGGGTGGCAGCGTGAGTCACAAGACAGCTGCAGGGGTGGAAATTTCCTCTTCCTGGGAGTGGAGCAGGGTCTGGCTTCGCTGAACCGCTCGGCACCTCCGCCAGAGTCTCTCCATACAAAGGCGCGCTGAGTATAAATAAGGCCCCGGGGGCGCTTGGGCCGCAGGCTCCGGGCTCCAGGAAGGGGTCCCCGGCTTCCCGGCGCCGCTCAGGAAGGGAGGCTCCTGCTCATTGGAGCCGTCTTAGAGGCTGCTTACCACGGCATCATTTGTCCATCTCTCTATACTGGTTGCTGAGAATGCTTTCATATATCATGAGAATTAGCCCTAATTTGCAAATATTTACTCTAACCATTTCAGACAAGCTTTGCTGGGATGTTATTGCTTTTGTTATTTGCCATAGGGCGTTTTAAATTTTTTCAGTAATAGAATCATTTACAAGTAATACAGCTCACTATAAAAAATGATCAAAAAGTAATATCCTGGCCACCATCGACTGCACAGGGAGATGAGAGCATTCAGAGCTCTGGTAGTTTCGGGACACAGTGAGAAAGCTTTATTGTAATTCCAGGTTTCACTACTGAGCAGGCATTTACAAGACAGTGTCCCTGATTTACTTCACCTCTCCTAACTTCCCATAGCCTGGTCTGAATTAGGGATTTAATAAGAAGTAACCTGAATAGCTCTTAAGATCAAGGGAGATTTTTGGGAGCCTGGTGCTTAATCCCTCAACCACAGGGCTCCCCAGGGCGGGAGACGTGATGAAATCACAATGCCACATGAACAGTCCTGTGGACCAGTGACTGGTCCCCTCACACTTTAGGAGAGTGACGTAGTGTCAGCCACTGTCTGAGTCAATGGCGCAAAGCATGGGCCTGGGCACACTGCACTCTGAATCCCCTTTGCTTTGACCCCAGGCCATGTACCTCCAACAGCCCTCTCAGCTCGCAGTGATTCTCTCTCTAGATCCTCGTAAAAAGTAAATGTCATTTTTGTTTGTTATTCACATCAGTAGTTCTCCAACTGTGGTCCCTGGACCAGCAGCATCAGCATCACCTGGGAACTTGTTGGAAGTGCATATTCTTGGGCCTCACCCAGATGGGGCCCAGTAATTAGTGTTTACACGTCATACAGATGACACAAGACAGTTTGAGAACCACTGCTCTAATCTAGAAATGACTGATAGAGTTTTATATGTTATCACCTCTCTGAGCCTCAGTCTTCTCAGTGGATGTGACGAAATCCCTCACTTTACCACAGTGGTGTGAGGAATAAATGGGAAATCCTTTGCAAATGGTACCTGTTGACTCTTCTGTGTTGTAAGATGAATTACCTCCTGGAGCTAGGAAAAGAATAGAAAATCCTTATACTATTTCCTTTTTAAAAAAAATAAGTGCTGTAACTGATCTAAAAAAAATAAAGTCTTTTAAAAATGTGCTTTCTTTTCCTCCTTACTTTATCTTCCAGGAGACTATAATACAAAATATAGTGAGAAAATCTATTTTTAAACGTCTGGCACACAATAAGACTTCAACAAATATTAGTCCTGGCCTACTCTGATTTCCCTCTCACATAAAAGAGATGAGTTTGATGTAAACTACATAGAATACAGCTATCATAGACAGCATCTGGAAATGTAAACAATAAGTAAAATATACATATATTTGCATAATGTATGAAGCTTTGGTGCCATGTCTTCATTGCGTGAAGGAAGAGTCCTGAGGGAAGAAAATACTCCCACCATGTCCTTTTTTTAAGATTTATTTATTTATTTATTTAATTTTTGGCTGCGTTGGGTCTCCGTTGCTGTATGTGGGCTTTCTTTAGTAGCAGTAAGCAGGGGCTACTCTTCATTGCGGTGCATGGGCTTCTCATTGTGGTGGCTTCTCTTGTTGCGGGCTTCTGTAGTTGTGGCTCGTGGGCTCTAGAGCACAGGCTCAGTAGTTGTGGCACATGGGCTTAGTTGCTCCGTGGCATGTGGGATCTTCCCAGACCAGGGAATGAACCCATGTCCCCTGCATTGGCAGGTGGATTCTTAACCACTGCACCATCAGGGAAGTCCCATCCACCATTTCCTTTTATTCCAGGTGGTTACTTGACCCTATTAGTTTAGCTCAAGTTTGACATTGAAGAGGAATCATTTCTGCCTGATCAGTGTGGCTAGAGGTTTTGCCTGAGCCTCAGGCCTAATGCAAACATTACCAACTTGCCTAGAACACTGTCTGTTACATACCAGCCACTCAGTACACGGGAATGAACGAATGAATGATAGTGACTCCTGGGCTCAGTCTCCGGATGATCACCCATCTCCTCATGTAGAGGGCTGCAATCATGACCTCTGATAAATGGAAAGAAGCAGGTTTTGAGAACCTCTGTATATCAGGTTTTGTTCTAGGTGTTCAAGATACATTAGTGAACAAAACAAAGTGTTAACCCTCCATGTAGCTTACATTCTAAATTCTTAGAATATAGAGGAAGAATCAGACAATACACACTGTAATGTCAGGTAATGATAAGTGCTATGAATGTGCATGTGGATATGAGGCTTAGCAAATAGAATTATTATTCCTCCAGCAGCTTAGAGAAATGGCTGATGCCAATTCTCAGGCATTTAATGTACAGGATAAGTCTAGAATATCTTGTCATATCATTTAGCAAAGAAGCGGTCAAAGATTACTAGGGTAAAAAAATAAAGGAATGCTGAGGTCATGTCAAAAGGACACAGGAGATAGCCTGAAGAGTCTTCCACTGGCCTAAGATAGAACTTGAGCATAAAAAAAGACTATACCAAAAAAAAAAGACTATAACAGATTGAAACACATTGAACATGTTTTTTAAACTGTCAAGACAGTTCTCAGAAAAGGATATATAAATGACTCTTAAATATATGAAATAATATTCAACCTTACTCATAAGAGAAGTATAAATTAAAACTAAAATAAGATATAATTTTTCACTTATCAGATTGGCAAAAAGTCAAAGGTTTGACCACATAGTCTTTGGTGAGGCTGTGAACAGACATTCTCATGCTTTGATGGTGGGAATGTAAAATAGTATCACCCCAATGGAGGGGAAGTTGTCGAATCTTGCAAAATTACATAAAGCTTTTTCCCTTTGACCCTGTAATCCCACTTCTAGGAATGTATCCCAAGGATACACTGGCAAAAATAACAGTAAAGCATATGCAGTAGATTATTCACTGCAGTTCTATATGTAATAGCAGAAGGTTAAAAAAAACAAATGTCCATCAATAAAGGACTGTTTGAATCAACTGCAATACATCCACATTAAGGAGTATTATGTAGCTGTAAAAAGAATGAGGAATATATACTCTATATACTACTTTGGAATGATCTCCTGGTATATTGTTAAGGTGAAAAAGACAAGGTGGAGAAAAGCACGTATAGTATGCTACCACTTACCTAAAAAGGGAGAGAGAGGGATGAGGACACAGATGATAGTGATAGAGGATGATGAGAGAGAGAGAGAGAGAGAGAGAGAGAGAGAGAGAGAGAGAGATTCCTGCTATTAAATCAAAATAATGGGCAGACATCTGATCCACTACCATCTTGGGCCCCAGGAGTTCAGGCTATGGGATTGGCAGCAGCAAAGTAGCCCAGCTTTGTGAAGACTCCTAGGCACCCAGGCACGCATCTTCCTCACTGAAGCCACCACCAAGATTTCTAAGAAGAAGGTCAATTCAGCTAAAGAGGCAGTAAAGAAAGAGCCCAAGGGAGATTCACAGGTTGTAGCCAAACCTTTTCCTTCCAAAGTTGAGACTAAGCCAAAAACAAAAGGCAACAAGAAAGAATAAACCTTCAGGAAAAATGTGCAAACAAGAGGGAAAGGAGGAGCAAAAGGGAAATCCACTGGGACTGGGGTGGCTAACCAAGACACTAAAGGCTGCAAAAAAGAAGAAACAAAAAAGGAGAGCATGGCCTCTTATGCAGCAGCAGGACGGAAAGAAGTCAAGTCTGACTGGCATACTTAAACCAAGTCTTACTGGTGGTCCCAGTGCCTCCCTTCTTCAACAATATGGAGGAATGTTTTTTATCAGCTATTTAGAAAATGCAAATTTTTTAGTAGTTCCAGAAACATATTTTTAAGAAGGAAGAAATTCCACCTCATTTAAAAAACATATTTAGATAAGTGTAAATGCTTTGTTTAGGAGATGAAATCATGTGCTGGCTGTTTATTTTTCTGTAAAGCCATAAATTAGTCAGATATTGAATGAAAGGAAGCTTTGACTGTCTTGTGTGTCAACTTAGCATTCCGTAGACTGGAGACGAGGGTAGTGTTTATATCCTGTTATACAAAGCATAACTAAATGGTAATTTAGAGCCACAATCATGCACTTAACATGTCATAAATATTTAAAATTATTTATTCATATGGTTTTATTAATTATCATATCAGAAAGCAAGAAAGCTATCAAAGATGATTGGGGTAGTGTCAAAAGCACTCAGGAACCAACTTGAGAAGGGCTACAATGCCAATTTGAATATCATTAAGAATAATAACTGCAATGAACTTATGAATTGAAACACATCAAAAATGTTAAAAACCCATGAGTAATAATGACTCTGAAAAATATATTCATTGGTCACCTTTGGAGG
Organism: Tursiops truncatus; assembly: GCF_011762595.2. Taxonomy (NCBI): domain Eukaryota; kingdom Metazoa; phylum Chordata; class Mammalia; order Artiodactyla; family Delphinidae; genus Tursiops; species Tursiops truncatus. Next base: position 43,341,233 of record NC_047055.1, read on the forward strand.
ATGGTGCTAAGGGAATCCAAGCTGTCCCTCAGAGTGATGAAATAGCTTTCGAGAGGAATTTTTCCTTTATAGACATATTGCAACTAGTAAATGAAGGAAGAATTATAGAATTGGAATATCACCATCTTATAAACCCCTAATGAAATAATGAATCTAGGTAATGACTATCAATGACCGCTAATATCACAAAGAAGAGATTCAGCCAGATATTCTGTACCTCTTGATGGAAATACACACAACATTTATGAAATATTACTGCCCCAAAAAATCAATCTTGAATCAGATCAAGGCTCTAGATCTACCAGTTTACAGGAAGTATAAGGAACAAAAGAATACTTTAACCAACACGTCAGAGATGTGATCAGCAAAATCCAAAATGTGAGAAACTTTACAGGATAAACAACCTGTTTTCTTCAACAAATAAATTGAAATAATAATTTAAAAATAAAAACAGAGACAGGGAACCAATGAATTGAGAGACTTAGGAGACATCCACAAAATACAATGTATGGACTTATTTGAATCCCGTTTCAAAGAAACTGTAAAAGGAAAATTAGGCATTCAGGAAAATTAGAACACTAAGTGGAAATATAATGTTAAGAAATATTGTTAATTGTTTTATGAATAATAGTGATTTCTTTAAAGTCCATCCTGTTTGGATGGATTAAATACAATTGACTATAAATTGATAATTATTGAAGTTAGTTGGTGAGAATATGTTAATCTATTACTATCTACTTAGGTAAATATGTTTGAAAAAGTCCATATTAAAAATATAAGAAGCATACATCTACAGCGTCCCTACTATAAATTCATGTCCCTACTAAGAGTTGAACTCAGCATGAACATAAATGCACCATTGGTCTAGTTTGGTAGAAGTGGTTCAGAAAAAGCAATAATGAGGTCAGAAAAAGAAGTATAATTAAATGAATTATGAAGGTCAAACACAGTAAGTCAAAAAAACATAAGCTAAACCCTTCAGCCATCCATAGGCACTCAAGATATTAAGAAGATAAAAGTAATACTAGAGCTTTTCAGATACTCTTGGAATTTTATTTGATTGGAGTCTTACCAGATGCATCTGGTAAGAGAATGATGATAGTGAGTTAGTTCTTCTAAAAAACCAAACTGATCATCTGCAGCCTCCTCTTCTGCCTTCTCTGTCCCAGTAAAAGCTGCCATTGCCTCATCCAACCAGTTGTTCAAGCCAAAAACCTAGGAATCATTGACACGTTCTTCTCCCTCATTCTCCACATCCAATTCTTTACCAAGAGCTGTTAATTTGCAAATACTTCTACTTCTCTCCATCTCTACCCCTACCATCCTAGCAAATGTCACCATAATTCTCATCCAAACAACTGCAATAGCCTCTCAACTCTTTTAGCCATCCCTCCACTCTTGCCCCCTCCGATCAATTCTCAGAAGTGCAGCTAGAATGTTTTCAAAATGTAAATCCTGTCAGGCTCATTTCCCTGCCTAAATCCCTGCTATGTCTTCCCCTGGGTCTTAAGATAAATACCAGAATCCGAAACACAGTATATAAGGCCCTGTGTAATCTGGTCCCTGCTACCTCTCCAGCTTCATCTTCCACCATTTTGCCTCCCACTCTCTGCAGTCCAGTCACACTGACCTTATGTTCTTCAACTGCATCATACTCCCTCGGTGTCAAAGTCTTCATGTATACGGTTACCTCTGCCTGGAACTCTTCCTCACACCCTATTTCTTGACCCCATTCTTCTGGATAACTCCTATTTATCTTTCAGATACCAACTTAGTATCTGTTTCTAGAAGTCCTCTGACCCTAACTCCTCCACTCCCAGATAAAGTAAAGTGTTGACAGAGTACTTCTCCCATCATAGCCCTTATCACACCGTATTACAATTATTTGTTTAATATACTTCTCTCCCAGTACACTTTAAGCTCTATAAGAGAAATAATCAGGTATGACTTGTTCACTATTTTATTTCCAGCATTTAGATCATTGCATGGCACAGTTTACTCAAAAAATAGTTATTAAATGAAAGACAAATAAGTCCCTTGTTGTTTTGAGGATTTCCCTGTTCTGAAGGTGACACAACTGTTTTATTAATGTTTATTAATGAATACTGGTTTAAAAAACACCAGAAGAGTCTAAATGTTACAATACTTTCATGTCCTGATGTTCTGCCTATCCACAGACGGTGAGACATTCTATCAATAAGGCCTGTGCCTAAGAATGAGTTTATACATTATGAGTGCCTGCTGTTTAAGGTCACTTCTCCACCTGTACTCTGCATCCATTCCTGTCCAGTATCTTCAGATACTTTGCCTACATCCTTATCTCTCATTATAGATCATTCTAATAGATCATAGTAGCATCTAAGCCTGCTCTAGTATCAATCATCTTTGAAAAGCCCTCACTTGATCCATATTCCTCTCCACCTACCACTCAATTTCTCAATGGCTCTTGAGAGTAAAATTTTTCTAAAGAATTATCTATTCTCATTGACTCCTCTTCTTAATCTCCCATTCACTCTTCAGTGTACTCTGAAATGGCTTCTCTATCTGAAATGGAATCTCTATCACACCACTGAAACTACTCTTGTGAAGGGCACTGAAGACTTCCATGTGCCAAATCCAGTGGACACATTTCTGTTGTCTTCTTGCTTGATGCCTTAACAGTTGAATTCCTTTTTTGAAACAGTTTCCTCTCTTGAATCCTGGGGTACCACTGTCTACTAATTTTCTTCTTACTCCACTAATCACTCCTTCTCAGTCCCCTTTGCTGGATTCTTCCATATGCTGGGGTTCCTCAGGGATCTTTTCTTGACCCTTTTCTCATTTCCCACTCTATACCCTTTCCCTAAGAGGCATTCTCGTGATTACAATTACAGCCTATGTACTGGTGACTCCCAAGACTATAACTCCAGACCAATCCTCTCTGCTGAGCTTCAGATTCATATACCTGACTGCCTGATGGACATCTCCACTTGATGTTCTTCGAGTACTTCAAATTCGAACATGTCTGATAGCAGAGTCATCATCTTCATTTTAAATGTGCTCCTCTTCTAATGTTAACCTATCTCATGGGCACTACCATCCAATCACTTGCAGAAGCTAGAAAACCAGAGTAATTCTTTTTTTTTTTTTTTTTTTTTTTTTTTTTTTTTTTTTTTTTTTGCGGTACGCGGGCCTCTCACTGTTGTGGCCTCTTCCGTTGCGGAGCACAGGCTCCAGACGCGCAGGCTCAGCGGCCATGGCTCACGGGCCCAGCCGCTCCGCGGCAGGTGGGATCTTCCCGGACCGGGGCATGAACCCGTGTCCCCTGCATCGGCAGGCGGACTCTCAACCACTGCGCCACCAGGGAAGCCCCAGAGTAATTCTTGATTTATTCTTCTCCTCTATCCCTAATCAGCCACGAAATTCTACTATTTCTACAGCATTAATATCTTTTGACTCTTTCCAAGTATCTTTTCCCCATCCCCAGAACCAGAAGCCCTATGAATTAAAAATATTGTGGTACTCTCATTTCTGCTCTAATTCAATAGTACTAAACTCACATGTATGTTAAAATTAAAATAGCTTCTGACAAAGACTCCCTCCTTGACCAAACTTTAATTAGGCTTCGCTGAGCCCTCTTCTTGACTAAGACTCAACCTTGGCCTACCTTTAGCAAAGAATCCTGTTAAGACAGTTTGGCAAGAATATCCCTACGCTTGATGTCTCCTCTTAGTAATTTCTATACACTGACCCCCTCACTCTTCTCATAGACTATAAATCCCCAGCTGTCATTGTGGTATTTGGAGTTGAGTTCAGTCTCTCTCCCTTGCTGCAATAGTCTCTCCCCTGTTGCAATAATCTTGAATGAAGTCTTCCTTACCATTTTAACAAGTGTTATAATAATTTTTCTTTGACATTTCTTCCAAATTTATTGATTATACACTTAATAATTTCATCAGAACTAATTTTTTCTTTTCCTTGGTTCCTCCACCCTTCTGGTGCCCTAAATATCAATATATGCTTAGTCTGCCTACTGGGAAATTTAACACTATTCCCTCCTACACTTTAATTCAGACTATCAACACTTATTGCCAAAGCAACATGTTTCCTATGACCATGCTGAGTTATTTGTATTGCTGTTTCTTCTAATTGGAATCCCTTTGTCTGTCCTCCACATTTGATGGACTAACTTTAGCTTTCCTTCAAATCTCTTCTTAGACATAATTCACTTTGGGAAGCCTTCTCTACCCCAATGGTGTGCTAGAATTAACTTATCCTGACTTTCAAGAGCCTATTATGCACAACTCTATGTTCAGTGACATCAATTTGGTAGCTTGAAACTGGTCATGATGGGAGCATTTCCACCATGAAAATCACCAAACACTAACAAATCAGGGCTTTTATTTTTTTCATAGAACTGATCGTTAAACATTAACCAGCACACCACTGCCCTGCCTCCTCCCCATCCATCCAAAATTTGCGTTAGATGGCTCTGCTATGGGCTCTGATAATAACCCTAACACCCATCACTATGTACTGTAGGTTACTTGTCTGTGTCTCCCTCCATACTGAAATTTTCTTGAGAGTAGAGATACTATATCTCTAGAATCTTAGCCAGTATTTGGTTCATGTAAGTTACTAATTAGTGTTAGTAGTCTTTGACAGATTGTTTATCTGAATGAATGACTAGAATGCATGCTTGTTAAACACTTGCCAACCCTGGGAGAACCATTAGCAGAGATGATGGTTTTTGACTACCATCTTCAGTGATCACTTATTTGCCTGAAAAGCATGGAATCAGAGCAAGGGGACTGAGCTGGATACTTTCCATGGCCTGTGCCATCAAGCTGTGATTTGATGCAGATATTTCATCTACACCACAGGTATATGTTTGTCCTACAGAATGAACCATGCTAACCATGGTCCGGGGATCCCTCACTCTCTTCCCTCTCAAGCAGCAGAGAAGACTGTAGTGTTTGCCTGTCTGATTCACCCTCTTCTTGGCTGCTATTGTTCATCAGCCAGCATTTACGGTTAACATCAAGGGACTACAATAGCATGCAGATCCAGTAATATCTGGCATAGCAGATTTCCAAATCCACTCATATAAGGAGATAGAAATGGTACCATAAGGAGAGTTCTGGTGTAGAGGAGAACCTCTCTAAAATAGCTACAGCCAGAAGCTTGAGAGTTGTAACTCAGCTAGACATCCTTGATCTGTGACTACAAATTCCTGGATAGCTAGAAGCACCCCTGGGGATTCCAAAAATAGTTATGGCAGAGTACTCCATAGTCCTGCTACTCAAAGTATGATCTGAGATCAAACAGCAACAGCACCACCTGAGAGATTGTTAGAAAAGCAGAATCTGGGACTTCCTTGGTGGCACAGTGGTTAAGAATCTGCCTGCCAATGCAGGGGACACAGGTTCGATTCCTGGTCCGGAAAGATATCACGTGCTGCTAAGCCCGTGCGCCACAACTACTGAAGCCCACGTGCCTAGAGCCTGTGCTCCACAGGAAGAGAAGCCACTGCAATGAGAAGCCCGTGCACCGCAAGGAGGAGTAGCTCCCGCTCACCGCAACTAGAGAAAATGCGTGCGCAGCAACAGACCCAACACAGCCAATAAATTAAATAAATAAATTTATAAAAGAAAGAAAAGTAGAATCTTAGGCTCCACTCTGGATCTATTGGATTAGAGTCTGCATTTTCAGCAGATTCCTCCAGGTGATCTGAATGCATATTTAAGTTTGAAAGGCACTGATCTACAGAACATCGAATTTTCTGTAACCAAGCAGTTAGAGCCTTGGAGTTTAGGGCGTTAATGCTAATGACACTTCATAATAATAAATACTATTTATGTACCATGAAGGTATTTACATTCATTGTCATTGAATGAAAAAATAACTCTACTACTTAGTCAATTAAAGTCAACATGACGCTGAAGCTTGAAAGCTCACCATCTGAAAAAGAAGCACCCTAATAAACACCACAGGCTTGGGAGTTAAACAAAGCCTGGATTTGAGTCCTGCTTATTTCATTCACTTGTAGAATGATCTTGAAAGAACTACTTAACTTTTCTAAATATCCATTTCTTCATCTGTAAAATGGAGATAGTAATAGTATTTTATTTTCAGAGTGGTGGTGAGAATTAAATACAAAAATATATATAAAATGTCTGGCATATGGTAGTTACTCATTAAATGTAAGTTTCCTCTCTCCCTGCAACCTCCTTTCTGAAAAGAAATTAAATTTAGAATAAAACAAACAGCTCAATCATGCCATGGAGAGCCTTTGGAAATTTAACAGCCAAAAGGAAAATAAATTCTACTTTGTACATGATGTGGTAAATTCAATACCATTTCTGTGTGGTGCAATGAATTGGTTTGATAGAACCTGGGTTGAAAGAAAGACCGTTACATTCTTTTCAAATCAATCGTGGTTTCCTTTCAGTTTTTGGATTTCCTAGGTTACTATCAGAGATGCATGTTGTATTCTTCCATGCTCTCTGGGAAGCATATTTTGGCCTGGTGTCTTTACCTATCAAAACAGAGACACAAGCCTAGACAGACAGGAGAGAGTAAATACTGAGGAGTATTGGATGGGCAGCCCAGGTCCCACACAGTCTTTCCCAATCCAGGGCCACCACCATTAAAGCTTCTTCTCTTTACATATGTTTTGTCATCTGATTGTTCTCTGATATCCCTGTTCCCACCTCCCACCATGCTCTATGAATACCAGAAGCAAGTTTTTCAGGGTTTTGTTGTTGCTTCTGCTGTAAGGAAACAACACGATGGTGACAGCAGCAGCTTCCCCTCTCCTTAAGTGTGGGTTGGACTCACTTCCAACTGAAAGAATATGACATAAGCGAGGGTGTGTGTCTAGGTCACAGGTCTCACAGCTTCCTGTTTGATCTCTCTAGGTTAATTCACTCTGGAGGAGGTCAGTAATTGTGTCATAAGGACTCTCAACCAACCCTATGAAGAGATCTACATGGTGAGGAACTGAGACATCTTGCAAGCCCCATGAGCCCATCTTGGAAGTGGCTACTTCAACTCCAGTCAAACCTTCAAATGCCTGCAGTCCTGGCTGACATCTTTTTTTATAGGTATATTCTTTTTTTAATATAAATTTATTTATTTTTGGCTGCGTTGGGTCTTCATTGCTGCGTGTGGGTTTTCTCTAGTTGCAGCGAGTGGGGGCTACTCTTCCTTGCAGTGCATGGGCTTCTCATTACGGTGGTTTCCCTTGTTGCGGAGCATGGGCTCTAGGTGTGCAGGCTTCAGCAGTTGTGGCACACGTGCTCAGTAGTTGTGGCTCGCAGGCTCTAGAGCGCAGGCTCAGTAGTTGTGGGATATGGGCTCAGTTGCTCCGTGGCATGTGGGATCTTCCCAGACCAGGGCTCGAACCCATGTCCCCTGCATTAGCAGGTGGATTCTTAACCACTGCACCACCAGGGAAGCACCCCCTGGCTGACATCTTGACTGCAACCTGATGAGAGACCTGGAGCCAACTTAGCCACTCCCAGATTCCTGACCCTCAGAAATATGTGAAATAATAAATGTTTGTTGTTTTAAGCTGCTGCATTTGGGGGTAAGTAGTTATGCAGCCATAGATAACTAATAAGAGATTTCAAATAATTTGCTCCCCTCAAAAGGCAGACTTATATGTACTACTGGAAACAATGTATAAAGTTGCCATTCTCTGTCCCCTGGTTTTGTTTAACAATTCTCCCCATAAGAGACATCACATGTCTGCTCTTCTTCTTGTATTACTCAATCAGCTTTTGTGGAAGCCATAGTATTTGTTTAGTGGTAACACTGAATGAACAAGATGAGTACATCTGAAACTATAAGAGACCAACCAAGGGGGATTTAAAATCTGCTCAAAAAGAACCAAGAGATAAGAAATCAGGGTGGCTGGAGAAGTAAAAAGTGGTTTCAAAGAAGAGGTAAAACATTTTCAGTATATTCTGTGGAGAATAAAATTGTTTTTCTAACCAAAAAAAGTAAACTAACATCAACTGAGAAATACTGAATTGGGAACAAGTGGAAGAACCAACATTATATGTAGCAAATTTTCCTATCCAGCTCACATACACTTCTGTAAATTTGAAGATAATGCTGTAACAGTTTGGGAACTATTTGTCCTTGATCTAGTCAGCAGTGAGACCTTCTAGAACAGAAGGAAAGTGCATCATCACAGCCCATAAACAATAAAGCCAACTGTCAACTGGAAATAAACATATATTGAGCACCTACTGTGTGCCAGGCAAGGGACTCTGCATGGGGAAAGGTGGCTTGCCTTAACCAGACTCCTCTCCCCAGGGTTGGCACCCCTCCTTTTCGCCCTGCTTGATACTCTTCCTCCACAAAATAGATAAGAGTAGGGCAAGGAATCTAGACATAGAGCTAGAAGGGGAGGGGCAAATTCCTGTCACTGCCACTAATGAGACTTCATAATAAACATGTAACATGAGTATAAACTAATGATTATATTCATTTTGCCATTTAATCTAAAAACAACTGCATTTTCTCCACTCCTCTCTAATTTCCAGCAACCTGCTTTTTTACCAAAATAAGGCTGGTCCTCCCCCTTCCTTGAGACTTGGTTTATTCTTCTCTGAAATGAGAGTAACTATGCTCCCTCATGGGGATGATCTGAGGATGCAATGACATCATGTGTGTGTGAGAGCCAAACCCTGTGAAAATTGAACTCTAGCATGTTAAAGGGGTGTGGAGAATGCAGGAGTCTCTTGAGGGAACAGACAATGGTGTAGTTTTCCAAGAGCACAGATGGCTTGGAAGAGAGGACTAGAAATGTAGTTTGGATCCATGGAGTGGGGAGCATTGAATGCCAGCTCAGGACTCTACAAATAATGTCAGAATCTCCAGCCTGGATAATGTGTTGGTTGGGGCAGGGGTGAGAATACTTTGGCATAAGAATAATAATATTATTTCAAGTGATAATGGCATACAAATGTTATCTTTTATCTCTTTCCACTTATTTCAAGATCTTATTTATTGTGGTTAATATGCAACATGTCTTATTTTCTAGAATTTTAACTCCTAAATTTCATCTCAAATGAAGCTGTATACATATATAACATTTGTATTTTACTCACAACTTTCTGACAACAATGTTATTCCAAGACCTTAGGAGATGGAGGGAAGTGACAGCCAGGGTAAGCAGTATGTCCTTCTATTGATAGGCAGTGGGATGCCTCTGAGAGTGTCTGGGTAATGAGATCACAACCAGCTTCAGGAATCCTCTTGGGGTTAATGAGCTTCCCAGGATCCCACAGAACTGACACAACCTGTGCTCAGTAAATATGACTTTCTTTTCTTCTGAGACTCTATCCCCACTCGTTACCCTAACCCCAAAGGTGTTCACTCCTGACACAGGCCCCTATGGGGGTCATGATTTATTTGTGGAAAATAAATGGTTCCATTTTGGGGTTAACAGTCACACCTCACATGAGACTTAGCACATGATCAGTGCTCAATAGGTATTTTTTGAATGAATGAACAATGGATGGATAGGTAAATGGAAATTTGGCCACACTGCTCTCCCGCTGCCTCTTACCTCCAGCCATACTGGCATTCTTTCAGTCCCTTTTACTCACCATGCGCTCTCTGAACACATAGCCTTAAGCCTTCTCCCCAACCCCCAGCTCCAACCTAATTAGTCTCTATTCTTCTGTTATCTCTCAGCTCAATAATCCGTTCTCAGAGCAACATTCCTGACCACCTTGACTAGTCAAATCTCCCTATTTTATAGGCCCTCATAGCATCATGGACCCCTTCTTCCTGGTACTTGTCCTCACTGGCAAGTGCACTCTTGTATAGATATCTGCATGCTATTTGGCTCCCCTACTAGATTATGAGCTCCATGAAGACAGAAACCTTGTAGATGATTTTTGCTCACATCTGTTTCCTCAGCATCTAGCACAGTGCCTGGCAACAAGTAGGCCCTCAATATGTATTTCGTGAATGAATGAGTAGGCATTTTTAGGTGGTCTTTAAAAAAATTGCCCTCCTGCCAGCAGGCCAGACTGATATATACTACTAGAAGCACTGTCTGAGAATGCCTTCTGTCAAAGAGAAACAGAGCCAGACACCAGACAAAAGCAGTAAAGACAGATTTTTTACAATAGGGGAAAAGAGACTTCAGTACAGAACTGGACTCAATTATGAATACAACAAGGACAAGTGGGGATTTATAGCCAAAGAACAGAGTGAGAGAGTCAGCAGATGGAAAAATTACTAAGAGGAGACATCAAGGGGAGGGAGATTCTTGCTAAATTGACAACAGAATTTTTGCTAGAGGCAGGCCAAGGTGATCAGATATCAAGGGTGGGGGATGACTTCACAGGAGCCTTGCTAAAACTGGGCTAGGCATGCCAAGGACACGATCACAGGACAGGGTCCCAGAACAAGGCCTAATTGTAAAGGGGGCTTAGAAGAGCCTGCCTAAAGTTTGGTCAAGGAGAGAGTTTGTCAATTCCTCAGGCTGTTGTATTTTTATCATTATGACCTACCTTTCCTTTTAGTCTTCCCACAAAATATATCATATCTCCACTATTCTTTACTTATTACTCCATAGGCATTTAAAGTATTTCTTTGAGGTATAATTTATATTCATAAAGTTCACCCATTTTAAGTCTACAATTCAATGGCTTTTAGTAAATTTACAGAGTTGTACAAACCATCACCATAATCTAAGTTTAGGACATTTATCTCTAAAAGATCTTCCATGCCCATTTGCAGTCACTCTCCCATCCCCACCCCATAGGCACTTTTGAAGACCCTCATATTTGCTTAAGGATAAAAGATATATACACTACCAAACGTAAGGTAGATAGCTAGTGGGAAGCAGCCGCATAGCACAGGGAGATCAGCTCGGTGCTTTGTGACCGCCTGGAGGGGTGGGATAGGGAGGGTGGGAGGGAGGGAGACGCAAGAGGGAAGAGATATGGGAACATATGTATATGTATAGCTGATTAACTTCGTTAGAAAGCAGAAACTAACACACCATTGTAAAGCAATTATACTCCAATAAAGATGTAAAAAAAAAAAAGATACAGCCTAACCATCAAACAAAAATCAAAACTACCACATGTGAATAATTTGAGAACCACCAAGTAAGAACTGTACAGTCTGATTATTTGCTTAAAAAGATTTAGGAGAGGACAAATCAGTGTGAACTGAGGAATGAGAGAAAGTTTCAAGGAAGATGTAGAATATTTTAAGGCTTTGCTACAAGGAAAAAAATGCAAAAAAAAAGGATAATAATATGAGTTTATAAATACTCAAGCAGACAAAAGATCCAAGATGTTTTCAGAACTTTTAAACTTCCAATATGGTGTTGTGACAGTTGGATAGTCAACAATGGGAGCTTCTATAACAGAAGAAAAAGGATTAATCACAAGCCATAAAAGTTGAATCAACACTCAACTGAAAATAAACATATATTGAGCACTCACCGTGCCCCAGGCAAGGGGCTCTGCATAGAGAAAAACCGATCACCACAGCTCACAAGAGGCCCCCTGCTCTCTGGGCTTCCCTGGGGTTGGGGAGCACTGGGCATGAGAAGCACGACTCCCTGGGGGGCCAGCCCAAGAAGACACACAGAGGGGGTACCCAGGGAGGTTACAGGGCCATTCCTTCCCTGGCCTGTAGCCTGGTTTGGCCTTGGGCCTCCTACTCCTAGTGCCCAGCTGGACTGAAGGGAGCCAGAGGGTCTTGGGAGGGCAAGCGAGGTTCCCAGGTGACGAAATAAAAATTCACATTTTAAGTTAAGACAAGAAAAATTTACACATAAAACCTTTTCTCTGCCCTTTGGCCTCCTTCCTCCCCTCTAGCATGTATCTGCTTTATGCATTAACCAGACCTCCCCAATGGCAGAAATACCTGCTCAATCATAAAGATCAATTTTTCTACTTCTGGCGCCAGCCATGTAGCTCCTTAGAAGGTAACATTCCTTTATCAATCCTGTAAGGGGTCACAATGATCCACCACTCACCTTGTATGTGTAGACATCTTTGCTGAACTTTACGTACAACATATATGCCAATGTATCATTTCCCTTAAAGATAGTACAGAACAGACTGGTCATATGAGCTGGAGAGCTACTGGGCCACACCCAGTGGAAATTAACTTAAATACTTACTTATTACCTTATTAATGTTACTGGCTATATTACTTGTATTCTGCCTATTTTACAAGACTAATGTTTCTTGCATTACCAAATGTATGACAAACTTAAAATAGATAGCTAGTGGGAAGCAGCCGCATAGCACAGGGAGATCAGCTCGGTGCTTTGTGACCACCTAGAGGGGTGGGATAGGGAGGGTGGGAGGGAGGGAGACACAAGAGGTTAGAGATATGGGAACATATGTATATGTATAGCTGATTAACTTTGTTATAAAGCAGAAACTAACACACCATTGTAAAGCAATTATACTCCAATAAAGATGTTAAAAAAATAATAATGATGACTAGGCTACTTGAAACAATTGACTAAATATAGTTCTGTAAGATCAATGATTGTAATGTGTAACTCTACATATGTGAAGAAGCAACAAGAAGGAATCTTTTCCTGGACCACAGCTGTCTAGTAAGACAGGTGGTCCAGAGACTTTTGGCTACTGTTAACAGAGCCTAGTTCAATAGTAGCACATTGAGTGGCCTATCAATGAAATCTTGCTGACCTAGGAATGAGCATTCCTAGCACCATTGGACAAAATGGTCATGAAATGCTTCCCAAACCTTGGTCAAAATTAAGACCAAAAGGGAGGGCATCATAAAATAAAGAATGTTGCCCACTATCCAGTTCTACAAGAATCAAGTTATTAAGCCACTGCAGTCGCTGACCTACAGTACACCCTGAAATGAATTCAGGACAAAGATCAGGATGAGGCACTTTGTGCCCCGGGAAAACTGACAAAACTGGCCCTCAGATAGTTTGATACTTCCAGGAAAAAATTTTATGAACCCAGTTTCTTGCATCTTCCCATACTTAGAAAAGCACAAAAGCCATTAACTAAGATATCTTTTCCGCTCAAATAGCAGTAACCTTCTACCAAGATGTGTGCTTGACTTCAAATACACTTTGTCAAATAAAAAATGTCAATGGCCATCTGGCTGTACAGGGATTGAGCCATTAGCCACTGCAGTCATTAGCCACACACCCTAAAAGGAGTTCAGGATAGAGATCACGAATGAGGCACTCTGTACTGTGGGAAAACTAGCAGAACAGGTCTTCACATAGCTAGATATTTTCAGGAGAAATTTTTTATGAACCTGGATTCTTTCATCTTCCCCTACTTAGAAAAGCATGATAACCATTAACTAAGATATATGTTCCTCAAGTAGCAACCTTCTACCGAGAGTGTGCTTGGCTGCACATAACCTCTTTGCCAAAATCACACATATGCTGACTTCCTCTCTTACCTCTTCAGAGCAGTTCCTCGGAGCTATCTGAAAGGCTGTCTTCCAGGCTATAGTTCTCAGTAAGTCCCCAAATAAAACTGAAACTCACAGCTTTCACATAGTGCGTTTTTAGTTCAGTTGACAGTTTTGGCAACCATGAAGAGACCCAGAGCAGACTTCTCTCCTTAGCTTGAACTCTACAAGGATCTGGAACCTTGATACCAGCAGGACCCCTTGTGCCCATCCACCTTTTCAGTGAGTTCAGACAAATTTGAGTAAGCCTCTCCTGGTTCTTGGATCTCCTGATTATTGGTTCATGATCCAAATTGAGTTTTATTTGGCAGTGTATAACAGGTACCTGGCCCCCCCAGTTGAAAGACACTGTGGGAGTCCTGTTGAAAGACACTGGGAAAAACGGTGTCCCCCAGTTAAAAGATACTGGGCGAGCCTGGTTGAAAGACGCTAGGATTTACTCAGTTGAAAGACACTGAGTTGTCTGGACTGGGTGATTATGTGGGAGGTTGGCCTAATGTCTTTCCTAAACAAGGTGTGTCAAAAAGCCAGCCTCCAACTAACCCCCCATCCAGGCTAATATACATACAAAACTTATATTTACAAGTACTTACTTAATTGGAAATTAATGGAAATCTCACCCTGAAAATGGCCGAAATGAGGCTGTTTTATTGCGTACGCAGTTAAGTTAGAGAAAGCTGACTTGGTAAAATATCTTTTCAGAATTTTGACCCTGAGGGAACAAGTCCTCCTAGAAGAACTTGCTTTTCTCTCCCTGTGCCTTGAGATATAAATGTTATAGGGCTCTCAGGAACACTTACCTTATCAAGACCATCTCTAATTCCTGAGACTGAGAAAAAAAAGGAGAAAAACTCAAGCGAGTAAACTTAACTTACTATAACTGTTATTTATAAACTAGTGAGTTTTATATTGGAATACTCAATTCATGACTAAGTTTTAAAAATAAAACTGTAAGATCTCTGGATGTATGTATGTCTATGTGTGTATATTAAAAATATATGTCTCTACCTGTGGATGATATTACCAAAGTTAATTTGTAAATGAGTTCTATTTAATTGACTTAAAAGAAATTAAGTACTTATATAAATTATCAGAAATATAAAAGAAATTAACCTAAATGAATTTGAGGTTCATGTGATCTGGAAAATATTCAGTATTAAATTAATATCTGATATTAAAATTAGTTTAAGCTTGTTGGTTTCATTAATATAGACATTTCTTTAGATTCATTGACATTAAGTATAATACTTTTATTGTACCTAGGTTTACTGGAAGTCAAATAATATATCTGTTGCAAAATTTGTCAGCAAGAAGAATAACTTGGTATGATGAAAATTTTTATAAGTAAATTAAATGTAAATGAGATAAGAGCTTTTAGGTAAACTCTTTAGGAATAATTATGCTTTAGGAATATCTAGTTAAAAATAGTCTCTCCAGATTTTGGTAACTTGAAACTTGAGTTTTGCTAAATTAAGTTAAATGATGGAAGTTTATTAACTGTAGAGGTCATTTCCAAATAAAATACAATATTGGAACATTAATTACTGAACATAGGCTTCCTTTTACAAAGAAAATAAAGATATTTAGGACTATTAATAAATATGTTTGGTGCCCCACTTAGACATTTTCTATAAGAAAACACATGTTTTTTAGAAATTATAAATAGTGTTTATAAGTTTGCCAATCTACAGGTTGCTAATGTAAAAGTTCATAATTGCTTACTTCTTAGTTTTCATATAAATTAAGGTTTTTAAGGGTTGAGAATTCTAATTAATATATGTAACTAAAACTACTAAAAATTAATAAGGAAAACATTTTCATATGCAAGAAAAACGAAAGGATAAGAAATAGAAATGCATTCTGTTAAGATAAAAGTTTTTGTCCTAAAGCTGGTTATTTCTAAATGGGAAAGAAAATAAGGGACAAATTAATATGGAAATAGAAAGTTGTAAGATGTTTGTAAAAAAGAGAAAAAAGAACCTTTAGAAAGGAAGTCTCTATGGTCAGGACTGACTAGGATTAGAATAAATTTAACTGAGTAATTGAATTTTAATATTAAAGGTAAGGTAGTGCAAAATCCAAATTTGGTTTTTCTCTCTGTTAAGAGAACAAAATTTTCTTGAAATATTGAGCTGCTTTTGATAACAGATTGTAAGTTACTTTACCTTTTAAATAATCTGTTGTACTTTCTGTATTTACCTTTGAAATCTTTTATTGTCACTTGATTAGGTGAATAAGTATTATTTCACAGTGCCCGATGATCCTACTTGTCCAAATGTTTTAAAACCTTTTTGAGGGACTTCCTTGGTGTCACAGTGGTTAAGGATCCTCCTGTCAATGCAGGGGACATGGGTTCAAGCCCTGGTCCAGGAAGATCCCATGTGTTATAGAGCAAATAAGCCTGTGTGCCGAAACTACTGAGCCTGTGCTCTAGAGCCTGCGAGCCACAACTACTGAGCCCACGTGCCTAGAGCCCGTGCTCTGCAACAAGAGAAGCCACCACAATGAGAAGCCCACACAGTGCAACGAAGAGTAGCCCCTGCTTGCCAAAACTAGAGAAAGCCCGCGTGCAGCAATGAAGACCCAACGCAGCCAAAAATAAAATAAATAAAATAAATAAATAAATAACTTTTTGATATTTTTGACAAACTTCCCAAAGATCATATTCTAATTGAAGTTCTTTTGACCTCTAGCCAGGTTTGGGATACTTCAGAGGTCCCCTGAGACATCTCAGAAAGAGATATTAAAATAATTAGGGGCTTCCCTGCTGGCACAGTGGTTGGGAGTCCGCCTGCCGATGCAGGGGATGCGGGTTCGTGCCCCGGTCCGGGGGGATCCCGCATGCCGCGGGGCGGCTGGGCCCGTGAGCCATGGCCGCTGGGCCTGCGCATCCGGAGCCTGTGCTCCGCAGCGGGAGGGGCCGCAGCAGTGAGAGGCCCGCGTACAGCAAAAAAAAAAAAAAAAGTAAAATAATTAGGCTTATTTGGTATGTTAAATTACATAAGAAGCATTGTCAAATGAGTGATAAGCCTCCTAAGTTATACCGTATGGGTAAATGTTATTGATATAGATATTCTAGAAATTATATGGAATTCCTAAAAATCTGGTATGTCCTGGTAAAATATTATCATTCATAACTCTAGTTATTATCTTAAAATGTTGTATGTCACAGCAGTAACCAAGTTTCTTTGTCAATTGCATTGTAATCAGGTCTTTTTTTTTACTGAAGTATAGTTGTTTTACAATGTTGTGTTAGTTTCTGGTGTACAGCAAAGTGATTCAGTTATATATATTATTTATATAATATATATATATTCTTTTTCAGATTCTTTGCCATTATAGGTTATTACAAGGTATTGAATATATCAATAGCTCCCTGTGCTATACAGTAGGATCTTGTTGCTTACCTATTTTATATATAGTAGTGTGTATCTGTTAATCCCAAACTCCTAATTTATCCCTCTCCTCTTCTTTCCCCTTTGGTAGCCATAAGTTTGTTTTCTATGTCTGTGAGTCTGTTTCTGTTTTGTAAATGAGTTCATTTGTATCATTTTTTTAGACTCCACATATAAGTGATATCATATATTTGTCTTTCTCTGTCTTACTTCACTTAACATGATAATCTCTAGGTCCATCCATGTTGCTGCAAGTGGCATTATTTCATCCTTTTTTTGACTGAGTAGTATTCCACTGTGTATATATCCCACATCTTCTTTATCCATTCACTGTTGATGGACATTTATGTTACTTCCATGTCTTGGCTATTGTAAATAGTGCTGCTATGAACATTGGGGTGCATGTATCTTTTCGAATTAGAGTTTTTGTCATTTTTGGACAGGAGTGGGATTGCTGGATCATATGGTAACTCTATTTTTAGTTTTTTAAGGAACTGCCATACTGTTCTCCATAGTAGCTGTACCAATTTACATTCCCACTAACAGTGTAGGAGGGTTCCATTTTCTCCACACCTTCTCTAGCATTTATTTATTATTTGTAGATTTTTGATGATGGCTATTCTAACTGGTGTGAGGTGATACTTCATTGTAGTTGTGATTTGCATTTATCTAATAATTAGTGCTGTTGAGCATCTTTTCATGGGCTTGTTGGCCATCTGGATGTCTTCTTTGGAGAAATGTCTACTTAAGTCTTTTGCCCATTTTTTTGTTGGGTTGTCTGGTTTTTTGATATTGAGCTGTATGAACTGTCTGTATATTTTGGAAATTAATCCCTTGACAGTTGCATTTTTTGCAAATATTTTCTCCCAATCTGTAGGCTGCCTTTTCATTTTGTTTATGGTTTCCTTTGCTGTGCAAAATCTTATGTTTGATTAGGTCCCATTTGTTTATTTTTGCTTTTATTTCTTTTGCTTGGGGTACTGACCTCAGAAAACATTGCTACAATTTACATCAGAGAATGTTTTGCCTATGTTCTCTTCTAGGAGTTTTATGGTGTCATGTCTTATACTTAAGTGTTTAAGCCATTTTGAGTTTATTTTTGTGTACGGTGTGAGGGAGTTTTCTAACTTCATTGATTTACATGCGGCTGCCCAGGTTTCCCAACACCACTTGTTGAAGAGACTGTCTTTTCTCCATTGCATATTCTTACCTCCTTTGTTGAAGGTAATCAGGTCTTTGTGCCTTTTGTCATTCATAGACAGTTACTGTTTTACTCTGATACCTTTGCAAAAATGCTTCATCTTCAAGAAGATTCATAGAAAGGACTTATTGACAAGTATATGTTTCTGACAAATTTCAGATCATACCACTGAATTGGATACGAAATTAAATAATTCTAATGGAAACTCTGATGGCTTCATAAAACTGTTAACAAGAGATTAAGAATTAGCTACATAAGACTGAGTGAACTGATGAATATGGTTATAACTTTATGGGGTTTTTTTGTCTGAAATATTACTGGGTTTTAATCTGTGTTTTCCAGATATGAGGAAACCTTTCTCCTTAAGCTAATTATGACTTACAGCAATTTGGTAAATTATACCTTTGCAAGCAGAACTGAAACATTTATCTTTTCTCTCTACCTGATCCCTCCAGAAACTGGAAATTCTTAGGTTCCCAACAGCCTTACCAGGTGAATAAGAAAGGCCACCTCCTGACAGGTGCAGGAATCTCAAGATATCTTGGGGACCTCAAGAAGAGAGGAATTCATCCAAATCTATAGATACTGCAGGTAGAATCTGATGGCAAGCCCTTGCCATGGCTTTCCTGGCCTTGAGAGGCCTTTTGAAACTTGAATCTGAGATTCCTTATGAAAAGTTCCAGCAAAGCCAATTTTTTTAAAAAGCTGTATGATCAATTACACATATGTAAATAATCAGGCCAAGTTTATTGAAACCAGACTTATTTTGCAAACAAATTAGCCTTAATTTGGCTATATTTGGTAGAAATAAGGGTAATTTTAGAGAGAAAAAATTATGTTTCAATAATAAACCTTTGTGAACATTCTCTGACATAAATCATACCAATGGTTTCTTAGGTCAGTCTCCCAAGGCAATAGAAATAAAAATTAAAAAATGGGACCTAATCAAACTTATAAGCTTTTGCACAGCAAAGGAAACCATTAAAAAAAAAACAAATGAAAAGACAACCTACAGAATGGGAGAATATACTTGCAGATGATGTGACAGACAAGGTCTTAATCTCCAAAATACACAAACAACTCATACAATTCAACAACAAGAAAGCAAACAACCCAATTGAAAAATGGGCAGAAGACCTTAACAGACATTTCTCCAAAGAAGACATACAGATGGCCAGTAGGCACATGAAAAGATGCTCAACATCACTAATTAATTATTAGAGAAATGCAAATCAAAACTATAATGAGGTACCAGCTCACACTGGTCAGAATGGCCATCATTTAAAAGTCTATAAATAACAAATGCTGGAGAGGATGTGAAGAAAAGGGAATCCTCCTACACTGTTGGTGGGAATGTAAGTTGGTACAGCCACTATGGAAAACAGTATGGCAGTTCCTCAGAAAACTAAAAATAGAATTACCATATGATCCAGCTATCCCATTACTGGGAATATACCCAGACAAAACTATAACTCAAAAAGATACATGCACCCCTATGTTCATAGCAGCACTGTTCACAATAGCCAAAACATGGAAAAAACCTAAATGTCCATCTACAGATGAATGGATAAAGAAGATGTGGTACATATTTACAATGGAATACTACTCAGCCATAAAAAAGAATGAAACAATGCCATTTGCAGCAACATGGATGCAACTAGAGATTATCATACTAAATGAAGTAAGTCAGAAAGACAAATATCATATGATATCACTTATATGTGAAATCTAAAATAAGGCACAAATGAACCTATCTACAAAACAGAAACAGACTCACAGACATAGAGAATAGACTTGTGGTTGCCAAGGCGGGGTGGGGAGGGAGAGAGGTAGACTGGGAGTCTGTGGTTGGTAGATGCAAACTATTACATTTAGAATGGATAAACAACCAGGTCCTAATGTACAGGGAACTATATTGAACATCCTGTGATAAACCATAATGGAAAAGAATATAAAAAAAGAATGTATATATTTGTATAACTGAGTCACTTTGCTGTACAGCAGAGATTGGTACAACATTGTAAATCAACTATACTTCAATTTTGAAAATTTTTTTAAAAATTAAAAAAATATATATACTTTTGTGAATATTAAGTTCTAGCACTGAGGTTTGGTATTCACTGCCTAAGACTCACTTCCTAGATGGCTCCTTGTTGCAATGTTACACTATTATAAAGCTTAATTGAATTATTTTTAAAAATTTTTTTAACATCTTTATTGGAATATAATTGCTTTATAATGGTGTGTTAGTTTCTGCTTTCTAACAAAGTGAATCAGTTATACATATACATATGTCCCCATATCTCTTCCCTCTTGCGTCTTTCTCCCTCCCACCCTCCCTATCCCACCCCTCTAGGTGGTCACAAAGCACCGAGCTGATCTTCCTGTGCTATGCGGCTGCTTCCCACTAGCTATCTGTTTTACGTTTGGTAGTGTATATATGTCCATGCCACTCTCTCACTTTGTCCCAGCTTACCCTTCCCCTTCCCCGTATCCTCAAGTCCATTCTCTAGTAGGTCTGCATCTTAATTCCCGTCGTGCCCCTAGGTTCTTCTGACCATTTTTTTTCTTTTTCTTTTTTTTAGATTCCATATATATGTGTTAGCATACGGTATTTGTGTTTCTCTTTCTGACTTACTTCACTCTGTATGACAGTCTCTAGGTCCATCCACCTCACTACAAATTATTAAAAGGACATTCTAAGTTTGTTTCTGAAGCTTATCACAGTAATCTATCTTTGGATGAAGATCAGATGTCCCATGACGTGCAACTAGGAGATTATGCATACTGGAAAAGACATCATTTAAAGGGCTATCTCCAACCTAGATGGAAGAACACTTATCAGGTTCTCTTAACTAGCTCATACACAGAAAAACTGACGTGAATTGACTCTTGAATTCATATTTCTCACTTAGAAAGTGCTCCTGCATCAGACTGGTCTATAGAGAGGACTGCTGACCTCAAAATCACCTTAAAACAATGCTCAAACCGAGGAGAAACTACACCCATACCAGGATGAGAAGAAGATGACATCAGAAGCAGAAAGCTATCCCAAGGTACTGGACCTGAGCCATATGATTATTTACAGTGCTTTCTTAATTTCTTGGATTTTTGCATAAATCAATGTTTTCCTATCATAGGCATGAATCCTATGCAGAGTTTAAAAATTAATCCAGTTTTTGGGTTTATGGTCAATTACTTACATCCAGTACTTCTGGGTTACCTTGGTGGATTTCTCCTCTCCAAGGATCTAATTGGATGGCCCTTAGGAAATTTATTCTAGAAGAAAGAAGTTATAGCTCTGTTTGGGCCACTATTGATATTACTAGCTGGGACCCCCTCACTTGGCCAATCAGTCATACTTGCTCTGACCATGACCATAAATATGACTTTTCTTTTAAAGTTACTCAAGCTCAGTCAGAGCAATGAGCTAAATTTCAGTCAAAGAATATAACCTTCCTCAGTTATGGGATGGATTAATATGACTAACATCAGGCTACAGTCATCTAAGTTTAAAGCCCCCTAATGTTGGGAACAATTGAATCATACTAAGGATAATCAGCCTAATAATCAGCCTAATAACTAAGGATAATCAGCCTAATAACAGTAGGTAATTGAGCTGGGTGCCTTATGAATAATGACAATATATCCTTACCTTAAAGATAGAGATTGGTATGGAACAGACCAGGTCAGATGACCTGGAGATATACTGGGCCACACCTAATGGAAGTTCTTAGCATAAGTATTTCCTTATAACCCTATTAATGTTACTAGCTGGGAATTCCCTGGTGGTCCAGTGGTTAGGACTCCACGCTTTCACTGCCGAGGTTGCAGGTTCAATCCCTGGTCAGGGAACTAAAATTCCACAAGCTGCACAGCGTGGCCAAAAAAAAAAAAAAAAGTTACTAGCTATATTACTTGTATTCTGCCTATTTTACAAGATTATTGTTTTTGGAATTACCAAAGTATGACTGAGCCCCCGATAAAATGATGATGACTAGGCGACTTGAAACATCTGACCAAATATAGTTCTATAAAATCAATGATTATAATAGTGTAACTCTAGATATGGGAAGAAGCAACAAGAGGGAATCATTTCCTGGAACATAACAGACTAGTAATACAGGTGGTCCAGAGACTTTTGGCTACTGTTAAAAGGGTATAGTCTAGTAATAGCACATTGAATGGCCTATCAATGAAATCCTGGCCTGACCTGGGAATTAGCATTCCTAACACTGTGGGACAAAATGGTCATAAAACGCCTCCCAAACTTTGGTCACATTTATGACAAAAAGGGGGCATTGCCAACTGAAGAAGGTCACTCACCATCCACTTCTACAAGGATTGAGTCATTAGCCACTGAAGTCACCGACCTTTAACACACTCTAAAAGGGGGTCAGGGTAGAGATCAGGAATGAGGAACTCTGTGCTCTGGGAAAACTAGCAGAACAGAGCTTCATATAGTTAGATATTTTCAGGAGAAATGTTTTATGAACCTGAATTCTTTCATCTTGCCCTACTTAGAAAAGCACTGTAACCATTAACCAAGATATCCATTCCTTGGGACTAGCTGCAACCTTCTACCAAGATGTGTGCTTGGTTGCAGGTAGCCCCTCTGCCAAAATCGAACGTGCTGACCTCTCCCCTTACCTCTTGGGAGCAGTTCTTCAGAGCTCTCTGAGAAGCTGTTTCCAGAGCTATAGTCCTGTTAGTCCCCAAATAAACCTGAAACTCACAGCTCTCACTTTTCGTTTCTCTAAAATCTCCCCCTTAACCTCTTTGGAACAGTGCTCAAAACTCTGAGAGACGGGTCGCCCAGGTTATAAACCTCAGGTTGGCTTGAATAAAAATTTCCATTTCTGGACTTCCCTGGTGGCGCAGTGGTTGAGAGTCCGCCTGCCGATGCAGGGGACACGGGTTCTGTGCCCCGGTCTGGGAAGATCCCACATGTAGCGGAGCGGCTGGGCCCGTGAGCCATGGCTGCTGAGCCTGCGCGTCCAGAGCCTGTGCTCCGCAAGGGGAGAGGCCACAACAGTGAGAGTCCCGCGTACCGCAAAAAAAAAAAAAAAAAAAAAATTCCATTTCTTTCTTAAATTGACTATTGATTAATTTTTTTCACCTACAGGGGCCAGACTTAGCACGCCCTGGGTGTTTACCAAAGTAGGTGTCTCCCCTCTCCGAGCTGGGCAGGGACTCCGGAAACCCCTTCCTCCCGGAAGCCACGGGCATCAGTCACCACGCTAACCACGCCCCCTCAGCCGCGGCCTGTCCCATGGTGGCCATTGCCAGGCTCCTTCCCCATCCTGCTTGGAAAAGGAAATACACGGGAGACGGAGAGTGGGAGGGTCGAGGGTCTCTGGAAAGCGGGAGGGGAGAGGGAATAATGAATTCTTATCAAATTCTTTCTCCGTCCTCCTGAGGCGCCCCTACCTGACCCTCTCCCCGACACTCGTGGGCTAGCAGTGGGGAAAGGGAACTTCGGTCTGGGGAGCGATAGAAGAGCTCGACCCAGCGCTGGTCAGCGCCACCCTCCTCCCTCATGTATCAGGGCACGGGTACCCTTCCACCATCCCCTGAGGATCTGAGACATTTCCTTCTCTTTCCCTGGCCAGACGTCATTTCCTCCACTCTCCAGCATTCTGCTTCTTTCCCAAAGGCAGGGTTGATTCCTACCCTCCCTGAGACGAGTTTCCTCATCTCTGAAGTAATGACACGCGTGCATGAGAAACGAGTCTTGTGTGAAGGAGGGAGGGAGGCAGAGAGGGAGGGAGAAAAAGGACTCTTGGAAAAAGTCCTTCCACAGACAGACTCCAGGCACAGCCTAACTCCCTCACCTCCCAAATGGGGTCTTGCACCACGCTAAACTGGTGACCCCATAGACGTGCGTGTTTTGTATTCACAAGACTGAATTTTGGTCAGTGTGGGAGCAGGTTGTGAAATGGCCCTTGTGACAGTCCCAGCCTGTATCAGGCACAGCAAGTGGAATTTCATTCCATCAGCAGCTGTTTTGCAACAGCGCTCAAGGCCCAACTTGGAGAAATCTTCATTTTTGCTGACAGATTAGGCATTTTCACTGAAGGAAAAGGACCTTGATTTGTAAATGAACTTGCAGTGCATTTTCATATCAATTCGAGGGGTGGGGGGTACGGGCTGTCAAGGTACAAAAGATGTGCCATGTTTACAGATAGGATTGTCTCTGGCTTACTGACCTCCTTTATGGTTGGATGAATAAATGTAGAAATAAATGAATGGGTGAATAAGGAATCCATACATAAACCAGTGGTTCTGAGCATCAGAATCACCCGTAGGGCTTGTTAAAACACAGATTTTGGGACCAACCCCCAGAGTTTCTGATTCAGTCAGTCTGGGATGGGGCCAGAGAACTTGCATTTCTAACAAGTTCCCAGGTCTGCTGATTGCTGGTCCAGGAGCGGTTCCCACTGGCATAAGCTATCAGTGGAGACTCCCTTAGGCCATGATTGTTGTCACTGCAAACTTTCGGCCTGATTCTGCCAAGTAGCCTAAGGGGGCAGTCTAAAATGAATCCTGACTTGGTTGCAGGGTATGGGTGGGTTGCCCACTTTACCTCCCAGCAAACTCTCCCGGGTAGTGTTAGTGTTAGATTTAAGAGAGTTAGAGGTGGTTTGTGTGTGTGTGTGTGTGTACACGAGCATCTGTGCTGCTGTCCCCACAGGTACTGCTATCCCTTTTCACACCTCTAGTGCTAACCACTGGCCTTCTCCAGGGTCTCTCTCTTTTAACTGCTTCCCTGAGCCCCTCTGAGTTTTCTTCTCCAGCACAGAGGAAGCAAACACCATTGATGGCCAGGCTCAGCCAATCCTTTCCCGGGGTTTGGTGACATCTAGTGGCTAACTGGAGAATCTTTGCTTACACTAAGAGAATGTTCTGGAAAATTAACTGAGCAGCCTGGAAAGCAAAAACACCTACTTGTGAACCCTCTGCAAAAGCCCTCCTGAAGGCCTTAGGAGGGCAAGGTAAATGACTGGCTCAGTATGACATGAGTTGAAATGGATGTCTTGCTCTCTTGGCAGCTGTGACAGAAATTAGAAGTCATCAATGAATCTCAAATCACCACCCACTGTATCCTCAGCATGAATGGTTTTCAATAAAAAGTGTCCTTGAGGGGCTTCCCTGGTGGCACAGAGGTTGAGAGTCCGCCTGCCGATGCAGGGGACACAGGTTCGTGCCCCGCTCCGGGAAGATCCCACATGCCGGGGAGCAGCTGGGCCTGTGAGCCATGGCCGCTGAGCCTGCGCATCCGGAGCCTGTGCTCTGCAACGGGAGAGGACACAACAGTGAGAGGCCCGTGTGCCGCGAAAAAAAAAAAAGTGTCCGTGAATAAAATGGAGTCAGGTACTACCAATTTGGTATTTGCTTCCCTTCTCAGAGCGTTTCTCTGGGCCTCAAGCTCTGAAGAGACCAAGGATTTCCAGGCTAGTCACGAGATCTACAAAAAGATCTATTAAAGTTCAGGTGCATCTGGTACTGACCTGAGGGCGTCCAGATCTGAAGGTCATTGAGAGTTGTTAATGGCCACCATGATATGGGCGGAAGTGTAAGATAATCCCAGATGTCATGTTTTCAAAGTTCTCATGGGAGGTGCAAGGTATTATAAATAGTCAAATGCAATTTATACTTTCATAGAAAGCTTAAACTACTTGTTACAGGAAAGTAAGGGGCAATCGGGGATCATGAAGGAAGTGGCTTCTTAGAGTTGCCATCTCAGGGTTTATAGGCCTGTAGCCATTAGAGAACTATGACGGATCACAAAACATGGTCTTGAGACCTGCAGGATCAGCAGATTCTCAAGCACCACCCCCGAACTACTGAATTTCAGAAACTCTAGGAGTGGGCCCCAGTAATCAATGTTTTAACAAGCCCCATAGATGATTCCAGTGCACACTAAAGTCTGAGAACCATTGGTTTAAAACAAGCTTTAGGGCTTCCCTGGTGGCACAGTGGTTGAGAGTCTGCCTGCCGATGTAGGGGACACGGGTTCGTGCCCTGGTCCGGGAAGATCCCGCATGCCGCGGCGCGGCTGGGCCCGTGAGCCATGGCCGCTGAGCCTGCGCGTCCGGAGCCTGTGCTCCGCAACGGGAAAGGCCACAGCAGTGAGAGGCCCACCTACCACAAAAAAAACAAAAAACAAAGAAAACAAAACAAGCTTTAAATGCCCCCTGAAAAACCTTGAATAGTGTTTAGAGACTATTAATGAATTCAT
This sequence comes from Tursiops truncatus, assembly GCF_011762595.2. Taxonomy (NCBI): domain Eukaryota; kingdom Metazoa; phylum Chordata; class Mammalia; order Artiodactyla; family Delphinidae; genus Tursiops; species Tursiops truncatus. The sequence goes on from NC_047055.1 coordinate 43,367,514, forward strand.
GGAGGAAACTGAATTATTTCTATAACATAGGCCTACTTCTTTTAAACATATAAAGCTGTCTTAGATCTTCTAACTTATGGTTAAATGAAAGGAAGAGGATTATTTATTTGCCTTTACTTCTTTGGATTTTGGAGCGTGCTGTCTTGATAAAGTACAATGTCTCCAGAGTAGCTCAATAGTCCTGTGGATGTGGTGAGGATAAACGTAGAAAAAAAACAGAAAAATGCTCCATCTTAATATTAATCTAAGGAACACAAATTAAAATAATAACGGGATGCCACTTGTCAACTAACAAACAGGCCAAGATCAAGCAGAATAATGTGTTTCATTGAGCAGGCTATGGGGGAAATTTTTTTTAAAAAATACACTCCTAGTGGAAACACAAAGTACCATAATCTTTCTGGCAATACAAATCAGAAGACTTAAAAATGTGTGGACCTTTGACTAAGCAATTCCACTTCTAGGAATATATCTTAGAAATAATTAATGATATGTGCAATAATGTATTATAAAGATGCTAAGGTATATTTATAATAATTAAAAACAATTTAAATTTCATCAGCACAGGACTGTATAAAAGAAATGGCTCATATGATAGAACATAATAAAAATCAAGCTATACAAGATTTTTCCAGTTTTCAAAAGGAAGGTTTATTTAACAAGTTTCACTTAGTACAATACATCTAATGGAAATCACAATACAAGGAAAGATTTAAACCAAAGCCTCAGAATTTCATACAAACGACATGACCAAACTCCTAAGTATTGGTATTACATCTCAAAATTGTCCCAGAGCGTTTTTTTTAAAAAAAGTAAAAGTGTACACTCACGTGCCTTATAGGATATTAAACCGAAAAGCTAGAATTAACAAACATGCCAAATGTTTTCACTTTAAATCGTAGACACAGCTCCTATATTTGAGTTTTACAGAAAAGCATGTTTCTCAACATGCATCCAAAGTTTTCAGTGTATTGTGGTATAAGAGCAACATTTAACATAAGTGAAATTGCTTTAACCTAAATACGCTTACTGCTTAGGTACACTCCTACAACATAACTAACTTGAGGAAAGCTGAAAGTTGTTTTAACAGTTATGGTCAATACTGAACTTTGTTATTACATCCTAGGTGAATGTTTCAGTGTTCAAAATTACTGAGCTTGAAGTTTTAAAACAATCTTGACTTCCACTTTACAGTAAGCATGAATCACAAGCCTGTAATGCAAAACCGTTAAACTTAATTTTTGTTTGTTTTCTTAAAAAAAAAGGAGAAAGCAAAAGGAAGAAAGGAAGGAAGGAAGGAAGGAAGAAAGAAAGAAAGGTAGAAAGAAAGAAAGAAAGAAAGAGGGAGGGAGGGAGGGAGGGAGGGAGGAAAAAGAAAAGGAAGCTAGCTGACCAAGAGTGATCAGAATCAACGATATTTCCCATCTACCAATCATACTGGATATGCCTGGCATCATTCCTATTCTAGTCAACTCCCATAAATGCACGGCTGTTATTTGTTGCTGTTTAGTACTCCTTCTCTAAGCGAGGTTTGATTGATAGTCACTGGAGTTTTCCTGCAGAACTTGGTCATATCCACTCATACTGCTCTGACCACCATAACCACCTCCGTAACCACCACTCAGCTGCTGGCTAGCAGGACCTCCGTAACTAGACTGGTTGGATATGCCCATCCCTCCCATCATTTGGCTACCATAAGCACCACCACTTGCCCCTGCTGTAGAATTCAAAAAGAGCTCTACGTAGCTGTGATCATAAGCACCCCCACTTGTGCCTGCGGTAGAATTCAAGAAGAGCTCCACGTATCTGTGTTGCATGTTAGCTTTGTCTTTTGCCATAGCTGCCACAGCATCTTCATGAGTAGCAAATTCAACATCTGCCTCACCAGTAACTCTGCCATCGGGTCCAATTTCAATGTGTACTCTCATGGGGTTAAGAGGTGAGAAAAAATTGTAAATATCATTCTCAGTGGCTCTGTAAGGTAATCCCCTCATGTGTACACAGTGCCCTGTGGTGCTCTGAAAACTGGACCCACCATCTCCATATCTATGATCAGACATTCCTGAAAAACAGTAATTGAGGTCTCTTCCAAATCTATCAGACCCAAAGCCATACCCATCATTATAGCCACCATAGTCATCATAGCCTCCATACCCTCCACCATAGGCACCCCGCCTCATCCTTTCAAACCCAGCCCCTCTGCCAATGCTATTATACCCCCTGCCAGCCCCTGGCCTATCATAGGGACCCGGCCGCTGCATAGCCATGAGCTTTCGAGGGGGATCGTAGTGGGTTCGCACTTCAGCTCGGCTACTCTTGAAGATTTCAATGTACCTGTGCCCTATTCTTTCCTTGTGTTTCTTTAAGGCCTTTTCAGCTATCTCCTGTGAAGCAAACTGCACAAAGGCCTCCCCTGTGCTCCGCCCCTGAAAGTCCACCGGCAGTGTCATCCCATTTGGCACAATTTCCAACCCAGAAAAGAACTGAACAATCTCTTCCTTGCTACAGCCAAATGGGAGTCCTCTAAGCCGGACGAAGCCATCATTGGCAGTATCAGGACTATTTGGACCTGTATGCTTCAACACCCAATCCATTTCAACACTGTTGGACTTGAACACTTCAACGTATCTGTGTCCCATGGTTTCTCTGTCCTTCTTCAGAGCCAATTTCACTTCATCTTCGGACTCAAGTTCGACAAACGCTTCACCACTTGGTCTGCCTTCTCTGGTGTAGATGAAACGAATACCTGATGTGCCATTTTGGATTTTGCAATCGGAGAAGAAGCGCATCACTTCATCAGCTGAGCAGGACCAGGGCAGGCCCCTGACCTTCACCACGAACCCCTCCCTGCCTTCTGTGCTCAGCATCATGGTGACTGTTGGGCTCTTGCTGGCAGGCTCGGTTCAGTGTAATTTCGGTGTAGCTGAAAAAAAATTAAGACTAATTGTCATGGAAAAATGTTCACAATACAGTAAGAGAAAAAACCAAACTATTAACAGAAAGCTCAATTACGCTGATAGCTTTTTTGTAAGGCATCTGTATAAACAAAAAGACTTCACCAAATTTCTAAGTCATTCATTCAACAACTATTTATTTGATACTTATTATGTGCTGGATACCATTAATGGTGGCTATTTCTGGACGGTGAGATTATGGGAGCTTTCTGTTTCAGAGAATGTTTTCTTTGGCCATTTCTGTATGTTCTAAGTTTTCCACATTGATCATATATAAACACATAGTCAGAAAAGATATACAAAAGATGAAAAGATATACAAAGTGAATGGCAAGTGGAAGACGTCAAGAAAGATGGTTATACCTGATTACATAAAAATGAAAAACTTCGTTACATCAAAAGATTAAACATAAAAGACAAACAATACACTTCAGAAGATACCTACAACAAATACTATCCTCATTATATTAAAAAACTCATACAAATTAATAAAATCACGGAAATATTAAGGCCAAAGAGGTAAGTGGAAAAAAGACATTATAGAGCATTCACACCTTCATTTTACATTTTTCAGTTGCCAGGTCCAGTACTTGGCTCTGGCATACAAGGTTCAATAAGCCCAGAAAGGGCTTATGGTTCTACAGAGGCACTGTACATCTTTACTAAAGACAAAAAGGGCAAATAAACATTATCCCTGCTATGACATAATTCTGTGCAGGGTGAAAGGGTGTTATAAAGCAGGGACTGGTTGGTCAATTCTATCAGTATAGAATGGTTAAATGAAAGGACTACCTGGTTCAGGGATCTCCAAATTCTTAAAATTATGATGGAGCATAAAATAGAAGGAGGCAAGGCAAGAGATAAGGCTGACTAGGTAGAGATCGATCCAGGAGTTCTTTTGAGACAGACAAAGGCTAAGGACATTTTAAGGGTTTTAAACAGGGGACTGAGGGGAGAAAAGTGAGGAGAGGGAAGTGAAGGGAGGAAAAAGAAGGAAAGTGAGGGGAGGAGAGTGAAGTAATCAGAACCTTTCAGAAAGATCACCATGGCAACAGTGTGGCAGTCACAGAGGGGATTGGGGTGACACTAGCAAGAGCAGTTAGAACTCTGTCTCTTAGAGATATGTTAAGGGATTCACCTAAGGCAACAGCAGTTTAAAAAAAGGGGGGAGGAAAGATATGATCTACACATTCAAAGCAGTGGACTCTGTGGGACTTGGTTAACAGATTAAATATACCAGCAATACAGATGTGAAGATACAGGAGAAGAGTCTGGGAAATGTTCAAACCTCATCAGTCATCAGAAATACAAGTTAAAACCAGAATTAACTGCCATTTTTCACCCATCAACATAGTGAAGTTAAGCAGGGAGGATAAGTCAATACTGATATTCAGGGTTCACAAACTAATATACTCCCAGAGGAGTGAAAGTTCATACAGTATCTCTGGAAAGCAATTTGGAAATATGTATCACACCTTTTGATACAGTAAACCCACTTCCGGTTATGTGCCCTAAGGAGAGGATCTGAAATTCAGACAAAGATTTATGGAGCTATATATTCTTTGAAAGGTATTTTACTAAGAAACATAAAATATTACACACTTTAAAAATTATAAAACTAATAACATGAGAAATTACTTATGCTATAATCTTAAGTGACCCAAGATCATAACTGTTTTATAATCTCAACTATGAAAAAGATATATGTTCACATATCCTTTGATCATGCTAGAATTCCTTCCATGAACCTGGTCAACAGAAATACTCACAAATGTTCACTGCCACACTGTTAGCAATGGCAGAAAATTAGAAACCTAATTATCCATCAATAGGGGGATGGCTGAGTGAATTATATTTTATCCTTAAAACAGAATGCTGTGCAGCTGTTTAAAAAAAAAATCTGCCCTGACCTAGGAAGATTTCCAAAATATATTAAATGAAGGAACATGTAGAGTATGATCCTGCTTATTTTAAAATATAAGCAGGCACATATATATGTATGCAAATTCACAGAAGTTCTGGAAGCATTTAAGTTGTTTTCTGAGAAAATGAACACTGGCAGGTAGGAAGAGTGTAGTGGAATTTCACTGTTTATCCTATATACTTCTAAATAGTTTAATTTTTAAAAGTCACTGTAATTGGAATTAAAAAGACAATGTTACAAAAGTACATGCATGGGGAATATGTCACATGTTAATAGTGGCTACTCTAGGTGGTAGGTTTATAGCTTTCTCAACTTTCTTTTTCAATTTTTTGTGCATTCTTAATTTTCTACAGAGTAATCACTTTTATTTCAGCAAAAAAATAACAGAAAACAAATTTAAATGTTTACTTTTCTGGGATTTAGTATAGCAAATTTGATAAAATTTTCAAATTTTGTATGTGCATGGCTTATCTGACATGGTCTGGGAACACTGGGCCTCTTGGAAAGAAAGTACAAAGTGTACTAACTGCCCTAAAACTACACTGAGGATTCAAGTCAACATTCACTAATTGCCTATTATGTACCTAGAACACTGCACGTGCAGTGATAACAGTCTTCCTATAGACCTTTTTAGGTCTGAGTGACAGATTAACGCCCTGGTTTTTGCTTGCCTTATCTCTTGGACGACCCATCCCATTTAATGTCCCTGCAGCCCTCTAGGCCTTAACATCCCCTCTGTGGTGGCAGGGAGGTTCTGCTTCATCACTGTGTCTCCTGGGAAGGCCACGAGGACTCTGTTGCCTGAAGTAGGAACCAGGATTCCATTTGTGAGTTAAGAATTTGTGCATTTATGTGTGTGTTATATACAGATGTTTTACAGACCAAAATGCTGAGTAGTTATCTCCGAGTGATGAATTACGTGTATTTTTTAAAATTTATAGCATACTATTATTTTTCCAAAGTCCAAAATTGAACACGTAGATTGTTATAAGCCGAAAAATAAACGTTATTTAAATATTTAATTCAGTAAAAAAAATTCATTGGGCGCCTCGGTCAGGCACGCAGCATTTGCCTAGATGTGCCTCCCCCTACAGACAGACAGACAGACAGACAATCAGGCACTGGAGACTGGGTGCCTGAATGGACGGACCAGCATTCAGGCCACTGGACTCAAGATCTGTTTTTCCTAATCCAGGGACGTGGTTTTCAAATGCTTTCCAGCTTACGGTTTCTCTTAAGGGTCCTTTGAGACCCGCCCAGACAGATAGATATACAAAAAACACAGACACAGTCACGAGCGTCCACCATTTCCCCACCAGGCGCAGCAAAGGCGGCTTCCCGGCACTGAGATGGGGGGAGGGGGGTGCGGGGGAGGGGAAAGCAGGGAACGAAAAAGGCGGAGGCGGCCCGCGGACCCCGCTTTGGTCTGCATCATCACCACCCCCGGGTCCCCGTTTCCCACCCACACACCAACCTCTAACGATACCGGATAATTTTCCTCTTTCTTCCCTCAAACGGCTTATAGCGAGACGGTAGACGACGACCAGAACTACTTCTGCTCACGTAAGCGTTTGGTCACGTGAGGATCTACGTCATGTGAGATCTGGGTCACGTGAGCACCGCTCGGCTCTAACTCGGGATTATTAAAGTGCCGCACTTCCTTCTGGTACGAAAATAGGGCGGGTCGATATCCAGAAAGAGAGAGAGTGGTTGGTGGCGTCGCGTCTTCTATGACTGGTCATTGGTCCGCCTCTGGTGATAACCGTCCCAGTTGCCGGAGAAACAATCGGGTCAGGGCTTAATAACTCACCGGTGATTGGTGATGAGGACGAAAGCGGGTTCCCCGGGCCGCCTCTGCCTTTTTAGCTCTTAAGGTTAAATTTAAAAGCCCAGGTGACTCGTGGAAATCTGTGCTGCATGATGACAGCGACGGTGAAGCTGGTGAGCAGAGTCCGGCGGCTGGGCTGCGTGCTGGCCTTTTGCTTCCTGGCCCTGTTTCTCTGGGGGCTCCCTGGGGCCCGGGCCCTCGACAACGGCTTGGCGATGACCCCTACCATGGGCTGGCTGCACTGGGAGCGCTTCATGTGCAACGTGAACTGCCAAGAAGAGCCGGATTCCTGTGTCAGGTATCAGCGATATTGGGTACCCGCTTCCCTTCGTCTTTCCGTGTATTTGTCTGGCTGTGTTTGGAGGGGTGGAGGGTCTCAGCGAAAAAATTTGAGCCCGAGGGAGAGCTCCCCTGTTGCTGCTGCTTTTTTATCCCCAGCAGACTGCCCTGGATGGGGACTAGTCCTAAATTCTCTCCATGTGACCCCTCTTGGCGTGGGAGTCCGGCCAGCGACCTCTGCTTCTCCACCTCTCTCTGCTTGATCATCCAACTAAGGACTTTCTCCATTTACCATCCAGTTCCGTTCAGACCCTTATTGAGAGCTGCTGCTCTGTCTCTGCCGGGTACTAGCAGTGAGGACAGCTGTGGTGAGTAGGAGAGACAGAGGACTAAGACGAGTGCCGTTTCTTCCCCTTTTGGGGTCACGGGTTCCTTGGCTGTAACTGGAGGGAATTTAGAGTGACCACGGAGTCTCTGAGATCTCCCCACCCCGTAGCCCTTGGGTATGGCATGTGCTTGGAAGGTTGAAGTGGAGGATCTTTATCAGTGGAAGGTGGATAAGACAGGTATTGATCCTTTCTGACCCACACATCCCTCGTCTGTAAATTGGGAAAACAACTCATCTCAGGGAACGACTCTGAGGTTAGGTAAAATAGTTCTTATCTCACACAGGTTGGCTTTCAATTAGATAACCCATTTAAAGGACAAAGTACAATGCAGTACCAGACTCCTCAATTAGGCATATAGAAGAAATGTTCTTAACCTGGAATCCATGGGAAAATTAATGCAAATCTGCAAATATGAGTATGTATGTTTTTCTGAAGAGAGGATCTTGAGCTTTGTTCACATTCTCAAAGGGATCCGTGACCTAGAAACAGTTAAGAATCACTGATAGATATTGTTTAAAACATAATAAAGACACCCTTGTTGCAAAGGCCCCTCTGTAAGCAGCGGTCATGGTAACATCCCAGTGGCCATAAGTTATTCCTATGAATGTCTTTACAGATGAAATCAGGATGTTGGTCAAACATGACAATTAATTGGCTTGCTAAGTTTCAGACTAAATCCATCCATCGTGACCCTGGGGTAAATTATGGCCATCACATATTTCTTTTTTTGTCTCTTCCTTTTTTCCTAAGTGGTGGTTGTCTTATTTTTGTATCTGATTGTATAATTAATGCATGATCATGGCAAAAATTGTAGATGGTAAAGAAGAGTATAATAAAAATAAAGATTCCCCTCATTCCACCACCCAGAAATAATCATGGTTAAAATGTTAATATATGACCTTTCAATTTTTTTCTATGTAAATAAAAACAGATTTCTTTTAAAGTGATTTTCAATAAAAATGAGATCACGTTTATGTTGTGAGCAGTTAACCACAAGACTGAAGTCTACCTGCCTGGGTTCAAATTCTAGCTTATTATTACTTAGCCAGGTGATCTTGGGCAAACTAAGTACCCTTTCTAAATTAAAGAGTGAGTGCCTGGCACAGAATAAGAGCTTTAAAAGTTAAATTGACTCTTTGCATGGTTTCTTTTCTGCAATTTGTTAGTTCCCTATTTTCCATCTGGTATGTTTGGGGTTCTTTTTGTTTGTTTACGTTTTGGTTTTTCTTTGTTTTTGGTCTATCATATGTTGTGAATACAGTGGTTCTTCTTTTTTTTTTTAAGCCACGCTGCACGGCTTGTGGGATCTTAGTTCCCTGACCAGGGATTGAACCTGGGCCCTCAGCAGTGAAAGTGTGGAGTCCTAACCACTGGACCACCAGGGAATTCCCAATACAGTGGTTCTTGCTGTATTTTGGTTTTGATATTTATGTGTCAAACATCAGGTTTTTCCTTTATTATTTCTGGCTCCGGCATCATGCAGAGAAGGTTCTTTCCTACCTGAAGATAACATAGTCATGTATATTTTGTACTAGTATTTTTATGTGTTTTTAAAGTATTTAAATCTTTAATCCATCTGGACTTTATTCTCCTGTAAGCAGTACTACATTTAATATATACTAAATTTCATGGTATCAAATGGCTGGAAGGATCTCTTTCTGAACTTTCTCTTTGATTCCATTGATCTGTGTATTCTAATGCTAATGGTACTACACTAGCTTCATTTACATTTTGTAGACTGTTCACCTGTTTAATCTTTGAGGTGAACTTTTTGAGTCATGTTGCGAAGTTCCTTAAAAAGTCCTTTGGGGATTTGTCCAGGGTTTTATTAAATGTCTAGAAGTGTATAGGGAGAATTACCTTTTTTTTAGTATTGAGTTTTCCTATTCAAGAGTAAAAGAATGTCTCTCCATTTATCCAAATAATTTGGGAACATCATAGTTTTATTCAGATGAGCCCTGCACATAATTTTAAAATTACCTCTAGGTATTTTAGGTTTTATCTGTTGCTTTTTTGGTTTCTCTTGTGAATGGTGTCTTTTTCTCCGAATAGGTCATTGCTGATATCTAAAGAAGCTGTTGATTATGTTAACTTTGTAGTTTTACTTTAGTAAACTGTCTTCTTAATTCTAATAGCCTTTTCAATTTCATGTATTTC